>NC_051324.1:6731317-7356317 GCF_015220235.1 Choloepus didactylus
TACCAAGGAGGCCTTCCTACTCAGCAGGTGAAAGGGAAGGGCTGAGCTGTGGGCTGCAGATACTGTCAGGAGGGCCCTGGTACTTCCCACCAAGCCTGGGATTAACCTAGGTCTCGACTGCAGGTCAGGGACACTGAGGTCAAGATCCAAATACCAAGGAGAAGCAGCAAGACAAAAATCGAGGTCAGGTTACCAGGCCAGGATCAGGAACCCTTAAATCAACCTACAACCTGACTGGCAGCCTGGAGAACCATCCTCAGCCCAACTCAACAAACTGCTGTAAGTGTAACTCTGACCTGTACCATGTGCCACTTCATGGAATCTGATTTACTGTATCTTAACTGATTTTTAGATTGTCTTAGATAATTAACCTCTGGTATCTAAGAATTCATCTTTTCAAATACTTCTTATATGTAGCAAAATAAATTTGGGGAACTATGCCCTCAAAACTAAAAATGAGGAACAAAAATAAAATAAAATAATACCACAATTCATCTTGGTTAAGATACCGCATGGACATCTTAAGGATAATTTCCAGAATAGGCTTAACATCTAACATAATAATTCCCCTGTAATCCCAAAGAACATATTAAACTGCTAGTTCAGAGCTACTCCAAGCATGTTTCTCCTTTCACCAACAGTAGTGGTAAATGCTTAGGAGTCCAAAACACTTTCTTATTTCTTTTAAATCTCTGTGGTCCTTTCAGAAGTAAACACAGTGGGCACTCAGTAAGCACAGTATGATCGAGTTATCTACATCTAAAACGTCATTATCTAACTCCTTCTTAATCATACACTGCCTCTGCCTATTTGTGCTTGTCAATTCTGTATGGCTAAGTGATGAAGGAACAAACTACCCCAGGTGTAATGAAAGGCTCTTTTTTTTTTTTTTTTTTTTTTCAGTTTCTCAAAGATTTTATTTTTTTTTATTTTTTTTTATCATCATTTTATTGAGATATATTCACATACCACGCAGTCATACAAAACAAATTGTGCTTTCGATTGTTTACAGTACCATTACATAGTTGTACATTCATCACCTAAATCAATCCCTGACACCTTCATTAGCACACACACAAAAATAACAAGAATAATAATTAGAGTGAAAAAGAGCAATTGAAGTAAAAAAGAACACTAGGTACCTTTGTCTGTTTGTTTGCTTCCCCTACTTTTCTACACATCCATCCATAAACTAGACAAAGTGGAGTTTGGTCCTTATGGCATTCCCAATCCCACTGTCACCCCTCATAAGCTACATTTTTATACAACTGTCTTCGAGATTCATGGGTTCTGGGTTGTAGTTTAATAGTTTCAGGTATCCACCACCAGCTACCCCAATTCTTTAGAACCTAAAAAAGGTTGTCTAAAGTGTGCGTAAGAGTGCCCACCAGAGTGATCTCTCGGCTCGTTTTGGAATCTCTCTGCCACTGAAGCTTATTTCATTTCCTGAAAGGCTCTTTAAAGAGACCAACACTAAATAAGTTTCAAAATTTGCACTTCACTGCCCACTTCAGTCATCAAATGAGTGTAAATTTGTAGTGGAGATTAATGCAAAGCCACCTCTTCTTTCAGTTTTAATGAAGTCATGGAATCCAAGTCAAAATGCCCCTTGTTCACATCCCAGTTAAGCTTGCTCAAGAATTCAAGGTGTTAAACAAAAGTAGACTATACCACCTGATGCATACAGATTTAAGTTACCCATCTGTAGATCCCAAGATCATCTTGGAAGCATTTAAGAGCTGGAAGTTGTAACAGCATTTCAACCAGGGCTCTCGCAGTAGCCATTTCTAAGGGTAGATTACAAACACTGGACAATTTCCTATTTGCACTATTAAATTCCTTCAAAAGTTAAGCAGTTATTATACAGTTCCAAATCTTGTAATATCAAATTAATCACTGAGAAAAACTTTTTTAACACCAAAATGAACTTTATTTACCTTTGAGACCTATTAACCATGGCCAAAGGCTGCACACGTTATTAAAACAGATTAGACAGTGGTT
Organism: Choloepus didactylus; assembly: GCF_015220235.1. Lineage (NCBI taxonomy): Eukaryota > Metazoa > Chordata > Mammalia > Pilosa > Megalonychidae > Choloepus > Choloepus didactylus. The sequence goes on from NC_051324.1 coordinate 6,733,319, forward strand.
GACATAATGAAGCACAAATAGCAAAGACTGAAAAAAGGCAGAAAATAAATTTTTTAATTTCCCTAGCACCTAGAAGAAAAGTTTAGAACTTTAGCTATATATGAAAGTTGTCTCTTAAGAACCAGCCAACCAAAACTGGATGTCATGCATGGATAATAGATGAGTACAATGTAACACTAATCCAGAAGATTCTAGATAAAATGATGTCCCTTGCACTTACATTGCAATGGCACAAAATAATTGAGAAATAAAATTATTTCACATTCTAAAGAAAATATTTTATTTCAAAAGATTATCTAGAACAGAATTCCTTAGCCTATTCATCTTCAGAGATTTAAGGATTATATGCAAAATTTTGACTTTGTATGCATTTTCCTAAGAAAAAAAGTCCACAGTTCTCATTGCATTGAAAAAAGAAATATGACCAAAAACAAGGCTACAAGCCCACAGAGAAAATCATAAAATTCTTCACCAATAATTTATTATTAGTTTGATCTAACCCAGCAAATAGAAAGCGCAACAATTAAGGAGGCTAAAAAAAATCAGAGTTAGATTTTGTTCATGACAGACTTCTAAACAATTAGCATTTTATATTAACAGGGTGCAAATCCACTTTCAAAAGTCCAACAAGAACCTGAGGCTTTTCTCCCATTGAGGCATATCAACAAACTCTCCAAATAGAGGTTTATACAGGAAGTTGATTAACTTAGGACTGTCTTTGCAAACCCATTTTCTATTCTTGCAAACTGGGAAATTATTTGTTTCCAGAGGAATTTTACATTCACTGAAGACAAGGCCATATCTAGCTTTTTTTTTTTTTTTTTTTTTTTTTGGTCTTTTTCTTTTTAAATCACCACCCTCTACTTCCCAGTTTTCCCAAAAAATCTTATACAGAGGAAACAATCATTAAACGTCTGAACAAACAAATGAACAGATTACAATTACATGGACCCATCAGGAGTCGGGTGGAAACTACCAGTTCCTGACAGGTAGCAACTTAAGCCTGTCAGTTATAGGCTATGGCGCAAAACTCCATTTCTGGCCATTCTTGATTGTTTTGAAAATGAACACATTAAGTGGCATGACACTCTCAAGGAGGACAGACTGTGACAGGATCATCACAAAGTATGCGTTTCAATACAACTTGAAAACCAGGGAACAGGGCAGTACTGAGTTGATTTGCAATAACCAAACAGAAGCCGAGCCGGTCAGGACCGAGTAAGGTTGAGGTTAGTGGCAACAGCATGTGTGTGGTCTCCAGGAAACCGTCAGCAAGACTGCTGTTAGCCCTAGCCCCGCACCTTGCCCAGCCCGCGTGCTGCCTCCTCTTCCGGCTCCCGCCTGCTCAGGCAGCACTGCCCTGCTCCCAGGGGCGGCCACCTGGCCTCAACTCACCTTGGCAGTGGGAGGGCCTGAAGCGTAAAACACGTTAATGCATCATGCCAAAAATGCAATGGGCAAGCACACTTCACACACTCCTGTTTCTAGAGAGAGAGAACACGTGCCACCAACAAGACAACCTCCATACAAAGGGCCCTAAAGAAGTCCTGAGAAGCAACTGTTTAAGCACCACAAGAGTTAAGAACAGAATAATAGGGGCATTTTTCCACCACCAAATTTCACCTAATGGATTAAAGTACCAAAAACAATTATGGGCATCACCTACTTTAACTGCCATTATTTGCCCACTTGGTTTGTGGACCATTTTGTTGACAGAACCATAAGCTCCTCGTCCAATTTCTCCAAGGTCTTTCAAGTCCTCTGCAGTGAAATCCCAGTGTTGCTCAGGGGAGATCTTCAGCTTTCCTGACGATTCAATGCTGTGTGTTCTCAGTCTCTCTCTGTCAAAATATTGGGAAGCAATTTTTCCACATTTTAAATAAGTTTTAACTTTTTTTCTTTTAGCTAGCACTGAGTAATGTGTGGGAAAACTTGTTTTCTCATAAGTTACTAAAAGCAGTCTGAACTCCAGGTTTTGGAAGTTTTTTGGTTTCTTTCTTTCAGTTTGATTTCCTGCATATTCAACCAAAAAAGACCTGAATTTAGGCTACTTATAAGCCAACAGACACAGCTTCAATGGGACCTAAAATTAAATTTCCATTTATTGATGAAACTAATTCTGCATACCGGCTTTCATTTGGAAATAAAAGATCATTTTCAAACTTTGTAAAACTGCACTATCAAATGCAGAATCCCAGGAGTCGAAACCCCATTTCCAAAAAGTCCTTATCCTACCTTACCCAATATTAATTATTGCAGGACTTCAATCCCTTAGTGCAGTAGTTCCAAAATGCTGCTACACATTAGAACTACCTAGAGAGAGTTTTAAAATCCAAATAGCCAGGTATTTCCCCACAGCAATTAAATCAGTGTACCTGGGGATGGCAGCCAGGATTCAGTATTTTGAAACATCTCCAGGTGATTACAATGCGCAGCAAAGTTTGGGAACTACTGCCCTGGTATATTGTACTGTTCTTAATGCCAGGCTGAGGTGGGTGAACAGTTAAATGAATACGTAACTGAGCTCCAGGAGGAAAACTGTCATCTGTTAGTCAAATTTGAATCTTTTAACCCTTGTTCAACAGATAAAGCAGTGGAGTGAAAAACTGGTCACTTGTGGACAGAAAAGCTCACTCACTACAATTTTTCATTAAATAAAAAAATCACCCTCCAAATCCCAACCTGGAGATCAAAGGATTTACTTCTAACCATGTTTTGTAGAAAACGAATCAAATGAAAAGTATAAAATCAATCGCTCTTTCTCTCATACATACACCCTCCCAATGTGTGGTAATAAACTGTATCAAACTAAAGAGGGCAGCACACATGAGGAGAAAAGATTCCACTGAATGTCAACTACATTTCTCAATTTTACATTCAAATGGTAAGAATCTCTCTAAAAATCTGATCTGGTGAAACAAAAAAGAAAATTTTAAGTCCCTTGTTATTTATTTCTCTTCCTTCAGGTTTGGGAATGTTTGTTTATGTTAACAAAATTGGTTTTTGTGGCTACTTTTAAGGATGTCAAAATATTTAGAATTACAAAATCTCTCTCCCAGAAAATTATTTGTACTAATATTAATAATAACCAAGATTCAGAGATTGCTATAATTTGTCTAAATAACAATTTAGTGAACCAACATTCCAAATGCCTGATTCTCAAATCATAATATTAATAAATCATACTAGCTTTCATTCATATAAGTACTTTTCAGCTTACAAAATAATTTCACCCATATTATTTTGTACTCGAGCACCTCAAATCACAAGGAGCCTAGAAAGCAGTGGCATAAGTGATGATTCATATAAATCTACCTGGGTACAGAGGTAAAGCCTGTACTGTACTTTTAAGATGGAAATGATACCTAGACAAGTAGATCAACTCCAGTGACAAATTTTCTCAGTAATCTTTTTCCTAAACTAGGCAGATTAAGCCAAGAAATATCCTACCATAAAGAAATTCCATGTATAATGATAATCGTTCTATGATCAAGGCAATTCAGTACTATCTCTGTGGCTCAGTTTCGTCACTGGTGAAACATGCACTAGTCTACACTGAGGGTAGCTGAAAAAAATTCATTAAAATCACTTGTAAATTGGAAGCAAAGCTTTTAAACTGTTTATCCATTTAAGGGCTGCAGCAGACAGGCTCTAAGGGGGCCCTCAAGATCCCACCTTCCTGGGATTCACTCCTCTGTGTAAACTCCTCTCGTAAAGTATGTTTGGCACTTGTCACTTGCTTCTAACTAACAGAATATGGCAAAGGTGATGGAATATCACTCTCAGGATTATGGTGTATCATAAGGTGACTTTTGCTAGCATTCCTGATAAATGAAATTAATATTACTATATAAAATCAGAGAATGACAGAAGAGCTGCAATATATGGGTTGTACACATCAGATGTTAAAAGGTGCAATACATTCTACAACTGAGCACCACGTTCTGTAACTGAACAGGCAAAGAAATTACACTGAACAATAAAATAGTGATCCAAAAAAAAAAAAAGAGCTGCAATACTCTAATACATTAAAGACTGAATTTTAGCATTACGGAATTCTCTGCTAAAGGCTAACATAGCTTAGCCGGCTGGGTAGTTTCTGGATAAGGTCCTTCTTTTCCTTTTGAATATGAACAGATTTTGGGGCTAAGGGATGCAAGGTATCTTTTTGGGCTAATGAAATATTCTAAAATTTTGTTATAACGCACAAATCTCAATATATTGTAAGCCACCAAACCACATATTTTATATGAATTGTATTGTAATAGTTATTTTAAAACAACAGTGAACAGGAGACTGTGATTACCACCAGAAATCCATGTTTATCATTTAGTGAGGAAAAGAGTTGTGAAGAGCACAGAAAAATGAGCTGCTATTATGACGTCACCAAAGCATGTTCATACAGTCTTCATTCATACTGAGCTGGCAATCTTTCAGTAAAAATGGACCAATTTCATTGAAAAAAGTTAATCTAACAGTTAATCTAACCAAAATGGCTTCTAAAATGGGCTGAACATAGCTATGGTGCTAAGCCGACAAGATCCGGAAGCCTGACCAGAAGAACCCTTCTCCGCCACTGAACTCCAGCAGTCACTGGAGGCAACAGCACCAAGTAGCCAAAACCTTAATCATAGTTCCTACCTTGGGGCAAATTTGTTAAACAAGATTTATGTTTTACTTCTACCAGACAGTATCAGAAATTCTCAGTCATTTTATTATGAATCTGTTACCTGAAAATTAGTTCAATTTGTCTAATAATAACAGTTTTTCCCAAAGCCCTTGCCCTGTCAGAAAGTTAAGTTCAGCCTAGGAACTTACACTGTACTCTTACAGTCCTTCAAAAATAAATGTTAAGTGCTCTATAATATGGGCAAAAATAAACCAAGATATTCCATCATTCTCTTTTTTGAGTCCACCCAAGAAAGAAGCAAGAGATTGAGGTTCCAAAATAATAACCCAAGTTCTCAGACAGGAACACAATCCTGGCAGCATACTGTAACCGCCTACACAGAAAAGTCCCATTAGGAGGAGTCTCCACTAACAGGGTCCATTAATAAAAACAGGGATCCCATTCCAATAAATTTGAAAGGACTGTACAAGTCCTTCTGTTTAATCAGCAAATCATTTGTACTATCTAGTTACAGCTTTGGCTTTCAATGTCTTTAATATGAAGTTAAGTTTTAGTAGTTTTTATTGTAATAGGACTTGCAATTAAATTTTCAAATTATACACAGTCCAGTCCAAAAATCAGCTGCATAACATTTTTTAATGCCCACAAATCACAAATCTGAATTCAATAGCGTATCTTTTTTAAATTTTTTATCATTGTGTATTAGAAAAGTTGTGAGTTTACAGAATAATCATGCATAAAATACAGGAGTTAGTTATAACACCCTATTATTAAAACCCTGCATTGGTGTGGAATAACTGTTACAAACAATAACACAATTTTATAATTGCACTATTAACTACAGTCCATGTACTTAGGGTTCACTACTTGTGTAGTTTTCCATGGATTTCTTTTTTAATTTTTATTCAATAATTTATCTCTTGAATGTAGTATTTCAAGCACAATACATTTGTTGATAGATACTAGAGTAGCTAGCAGCTGTTTAGATATAGGCTGATGTTGCTTACCCTTAAAATACTTTGTCCTATGTAAAGGTAAACAGTACTTCAGTGTCCATAATAAACTTTGGTGAAATATACAGATAACACAAAGGATTAAAATTTGAAAAAAAAAAAAAAAAATCATTCAGACTTACATTTGTGGACATACTGTAGCTAACCTTCAGATTTGCTGATTAATATAAATAGACAGGGTTTATGCCCTGGGCAGTCAGTATCTTCATGCCCCTCTTTAAAAGATTACATGCCCTAGCTTTATAGATGGATGCCATACAAATGAATGGAGGATGTCAAAGATTTTAAGGCTTACCCCCTTCCAACCGTTTAGAGGGAACACTTACTCCCCATGCCTCATCGTTCTACATGAAGGGATCTGATCTCTCACCTGGGTCCTCAGAAACTGGACACACTCAGCTCGTTTCCTCTCTTTCAAAGCCAGTCTGCCTAGAGAAAAGGTTTATCCTAGTTCTCTGTCTGTCATGACTTAAAAGAGGCTGCCACTGATCGGGCAGCTAAGTCTGAATAACTCAAGAACAGAAGGAGTTAGCAAACTCTCTTCTGGCCTCAAATGAAAACCTAGGTTTCCAATAAATTTATCAAGAAAAGACAAACGTTATAATCTTGATCTATCTGGCTACTGTATCTCTCTTAATTGGTTCCAAATACAAATGGAAAGAAGCGCTTTTTTTTTTTTAACTCAGAACCTTCCATATAACCAAGACCAAACATTTTCCAAAATTTTAACAAAATATCAGATAGTAATAAAACTAAATGTAATTATGCAAGTCCTAGAGTTCAATGAAAAAATAACTGCATTATGACCTAAGACGTTCCAGGCCCCAAAATTTTCAGTTATGTAATAGACCCTATAACCCGAAACAAATTCCCTGTGGTCTCCCTGTAAAAGGACACAGACAAATACTGTTGGTAAAATTCAGTTACAAAGGCGGTTTCAAAGTGTTACTCTATTCCATTTCTAGAAAAAGTTCACCAAAAAAGATTCGAGGGTAACAAAGGATCATGTGCAGTCTGCTAACCATTATTTCTGTCCTAAACTACAATAAGGAGACTTATGAAAGAAATAAGCTTGCTTATGAACTGTAAAAAAACACACTCTGAGAATACTGGGGAAGAGCAAAACCAACATGTTCTTTTTTCACTTTTATTTTTTATTCTTGTTCTGGTTCTTTCTGATGTAAGGAAAATGTTCAGAGATATATCGTAGTGATGAACGCATAACTGTGATCATACTGTGGACAGTTGATTGTATATCATGGATGACTGTATGGTGTGTGAATGTATTTCAATAAAACTGAATTTAATTAAAAAAACTGATCATAAAATATAACTCAATTTTATTTAAATAGACATTTTATGGACATAAGAAAAAAGAAAAAACCAACAGGTGTAAGGCTGCCTTTATTTGCCAAACAATAAATATTTATTGACAGTTATCCTCTTAAAGGGAAAAAAAAAGATTCACTGATTTCTTTGGATATCACTTTCTTGAAAACAGAGAAGGTGTTTTCCTTTCCCAACTTTCTATGCATAATTTTACACAGGTCTCCCTTAGCTGCCTAGAAACACTGCCCAGGATTCCTACTTAAAGCTGGAAAACTCAGAAACAGGGAAACTCAGCAAGAGTCACTAGCTGCCACCCAGTATCTGGTCTCCTCGCCTTCCTTCTTAGCAGGACCCAATTTTATTCAGGAGGGGAATCACTGAGACAACAGGCCACACCCCCAACCTTCCTTGCAATTAAATGTGGCCATATAAAGGTAACATAAAAAGAGCTGCATCAGAGACACCCCCAATCAAGATGCCCCTATCCCCCACCCCAAAGAAGCTTTCAACAACCAGCAAGAGCTGGCAGAAACATCTCTCTAAAAGCTCCAGAAAAGGAGCCTGTCATAACAACCAAAGGCGTAATCAAGAAAAAGGCCACTTAAAAGCAGCAGGATCTTGTGGTGGCCTGGCTGGCCCCTCCTCCATCCTTTCACAGGTTCAGCACAGAGGTGGTCCACACTCCCATGGCACATACGAGGACCAGCTTCAGAGGGAACAGGTAACCCTCCTGCACATGCTGGCAGCACTATGTCCAGCCCCATCTGCCTGGTGGTGGCCTGAGGGACATGCTGTCCCAAAACTTGCCCTGCGGGTAGAAGGCGGCTCCTACAGAACGCTATGGGAGAGCAGTCAAGTCACGCTGCCTGGGGTAAGGGATGGCTAGCTGTGGGGCACACAGTGGAGTGCCCCGGACCTGGAGGAGACTGTTTGCTAGGGAAGAGGGGACACCTGTATCCCTGTAACCAGAGGAATTCTTAGGGTCACATGCACATGCCCAAGACAAGAGGCACATGCAAAAAGGTTGCCCCTAAGATTTGACCTGGAAGTACTCTTCAAACTCACTATTTCTTTTTTCCTTCTTCTATTTTTTGTTGTTCTGTTGTTATTGTTAGCAAATGGCATTCAAGGAAAGCTCTGTTATAACACTAGTTGGATACAATATTAAGGAACAGCCAATTCAGAGTCTAAATTCCAGGAATAAAACACTAAAATATCAGAATATTTAGGTTCAGCAAGATTTGCAAAGCATACAAAGAAACAGGAAGTGATGCCCTAGGAAAAGGAGAAAATTAAAGCATTAGAAACCATTAATGAGGGAGACCAGACCTGGGACATTCCAGAAAAAGACTTTTAACAAATAGTCCTAAATATGCTTAAAGAGAAACTAAAAGTAACATGGACAAAGAACCAAAGGCAATCAGAAAAACAAAAGATGAACACAAAGACAATATCAAAAGAGAAATGAAGATTATGAAAAAGAACCAATCAGAGCTGAAGACCATGGTAACAGAAATTTAAAATTTCCTAGAGGGGTTCAACATTGATTAGAACTGGCAGAAGAAAGATGCAATGAACTTCAAGATAAGAAAATTGAAATTATCCACCCTGAGGAGCAGAAAGAGGAACGAATGAAGAAAAGTGAACAGAGCCTGAGAAACCTGTGGGACACCATCAAGCATACCAATATACTCATTGTGGGAGTCCCAGAAGGAAAAGAAAAAAAAGAGCAGAGAGAATATCCCTAGAAATAATGGCTGAAAACTTCCCAAATTTAATGAAAGACATGTATATATACATCTAAGATGCTCAACAAACTTCAAACAAGATAAAGCCAGATTGCTCCAAGTTACAATCAAATTGTTAAATGCCAAAGATAAAGAGAGAATTCAGAAACCCACAAGAGAGAAAAGCAACATGTCACATACAACGAAGCCTCAATAGCTACATGCTGATTTCTCATCAGACACCATGGAAGCATGAAGGCAGCAGGGAGAAGGCATATTTAAAGTGCTGAAAGCAAAAAACTGCCAACCAAACTGTCTTTCAAAAATGAGGCTGGAGTTAAGACATTCCCAGATAAACAAAAGCTAAGGAAATTCATCACCACCAGATTGGTCCTGAGTGTCAGTGTGGGAAGCTCAAGGGAGTTCTGCAGATTAAAAGGAAACGACGCTAGACAACTGACTGAAGCTACATGAAGAAATAAAATTCTCTGGTAAGGATAATGACATAGGTAAACAGAAATACCAGTACTGTTGTATTTTTGGTTTGTAACTTCACTTTTTACTTCCTATAGGATCTAAAAGGCAAATGCATAAAATGCTGGGATAGATGAATGGTTTGGGCTCAGGATGTATAGACATGCAATGTGTGACAAGAACTACATAAAGGTGGGGGAATGGAGGGATTTAGAAACATAGTTTACGTATGCTATCAAAATAAACAAGACTGTTAAAGATTTAGGATGTTAAATTGAAGCCCCAGGTAACCACAAAGAAAACATCAGAGAATATGTAAACTCACAGAGACAGAAAGTAAAGAACAGGTATGGGGTGGGGGTGGGGCAATGGAGACTAAATGCAAAATGAACACCGAAGTTTCTGTTTGCAGTGAAGGCAAAGTAGACAACAGATGGTGGTGAGGGCACCACGACACTGTGAACGTGATTAACATCACCGAATGGGATGCTTGGGAAGGGTTGGGAAGGGAAAATTTATGTGGTATATATGTCTCCGCAACTTAAAAAAAGAGAGAGAGAGAGAAACTAAAGAGATAATGACAATTAAATGCAATACATGATACTGGATGGAATCAAAGAATGGAGAAGAAAAGGCTCAAAAGGACATTATTGGGACATAAGAAAAAAATCAGAATATAGAATGTAAGCTTCATATCAACATTAAATTTCTTGAACTTGATAATGCACTAATGATTACCTAAGTGAATTATCTTTGTTGGTAGGAAATGTACATGAAGTATCATGTATTTAAGAAGTATGATGTGTGCAACCTGCTCTCAAATGTTAAGAAAATAGGAAGAAAGAAAGAGACAAAGAGGAAAAGAGAAAAATAGAGAGGAAAAAAAAAAAAAAAAAGACAGCAAAGATTGCAAAATACTGAAATTGTAGGACCTGGGTATCTGGGGGGAGGGGGATATGTTGAAGTTCTCTATATGGTATGTATATTATTTTTGAAACTATCCTGTAAATTTGAAATCATTTCAAAATCAAAGTTAAAAAAAAAAAAAAGGATCTGATTCAGCTAGAAGGAAGGTCCTTTTTGTTTCTTCCTTTCCTCCTTGTTGGCCTGGAATGTTGGTGACGACTAGAGGTCCAGCCATTCTCCAGCACCTTGAGTTGGAAACTTAGTACTGAGAATGAGGGAACAGAAAATAAAAGGATTCTGGGCTCTGATAACAATGAAGCCACTACACCAACCCTAGGAGGCCTACTTTCAGACTTCAGCTAAAGAAAAGAGAAATAAACTATCTTGTTTAAACTGTTATTTGTTGTTGTATATATGCAAACAAACTTATTTTTAATTGATACAGTCCCTAACTCTATTTTATTTCCCAGTCATTCTCAACGAAAGGACCTGTCCCACATCCCCAGTATCTGGCAGAATGTGGGAGGGGGAGACAGGGAAGTCTACTGGTATTTAGTGGTTAGAGACCAGTGATGCCCCTAGGAGGATTCCAGAAAACAAGCTAAAAGAACTGCCTTGAAAAACACTGCTCTAACCTATAAAACCCTTAACCAATTTCCTACAGCCCATCTAACTTCCACAAGTAATAATTCTTGGTTCTAGAGACTCAAAAGTTCTATCTTCTAGGGAAAACTGCACGTGTACACACACACACACACACACAGAAAAACTGACCCAAAAGCTATGGGTTTCTAATACAAGTGAAATATTTGTTCTCACAAATGTAGTGTTGGCAAAACACACAAGGTGATGGTAACATGGGTCTTGTCTCACATTAAATACTTAGATACTTAAATGTGCTAACTAGGAGACTTTGGAGTTCAAACAGGAATAAAATCCATCCAATTTAAGCCCTGTTAGACTAAAATTCAGTAGAAAGAAACTTGAAATCAAGGAATTAGTTTGTTAAATGAATCCGAAAAACAGAATTTTTGAGCTTTATGTTTACAATGAATTCCTTTTCAAGTACTTTCTTTGAATAACTCATCTTCTGGATGGATGTGACAAATTTGTCCATTCACTATTTAATACTCAGTCACTTCAGTTGCTGTTCTTTCACTGGCCAAGACTAATCTATAAATTTCTGCAATCCTACAGATCCCCTTGTTGCAAAGAAAACATGTCCCAAACAAAAAACTGTGACATAATATTGCAGAACTCTGACCACACTGGACATTGAGAAAGGCTGTATTTCATTCCAAATACATGTATTTCATGTCTTACAAAGCTGCTTGTCTATCAATGGATGGACCTGTGTTTTCTTTCTTCTCTTTACAAAAGCAATATAGTGGCATAGCCTGGGCTATCTCTAGGTATCCCCTATCTCCACTCCCACACCCCACCAAATATAATGTGTTCGATGTGCATATTCAGGGCAGAAGTACCTGAACCTCTTTTTAGAGCCAGATTACTCAATCCTAAACCCCTCCTAAAGCTGCACAGGTAAAGGGAAATAAGGGAAATTTAAAAAAAGAAAAAAAGTCAACCATAATCCAGAAAAAAACACTATTATTCAGTAAATATCATCTGCACTTTTTCTATACTATATGTATAGGTTACAACAATAGAAAATCATATATATTAAGTGCTTTATAGGTTTCACTTAATACAGCATTAACATATGGGGCACTAAATAATCCGTCACATCATTTTAACTGCTGCATGGTGAGGTGCACTGATTTCCCAGCACCAGCAGTGGGGGCGCCCACTCTGCTCGGTCAACAGCACCCTTTTTCCTCATGCCCACTTGAAAGGTGATTGGTTACATCACTTTTTAAAACTGTGTTTTGTTTTACTACTCCTCAAGTTGAACATTCTTATGTTATCTGGTGAACAGCATTTCTTCTTTTATTAACTGACCAAGAGCCCCCCTTCCCCAGGGTGCTTCTTTGTTTTGTTGTTATTGCTTCCGCTAATCCAACTTGTGTCCCGCACTGGCCTTTATTTACCCAGTTTGTTGTTTACCTTCCCATTGTATTTATGAACTTACATGTAAAACATTCAGTATTTACATGTTTTACATGTGAAACATTCAGTAAGTTACATGAACTTACATGTAAGTTCATAAATCCCATTGTATTTATGAACTTACATGTAAAACATTCAAATCAATCATCCCTTTACATTCTCTTCTCTTGCTGTCATGTTGCATCACTCCTCCTACTGCATGTGTTTTATGGATTTCACTTTGCCGTTGCATTTTTAGTGTCCTAGGAATGTCTCTTTTCCTCATCTATCTCCCTTTTCTGTAATTCTGCTGCCTACTCATCTGATTACCTTCTCTCAAGATTTTCTGATCCTCTTTTACAAATGCCATGATGTCTTCCACTGTATTAGTAATGCCAATTATTTCTGTAAAGAATATTTTGAATCCTGGAAATATTCAGAGAAACACTCTTCTCAAAGTCATCGAGATACTGTTCCCTAGTTCCGTAATTCCCATTCCCATCTTACACTGTCAGTTTGGGACTTCTGCTTCCGCCCACATGGAGTAACAAAAGCAGACTCTATCCTCACAAGGGTGACAACTAAAAAAAAGACAAATTATATGAAAAAATGGTTTTGAAAACATTAAACATTAGGCAACAAAGGGTGAGTGATCCCTGAGACAGTAAACATACAAGGTGAACCCTACAATTGCCCCAACTTGCTGCCTGGAATGAGTTCCCAGGCTGCAAGGCAGGGACAGATCCTGGCAGTATCCCTATGTTTAAGAGATGGATCGGGGAGTCTGGGAAGACCAACGCAGCTAGAGTTCCCAAGGCAGAGCACTAGATGAGCGCTGCACAGGGAGAGCCCCACAGACATGCCTCCTTAATCAGCGCATGCTTGTGAGGAACCCACCCAATCCCAAGAAAAGAACCACCCAAAAGGATGAGACGGAACAACATCCAGGCTCACACAAAGTAGGTTCCTATTACCACCCACTAGGGTAGAAAACATCATAATTCATGGGGAATCAAGGAGAATATTCAGAAGGATTTTCCCTTTCTAATGAGATAAAATTAGCTTTAGACTAAGCTGTTCTGGCCCCACCTACCAAAGCTAAAAGGCAAGATCAAAAAGGATTAAATAAACCTACTTCCAAGTAACTTAACAAAAGAACAAAGCTCAAAAATATTTATAAGAATACAAAACACCCAATAATATCTGGCATGCAAGCCAAAATAACCCAGTATGCAAAGAAGAAGGAAAATATGATCCATAATGAGAAAAATCAATCAATTGAAACTGACCCAGAAATGAAAGAGATGTGAGAACTAGCAGACTAGGACATAAAACAGCAGTTACAACTATAATCTGCATGTTCAAGAAACTAAAGGAGAGATGCAATAGGCTAAATGGAGATAAGAAAGACATAAATTCAATGTCTAGATACAAAAACTACAAATGGGTAGGAGGAAATGACTGGGGGTGATGGATATGTTCATAACCTTGACTGATGATAATTCACAAAACTTATCATCAAATTATACACTTTAAATATGTGCAGTTTATTTGTGTGTCAATTAGACCTCAGTAAAATTCTTGAGAGGGAGCGTGAAAGGGGAGGGGGGAGAAGATTGTCCCTGGGCCCCTCTCACCTATGTGACAGGAATTTGCCTCTCATACATCTCTAGTTCACAAGCATATTTGAGATGTGCAGCACTCAGTGTTTTACCAGTCAACACCCGCTGCAATGACTAATTCTCCTAGCCCCCGTTTCCATGTCCTCTAATACTGTACTCTGTACTGACAGGAGAAAATACGCAAACACAGTTCTCAGTCTGTACTGCTACCAGGACCCTCCTTCACTCCTTCCCACATGACTTACAATGACCACACTTGGCCAATACAAGGCATAAACATCCACTTCTCCCTCCCGATAGTTATTTTGTGCTGCACTTTCTCGCTGGATGAAATGAGAGTGAAGGGGCAGGAAAGGGGGTGAAGATACTCGGGTCTTTGAGACCAGTGGCTCACAGGTGGGCACCTTTCCTAAGGGTAAATTACTTTGTTTATTCTGGCTGCCTTACTATTAGTAGAGACCTATACAGTTTTGCATTAACTTTTCTTCATTTTTGGTGCTGTGTTTTCATCTTTGTTCCTCAGTAAGTATTTTAGCAGGATGATGCTACTCTTACTACACTTTGCATTAAATTCTGAGATTGCTTTTACAAAGTCAGAACTTTTGTTCCTGAAGCACATAAAAGTCAATAGTTTCAACTACTTTTCATTTATAATCCATAGCTAATTTTTCATATTACTATGTGAACTGTCTTTTAACAATATCCCTCTGAACACATTTTCAAGTTTAATTTTATTATTTCTCGGGGACATTTATCAAAATTTAAATCAATGAGAAAAAGGACTTTAGAGAAATAAATCTGATTTACAGACAAATTCATGAACACATGTATTCTTTAAGATATACTTACTTGAAATCTAGGCTACATCAACCAGTTTAATCCTAATCCATGCACTAAACTTTATCATGCTCTACTTTCTTATGTGTACTTTAGATACTAATGGGAAAATAAATAGGTAAAGTCTAATAATAGTTGGATTCAAGGGAATTTGAACCTTTCTATGAAGCTATTTAGGCTTAAGCATACAACACAACATGGGAGCATAAATGCACCTCAAATATTTTATTAAAGGAAGGAAAAAAGAAAGCTTTCATTCGCTTGGCTTCCTAATGCCTCAATTTGGTATTCTGGATATACATAATCACAGACTAACAATTCAATTAAAAAGGAAACAGACTTTAGTCTTGTCCTTCTAGAAACCCTCCCTGAGAATCCTGGATTAGACTTACTGTTCCTTCTCTGTGCCCATGTATGTTGAAATCAAGACATACCCAGTCCACAGCATATTCCTAATTTATATTCCCAGCAGCATTTCCAAAAAATTATATTAGGCAAGTTTGGATCTGCTTATTTTCAGTGAACCGCAATTTGGATGGAAAGGTTCAGTTCGTTCTTTTCTTAGTGTTAACAAGCTATTTAAAAATAGATTCTATAATATTCTGGGGAATCAACATTAAATGTTACTACTCTAAAACTCGTAAAATCTAGTTCCCTCTCCTCCCCGCACCCCCAAAAATACACAAACACAAGTGTCTTCCTAGCTAGTAGTGCCACCTTACTGCATAATCTCAAGATCTTCAATTCAGTCAAAATCCAAGAATGTAGTTCATGAGGGCCTAGTGACCAAAATTCATTCTAAGACTCTAGTGACTATTACTATCTCTTCATCCAAACACAATTTCCCTTAATAATATTATTTCTAAACTTTCCTTGGAGAATGAGACTTCTCACTGGAAAAAGATCTAAAATGGGAACCTATCGTGTATTATTAACATTTTACTATCTCTGTTCCACCACCCCATATAGTTGATACAGCCCTTCAATGTGGTTTTCTTACTTACATACAATAAGATCAGTGCAATTTTTAACATTCCAGGAATACCTGAGCCCTATAATCTCTCTGATGCTCCTTCTAGAAGTTTTTGCTATGGTCCAAAATTTATCCTCTCTTATGTTTCACATTTTACATGTTTTGTTCAGAACTCTAATCCTCAATGCCTAGGGGTAGGTGCCACATGAATTCTAACATACGTTAAAAAGAAGTAAGTTACACAACCAGATCGGTCCTTCCTATGTGGGGAGGCTCATTGGATATAAAGGGCTCCTATAAGCATTGGTCAACATCTAAATGATGAATCGAGTCTGTCTTATCTAAAATTAATCCCAAATAACTCTTCCACTTGCTTCTAATTTCTAGGACAAATTATAAGCAACTAAATTTCCAGGCTTTAGGAACACCTCCTCAGTGCCTAAGGCCTAACTCTGATGCTCTCCCTAGCTCTTCTGCCTGAAGGGCTACGATGCATGCAGTTCACTGATTATTTTAAATTTTTATGTAATGCTTCCAGCTCAAGACAGCATTCTGAGCACTCGAGTTTACCTGTTCCACAAATTTCTGAATGACAGGTGGCAAACAGAGCTGAGAAGTGAGATTCAGAGTCAACAGGCGTAGAGGCAGGTGTGAAACACAGGGCTAAGAATGGGGATTAACTGAAGGTCCACCCAGGGAATGTGTTCCGGGTCCCCCACCTCAGTATGGAAATGCTGGCACGGTTTATGCTGGCAGGATTTTCTCTAATGGCACTGCCCCAACTGACTGAGGAAACGGAGAGATTCCAAAGCGGATGTGAAGCTGCACAGGAAACCCTCCTCATTAAGGACTTGAGAGACCCGAGCCTAATGCCTGCATCCTCACTTGTGCACCTTAAAGTGAAACCCCTGATGCAGACTTTATGGAGATAATCATCGGAATTAAACTGAAATGGTTAAAAGTGTTTGCCTCAAAGAAATGGGCCTGGGAAGAAGCAGGAGACCTTTGCTTTTCTTACCAGCCTTTCTCTGTTTGATTTTTCACCAGGTAAATGTATTAATACTTAAACATTTAAGAAATTACCAAAATATGCCAAACAACACTCCCATGAAATACAAAGATCAATGATATCTACTCTAACTACTATGGCTTCCAAATGTGAGCCCATATGCTAAAAGGAAAGCAACACAGAGCATCTCCCCTGCCCAGCCTGACAGTCTGTATACTCCTACAATGCTATCACTGATCCTCACCCAAAGGCTCTCCAACAAGAGTCAAGTCTCAAATGCATAGATACATACACTGGTGTGTACATTCTACATTGCCACTCCACTGCCCTTGCGTTAAATCTACTTCTTTGAATCATAAATATTTTTCCACTGCCATAATCTAGCTTTAAGTCACATCCCCCAAAACTCTTATTTTTGGTGACAACTCTTTCATTAAAATTCCAAATTCACTTTGCTCTCAGTTTCCTGTGAATTTTTAGTACTTTTTCTACTGTGAATATGTTAGTACTTCCTCTACTCTGCTACTCATGTTTGTATCACAGAGGCTGTCTTCTATGGTTTCAAAGAGGCCTGTTATCACCCTGTCCTTGAAAAACGAGCTTAATATCCTCACCATCAGGTCAACTAGTCTCCAACACAGTACACTCTTCATAGGCTTCAAAAGGATTATTTGCCAAGAGTTGGCTCTTCTTAACATAGAAACCAAACCCATTCTTCAATAACATCTGTAGTGGGTTGAACTGTGGTTCCCAAGAAAAGACACGACCACCTGGAACCTCAGAACGTGAGCTTATTTGGAATAAAGGTCTTTGCAGATGTAATTAAGGCAAGGATCTCAAGAAGGGATGCTCCTGAATTAGGGTGGGCCTCAAATCCAATGACAAGTGTCCTTACAAGAGACATAAAAGGAAAAGACAGAGACACAGGGGGAAAGGTCATGTGAAGAGGAGGCAGAGACTGGAATGACACGGCACAAACAAAGGCCTCCAGAAGCTGGAAGAAGGGAAGGACCCCCCCCCCCAACACCCACCCACCCTCGAGCCTTCAGAGGCAGCATGGCTCTGACACACCTTGATTTCAACCTCTGGCCTCCAGACTGTAAGAAGATGAATTTCTGTTGTTTTAAGTCACCAAGTTTGTGTTAATTTGTCACAGCAGCTCTAGGAATCTAATACGCCATCTAAACTAGGAGTCACCAAACTTTTAGAAAAGGGCCAGATATTTTAAACTTTGCAGGCCACACAGTCTCTGTGGCAACTACTCAACTCTGCCACTGCAGAATGAAAGCAACCTCAGACAATATGCAACCACATGGGTGTGGCTGTGTTCCAATAAAGCTTTATTCACAAAAACAAGGAGTGGGCCAGATTTGGCCCATGGACTGTCGTTCACAGACTGCATGATTTAAATAATATCCATTCATCTAAATGATATCTACCACTTAAATGACCTAAATGACATCTATTCATTTTTCATGTTTTCTCTTTAAAATCCACAATTACCCTCCAGAAGATAAGAAACTCCACTTACCTACCCATGCCTTCAAGTTTTTTTCCAGAATTTAATTTCAGACTTTTTCCTTACAATACTCCAGCAATCAATAAGGAGTGGGACTGGGATCTGATAATCCTTCCCTGATTCTTTCATCCATTAAGTAAGTACACTAAGAAGTCAGCAAATCTCATTATTTAACAGCTTGGGCAGTTCTCATATCTACATATCTTTCAGCAAGTAATAATTTATACCTTATCATTTTTTCTTCCTGGACATGGGAACTTGCTTCCTCAAACTTGCTAAAACCAACTAACTTTCTTTTGATTAAATAAATACTTTCTCATGCCTAGAATTACCATCCATAAGAATCTTCTATTTTCTGATTCATTTCAACTATTTTATCCTCATTTCATTATCGCATTCTTCTACCCCACTTAACTTGATTTCCTCCCAATGCCATCAAACATATCTTCCTTTCCAGATTCTTTCCTCCTTTTTCCCTTAACACCCTTGATTTTATCAAGACAGCATAGACTAAAATGTCTCATGATGTTTTACTCCTTCCTCAGCATCCGCCTGGTCTATCTATGATATAACTCGCAATCCTCCTTAAACAGGAAAATAAACAAAACACATACCCCGCACACCACTGCAACTGTTCTTCTGAGTCCACACTGTTAGGAGCTCTAGATGAATACTGCTTTATGCATCTTTCTGCAATGCAGCTCTGTTAATTCCGGAAATTTCCACAGTAAACTCAGTCTGTCAGTTGCCATGGAAACTGCCGGCTTCCTGGCACTAACAAAATAAGTATCTTTGCTTAGCTCTAAAATGAGGCAAAAGGAAAAACTGAAAAAAGAAAGATGCCCACAAGAATTGTTCAAACACCCCAAATATAAATCTTCAAATTCTGATATTCATATTCACTGAACAGAAGGTATCAGAAAAATCTGCAGTATTTTAAAGCAGTACTGATTTCTAAAGTAGAAAGCAACGTTTCACCACCAGGAAAGGAAGAATACTAAAGTGAACAAGACAAACATTCATGTTTGCATCTTGCTGCTACAGACTGCCTATTTCTTCAGGGCTGATGAAGTGTCAGCTGTACACAAACCTCACCGTAGAAATGTTTTTCTAGGCTTTGCTTCTTATGGAAAAGGTTAGGAAAGCTGCCCTAAACAACAGGTGTTTTCTTAAGATCCTTTTCTCCTATGGGCCCTAATCTCCAAATGGTGGCTAAAAACCTTTCCCCTCAAGCATTTAAGAAATCACAGTAGTTAAAAGTCTACCTCAGGAATCTTCACCAACAAATAAGCCTTATTAATACTCTCAGAACATTAGAATATTAGACCTAGCTGACCACAATCACCTCCCCCACTTGCTCTTTGAAACAATGCTTGATTTCTTTTCTCCACTTAACATATCTATGACTGAAGTCTTGGCTCTTTTCTTGCCCCCTCATCCACAGATGCTCCATACCCTGTGTTCCCCATCTCTTGTAAGAGCAACTAAACCCATTCACTCAAGCCAGAAATCTCACAGTCACTCTGAACATCCTATCCTCCCCTCTCGCATCTACATTCAAATTATGACTCTTTTTTTTTTTCTTATTCCACCTCCAAACTCTTTGGGATCTGTTCACGTCCTTCTATTCCCATTGCCATCAATCTAATATCATTATCAACTGATCTGTTTCAGTTGCACTACTGCAGCCTTACTAGGTCTCTCTAATTCCATTCTTGCTTCCCTCCAATACATATTCCACACAGCAGCCAGAATAATCTCGTTAGAATATAAATCAGATGATATCACTCACCTTTTTAAAGCCCTTCTATGGCTTCCCACAGGGCTTGGATGTCATCCCCTTTACCGACATCCTACACATTATTTGGGCAATGGCTACCTTTCCACCCTTATCTTAATCTACTTAACACCCTCACCCCCCCTTTCAATCATTCTCCATTTCAGCCTGCATTCATTCAGTTCCAAGAAAAGCTTTCCCACTTTGGCAACTTCAAATGCATGCTATTCCCTCTATTTGGAATACTCTTCTCAGCCCCTTCCCCGAATCTAGTAAAAACAAACTCAGATTTAGAAGCCTTCAGTGGCTACTTCTCTACCATCCCCACTCTAAATTTGGTCCCTTCTTTCATTCTCTCATAGAATCTGGGTTCTTTTTCTTCAACAGAATTTATACTGTTTATTATATATATTTATTTGTTTGATGCCTGTTTCTACCTCTAAATCTTAAGCTTCATGAAGTAGCACCTCTTTTTTCAGCATGAAATACCCACTGCCTAACATAGTACCTGGCAGATGACAGGCATTCAACAAGCATTTGCCGAATAATGACGGAATGTTGGACTGCTTTGGTTTCTGACAGGTAACAGGTCATCACAAAGCTTTAATGCACCCCCTGGATTCTCTGAGATATTCCTATATCCATTCCCTAAATTCTTCTTTTTGGAATCCATTGAATCCCACAGATAAGGAGGAGTATAACTTTCATACCTGACTTCTGCAGCTCCTCATAGTCGGAAAAGAGGAAAGCATGTATCACCAGTTCTCAAACAGGGCTTCGATTTTGTACCCAAGAGTCCCTTGGTCACAATTTGGGTGGTGGGATCAGGAAGGGAGTGGAACTGGCATCTGGTGAAGGAGGCCAGGGATGCTGCTAAACATCTTACAAGGCACAGGCTAGCCCCCCACAACAAAGAATTATCCAGCTTAAAATGTCAATATGTCAAAGTTGAGACAGCATCGGTCCTTCCACAGTCTCTCCTAAGACAGAAAGATCTGAAAACTGCCAAACTATGAAGCACTAAACATTTTTTAAACAATAAGGTATAACATTTCACCTGCACAAAATTATTTGTTAAAACAATGTTTTTAATAAAAAGCTGAAAATAATCTAAATGGCTATCGATAAATAATTAGTTAAATACGTAAGGACACATCTATACAATGTAATACTATATAACTGATTGAAAAAAAAATGCATGTGCTAATTTTGAAATACCTGTAAGATATATTAAGTGAAAAAAAAATCAAGGTACAGGGCCTGCCCCCAACCAAGATGGCAGAATGAGGTGTTTCTGGGCTCTGTTCGCCTACAGAAGCTTTTAACAACCAGTAAGAACTCGCAAAACATCTCTCTCAAAGCTCCTTAAAACAATTAAAGGATTGCAGTATCAGGGTTAGTGCCAAATCAAGAAAAAGGCTACATAAAACAGGTAGGATCTCCCAGTGCCCTGTGCAGCCCCTCCCCACCCCTCACCAGCTCAGGGCTGGGCAGCCCCACACTCCCAGTTCAGACCCCTGTTTCCGGTTCCAGGAGCACATATGTCTTGCCCAATCTGTCTGATGGTGGCCTGAGGGAGACACCATCCCCCAAAGTGTAGAAGGCAGCTCACCAAGCTCTGCCTCAGAACTCTGTGGGAGATAAATCAAATCATACTGCCCTGAACAAGGGATTGCTGATTGTAGGAGACACAATGCAGGGCCAGGGACTGTGAGGACACTGTTTCTTAGGAAAGAGGGGATATTCAAACCATGTAAATCGAGGACTTCTAGGGCCACACATGGAAGGTCTTTATAAGACACATGCCCAGAAAGGATCAGGGAGGCCCCTATGCTTTGTCCTGGAGCTGTTCTCCAAACTCAACCTATGGATAACATATGGATACGGAGAGCTCTCACAGAGACGAATATGCAAAGACTAGGAAAGGTGTTTTCTTGTTTTCCTTCTTTATTTGTTGTTACTGTTGTTGTTAGCTCCTGGCATTCAAGGAAAGTTCTGTCAAAACACTAGCTGTATACAAGCATAAGGAACCACCACCTCAGAGTCTAAATCCCAGCAATAATATACTAAAATATCAAAATGTCCAGTTTTCAACAAAAGATTAGAAAACATACAAAGACACAGAAAGTAAAAATTAAAGCATTAGAAACCATCATTGAGGGGGATCAGACCTGGGACATTCCAGACAAAGACTTTAATAAAATAGTCCTAAATATGCTCAAAGACCTAAAGGAAAACATGGACAAAGAACTAAAGGAAATCAGGAAAATGCCATATGAACACAAAGAGAATAGCAATAGAGAGATGGAAATTATAAAAAGGAACCAAACAGAGCTAAATACCACAATAACAGAAGTGAAAATTTTCCTTGAGCGGTTTAACAGCAGATTGGAGCTGGCAGAAGAAACAATCAGTGAATGTGAAGACAAGACAAGTGAAATCATTCAGTCCAAGGAGCAGAAGGAAGAATGAAGAAAAGTGAACAGAACTTGAGGAACATGTGGGCACCATCAAGGGAACCAATACATGCATAGTGGGAGCCCCAAAGCAAGAAGAAAGATATAAAGGGGCAGACAGAATACTGAAAGAAATAATGGCTGAAAACTTCTCAAATTTAATGAAAGAGATGAATATACATACCCAAGATGTTCACAGAACAGCAAAGAGGTTGAACTCAAATGGACCCACACCACTCCATGTTATAATCAAATTTCAAACACAAAAAACAAAAAAAGAATTCTGAAAGCTGCAAGAGAGAAGCAACATGTCACACACAAAGCCTCACACACAAAGGAGCTTCAATAAGATTAAGTGCCTATTTCTCATCAGAAACCACAGAAGCAAGAAGGCAGTGAGAAGACATATTTATAGTGCTGAAAGCAAAAACTGCCAACCAAGAATTCCATATCCAGCAAAGTTATCTTTCAAAAACAAAGGAAAGATTAAGACATTTCTAAATAAACAAAAGCTGAGGGACTTTATCACCACTAGACTGGCCCTACAAGAGATACTAAAGGGAGTTCTGCTGGTTAAAAGGAAGGGATGGCCCTCAACAAAAATTAATTCAAAATGGATCAAAGACCTAAATGTAAGAACCAGTTCCATAAAACTCCTACAAGAAAATGTATGGAAATATCTCCAAGATCTGGTAATAGGCAGTAGTTTCTTAGACTTTACACCCAAAGCACAAGCAACGAAAGAAAAAATATATAAATGGGAACTCCTCAAAATTGAATATCTCTAAACTTCAAAGGACTTTGTCAAAAGGATGACAAGGCAACCAACTCAATGGGAGAAAATATTTGGAAACCACATAACTGATAAGGGTTTGATATCCAGAATATATAAAGAAATCCTACAACTCAACAATAAAAAGACAAACAACCCAATTAAAAGATGGACAAAAACAATAAATACCTGCCGAGGGCTGGAGCGGTCAGCCCGGGGGCCCAGCCAGCCCCCTGGCCCTGCCCTGCTCTCTGCCAGCCCCTGCCGGGTACACCTGCGGGAACCCCTTCACGTCTGCTGTGTGACCTCAGGAGGGTTGCTTGACTTCTCTGAGCTCTGGATGACATGTCCCTAAAATAGCCTGCTCTTCCGGCCCCTCTCCCAGGATTCAATGTGGCGAGAAATAAAACTTAACACAAGTGAAAAAAAAAAGAAAAAAGATGGGCAAAAGATATGAGTAGACATTCTTCCAAAGAGAAAATACAAATGGCTAAAAAGAATACAAAAAGATGCTCAGCTTTACTAGCTATTAGGGAAATGCAAATGAAAACCACAATGAGATATCTCACACCAACTAGAAGAGCCATTCTTAAACAGGAAACTACAAATGTTGGAGAGAATGTTGAGAAACAGGGACACTTATTCACTGCTGGTGGAAATGTAAAATGGCACAGCCACTGTGTAGGACAGTATGGTGGTTCCTCAGGAAGCTAAGTACAGAGTTGCCTTACGACCCAGCAATCCTGCTACTCGGGATATACCCAGAAGATGTGAAAGCGGGGACACAAACACATTTGCACACCAATGTGCACAGCGGCATTATTCACAATTTCCAAAAGATGGAAACAACCCAAGTGTCCATCGACAGATGAATGGATAAACAAAATGTGGTATATACATACAATGGAATATTATTCATACATATGATGGATGTATGAATAATATCATTCATACATATGATGGAATATTATTCCTTCTGATTGCTGAATAATATTCAGCAATCAGAAGGAATAATAATAAGAAGGAATGAGGTCCTGAAGCACGCCACAACATGGATGAGCCTTGAGTGCATTATGTTAAGTGAAACAAGTCAGACCCAAAGGTAAATATTGTTATCATCTCACTGATATGAATTAATTATAATATGTAAACTCATCAACTCTAGAATACAGGTTACCAGGATGTAGAATGAGCTAAAGAATGGGGAGAAGTTGCTTAATATGTGTAGAATGTTTAAATAGATTGAACTTAAAACATTTGGAGATGGGTAGAGGTGACAGTAGCACATTATTGTGAGAATAATTAACAGAACTGAATTGTGTGTGAATGTGGCGGAAAGGGGAAGTTAAGAGTCATGTACGTCACCAGAAGGAAAACCGGAGTTTAGAACATGGGAATGTATAACCCAGTGAATTTTGTGGTAGATAATGACTGTGATTAACTGTACAAATATTAAAAAGTTCTTTTATGAAGTAGAACAAATGTATGACACTATTACAAAGAATTAATAATAGGAGGGTTGTGCTGGTTTGGATGTATTATGTCCCCCAAAATGCCATGTTCTTTAATGCAGTCTTGTGGGGACAGACGTATTAGAGTTGATTAGGTTGGAATCTTTGGATTAGGCTGTTTTCATGGAGATGTAACCCACCCAACTGTGGGTAATGCCTCTGATTAGACTATTTCCATGGAGATATGGACCCTGCCCATTAAGGGTGGATCTTGATTTAATCACTGGAATCCTATAAAGAGTTCACAAACAAAAAGATCTCAGAGCAGCTGAGAGCGACATTTTGGAGAGCAGTTCAGAGACATTTTGGAGACAGCCACTAAAAACAGACTTTGCTAAAACTTTGGGGATGCTAGCCCAGTGTTTGCTCCAGAGAAGCTAAGAAAGGACAAAATGCCCCAAGAACAACATTTTGAAGAAT
This sequence comes from Choloepus didactylus, assembly GCF_015220235.1. Taxonomy (NCBI): domain Eukaryota; kingdom Metazoa; phylum Chordata; class Mammalia; order Pilosa; family Megalonychidae; genus Choloepus; species Choloepus didactylus. Next base: position 6,758,340 of record NC_051324.1, read on the forward strand.
GCACAGGAGCTGAGAGAGGAGCTGGAACACAACCTGGGATCAGGAGATGCCAGCCACATGCCTTTCCAGCTAACAGAGTTATTCCAGACACTATTGGCCTTCCTTTGGCAAAGGTATACTTGTGTTGGTGCCTTAATCTGGACATTTTCACAGCCTTCAGACTGTGAATTTGTAACGAAATAAACCCCGTTACAAAAGCTGATCCATTTCTGGTATTTTGCATAACGGCAGCATTAGCAAACCAGAACAGAGGTATACAGGAAAAAATATATTTATTGCAAACTATGGACTATAGTTAACAGTAATAGCTTAATATTCTTTCATCAGCAGTAACAAAGGTACCACAACAATACTGTGGGGTCAATAACGGGGGGGGGTGGGTAAGGGGTATAGGAAGATTTGGATATTTTTTATTTTTATTTCTTTTATGGAGTAATGAAAATGTTCTAAAATTGGTCATGGGGATATATGCTCAACTATGTGATGAAATTGTGAGCCACTGATTGTATACTTCAGATGGTTTGTATGATATGAGAATATATCTCAATAAAATTGCATTAAAGGAAAAAAAAAGGGACACCAAACAATTGACTGAAATCACATGAAGAAACAGATTGGTACTATGAATACCAGTACTAGTGTATTTTTGGTTTGTGACTTCACTTTTTACTTCCTATAGGATCTAAAAGGGAAATGCATTAAATGTAACAATAAATCAATGGTTTTGGAGTCATAATGTGTAAGTATGTAATTTTTGACAAGAACTACATAAAGGTGGGGGGATGGAGAATTATAGGAACATGGTTTATGTGTGCTATTGAAGTTGTTAAGTTGGCATCAAAGCAAGTAAGATTGTTATAGATTTAGGATGTTAAATATAAGTCCCATGGTAACCACAAAGAAAATATCAGAGAATATACAAACTCATGGAGACAGAAAGCAGAGTATAAGTTACCAGGGATGGAGAGCAGGGGCCATGGGTGTAATTCATGCAAAATGAGTATAGCAGCTCTGTTTGGGGAAGGGAAAGTCATGGTAATGGCCAGTGTTCAGGGCATGGCAGCCCTGTGACTGTGATTAACCCCGCTGAACGGTGTGTTTGGGAGTGGTTGGGGTGGGAAGGTTTATGGTTTATATAGTTTCACCACTTAAAAAAAAAAATGATGACAAATATAATACATGATACACGACGGAATCTAAGAATGGAGGCTAAAAGGCTCAAAACATTATTGGGACTGAAGAAAAAACTGGAATATAGAATATAAGCTTTATATCAGTGTTAAATTTCCTAAACTTGGTAACGGCACTTAGATGATTATGTAAGTGAATGTTTGTTCATGGGAAATGTACATGGATGTGTTCAAGGGATATGATGTTCAAGAGGGAGAGAGAGATGGATGGATGGATGGACAGAGAGATACAACAAGGGTAGCAAAATGTTAAAACTGGTGGCTCTGGGTGTTTGAGGAGGCAGGGGTATTTTCAAGCACTGTGTATGGAGTTTTGTATGATGTTTACAACTGTCCTGTAAGTCTGAAATTAATTCAAAACAAAAAGTTTTTAAAATCTAGGTGCAAAGCCATGTACAATAAAACTGCTTTTTGTATAAATATTTTAAAGATGTGCAAAAATTATTATATATTCTGATATATGAATAACTTCTGCAGGAACATATTTTCCCTTAATAGGGCTATTTCTAGAGGAAATGTTGAAGACACAAAGCTTATTTCTGATGTTATAACTTGTCTGTACCAGTTGAATTCTCTTACCAGAAACATGTATTACTCATTTTTTAAAGGATAGCATGAACGATATATCTTAATGGTAAGATTATGGCCCTTTTTTTGTTTTCTTCTTTATACTTTTGTGTATCAAAAAAAGAAAAAAAGAAAACACTAGTTGTGTTTTCCTTTTTAAAAAGCACAATAAAAGCAAATGTCCTCACATTTTATTAGGGGAACCTAAGCACTTAGGGGTACACTATACCTGACACAACTCAATAAATGTTCTAGATTCTCAAAAAATACTTGATATACTTCTTAAAAATTTCACTCTAGGTTTCTTTCAAACCTCATGACAAAAGAAACCAAACAGGCAAAAATAAAATGTCACAATATTGTTCCACAGGCATAAGAGATGAATTTAAAAAAAAAAAAAAAACTATTCATTTCCTTAACATCACAGATTGTTGAGAACAAGGGCCTAAAACCACAGACACTGCTAATATAATTTTTATTATTTTTCTGGCTTTTTTGTAAATTGGAGTATCATTTACATATAGTGAAATTCAGTTTGATGAGTTTTGACAAATGCATATACCTTTCTATCTCAGAACCCTAAAATGATGTAGAACCTTCCACACCCTAGTACATCCCCTTGTGCAATTCCTATAAATCCATGCCCAACCCCGGCCCCAGAGGACAAGTTCTGTTCTGATTTCTATCACCATGGATCATTTGTGCCTATTCACAGAGGTAGAATCAAACATATATTCTCTTTTGTACCTGGCTTCTTCTGCTCAGCATAAGGTTTTGAAGATTAATCAATGAGGCTGGCTATGGATCCGCAGTTCATTATTTTTTACTGTTGAAGAGTATCCCACTGAAAAACACACCATAACTTCGATATCCATTCTCCCATCATTGAGCATTTGAGTTGTGTCTACTTTGGGGGCTATTATGAATAATTTCTATGAATATCCATATACAAGTCTTTCAGGACATGTTTTTAACCTGCACAAAAAACAAGGAGTAGAACTGCTAGGTCATGGGTTGGTGGATGTTTAATTTTATAAGAAAATATAAAAGTTTTTCTAAAGTAGCTATATACTCCCCCAACAATGTATGAGAATTCTGGTTATATATGGCGTGGTCTTTTAAATTTTAGCCATTCTGGTGGATGTTTAGCGGTATCCCCTTGTGGTTTTAATTTGCATCTCATTGACTACTAATGTTGTTAAGCACTTTTCATGCGCTTGCTATCCATTCCTATTACTCCTTTGTGAAGTGTCTGCTCAAGTCTTTAACCCACTGTTTAACTGGGTTCTGTGTGCGCTGATTATACCAGTTCATTACATATACTAGAGAAAATCCCTTATCACATACATACACAATGAATATTTTTCCCCAATCTATGGCTTGTCTGTCTATTTTATTAAATGTCTTCTGATGAGCAGAAATTTTTAATTTTAATGAAATCTAATTTGCATGGCTTAGTGGTTATTTCTTGGTCCTGTTAAAAGTATCTTTGCCTACACCAGACTACAAATATATATTAAGAGATTTCTTTTAGAGTTTTTGTTTTTATATTTAGGTCTATCAGCCACGTAAAACAAACTTTTGTGTATGGCCTGAAATATGAAACAAGAGTTATTCTTTTCCATATCTGCTTCCAGTTGCTCCATTACCATGAACTCTACCCTCTTCCCACTGAAGTTCACAGGCACCTTGGTCAAAAATCCACTGACCGTATGTGGGAGAATCTGTTTCTGGACTTTTTATTCTATTCCACTGATCTATCTGTCTATCCTTAATGCCCTTCTGCAAATCCTTAATTAATACAGCTTTATAATAAACCTTGAAATAATAATAGCCAAAGTTGTTTTTGGCTATTCTAGCTCCTTTACAGTTCCACAAAAATCATAGAATGGAAATCTCAATTTATATTAAAAAAAAAAAAAGCCTGCTGGGATTTCATTGGAATTACAGTTGAATCAACAGATCAAGGTGAAAAAGACATACTGATAATACTGTATCTTCTAATTCATGAACATGGCAACTTTCCATATATTTAGTTCAATTTCTCTCAGCAATGTTTGTAATTTTCAGTATGGAAGCCTTACACATTTTCTTTAAAATTATCCTTAAGTATTTTATGCTTTTTGATGCCACTACAATATTTTATTAATCTCATTTTCCAAGTTTTTGTTGCTAGCAAATAAAAAACCACTGATTTTGGTATAATGATCATGTACCCTGTGACCTCGTTAAAGAACTTAATTCTAACAACTGTACAGATTAATTAGGATTTTCTACATGCATAATCATATCATCTGAAAAAATAAAAAAGACTGGTTTGCTTCTTTGTTTCCAATCTTTAGATCTTTTATTTTTATTTCTTTTTCTTGCCTTAACTGCACTGGCTAAGACCTCCAGTACAATGTTAAATTTAAATAGAACTGGTGAATGCTAACTTCTTGCACTGTTCACAGTCTTATAAAAAATGCATTAAATCTTTCATCGTTAATTATGATATTAGCTGTAGGTTTTTCATAGTTTGGGGAAGTTCTCCTCCATTGCTAGCTGCTAAGAATTTTTATCATAAACAAATATTAAACTTTGTCAAATGCTTTATCTGCATCTAATGAAATAATTAAATATTTTTCTATTTTATTAATGCAGTGAATTACACAGATGATTTTCAAATGTCAAAGATAAATCCTATTTGGTTTTGATGTTAATGTATTATCCTTTTTATAGATTGCTGGATTCAGTTTACTAGTATTTTGTTGATGATTTTTGAGTATATGTTCATGAGGGACAATGGTCTGTAGTATTCTTTTCCTATACAATCTCCTTGTCTGGTTTTGTTATGGGTGAAGCAACAGGGATATCTTTTAATGTCTGCCTGAGTCTCTTCGTTCAAGGGCAGAGATGATTCACGACATCCTAACTAACTTCATTTTTAGTAGACAAGAAACTAAACCATGTTTATTATTAATTTCCCTAAATAAACACTCCAGAATTAACACTCTATACATCTCAGCTATAATTAGTCAGTTTGAGAAGAACTAGTGAGTCCTGAGGAGAACTAGTGAGTCCTGAGGAGGGAGGGGCACAGGATACCAGTTCAACAGCTCACTGTCACCACTCCCAACTGGGTGGAGAGTCACTTCCGCAGTGAATCACTGTAATTTAAGGAATGCACCACACCTGTCAGGTGCACTAAGGTAGGAGAGGATGGGAGGCTGAGGAAAAGACTCGATACCCCTGAACTGTAACTTTAAGATGTACAATAACATAAACTTTAAGAGATCATCCCTCAAGATTCAACAAGTGGGGTTTGAAAATATCAACTACTAATTTTTACCTATAAATATTTCTATTATCAGTGCCATTTTTGTGAAAGTGCTCCACCATAGAAAATGCAGAAATAACCACCATAGCTTCAAAAATTTTCACAGATAAGTTCACACAGATTCATGGTTTTCACTCTTAAGCTCTCAACAAGGATGTCCTGGGGGCTATTTTGAGGAATGAGTACAGACAAAACTACAGGACTGCCTCTTGCCTCTTGCCTCTTGCCTCACAAACACTTGAATCAGAGCAGTTCTTCTCTTGTCTCTTTGGCATATCAGGCATATGCATTAGATGTTCTTTGAAGAAAGTAGTACAAAGCTGGCTTAATACACACACACAATTTGAATGCACTATATAAAATGGTGAAAGGCACTATTCCAAATCAACACCTGACTTGAGATCAGTTAAGTGCCACACTCAAGGTCACAGAGACAGGGCTGGAGCTGGGATGAAAGCCAGGATGCCCAAATTTCCCCCAACTATTAATTCCAAGATAGGAACTTTCAAAAAATAAAGCTTCCACAATTTAACCAGCAATAAATGCCTCAATATTTTATAATTACTGTTTTAAGATAAAGCTCTACTGAGTAAACTCATCATGGAATTAAATCTACTAGTGGTTAACTAGGGACTTTAAGACCATCTTCAAAACTACTTTCTAGAAGTTCAATAGGACAACTAAGCCTTTTTCTGTTCAAACATATTAAATACATGCAGCTGAAATACTACAGGTTTCTCCTAAGCTCAACAAAGGGTGCCCTGGTCCCTTAAACTTAGAACATGTGATTCCAAAATGCTTAGCTTAAGTCTCCAAATTTATTTGTACTCATCACCATTTACTTCCAGTGTTAACTTTTAAGCTGTTTCTTCTTGTACAATTCTGATATGCTGTGACAATAAAAGGGCTAGTCTTTCTGGAGAACATTTGTATTTGGTGCATTTTAAATTATTCAGTACACTGAGACCAGATATTCATTACCATAATAAAAGTGTAAAATACAAGAGGAGAGTACGTCTATTCTTACCAAACTAATATACAGAACATGATTTTAACACAAGCTTGCGACACATTTATAAGGATACCCCTAGAGGATCAAAAAGGTTTACAGTGGCTAGTATTACACAAACCTCATGGAAATTGAAAATAGTACTAATTATAGACACCTGATGGAAAATGCAGACAACCTCACGTTTTTCCTTTAGAAAAACAGCATTTGTACTCTTCGGTCTTACAGGCTAATTGCATTTCAAGAACTAAGGGCAAAACGTTAACAGTAGTTAAAACTAGGTAGTAGGTAAACAACTACCTATTATAGTACTCACTATTATACTACTCATTTTCTCTGTGCTGGAAATATTTATAATTTTAACCAATGATAATTTTTTTAAAAAACAGGTTTTCCTGTTCAGGTGGTCTCCACATCCTCCAAAGACTCAAATGAAAAGAAAATATTTTTTTAAAGAGGAAATAAACCCACAAAGCAATGATAAAACTAAGCAATTTAAACAAATTTCTGGATGTCCAAAAGCAGACAGAAATGTGTAGACAAAAAAAAAAATCAATCCCAAGAGAAGAAATCTGTATTTTAAAAGACATATCAGCCAACTTCAATGCATGACCTTGATTAGATCCTGATTCAAGTCATTAAAAAAAAAATTGACAAGACAATCTGTGGCTTATTTCATGATGTTAATGATTACTGGTTCTACTAGATATAATAATGGTATTGTGATTATATTTTTAAAAAGGAGTCCTATAGACTGAAATATCTATAGATGAAATAATATATCTGAAGTTTGGTTAAAATTAAGGAAGGGAAGAATGAATAAAAGAAGACTGGCCACATTGTTAATTGTTGAAGCTGTCAAAGCTGAATGGTAAAAACACACAGATTCATCTATCATTCTCTATTTTTTTTAATATGTTTGCAATTTTCCATAATAAAGGCTAAAAAACGGGAATAGAGAAAACGGCAACAGCAGAGGTGAGAGATAAATGACAATTCCAAAAGAACCCTAATGAGGATCCATAGTTGGCAGGTAAGAGGCTCAGTAAACAGGTGTCAATGAAAATTCTTTCTATAAGAAAGGTCTCATCAGATCCTCCTTTCCTCTGGTGCCATTTCTTGAATTGGTGTGGCCAACTGTCATCTCTTTGAATACTATGTAAAATCTTTGTTCTCAGAAAATATGGACACTGTCTTACAAGTTTTAAAAATCTTCTACAAGATACTGCACCCAGGAGACATAAATCCTAGATGGAACTAGTTTCACTTGTCCCTGAGACATACCTTAACTTCATTAGTTGCTTACTTCATCTTATTCTTTCCATAATTCATGAACAAGTTTTATATTTATACTTACAACCATAACTAAAGTTCAAGGAAATTTTAGAGAGAGGAAAAACATAAATGGCACAGAGGTATCTTGTGCCAGAGCTCCCATAAACTGCAAGCTATATTTTCTAATTGCAAAGTACCTGTGGTGAAATGTAACCAACAATAATTTTTAGCACCTAATGGTACACAACTCAGAGGAAAAGTACGAAAGGATAACTTATGGAAGGGGGTGGAAAGGAGAGAAGATATGCTGTCCTAAGTAGTAAAGTAATTGTCTTTGATACTGAGAACCAATATCAATGTTAGTAGACACCTACCCCTGCTCCAGATCAATAAACCTATGTAATAATAAAATTCCAACGAAGCCTGGCTCTAAAATTTTTTACATACCATAATTTAGTACTAGAAATTCTATCCTAAGATAAAAATGCCTATTATCATGTCCTCTCAAACTTTTAACACTTGCTGAGAAAAGACAAAGGATGAGAAACCTAGCTGGTTACAGATTATTAAGTAGTAGTTAAAAAGAAGGAAAAAAAAAAAAAAAGACTCAAATTTTGAAAAGAAGTTTTTCTCAGACTGTTTATGGATTCTTATTTTTTTAGAAAAACGGCATCCATAAAATTCTCCATACACCAAGAAACTCCTGAGGGAAAGAGTATAAATATGTGATAATCTTCTGGTTATAAACGTAAGGCAGAATGCCTTTTCCTTGTTCACAAGGTCTTTTTTTAAAAAAACAAAGACCTAATCTTATAAGATCTTTAAAAAAAAAAAGTTCTAATAAGTTTAGCTACTACTACTACATCATTTTTTTTCTTAGACTTCAAATTTGTGGTTCAGCCAGCAACAAGGTAATAGAATGAACTGTGTTCAATACAGAATTCGTTTTATACTAGCTTTCACCAAAAATTCTAGGACATGAGGAAGGAGGTTCTTTAAAAACTGTCTCCATGTTGCTGGAGCTTGAACTAGTTAAGTACTAAGAGTTTCCTTCCTCAATGTCGGTCCCACTTGATGTTTCAGAGAAAGTAACAAGGCCGGGATTCCAGGCTGGACTCCAACAAGAAATCTAATTATAAATGCCAGTCTAATAAAAACTGACAGAGAGCACTCCTAGAAATTAACTGTTACTCCACATTTCATTTAAAATATCTCTCAATCCTTCTAAGGTTATAAGTGAAGGCACAAGAGTATATGTATACACACACACACATCCCTCTCTTCTAGACATTGTTGCGTTAAAAATAATAAAATATTCCCTATTGTAGGATACTCTGCCTTCTAATGCTCTGTAACTTGTTTGCAAATACAATGTACACCCACCAATTAAAAGAAAGGAAAATAGCCTCTTCTTGAAGAACATATCCCTACTGTATAAGATTTGAATGCAAAAATTATTGAGGAATTATTAAAAAATCATAATCTATTCTGCCAGCTTTTTTAACTGTTACCTTCTACTACTTGCTTTATAGGTCTCAATACCAGGACTAGCTGAAAATTATTTCTATGGACATGAACATAAATATAAATCCACTTGCTTTGATCCTTCCTGTTCATGACATCTTTTCTGGGGGGGTGGGGAGAAGAAGAAGGGATTATTATTATTAGACTTAATCAAAGCTTTCTATAAAATATTATTCAAAAGGTATTTTTTAAATTAACTGACATGTTTATAACAGTATTTTCAGTGAGATTCTACAATATCATTTATGTTATTTAATAAAAAGAATCAATGAATAAATTTGTAAAATATTCACTGATACTCACTGACAGGTACCCAATTCTTTCAATTAACTGTGATATGGAAATCACACAGAAATTCAGTTTATTAAGAATGGGAATCTATTTTGTCACCAAGTAAGTGGTGGTGATTTCTGCACCTGGGACAGTTAAGTTTCCTAAACTCAATTTGCAATTTATCTGGAAATCCTTTCTTCTGGTAAGAAAGAGATAAACAATCTTAAAGAGTTCAATAAGACAAAGTGAAAAGCTATAAATGCATCTGGATCCTTGGCATTTTTTACCTTCAAGTAAACTTTAAAAAGAAAATTGTGTTTGCCTATTTTAGACTACAGAATTAAGAGCTTTCTATTTCAATTCAAATAGTAATATTTAGAATGACCCATATGATAATGAAAATACTAATCCCTCAGTTTAGAAAAGTTTATAAAATACAGTATCTTTAAAAGTTTTGCTTGAGTTGAGCCTTTTATTTGGTTACCAAGAATACTCACATGTGTGGGTTTTGAACTCCTGTAGGATTGGGATTCAGAGTAAACCTTGCTGTAGATTTGAAAGGTGGATTTGCAAAGTTCAACTTCAGTGCTTTGCGTTTACCTGAGAAATAACAAATAAAAAGTACAAGTTTCAAGTACTTTAAAATAGGTACTATTCTGAGGGCATGAGAAATTCACAGCAAAAGACAAAACAAAAACAACTTTTTTTAACACATAGTTAATATACAATAATTTTTAAAAGGCAACAAAGAATTTCTCAGAATTAAGAACAAGTAAATAATTATCTGAAATTGTCACTAACCACAAATTACTCATAATGCTGCAATACAGGTAACACTGCTCAGCACTTCAAGAAGTTTCTAGTATTCAGAGCTCTAACACTTTTGCAAACGAAAATACCAACATAAAAATCATTTATCTCAGCAATATATTAAGAAATACTAAAAATATGACTCCTGTGTTACCCTTCAGTGCTTTCAGGTTAATAAAAACTATTTTTCATCAAATTTAATATAAATAACTGAATGAAGACTCTAAAGCATTCACAACCACAATGGACTAAAAAAGTCATGGTATAGTCAACTTCCATTTAATAGCATAGGTAATCCTAATAATCATTTTTCTGAAGCAGCTTCTTCGGAGGGGACAGAGATTGGTGGTGTCTATGTTTTTTTATTGCACAGGTAAAATGTGTCCATTATAGAAAAGCCAGACAATCTAGCAAAGATAATAAAAATAAAAACCACCTATAAATCTGACTACTTCAAAATAATCAGTTTGTTTACTTTCTGTTGCAGATGTTTTTCTATACATGGACAAAGATGTATTTTTTCCTTCTTAAAACTGAAATCAGACCATTGCTACTGTTTTGTAACATGCTTTACTCACTAACCGTATTTCTTTCAACGTCAATAAATCTTCTCACAAGATCATCTCTTCAGGATTCTACTATAAGGATACTTTGTAACAAAACTTAATCTTCTTGCAGCAAAATTTGGTTTCATGTTCATATTAAGGATACTTTAACCAGCACTTACTCTTTACAGTTTGTTATGTATATCTCTACCTATTCCAAGAACACCTTTGCAATCCAAACACTTACCCACTGCAGTGGATTCAGGATATTTACTAGGGGGCTCAAACTATTTACACTGGTGCTTTCAATGCATGTCAAAGGTTTGAGGGAGGCATGCTAGTTTGGGAGGACTGCAGGGACACAGAGTCCAGAGCGCCTTGCCAAGGGCTCCCAGGGCAGGTTTCGGGGATGGGCCATTTTCCCAGATAACGTGAGTTCCCAAGAAGACCAGACACATGTATTTTCAGAAATGAAGACAGTACAATACAAATTTTTCACATAATTGAAATTTGCCCTTTCAGGAACCAAACATTTATTTTTAAAATCATATTTATCTGACACCAAAGAGAGGAAAGACATTCAATTTACACATACAAAAGGTACTCTATGAAAAATGGGAGATTTAACTATATAAAAATACAAACTCACTATATTACAAAAAAAGTTTTAATTTAAATGAAAACCTGGAAAAATCCTTGCAATACACAATCAGTAACTCTAAATATGTGAAGACATCTCACAAACCAAAAGAAAAAAAAAATAGAAAAAGGGGCAAGGATATGAACAGTAAAGCAACAGTGAGGAGAAAAAAATATGAAGAGCAGATCACTAACATTAAAAATATACAAAACATTGGTTCATGTGGAATTGGCAGTTTAGAGGTTTCCTGTGTTTTTGTTTATTTAAGGATAACGTGTTGATGAGAGGGAGTCAGGGTAAGAATCCCTCATACATTCCTGGTGTAAAAATAAATTAACATTGCTGGTGCAAGGTCCAGCAGTATACATGAGAAATTTTTAAATGAGCATGCCCTTTTATTTCTTGGAAATTTATCTTTAGGAAATATTTAAAGATAGAGGATTATTCTCAGGCCTTGAAACCTAATGGAATCTGCCCTGCTGGATTTTGAATTTGCTTGGTGACTTCTTTCTTCCTTCCATTTTCCCCTTTTGGAATAGGAATGTCTATAACTGTTATCCTATGCCTGATCCACCACTGTATTTTGGAAGCTGATAACCTGTTTTCTGGTTTCCCAGGGTCACAGAGAGAGGAATTTTGCCCTAGGATGGATGATACCCAGCATCTTAATCCATACCTGATTTAAACAATTTTGACAATGACATTTGGGACTTTAAGTTGATATTTAGATGAAATTTTGGATTTGAGTTGATGCTGTAATGGGTTAAGACTTTGGGGCTGTTGGGAAAGGCTCAATGTACTTTTCAGTCTTTGGAGACCAGGGAGCGGAAGACAGTGGGCTGAATGGTGGCCCCACAGATATCAGGTCCTAATCCCCAGAACCGGGGAGTTGTACCCTGTGTGTTAAAATTTTTGCATGTATAATCACAGTAAGGATCACGAGAGGAGGAGACTGTCCTGCATTTTCTGGGTAAATGCCATCACAAGTGTACTTACAAGGGAAAGGCAGAGGAAGACTAGCTACACGGAGAAGGTGACGTGAAGACAGGGGCAGCAACTGCAGTGACGCAGCCACAAGCCAAGGACCACTGGAGGCCACCAGAAGCTGGAAAGGGCAGCAAGGAGCAGATTCTCCCCTAGAGCCTCCAGAGGGAGCGTGGCCTTTCGATTTTAGATCTCTAGCCTCCAGAATCATGACAGAATAGATTTCTGTTGTTTTAAGCCGTGAAGTTTATGGTGATTTGTTACAGCAACCATAGAAAACTAACACTTTGCACAGAAATTCGTCCACAAGGATGCCCAATGCCATTGCCTTTGTAATAGTGGGCAAAAAACTAAGCACCGTTAAGTCAGACAATACAATATATGTAATGAGATAGAACGCTCGACAGTAGAGCAAACTGCAGCCATGTTCGATACGATGGTCTAAGAGTAGTAGATCCACAATTGTAGCAGGAAAAACATGAGTGTGGTATGGAAGGGTGAGGGTTCTGAACTTATACTGACTTAGTTTAACCTACCATGGTAGTTCTCCAAGTGTGATCCAGGGATCCCTGAGAACCTTTCAGAGTCCATAGTCAAAATAATTTTCTTAATAAGACATTATTTGCTTTTTTCACTCTCTCTCTCATGAGTTTACAGTGGAGTTTTCCAGGCACTGTATGAAGTATGATATCCCAGTAGTCTGAATGCAGAAGCAAACATGAGAAACCAGCATTCTACTATTAAGCCAGACATTAAAGAGCCTTGCAAATATGTAAAATAATGCCTATCCTCTCACTAGTTTTTTTTGGTTTGACAGTTATTTTTCAATTAAAAAATACATTATTTATGTTAACGTGCAATGGGTGTATTTTTTAAATAAATTAATAAACATTCTTAATTTTTTTCAGCTTTAACTTTTAATACAATAAATACAGATATACCCACATCAAAAGCTCTTTGGGATCTTCAATATTTAAGAGTATAAAGAGCTCCTAAGACTAAAGAATATGAGAACTGCTGAATATTCCAAATTTGCTAGGACTTCTTACAACTTTAAAGACATTAAAACAAATTGCAAATCTGCAATGTATTCAACCAAGGAATTTACTGAGATACCCACTCTGTGCCAGGCATTGGGAATAAGGTGGTTAACATGAAAGACAAGGTCCCTGCCCTCATGAAATTTATCTTCTAGTGGAGGAGACAGGCAAAACAGAAAACACATAAGGTCAGTTTAAATAGTGACAAATGTCATGAAGAAAACGAAACACAAAATGCTAGGATGCAGGGTTTTCCAAACATATTTAGATAAAGGCACTTTCATTTCCATTAAGTATTTAACAGTATTCAATGGCAGTACATAGTTTGGGATTTGCCAGTATATAAGTATATTTAATGACCTGGGAAATTGCTCATGATACACTGTTATAGGAAGAAAAGTTACAAAACTATATCCATAACATATTTACATTTGTGCAAAAAAATATGCACATATGTAAAGAACAGAGATTGGCAGGCTAAAATTTTAACTGGTTTTTGGAGTAGACTGACAGTGTATTTTTATTTTCTATTTCAGTTTTTTCTGTATTGTCTACACGTACCAGAACAAAAATCTATCATTTGAATTTAGATATAAATGTACACCATTTCCTTCAAAATTCTTAAAAGTGTGCTTAAAAAAAATTTTTATCTTCCCCTGATCATATGAGATCACTGGAGAGTAATTATTCTGCGCTTACTAGAATTTATAAAGCTAATTTGGCCTTATACAAAATAGTCCGATATTGCTGTTAAGTTCACTTGACTATTTTAATAATAATTTTCTATCTCTTCTCCCTTAATGTTGATTGTTACCCATCACCTCTGGCTCGTTTCCAAGGCTCTACCATCACTGATTCTCCAATCTCATTTTCTTCGAATTAGAAAATCAAATAACCAAATTTGTGAAGATAAAAAAATTTTTAATCAGCTCATCTCACATAATAGCTCATTGCATTGCTCTGTTTTGTAGTTTTTACTTCTCCATGTTTCCATTCCCTTGGGAGCTTTGAAAGTACTAAGGGTAGGATAATAAAACGAAATACTGAAAAACAGGTAACAGGCAGGCAGACAGGCAGGCAGCGAGGCGGGCAGGCTCATTCTAACTGAGAGCCCGGAAAGATTCTAAAGGCATGAAATATAAGAAAGACAAAAAGTCTTGGGCTCTTGTGGCTGTTCTGGGTGTTTTTCTTTGGATATTTTTCATCATGATTCTTTGTCCTGTCCTTGTCCTGTATTTAATCTTAGTCTTCAACCAGTTTTTCACCATATGGGGATCACGGACAATTTACCAAGTGGTTTCACACACATAACACACAAACGCTGTGTTAAGCGTTTGATTTGGGGAATTTGTAAGAATCATGCTCATTCATATTTATGATTGCAAAGTACTGTGGAATTACTGATACTTTTTGGCTAAAAGGAAGAGTATTCTGTTTATAGGCCCTTCCTATAGGCATATGACTGATCTAATAAAGGAAATATTGCCTTATCTGTGGTCAAATGCTACATTAAGATTAACATGTTGGTTCATTCCCAGATTTTGACACACACACAAAAAAAAAGATCAACATGTGCCTGTAAAATGTGCTCCAAAAAGTTGATTACTATATAAGGTTCTGATTCTTAATAGGTGATGAATTACCTAAGCAACTGAATTATAAATACATTTTAGGTAAAAATTTCCATTCAACATTTGCATTCCTTAGTTTAGCATAGGTTTTTGAGAGTTGCCTTAGTGTACCTTTTACATATTTGGCAATTTAGACTACTGATGTGATTTATTTCTTCTGAAGAACTTTTAAGTCTTCTGAACAATTTCCAAATCAGCCACATGGAATGTTGGTGCCATAAAAATGAGGAAAAAAATATGGAATCATGGCAATGATGAAAATATCTGTAGTCTTAATATAAAGATCCTCAGTGTAGTTTTAAGATTACTTCTGATTTTTGTACTATTATAAGGGAGCAGATCTCTGACAGACTAACACTGTAGACAATTCTAAAAATTATTCTTGTTGGAATGCTATTTGGTATGGCAGCAGCTCACTAAATACACAGATCTCTTTCTGATAGCATCACTTAATTAAACTAGTTAGGAAAAGTTGAAACGGTTGCAGTGGGGAGACACCCCACCCCCACCCCCAAGAACAACCCACAGAGTTTACGACTTCTTTGTCTTACATTTCACGCCTTCAAAATCTCTAAGAACAAGCCAGCCTGCCTACCCGTGTGCCTGCCTACCTACCACTAGTTCAAGCATTTCATCTTATTATCCCACCCTAAGCACCCTCAAAGCCCCCAGGGAAAGGGAGAAAGGGAGGAATGAAAACTACAGAACAGAAAAATGCAACTAGTATTACATGGGATGAGCTCGATTTAAAATTTTATCAGATACATTGTTTTTTGAAAATCAATATACATACATAGTACACAAACACATAGACACATACTACTTTTTCAGCAGTACATTCATACCTAAACAAAAAATAAATTGGAATCTTTAAAGTCCACTCACTTCATAAATGAACATGCACACAAGTGTAAGAGAATTTGACTTAACTTACATAAATTAGATTTACATGCACTCTCTACTTGAAAACCATCTGCAATTATTTTGTATATTTGGAAGTCTAAGTATATATTCTGAGCCTGCACTAACAAAATATACTAAATAATTCCACAGAAGTTCAAAACATCTCCAAGTAGAGATGACTCAGAGCCTAAAACCAGTGCCAGGGGGTCTACCCAGGGGGTCTACCCAGGGGCTCTACCCAGGGGCTCTAGGGTGAGATCAAGTTCCACTGCCTGTTCTTAGCTGTGTACCCCAACCCTCCCAGTGATGATCAGTTTAAGCAGAATAAAGTGCAGTCTTTTTTTTCCTTCTTTTTTGGGGGGAGGGGGAGATAAATAGAGTCTCGCCTTTACCTACTGCAGGACAGAAACCAGGCATAATCAAATATCTTTAACTATACCTCTGATTATTTATATGGAAGAGGTTTCCTTGGAACCACTAAGCTCTGTGAGGGGAGACTGTCCTTGTATACCTAAAATCCAAGTTCAGTGCTGATAACAAAAAAAGGTTTCAAATGCCTTTTGATCTTGGAATACACTTGAAACAGACAGCCCCAGACAACAAGTCTAATGGATTATTTACTGTGGTTGAGCATCTTACCTGTGCCTACTGTGACCAAAGTGGCAGGCAGGCCAGTTTCTGCAGTCACACTGCCAGTGCCACCGCCACCCCCTCCATCCCCCCCACACCCACCCCCTCTGTCTTTATGCCAAAGTCAGAATGGTCATTACATCCCCACTCTCAGCTCCAGTCAGCATTTTGGCCTCCCAGCTACTTGGCGGGGTGGGGGGTGGGGGGGGCCTCCTTTGTGTGAAGATTATATGGGTGAGACCCAGGGTACCCGCCCCCAACTTGGAAGGCAAGGAGTTTTACCTCTTCCCCACTGCTGGCAACCAGGAAGGGGACATGGGGCCCAGGCGCAGCCACTTAGCTGTTCCCAGCAAGGACTGTGACTCGTGGAGGGAAGCTGGAAGTTATTCTCACTGGCGGCAGCAGGGGCCCATGGACTGCAGTTCCTACTGCCCGCTTCCCTCGGGTCATGTGCATTTCCAGAGCCTGATTCTCCTGCCTGCCGTGGAGTCTGTGAACTGCTGAACTACATCCCAATTTCTGTTAAAGCTGCTGGAGTGAGTTTCTGCTGTTTGCAACCAAGAACCAGTCATCCCAGCTAAGGTCAGCCCCCAGTGGACGCACCAGCTGAATGAGGCCCCTTAAGCGAGCCCTGGTGAGACCAGACCCACCATTCAGTTAACAGAATCATGGAAATTAAAGAAATGCTCTTTCAAGTCACCAGAAAAAGTCAAAACTCAATCAGAATCCCTCTTAAAGATCCCTATTGCCACCAAAGGGGATTCCCCAGAACCGAGAACAGGAAAAACTGAGAACTGGAACCACAAAGCACAATCACTCAGAAAACCTTTAAGAATATTGGTGACTAACCTACCCATGAATATTCAGAGCATAAAACCAGAGGTGGGGTGCGGGCTGCCTTAAATTCTCATCTCTCCCTTGGCTCTAAATCTTAGTACATCATTTTCAACAGAAAGATTACCCAGAATAACTTTTTTTTTAATTATCTGTAATCACTGGTTATGAAATGAGTAACAGTTCCAACTATGCAATTTTACATTCAACACAATTTCAGAAAAGAGGCTATTTTTCTGTGTTTCAGATTTTCTACACTAAGTATTTATTGTTTTTGGAATTAGGGGAAAAAAACTGGTATGTTTTTAATTACAGCCTCCTTGCCGCTTATACCAGCACTTTCTAAAAGGAAGCCATCTGTTCGCTAAACCCAGTCTTGCTGAGGCCTAGAGTCTAGTAAAAGAATGGCCTTAAAGATACAAATACAAACAATTTCATACCTGCTAAGACAATTTGGACATCTCCATATCCCTACCACCTTTCAATATTTCACAGAAGATATCTTGAAATTTTTGAAGATACATGTATCTGCTAATTTAACAATATTTTACTCTCCAACAAAATAGGAAAAGCTTATCCAACACAATCCCTCCACAGCCCTGTGCTTCAATGATTTTGCAAGCACAGAAACTGTGAATCTAGAAGAGTTGATATTCCAGTTACACAACCACCCTGAAGACTCCCAGTGGACAGATACTCGAAAGGTGGGAGCAGTTGCTGTTAGCAAACTGCCACTCCAGTTTAGGGGAGAAGAGAGGGAATGTGCTGATAATTCTCCGAGTTCGTAATTTAAGTAGTTCTTGTGTAAAGAGCTCTCTTTCATACAATCACCCTCCACAATCCTAAATAAGAAAGGAAGGCTTAACCTACTACACAGCTTCACTAATTCCAGCCAGAAAGAAGTACTACCGCTACACAGGGCGCTGAGAGTTCTAGCCAGGAAGGGGGAACACAGTAAGACTCCATATATACTCAGCACTTTGTCCAGGTGCTCAGATCACTTTAAATTCAGGAAACGCCTAAAACGCTGCCGAATCCTCAGACGTTTATGTTAAGACTCACATTTGTGAACCTATCAATGAGCTCCATGGAGAAAAGTGAGAGGCAACCACTACACTGACCAACCCCAACAAAACTTCCTAGGCAGAACAGTCCACGGTGATCTCTTCCTCTGTAACGTGCAGACCTCAGCTAGTAACCTGTGTCTTCCAATCCAACCACTCAGTGTTCAAACTAAATTCCTCATCAGTTCCTCAAAGTTTTAAGTTATTTTCTTATCATGTACCAATAGCTAGACACTAGGATTTCTAGAAATCCATCCACATATTTTTCTTCTAGTGAGACAAGGAATATAACATGCAAACTTATGAAGGCTAACTTGTGAAAGTTACAAGGCTTGTTCCAATTCCCATCAACAACCCAGGGCCGAAGGACTAGCTTCCAGCTTGTCCACAGCTCAGAGACACACATTACACAGCAGATATTCTCAGAAGAACAGCTTACTTGAAACTCTAGCAAGGAACCAAAGTGCCTTTGATCTTAGATCACATTTATTTTTCCTACTTGATAAACCTGGCAACATCCTATCACCATCATGTTTTACTTTCCACAATCCATAAACAAAACGAGCACACGAACCATATTTTGTAACTATACCGTCAGTATTTCTTCAATCAGTGCTTCCAAACTTTTTTCTTATGTGCCATGATATGAAGAAAAGAACACCTGTACAACACAATGAAGGAAACACAAAGCTGTTCTTTGCTGACGGCCCCTGACCTGAAGCTCTAGTGAGCCCCGGGGCTAAGAGATCTGTGTGTCATCAAATGGGTCATGCACTTGCAGCAGCACACAAAACAGACCTGAACTCTCCTCCTGGGAGAATGTACTTAGAATAACATTGTTAGCCATACAGCAAAGCCAGATTTTTGTCAAACATGAATTTGATCCATGCTTCCCTAATCTGCCCAAAATACCAATGAGGATTTCCACCAGCTGTTAAGTAATCAGCTATTCTGTTCTCAATCCTATATGAATTTCTGTAGCAAGTGGATTAGGGATAAAGAAAGCTACAAGATACAATTCAGCAACATAGCAAAGGCATCCCCATCCCTTTGGTCCAATGAGGCAAGGCATGTTGATCCTTTTCATAAGAGAAAATCAACCACCAACTGGCTAAAATGACTTTGGGCTCCACTCTCCTTCCAGGTCACTAGATTGCCCTTCTAGAGAAAACTTACAGATTCAAAGCTGAGGGCCTATTGTGTACAAGGTGGCTCTGCTATGATATGCTGGAAAGTGAGGAAAATTAAGATTTTTTAAAGAGAAGTCAGTTTCAAGAAATAAATCTCTGTCCTTTTTTCATTAACACTTGTTATTGATTTTTCATCAATAACAAATCCATAAGCCTAAAAAGAGATGCAAAATATTTCAATTGAATTAGAGGCAAAGTGGGACAAAAAGGTTTTTTAATATATTTTTCTCTATCACATATCAATAAGCTGATTTATACACTGATACGATGTAACATATTATCAAGGATTATCGAGTCAGATGTCCTTCAAATACCAGGGAGCTTCATGAAGATCTTCTTAAAACAAATAAACATTTTATAAATGTCCACATTATGCTAGCATAGGAAATTCAGAAACAGGACCTACTTCCTCCATGCCCTTTTTTCTTCTTGGCTTCCTAATGGATCACAGTTTTTCATTCCAAGCTGAAATTCTCTCCGCTCTCCAGGGCACACTTGACTCCCTTACCCAACTGCCCAATTAGCTTATCCCCAAAGCTAATTTCAATTAACAAGACCATATAAAACTTCACCTGTAATAACTCTGCTTTACACCCTGCTATTCCCTTAGGAATCCAGAGACACAAAACAATTTCGTTCATATACATAATTTTATATACATTTTAATTCAATCAAGATAATTTGGAAAACCTTCAGGTAAACTTTGACAACTAGATAGCACCCAAAATGACAGTAAGGTTAATTTAAATTCTACTGAAGATTTATATCGACAGTTGGAGACAATCTGCATTCAACTTAACTATATGAACTACTGATTGCTTTAAAGCAGCAGAATGAAACCATTTTTCAGTTAGTCTGCACTACTACCCAAAGCAGAAAAGGTATCAACACTGTTTGTTTGTTTAAGCCATTTCTGTAATGTTGGATATTCAAGATCCCACAGTTTTGCTATTTTACACAATGCCATATTGGGGTGTTTCCACATTTAACTTCTGCTTCTGCTGAATTATTTCCTAAAAAGAATTCTTAAGAGTACAATTAGTCAAAGCATACCCTTTTTAATAGCATCTAAGTTACCTTTTGAAAAGATTTGTAAAGATAATTTATTTTTAAAATACAAGGAAAATAAAAAGATAAAATTGCTATAAACATTCTTCTACCAGTCTTTTTGTAGATTTAAAATAAAAAATATCTCCTGAGTGACAGGAGAAACTTCCAAACAGTTTCTCCTGTCAGGAGAGTTTTGCAGAGTGGCTCTAGCATTGTGCACTCCTACCAGCAATATCCGAGCCCCACTGTTCCACATGCTCTGTCACTGCTGGTGCTGTCAGTCTTTTCAGTTTACCTACTCCAGTCAGTGTGAATGAGGATTGTGAAGTGTTGTAGTTTGTGTTTCCTTGATGACTACGGATGTCAAGCATCTTCTCATGTGCTTATTGGATGTAGGCTTGTCTTCTTTAATCATTTTCTTCAGGAGTACAATCAACATTTGGGCATAAACATCCTTCTCATTCAGAAATTAAATATTTGTCTAGATGACTTTTGACAACTGGAAATTAAGTAGCAGTACTTTTCATAAAGCACCTGGCAAGTCATAGGAATGCAAACATTTCTTGAATAAATGAATAATCTCATGCTTTTATATTAATATCTTTAGGACAAATAGTTTCACTAGGACATCTCAGTGGGTGGGGGACTTCATCTGTATTTCCTGAAGGGTCACAAATGTTGTTTCATTTTTCCCCATTAATCAAAATATGTATAATTAGAAGTTAGGTAGCTTTTTCTGATAAAGTCAGCCAGAAGTTTTTATTAGAGAAATTGTCCTTACTGAGAGAATGAACTTCACGACACATGAATTAGTCAGCCAACTTCAAAAAGTCTTCATTCCAAGATATTTGGCATTTTTAACTGCCCTGAGTTGCACTGGCCTGTGACAATCTTTTGTATATTCAATTGACTTTCCATTTCAATGCTGCACTATGCTATATAATCTTTTTAAAGAAAGTTTAAATGACAACTCACAGTCCAAATTTAAATTCAACTCAACCGTATCATTACCAAAGCAAATAAAAGAGGTGGGAAATGGCTAAACCGACCTCTTCTACACACAGCGAACACTGTAGACTGTATAAAAGAAATAACTGCAGCACTATTGTACTCCTCTCACCAGCAGCCTAGAACAGTATCTTATGACCCCAATTGAACGATACTTCCCAATTGCAAAAAAATTAAAATGTGAATAATGCATTCATTTCTTGGTGGATACAATTAAGAACTATTTGTTGCCCATACACTATATAAATTGATATCTTTAAAAGGTTAGCATCATTCTCTGGAAGTCCCTGTTAAGGCAGTCTGTCCAGGTTATCCTCAGGCAGCTCAGGCTGTGCCACCTTGCTCAGGGGCTCCTGCATCTCCTGAGCTGATCTCATTCAGATGTCCCCCGGCACGCAAGTCATTTGAGTATCGCAAAGCAACCCATTCCCTGCATCTGTCTAGGCCAGAAGACTTTTGTTTTTGATTAAACATTTTCTGCTAGAGGTAGACCCCCTAAGTCCCTAGCTTCAAAGTCACAAGGAGGAATCTCTCAACCCAATGTTCAGTAGAGCTTATCAGGGAATATTATTAAACTCTCCAGGACCAGAAAACCAGAAATGATATACATGGTAGGTGCAGAACTCACAACCATTTGAAACTGAAGACCACTCAAAAGCCATTTGGTTTAGAAAATCATTCTTGTGAGTGCCCACTGGACTCTTTCAAGACTCAGTTCAGAGCATATAACCTGTAATCCGACCAAGGTCACCTGCTCTGCTACTCATGGCTGCATGGCTTTGAGAAATTTACTAAACTTCTCTGGGCAGCAGCCTCCTCATCTATAAAATGCAGATGATGATAATTATACCTACTTTAGAGGGTTGCTGTGAAAATTAAAGGCATTAATATAAAGTGCTTACAACAGGGTTAGGCACACAGTAAATAATAGTTATCTATTATTATTTCTACCACACAGCTGTCCATACCTGATCAATCTTTCAAGGAACACAAGATTCTTCACAGTAGATTCTATGTTTAATTCATCTTTAAAGACTCAGTGCCTCCTACTATTGGTGGTGTTTGTGTATGTATACGTTACTTATTTACTAAAGGAAAGTAAATCTGCTCATACACACTTGATTTTCATTTCTGATCAATGTTCAACTGGAAGTGCTACCCAATGAGAAAAAGAACACTAAGATGGAACTCACAAGTTTCGTCCAGAGCATCATCTCATGTAAATGCTTGTGTCTAAATTTGGAAAGCACTACTAAAACCATGAACTTAGAACGCAAGTATTTTCTCCATCTTTTTGAAAACCATCACCCCATTTGAGTTTATAACTCGAATTCAAAACCACTTTGATTAACTGGGGATTCAACTGGGAATACTCTCTAGAAACTTTCCACATCGTTTCTGTTCTGCATTTGTTCAACCATGAAAGCTTTTCAAACGCCCTTTCTTTGCTGGTAGTAAAGTTCTACTGGCATATAAAGGAAACTTTCAGCAATGTGGGAGAACCACTATTTTCATTTTTGAAATTATTTTAAGGTACATACTTATTAGAAACCTTCCTTCAAGCAACAAACATTCCTTTTCAGGAAAGACTGATGATCCCACCTCATCTAAGGTCAAAGTTAACTAGGTAACATTCCCCTTGGAACAGTATAAAGGGGAGTGTGTAAGGTGTAAAGGAAATAGGCAAACCTATACACTACTGCTGTAATTCTTGTCTTGGGCTTTCATTAGTATAAGAAGTGTTTTCCCAAGCAGATGGAACTTCCATTGGCAGTTTATCATGGTCCTTGAAGGTAGTGATGATATACTCACTGATAGTCTGGTTTAGAGTTAAACCTACAAAATTCTCATTTTTAAACTAACTTTAACATCTACACATATTTAAATAAACCTTGTTAACCTCCAAAAGCAGCAATTGTGGTCATATTTTTTTCCTTAGAATTGCTGAAAAAATCAACTAATAATTTCTAAGTGATAAGAAGATTTTAGTCATTGTAAATGTTTTGCTACATAAAGTGGGAAATTAGAAATTTAATCCACTGAATTTTCTAAGTTGTCGGTTTTAAATGTAGGGCAGCTTAACCCTTCTCTCCATTCTACCTGGTTTTCTATACTCCACCTCCAATAAAATCTTATATACTCTTGAGCAAAACATCATTTCCAGATGCTTCCTATCAGTTCAGTAAACTTATTAATATCTTCCCCAAATCTCTGAAAAGATTCACAAAATCTTTCTCTTCCTCTTCTTTTTATTATTAAATTTTTTTTAATTTTTTAATTTTTTAATTTAATTTTATTTTTTATTAAATTCAGTTTTATTGAAATACATTCACACACCATACAATCATCCATGATATACAATCCACTGTCCACAGTATGATAACATAGTTATGCGTTCATCACCACAATCTATCTCTGAACATTTTCCTTACATCAGAAAGAACCAGAACAAGAATAAAAAAATAAAAGTGAAAAAAGAACACCCAAATCATCCCCCATCCCACCCCATTTGTCCTTTAGTTTTTATCCCCATTCCTCCACTCATCCATACACTAGATAAAGGGGGTATGATCCACAAGGTCTTCACAATCACACTGTCACCCCTTGTAATCTACATTATTATATAATCGTCTTCAGGAGTCCAGACTGCTGGGTTGGAGTTTGGTAGTTTCAGGTATTTACTTCTAGCTATTCCAATACATTAAAACCTAAGAGGTGTTATCTATATAGTGCATAAGAATGTCCATCAGAGTGACCTCTCGACTCCATTTGGAATCTCTCAGCCACTGAAACTATTTCATCTCATTTTGCATCCCCCTTTTGGTCAAGAAGATACTCTCAGTCCCACGATGCTGGGTCCACATTCATCCCCGGGAGTCATACTCTGCGTTGCCGGGGAGATTTACACCCCTGGGAGTCGGGTCCCACGTAGGGGGGAGGGCAGCGAGTTCACCTGTTGAGATGGCTCAGTTAGAGAGAGAGAGGGCCACATCTGAGCAACAAAGAGGTACTCAGGGGAAGACTTTTAGGCACCATTACATACAAGTTTGGACTCTCCTTTGTGGTAATGAG
Source organism: Choloepus didactylus (assembly GCF_015220235.1). Classification (NCBI taxonomy): domain Eukaryota; kingdom Metazoa; phylum Chordata; class Mammalia; order Pilosa; family Megalonychidae; genus Choloepus; species Choloepus didactylus. The sequence goes on from NC_051324.1 coordinate 6,782,898, forward strand.
CTTCATAAGGGCAAGTCCCATGCTCGAGGGCTCAGCACATCAAACCGCCAGTCCCAATGTTTGTGACAACATCAACACCAATCCAGGTGAGGATGTCCAACACATCCACACCTTCCCCCAGATCCTCGGGGCTGGGGAGGGGGAGGCTGTAAATATATATTTTTATTATCTGCCCAAATTACTCTAGGATGTGTCACTATTTCACTCCAGCCTATACTAACCTACCATATCTCACTTCCTATTCAAAGTTCCATGCAATTGTGGTGTTTGAACAAATCAACTGTAGAGTTGCACCATTTAGAATATTTTTTAAAGACTGACTTTACAATGAAATGAGAATCTGTAATTAGGATGCCTCCGTTTTTTCTCCAAATACACTGAAATGCTATATCACCAAAAACAAGCATTACCTATAGTCTAATTTCTATTAGTAACATTAAAAATGTCAGCTCTGCCAGTAATCTCTGAAGCATATTATTTTGTAAATAAAGGTCCTGTTGATATGCAAACCAGTTGATATGCAAACCTAGTAAAATCATTTCTAAAAGTCACAAATTTGTGAAGTCATTAAAAGTATAAAAGGCAAAGTTACAGAAACTCCGCATTACCCAATTTTCTTTAGAGTCCAAGAACTCTTCAGCCATGGGCTGATTCCAAATACTGCAAAACAGAGGGGGGAAAAACTGTCCAAAAGTGCCCAACAGAGAAACAAGTCACAGGCAAGGAAGCCTCAAGATTAAGTACCTATTTTCTCGTTGGAAACCACGGAGGCAAAAAGGCAGTGGGGTGACTGAAACCAAAACATTGCCAACCAAGTATTCTACATCTGGCAAAACTGTCTTTCAAAAATGAGGGAGACACCCCGAGTACCTCTTTGTTGCTCAGATGTGGCCCTCTCTCTCTCTCTAACTGAGCCATCTCAACAGGTGAACTCGCTGCCCTCCCCCCTACGTGGGACCCAACTCCCAGGGGTGTAAATCTCCCTGGCAATGCAGAATATGACTCCCAAGGATGAATCTGGACCCGGTATCATGGGACTGAGAATATCTTCTTGACCAAAAGGGGGATGCAAAATGAGACGAAATAGTTTCAGTGGCTGAGAGATTTCAAATGGAGTCGAGAGGTCACTCTGATGGACATTCTTATGCACTATATAGATAACACCTCTTAGGCTTTAATGTATTGGAATAGCTAGAAGTAAATACCTGAAACTACCAAACTCCAACCCAGCAGTCTGGACTCCTGAAGACGATTATATAATAATGTAGATTACAAGGGGTGACAGTGTGATTGTGAAGACCTTGTGGATCATACCCCCTTTATCTAGTGTATGGATGAGTAGAAAAATAGGGATAAAAACTAAAGGACAAATGGGGTGGGATGGGGGGATGATTTGGGTGTTCTTTTTTCACTTTTATTTTTTATTCTTGTTCTGGTTCTTTCTGATGTAAGGAAAATGTTCAGAGATAGATTGTGGTGATGAACGCATAACTATGTTATCATACTGTGGACAGTGGATTGTATACCATGGATGACTGTATGGTGTGTGAATGTATTTCAATAAAACTGAATTTAATTAAAAAAAAAAAAATGAGGGAGACAATCCCCAGAAAAACAAAAACTGAAGGAGTTCATCATCACCAGACTGGCCCTACAAGAGATGCTACAGGGAATTCTGCAGGCTGAAAGGATAATAAACAATAGACTGATGCCACAAGAAGAAACAAAGATCTTCGGTGAGGGTAACGACATGGGTAGATATAAATGCCAGTACTACTGTAATTTTGGTTTGTAAATCCACTTTTTACTTCCTACAGGATCTAAAACGCAAATGCATAAAACATAATGATAAATCAGTGGTTCTGGACTCAGAGTGTAAATATATGTCATTTGTGATTAAACTACATAAAGGTGAACAGAAGGGTATAGAAACATAGTGTTTATATACTACTGAAGTTAAGTTGGTATCAAAAGCAATTGAGCTTATTAAAGATTTAGGATGTGAAATCTAAGCCCATGGTAACTACAAAGGAACTATCAAGAGAATATACAAGCTCACAGACAGGAAGCTGAGTACAGGCTGACGGGGGCAGGGGAATGGAGAGCATGCACAGTGAGTAATGGGTTTCTCTTTGGGGAAATGGGGAAGTTCTGGCTGGTGGGGAGGATACTGCAACAGTATGAATGTGATTAATCCCACTGAATGGTATGCTTGGGAGGGGCTGAGATGGGAAAGTTCATATTGTATTTATGTTCTCACAAGAAGAAAGAAAAAGAAACGGGGAGGGGAAGGGGGAAGAAGGGAGAGGGGAAGGGAGGGAGGGAGGGAGGAAGGAAGGAAGGAAAGAAGGAGGGAAAGGAGAGAGGGAGGGAGGAAAAAGGGCAACTCAAGAGACAATGAAAATTAAATGCAATATGCAATCCTGGACAGGATCTAGTAAGGGAGTAGAGAAAGCACAAAAGGACATTTTTGAGACATATGAAAAAAATGGAATATCAGCCATAAGCTTATCAATGTTAAACTTCTGGAACTGGATAACTGCACTTAAGGTGATTACATAAGTGAGTATCCTTGTTCTTAGGAAATGTACATGGTAGCATTAAATGTTCAAGGAGCATAATTCATACACCCTACACATGTTCAGAAAATAGATACACAGAAAGATGGAAAGATAGATGGGTTGATAGAATGATGGATACATGGCTAGAATGATACAGCAAATGCGGCAAAATGTTAAAATTGGTGGATCTGGATATCTTGGGGGATGTGGGTGATGCTGGAGTTCTCTGTATGGAATTTGTATTATTTTCGTAACTGCCCTATAAGTTTGAAATTATTGCAAAATAATAAAAAGGTTTTTTGTTTGTTTTTTTAAGTGCCCTGTGAAAAGAATAGCTGCCAAACTCAAAACCGATCACACATTAATTAGCACAGGATTCTGTCAGGCATTTTCTGTGGAAAATCCTTACGCTCAGGGATCTTTAATGGGTCATAATTCTCATTCAGATAAAAATTAGAATGTTGATACACCAAGGTAAATTTGACTCGTTTATAAGCTATTCTTCTAGGAAAATGCCTCACCATCACCAAAAAAAAATCTGATGTTATAAAGCAAAGCAAATCATACTCTAAAGAACTGCGTTCGCAAGTTAGCTCACTAAAGCCAACGAAATACGATAATCAAGCTTGGTCTCAAATCACATAAACATCTTTACATCTATAAAAGCATTACCTCAAAATGATAACTGACAAATGAAGTAGTCAACTTTTTAAGTATAGGAGCTCTACAATAGAAAGACTTCTTTCTTTAAAGTATTCTTATATTTTTACATTCAGACTTCAGAAAAATTCAATGAACCAACAGTGCTAAAAAGAATATAACACTATCATCTAAATGAATATAACTTTATTATCTTAAATAAATATATTATCCTAAATAAACATATATATAAAACCAAAGAACAAATTTATGCAAAAACTATATTTTATAAAAAGGAAGATGAATGAGAATGCAAAGTGGATTTTTATTGAACATCTACAGAAATCTGGTTCCCAAATTAAATGCATCTCACACTACTGGTGTGTGTGTGTGTGTACACATACATATACACACATCTCCAATAAAACTCCACTAACTTATAACAGTAACTGTAGTAAATTGGAGTAGAGAAATGTAGCAATATAAAGAACAGAAACTACATGAAAGTCAAACAATAGGAAAAATTAATCCTTCAGAGCTTCCATTAGTCATCAGAATCATCTTACAATAAATCATTTTGATTTGCAATGGAAATTGTGTACACGAAGCAATAGTACTCAAATTCATTTAACATTTAATAATATCTAATTGTGTGGTACTATTTGCCTTTACTGTATGACATATAATTATTTTTAATGAATTAAATGCATCTTAAGTGTCTTTGATAATTATGAAATAACCTTTGAATAAAACTGGAGATTACAGCACTAGAGTTCAGCCCAATAAGGGTGAAATCACTGCTTTGGGGATTTCAAGCTCTTTATTTTTGTGGTCACTTTTGATGTAAACATGAAGCTAATGTCTATAATAATGTCTGTTTGCAGAGATTGACTGCAAACATTATAGAAAATTTCACTTTTTAATTTTTCAGTTGTTCAAATCACAGGACCAGGTCTTAAAAACAGCATTACTTTTGTGCAAGCAAATGAAAAATCATCCTAAAATACAGGTTCTAGTAGTACAGAAATAAAGGCTGTTAACTTAAAGCTGGCCGTCGTCCCCACCAACTCCCCAGCTCTCCTCCCTCACCCTACAGGGAACTGAAGATATGTGTGGGCCCTTCCCCCAGGTCTTCCCGAGGCCGGCCGGAGCAAACAGAGACCGGCCGGAGCAAACAGAGACAGCTCTGCTTAACTAAAAAGCAGGGCCGGCCCACTGCTGGACTAGAGCCAGGGGCTCTAACCAGGAAAGCCACACACAGGAGCACCCTCATGCAGCACAGCAGGAGCAAAGGGGCCCAGCACCCAGCTGCCCCTGCACCATCCTCTGGGTTCAGCTGCTCCTCAATCCGCAGCACCAGGAGCTGAACACGTACAATCAATGGAGGATCAACCTTAGTGCCTGCATGAGCCTCAAAAGGACCAGGAGTCATTCCATTTATTTCTGTAACAAGAATCTCGCCTGGTACTTAAGTCAACGCGTATTTCGTGAATGAATGTATAAAACCGTGTTGAATCTCAAAAGCTGGAAGAGCAGGAGCTTCCTCAAGGGAAGAGGGAAGGGGGAAAAGAGGGAGGGAGATGTGAGAAGCCAGGAGAAATCAGTCAGAGTTAAGACATAGCGAAGGCAACCAAAAGCGGGAGGACACAGGGCCCCCACCGCAGAAGGGGGCTCCAGGAGGTTCTGCTGTCCAGGCCCCCGGTCAGAATTCTTCCCTGTGGAACCAAGCAGGCAGCATCGCAAACTATCATTTCTATAACAAGGGGAAAGCAAAGGGAGCATCTGGAAGATCTACAGGCATTTTCTATCTACCTATGGACATTTTACACATAATTTAAAAATAATATAATCATTACATTTCTCTTGTTTTATGTCCACAACAGGACTAAGTAAAAGAAAAGGGCAACAATGTGAATACAGTTTTAAATTTTAGAAGTCAGCCTTTTTTCTTAAATTAGATTTTATGCCAGAAAACAAATAAAAGTTAAAAATTGTCATATTAAACATTAAATAGAAAAATTTTATGTTAAAATAGAAAAGCTAAAAATTGTCATACTGAATAAGGTAGAAGTATAAAATAGAAGTTATAACTCCATTACATAGAGATACATATGCTATCCTTAGGTTCATCATGGGCAGGAAATCCTACACTATTTTTAATTTATTATTTAAGGCAAGGGAAGGGGTGATGATAATGGGCTAATTTTAAAAATTCTTATCCTAGGGTCTAGCTATTACTTATATATTTAAATCATGGGTGAACCATTCAAGAAATAAACTTTTGCTAACTACATTTCAGAGAAAGTCACAATGGTCAACCAATGGAAATCAAGTATTCTGATTCCATCAGAAAATTTTTAAAAAACAGCAGAAATGTATTCTCCAGGGTTTTTTTTTCTTTGAATTAATGTATTTAAGAATGATATATATATCAAAGAGTGGTCATCATTTTCCCAGTCTAAGAATAAATAAGAAGCAAGAAATGACTCTAGTTACATTATATTTGGGGATATTTTTATGTTAACTGGAAAGCAGTCCCCTTAAGTAGGGTTTTTTTTTTTTAAAACAGCATTTTATACAAATGATATATAAGTTTAAAATTCATTTGTTTTAGCTTTTTGTAGAAAATATATTCTGTATTTTATGAAGATTAATGTCCTAATACAGAATGGTAGGGGGAGGAGAAAGTTTTGTTTTTAAAGAAAAAATAATTAAATGCTTTAAAATGAATCCATTTTAAAGCATGAGATCTTTAAGTACAGTCATATATTTTTTGCACTAAAATCTTAAAAATGAACTTTCTTCAATGTGTGATTTAAATGATGGTTTAGTCTGAATACCCATATACATCTTCTATTTCAATTGCTGGATTTTAAGTGAAAACAAGAACAATTTACAAACAAGAATTCAGAAACTTTTTTTTTTCTTTTGTATTTAGAAAAAGAATGAAAAATGGAAGCTCTTTCAATGCAAAATTGCCATGGCTGGTTAGTTGAAAACAATAGTGGACACATTCCCATACCAAGATGGATATGAAAAATAAAAAAAAGGTAGTGTAATATCATAAAATTTGTAGCTTACTTTGTGCCTTTTCACAGAAGTTTATCTGAAAGCCTAAAGTAAAAGAGATAAGTTGCAGATCATTTACTGTAAATCAAGCAAACCAAAATTAGAACATGACATTGCTTTTTATATTACATTTTGAATAAAACTAATTCAAGAATGGTTCAAATCACATTACTCCCATCATTACAGACACAACTATAACACATGGGCTTTTATAAAAACTCAACTCTTTCAGATGTGTATGTACTTTACTATATGGAACTGAAATCCAGTTAAATTATAAGAGTTATACTGTCTTAAACTTTATTTTTCACATCTATTCAATAAAAGGAATACCAAGTAGGAGGAATACTCTCAGAAGTTAAGAATAGCCTTTAAGATAGTTCTGCCAATACTTCCAATGTTTTCAACCTACAAATTCAGAACATATTACAAGTTCTTTTACCATCTCAAATTACTGACATAGAACACTGATTACTTACTACCCATGATTCAAAAGTTTAGTAGTTTATAAATTGTGAAATCTAATAACTAATAACTTTTAAATGATAAGACAATGAGCTACACAAAAGGTGCTCAAGTCCCTCTAGGACAGGCCTGAAAAAAAGAGAATGTCCCTAGGAGTGATAAGGCAGGACTAGGACTTTAGAAGTCATAGGCAGAGAACTGATAATTCTACTTAGAAACATGAATGCATTTTCCAAATCCAATTGACTATGGTTATACCTTATTTATTCATTTTATATAGATAAGAATTACTTGTAAAATGCACCCAGTAAAATAAAGCTGCTTAAAACAAAACTTTCTCAAAACGTTCCTTCATCCCCTAGTTCATTAGGTGACTATCTGGTTTCCTTAGTAGTCTACATATGCTTATGTTTATTACCGCTTTGGGGACAAAAACAGGGAAAGTAAACTTAGAATGAGTATCACCCAAGTCTGCGTTCACACAAATTCAATCAAAACTTGTAGGAAAATGAGCCAGAACTGAAGAAAGGATATGTTTAAGTATTCTGTCCGTCCAGCTACCAAAATTCTTAGGATTTTAAGAGGATAAAGATATCTCTTATAATGTACTAAAACTGAAAAATGCTTGGTTACTTGGACACAAAGGCACCTTTTCTCTCCTCCCTCTGGTCCCTAGCCCACCATTTACGATCCAGTCACAGAAAGGACAATGTGTGTTGGGGGCGGTGGGGGGGTGCATGGAGCGACTTCACAGGAAAAAAGTACTTGGAGGGCAGAGGCAGACCTGAAAGACTGGGGGTAGACAGCACTGACACTCGTCTCTACCCCTGCAGTTCAACATGCTGCCCCATCAGATCGCAGAGAACACAGAGTTCAGAAAGGAAAATCAGAGATCTGTGGGTCTCATAAGCCTAAACTCCTGAAAGCCAGGCAGCCTTCTACCAGGCAAAATGACTCAAGCACAAGTCAGGGGGAAAGGAAAAAGAATTACAGCACTAGGAGGAGGGAAGGTAAAATTCACCTAGTACCAGAGCTGTGGAGGAAGCTGATAAAAACTGAAACAATTTTAAGGCAATAGTTACTCTTCTCTTTTTAGCTTTGATGTGAGTGCTACTAGGTAGCAAAAAAAAAAAAGTAGAAGCGGTCAACAAAATAACAATATGAATGAGGACAGGAGCAAGCAATGTTAAGTTTAAAAGGTGTATGTGACTGAGAAAGGTAGAAGGTCACCAATTACCATTCTAACACATTAGAAGCTAAGCCCAGTTCAAATGCTAAAAAATTTATCAAAATGTGAAGCTCGGCAATCAGTGCAGAATCAATGCAAGTGGCTAAAAAGTGGAGCGTGGGTGGGGCCAGCAAAATTCTCAATTCTGTAATTAGGGATGAAGTGACCAGGTAAATGGATTCAGACTCCTCATACAAAATTCCTTTCTCTGTATTACTTCCCATTCACAAAAGACCTGGTAACTGACCCAAAATCCAATGGCAAGCAGGGGCTAAATTAATTGGAACATAAATGGCTCACCTTTTCTTTGACAGTTCCATGACTTTTTAAATTTATCAAGTAAATCAGGTAAAAAGCTATTTTAGCTAAGTAGTTCTATATCTCTAAAAGACAAAAAAAAAAGGAAGAAAGAAAACAAAAGAAAAAAGAAAAATGAAAAGACAAGATAAAGATAAAAATATATGAAAAAAAAAAAAAAACACAAAGGTCAGAAAGTTAGTGCATACACTCAGGATTTTGTCTTCTTTCAAATGACAGATCTGAGAATATACCAAACAGCTCTACTAGCTCATTGAACTCATAGGGTGGGGAGGGGGTAAGGGGACCAACAACCATTTTGGACAGAAGGAGAAACATGGTGGGAGAGCAATAGTGAAGAAAACCACCAATATCCTTAGTTTTTCAAAAAGCAAGTTTGTGACTATGCTACGGTGTCCATTAATATTCATTCACATATTTTCAATTTTTGAGGTCTGCTTCTCTGGAAGTACTAGATCTAACAGTTGAATCTGTTGATCAGAACTAGTTAATTTTAAGTTTTAAACGTCTCACTCTTTTCTCTTCTGGTGGGTGAGTTAGCTATAGCCCAGGACTTAATTTTACTTGGTTCTCCACTTCAATTTCCCTAAGGCAGGTGGGGGAAATTCCAGTCTTTTTAATTTTACCTGGCCCTAGACCAGTTTACTTTAATCTCAGACCTCAAGAAAACATATTGAGGAATTTAGAGAGAGTATTAGTAAGCTTCAAAAGAAATAAAGCAATGTAGGTTTTTACCCCTTCCTTTCTCTCTCTGGGTCTCTCCCTCCTCTCCTGGCCCTCTTACCCACATTTTGCCCCTTTTACCTCAATCTTAAGTTGAGATCCCTTAACTGGCCATAACTCAAAACCTACAATTTTACTGTATTTACCAAATAAAGTGAAATAGTCCACATTAGTTTAAAAAGTGGTTTAAGATATATATAAATGTTAACAAAAGGCAGAACAGTATTTGATATAGTAAAAAACAAAAACAAAAAGTGTCAGGGACCAGGGTTCTAGTTCCAACTGTGAAACTTAAGTCATTTCCCTGGAGCCATAGTTTCTGCATTTATATATAAAAGAGAAATAACATCTTTTCATTTTCACACTCTAAGATAATCGTATCTTAGAGCATGAAAACAATGTGCCCAAACCTAATTTTGCCAGTGCGATGGCCTCTGTGGGATTTCTGCAGCTTTCACTTCTCCCCTTCCTCTGGGTTGATGGCCATAGCCCAGAGAAGGCAGACGGAAGGGGCATAACTGGTTTCCCACCTCCTCAGTAACTCCATGTGGTTCCCTGGATTTTTGCACTGCTGTATGAACCCACAATAATACAAAGTCAGAGCTGCCTTACTGGTTCATGCTCATAGAACATGCTGTCAAATGTTCCTTCCACCACGAGCACGGAGCGTCCAGTTGTTTGACACTTCCAACTCAGCATCAAAATTGTGGCATGTACCTTCAACTACAAAGTTATCGACAGTGTATCATCACAGCTCCAACACCTAAGGATTTATCTAGACTTGCCCTAAATTTGTATTTTCATTGAACTCAGAGTAAGTTCCACAAGACTTACTTCTTGCTGTCTTATTTTCCCTGCTTTGCTCTACTCAAACTTAAAAGGGACCTGCCCTAATTTAGTAACTCCACAGTTTGCAGCAACCAGAACCATTCATGATTTTTGATAAATACTAATCAAATCCTTTCCACATTTTTAAAATCAAGGATCTTGTTAGTCCTCACAGACCAGCTCTTTTTCCTCCCAGTAACCACTGATTACCTTACTCACTCTTTAGTTATGTAAAGAAATGCTGTATTATCATCTCAAGTGAATTCAATGAAGCTGAATATACATAATTCTTAGCAACTTATTACCTATGTGACCTTGGGCAAGTGCCTAACCTCTGTGAGTCTCAGTTTCCTCATCTGCAAAATAGAATAATAATACCCAAATGTGTTTTGTGAAGACTGAATGGGATATTACACGTGAAATGCCCAGCACGGAGCCCAGGATGAAGAAGGGCACCGTGGACGTTGTCACATCACAGTCACTTCATCCCTGCTCTCTGCCTCAGGTGAGCCAGGACTGGAGCACTTCCCCTACCTCTCCAGGTGATCACCAGACCAGCTCACCCACAAGAATCAGTCTCTCTCCCTTCCTTTTCCGACACCTGGAGGAGTTAAAAGGAAGGAGTCCAGGTGGCAGTGGGGATCCCCACCTCAGCCTACACTTCTACCGCAGCCCTGCCTACACAGCCTGGTGTCCTGAGGACCCAGTAACTCCCAAAGGGCAGGTGCTTCCCCCTGGCAGGCACCTTGCCCAGATCCCAGGGACATCAGCAAACATATCAGCTTATTTTATTTTATTTTTTTTAGCAAAGCTAGGCAATCAACAGATATAGCTACAGCAGCTAAATATCAGAGATATATCTGGCAACACTTCTTGTTTCCTTTTTTTTTTTATTCTGTTTTAGTGGTTTTGGGTAAGATGAAATAAAATACAGCTTGAAAAGGCTGCTGTGGTATCCACATCGATCATCTTTCCCTGTGGTGGGGAATGAATCAAGCTGTGTATGATGTCACTGTTTTCTTCTTTCAACAGGCCTATCTTGAGTTTTAACTGCTGGCCAGTGCTCTCTTCCACTGTGTAACATTCAGGCCAGTCTTATTAGCTCCTGCCCTTGCATCCTTTACACACACAGACAAGTACACATATATATTAACCAAGCCTAGAGTGTGAAGAAAAACATGAAGACTTGCTCAAGTTGGGGGGGGGGGGGGGGGGCAGAGGTGTGGAATGCTAGAAGCCAACCCATGCTCATTAGAAGGTTAGAAATTGCTTGAATAGCCCAGACACCATATTTAGCCACAAAGGCAACATAACCTCCATGGTTAACTCATGCTAAGTAAGTTCCACTTCTATATTAAGTACACTGCTAAAAAGATTCTACTGCCCTTAAAATCTACATGGTCTTCTTGGCCAAAGCCTAGTTGGGAGTCATCTACTTACTCACAGATTCCTGATCTAATTGCCTCCTGATTCGAAATGCCAGTGTAAACTCTCCAGCAAGTTTAGAACCAAGGCTCCAAAACCAACCTAAATGTGGCTGGTTTCCATCCCTGATAAAACCTTCTATTCCCGAATCTTCACCACTTCCGGCAAAGATTCTCCTCTCAGACCTGAATGGCTGAAATCACTTAGAGAGTTCTGAAAACCTGTGTGATCCCATGTAGTAGACAAGTAAAAGGAGCAAAGGCCACCAATCACACAGGCCGCACTAAAGCTCGCCTATTGGGGCAAATTACTCAACTTAAACTCCCAATTCCCTTCATTCCTTCCAATACACTCCCACCATACCAAAAGAAAATTAACGAACCATGAATGAAGTTATTTCAGAATATCTGTTTTTCCCATTGCTTTGCTTTGTTTGGATTTTTTTTTATGTGATAAATAAAGTAATTCTAAATTAAAAAAAAAAAAAAATGCCAATTCCCTAATCTGTGAGAGGGGACTATACTCACCTACACTTAACAGGTGGTTGTGCACATCAAATTATAAGGACAATGAAATGAACTTAAGTGTTTGTGTTGTTGGTTGTCCTTTCTTTTTTTAAGCCTCAGTGAAAGTTTCTCAGGTTGTATAATTTGGGCCATCTCTACCTCTAGTGAACAGAGGTAGAGAGTGCAAAAAAGACTGACGTGGATTATGTCTGATGGAGTCAATTATGATATCCAGACCCTTAAAAATAAGGAAAACTCAATGGACCCAAATCAATCCAGGTTCTCAAATTAGGTAAAAGAAATGGAGTGAAAGAACAGAAATTTACTAAAAAAAGAAGAAAACATTACTCGAAATTCAGGATTAACTAATAACCCTTCTTAATCAAGTATCCACATGCATTCATTTTGATAAGGCAGCAGAAACTGGGGGAAACTAAGTATCCTATAAGGGCAATGTTTTTCTACTTTTTAAAATTTAACATCTGGGGTACACTAATTTTTAGGGGAATTTATATATAAATGCAACATGTGTTTTAGGGGGATTAATTTGCTGAGCTGGACTTGTATCAGGTATGTCAAAGAAATAGTATGCTTCCCATTGTAACACACCTGGAAAAACAAGCAGTTCTGGGGTTGGAACCCTCCACTGTCCTCACAATCCAGTTCTTTAAAATCAAGACAAAGGTTCTTGAAAACCACAGAATAAAAGGTAAAATTAAATAAATAATTAGTCCAATAGAATCACAAGTAGGGCATTTCATACATATTCTATATTATATAATATAGAATATATATTATATATTATATATATTCCATTATTATTTGGAGATAAAAAGCAGATTTGTATATTGACTTTAAATCTTTCTTCACTTTTTCTTAACAGATATACTTCTTTACATTTTAAAGTTTTATGCATTTTGTTAAATGTAGAAACAAGCTATCATCTTTCTACTAAAGTTGATATTTACAAAATGTTCAACTGAAAATAAAATGATGAGGACTAGACTAATCCAGAAGTTTTCTGTTATATATCTATATTTGAGACCTCAGAAGAAAAAAACGAAACACTGATCCCAGATTCTGCCTAGATCTAGTTGCAAATTAAGAGAATCAGTGACAACCTAAAACATACACTTTATGAGTATTTCCTGTAACAAGTACATACAAATGTCCCACTATTTTTCATAATCACTTATAGATTCTAACTATTCTAACCATTTTTTTTAATTCTAACATATTTCTAACCTACCTGGGCAAAACTTAAGGAAAAGTTTTATTTTACTTTGCTTAAAATCCTCTATAATACATTTAACTTTCTGTTTTTGTAAGAGCTTTAAACTATATTACTTTTTTTGGTGATGCCTTTTTTTAACTTTATCGAAAAATTTAAAAACATATAACAAAAATAAACTATACTACATTTTAAGTAGTAACCAAAGAAGGAAAAATAACCATGTTTAGTAACAATACCTATTTACATATAGATACTTAACAATTTTCAAAGCACTTTCACATGCCAAAAATGAACTGTAATCACGACAATGCTGTAAGGAAGGGATCATCCCCGTTTTAACCAGTGAGAAAGTCAGAGCTCGGAAAAGCTACACAGCTTTCCCAACGTCACAGAGCTTGTACATGGCAGTGCAGTTATCTGAATTCAGGCCTTCTGGGTCCAAATCCAATGCTCCCTCCACTTCAACATAATTTGCTTTCTAAACACATGCTATTAGAAATCTTCACCCTGCTGATGCAGTTTCATTACAGAAGCTATTGAATTCTCAAATAACCGGCAAGTTCTATTAACCAGAATATCCTACTCTCCAACATGCTGGCAGTGATACTATCTAACAAACTCTGCCATCCACAATCCCTGCTTGCCTGGGACTAAGCTATTCAGGAAAGTGGGATCCACTTCTCTTCATGCCGTTCACACTAACAAGGCTAAATCAATGGACTTTTTATTTGCCACATCAGAAAACCCAAGCCACCACTGGGAAGGTTCTCAAATGTTAACAACTCAATCCCATACTTTATTTAAATTTACTAGAATTTCTTAGGCAACAGAATCATACAGTTACACAGTACTGTACACGAATGAGCAAGAAATCTCCCTGTTAAGTTCACCTGCATTGACAAATTACAGAAGAATTAAAGCCTATCTCACAGTGGCTGAAGTGAGGATTTTTTTTCTTCCCCAATTGAGAACTCATCCTAATGTCAAAATATAGCTTATAAAACATTTACCTGACTTGACAAACAGATCTACACTTTGTTAGTTTTCAGTCACCCAAGAACCAAAGCCTAAAAACCATTCAACTTGTAAATGGTAGCACGTTTGTGAATGGGTGTGGGAAAAAAAAGTCTGAATAACTGAAAATATTCAAATGTCTGAGCAATAACAAAGCCACCAGCTACTCCCCATTAATTCAGGGGCAATGGGAAGAACATAAAAAGAAAAACTGGCCCAATTCGAAGCCACACCTGTTAGTACAAAACTCTAACTGTAGCTAGGTCTATCGATGACCCTTACAAAGCAGTACTTCCTTTAACATCCCTACAATTCCCGTTCCATCATCCATCCCCACCCAGAGAGAAACTGGTATAGCAAACTTATAGCCAGATATCAATTTCATCTCATTCAAACTATTAATTCATTTAAGAATCCTCAGATCCAGAAAAGGGAGACGCTCTGGAGTTTGAAGTAGAATAAACTCTCACCTATGACATTTGGAAAGGAAATGCTCAATAATGAAAACACGGTAAAACTGACAGGTTAGAGATGGGGTAGGACCCAATAATAATGAGCTAAAGGAACTGAATGGTAGACAATGAGGGGTTAGGGCCTCATCTACTAACAGTGAAAGAGACCATTAATGAAACCATTACAAATAATAGCATTGTTGCCATTAACAAAGAGGACGGCTGGCATTTATTGTCTCTCACACTAACATTTACTGTCTCCTTAAAATAAGCCAAGGCCTATGCTTTACAGGCCTTCTCACTGTACCTAGGAAGCAAGCATTACTACCACTTTGCAAATGAGAAACTAGGCTTGGAGAGGCTAAATAACTTGCCCAACGTCACAAAAGCCCTAAATTGTGGTGAGGAGATTCAAACCCAGCACTTCAGAGCTCTGGCTCTTAAGCATCACGATATGAAGCACACAACATTTCCCAACTTGAACCACTCTTGCTGCACAAACTTAGAGCCATGAAAATATGTGCAGTATTACCCAGGCCTAGCAAGTGGTCATCACACAGAGGGCTTCCAGTGTCTGCCAAATGAAATGTATCCTCTGCGTCCACCAAATCCTGCTGTTTGAAATTCTACGGTCATTAGCAACTCCCACGAAGGCAGTTTTCTGAGATGGGAGGAAGGGGAGGCAGTACACCAGCACCTTCTAAGGAGCACCCTCTTTGAAGTGTGACCTAAAGACAAGAAAGGTCTTTTGGTAGATGAAGCATGGGAGGTTTTGCCATTTAAAATGGTTCCTGCTTATTAGAAAGTTCACTTTACCAGGTTATCAAAACCCAGAAGTGAGGGAGAAGAATGGAACACTGGAATAATTTCCAACCACAACTTCCTCTACTGAGTTCCTAGAACACTCCAAGCTCTTTCCAGCTTTGGAATCCTCACCCACTCCGTTCCCTCTGCCTAGATCCTTCTTCTGTAGACGAGGATCAGCTTTCCAGGCAGGTCTTCCTTGACCATCTTATCAAACCAGACCGCCCTCCACTCTATTATCTCCCATCACAAAATCCCATTGGATACTGTCATAACATTCCTCAATTTGTAATATTTTCATTTACTTGCACATTTTTTCTCCTCCCCCTTCCTTGCAAGAAGGTAAGCTCCATCAGGGATGGAGACTGATTCTCTCTCCTGTGAATTCCCATCAAGACAGTACTAGGCCCGGCACTTAGCAGATGCCCAACAAATATTTTTTAACAAAAAATAAATGTATACAATTGTATTCAAACTGTCAGCCCCCTTTCCTCTCCTCCCCCTGGAAATAACCTGCACTATTTTTGTAGCTTTATTAAGTCACCCATTTTGGACAAGCAATACAATCCTAAATGGTCACTTTACTGTTTCATTTCCCACCACCACCACCACCAACTAGAGACTGTCAAGTCGTGAGATGAGGAAACCCATCTTATACTTCACTCCGTCTGTGTACTATACTATGCTGTACAACATAGTGGGCATCCAGCAACTAACGCAATTTGAATTAATTATCTTAAAGCCTGCCCAAAAAGTGTCCTCTGAGCTCTGACATCATCCTGTCTATATATCTATCACTGTTCTTTATAGTTATTAAAATTATCTCATAGGGCAAGCGGCAGGGATATAAGGAGGATACAAAATCCTGTCTCTGCTTCCTGAATCACACACTCATACACACAAAATATTCAATAAAAATCTGTTGAACCAAACTGGACTGGGGTAGACTGACCAAGGAGCCGTTTAGGAAGAGCTTAATCAAATCCTAACCACGGTCACATGCCCGCCAAGTGTCCCCTGAACTGATTCTGCTAATAATTCAACATAAGCAGTTTGCCAAAGTTGTCGAGAGGTTTCGGAGACTGTTTTAAAAACAGCAGTACTCCTCCAAATTCCCGCAGTGAGCTTGAGGAAATGGTCCCTATCAGGCTGGGGCCTGGGAAGTGTATTTTCACATCACCCCCTGTCAAGGACCATACAGAGCTACTGGGCCTTCCCAGTGGGGAGAGCCATTAATTAGGGGAGCTCCCTCGGATGTCCAGACACAACATAGCACCGCTCTGACCCCTGCCTTTCTATTTCCTGTACCTCTCCATTTGAACCAAAGTCACTTTTTTTTTTTTTAATTTCCCCTGCCAGCAATATGCGATGCTAACACCGAAATCCCTGCTCGGAACAAACCGCCTCTCCCAGACCCACGTCGGGGTCACTCCCTTACAGGTGGCACAGGCCTGGGCAGCCCCCAGCCCCTCCCAGCGCACAGAAACCTTGCGAAAGTTTGCAAACGCTCGTTCCCGCAGGACGGCGGGGCCCCGAGGCCAGGCCGGGGGTCCCGCTCCGGCTGCGCCCGGCAGAACCAAGATGGCCCTGCGCGGGGCCCCTCTGCGGCGGCGGGAGCCCGGCCTGGCCCGGGGGCCCAGGGCCGCCGCCTACCTGCGCGGGGCGCCAGGCCCGGAAGCGGGGCCAGGTGGGCGCCGGGCGCCGAGGGGGCGGCCGCGGGGCGGGCAGGGCCAGGCGGGCCCCGCGAGCCGGCGGGGAGCCGGGCGGGCCGCGCGCGGGCGGAGGCCGCGGCCGGGGCCTGCTGGGCCCGAGCCCGGCTCCAGGCCGGCCCGGAGGCAGGCGGGAGCAGGGGCGGGAAGCCGGCGGCCGGGGAGGGCGGGCGGGAGGCTCCGCGGCTTCCTCAGCCCCGTCTGGGGGCAGACGCCGGGGCAGGCCGCGAGGGCGCCGACGGCCGCGCGCGGGGCCCGGGGTCTCGGCGCGGCCGCGCTCCTTACCCTGCATGCTGCTGACGGCCGGGTGGCCCGGCGCCGGGGACCCCGCGGGGCCCGGGGCGCCGCTCCCGCTGCCGCCCCCGGAGCCGCCGCCGCCGCTGGGGCTCGGAGCCGCCATTGTTGGGAGTGAGGAGCCGAGCGGCGCCGCGGCGGCTGCAATGCAGCAAGCTCGGCCTCTCCGCGGCGGAGGGGAGCGGCCGGCGCCCGCCAGGCCCCGCCCCCGACACGCCCCCGACACGCCCCCGACACGCCCCCGACGCGCAGCCCGCACCCGGCGCCGGGCCGCGACCCCGCGCAGGTCCCCAGGCGCGGGCGGGGGTCCTGGGCTGGGGGCCCCCCGGGCCTAAAGTTTTGCAGAATTACCTGGACGCACTTTGAGGGAGGAGGAAGAGAGAGTACAGAGCCTTCATCATTCCCGCAGGGGTCTGTGACCCCAAAACTTTAAGAACCCCCTTCCTGGAATTTCAGACTCTAAGATCAGAATGGCAAAGCTGAAGGAAATCCCAGAGGTCAGGCTTCTTGACCACACTATGACATAGCACTACCAGAGGGGACTTAGCGGTAGCCATGGTTCCAGTCTGGAGCTCCTGTTAGGCCCTGCCTGATACCCCAATCCTCTACACTGCCCTGGGGCGGGGTCATAAGCGGTGCAATTCAAAGTGTGGTCCATGGTCCCCACCCCAAAGCTACTGAATCAGAATCTACACTTTAAAAATATCTCCGGGAGATTTGTATACATGTTAAATTTTGAGAAGCACTATCTCAAGCATCCAGCAATCCCAGGCCTCCCAAAATATATTATCTGTATCACCATCTCCCCCTAAACACATGTCAGCCTCCCCTCCCGACTCCTCCTACACCTTATCAGGCCAGCCATAATCATTATTATAAACTACATTAAAATAACAACCCAAAAAAACAGAATCAGGTTTCTTCTCAAAGCAAAAGGCTTTGCCTTTAGGAAGACAGCAGCTAGGGTTTTGTGGGCCAACAGAAATGTTATTGGGGTGGCGCGACATAGGCTTCTGGGCAGAGGTTTAATCCCTGTAATGGAATGACCAGCTATATTGCATCCCAGATATTCTATACCATGGAGGTTTATGCTCTTGCCCTTGGGAAGCATCGTGCAATCTCTGCCAGGACCTCCTTCTTGAAACTCCTTCAACCCAAGCCTTATCTGATGCTGGAATTTTCCCACAGCATGTTGAAAATGTATCCTAGGACAAAATATCTTTGTCTTCTTGTTCCAAACCCCAACTTTGGCCATCACCTTGATTGCTCAGATGCTAACAGTGGTTAGCAATAGAGTTTAGGGCGAGTAAACTGGGAGGCAATAAAGTCAAATTAAGATGAGAGCAGATAGGTGTATGTAGGTGGAGAGCCTGCTATCTTCCAATTTGTCAGCACTCTCCTTGGAGGGCCAGGCTGACTGTGCAGTATCTCCAACTCGAATTCTGTATAATCACCAAATCCCCAGCTGAGAATCAGCAGCCCGCCTACTCTTGTCGGTCCTATGACATCCTTGAAACGGAATCTCACCAGAGACCAAAAGGCAGGGTTCCCATCCAGGCCGTGAGGCCGAGAAGATAGGTTAAATACTCCATCTTCATCTTCTGCAGAATGCTCATGGGAAGAGAAACATCAAATGACAAAGAAGAGGAGAGGCCGTGGCTCGCTAACATTCTTTCTTTTTAAGGTACACATTGGAAGTTGGTTTTCTTTTCTTTGGGGTTTATATTTTAGTGTCAGGAGGAGTTAGTACCAAAAAACAATTGCAAAAGACTAGAGGTTATCAGAGGTGGGAGTGGGGTAGGGAATGGGGAATTAGTACTTAATGGGTACAGAGTTCTCTTTAGGGTGATAAACAATTTGGGAAATAGAAATTGGGGATGGTTGCACAACTTTGTGAATGTAAAAAATACCACTGAATTGTATGCTTATAGTGGTTAAAATGGCAATTTTATCACACACACACCCCAGAAAAGAAAAAGAAAACAACCCAACCTGCCAGTGATTCGAAAATACGAATTCAGAAAAATAGAGAACGCTCTCCCCAGTACAGCAGCTTTGCATTTTCCTTTGCTCGGCCACTTTTGCATAGCGAGAAAGGCATCAATAGCCCCTTAGTTTGCTGGCAAATGTCCCAGATATAGTGTCCTGTAATCACCAGGCTCTAGATGCACGATGACCAGACACCAAACAGTTCTGGTGGAGCAATTTCTGACACTTTATTCCAATCCCAGTCAGTAGGGCTCCCAACTGGTTCCTGTTATACAGACTCACTGCTGGGTATGTGTGCACCATCTTATTTCTTGTTCCCGGTTACTTGGGGATTGGAGTGGTGCCAAGAAATGGTTTGGAGGAGTTTTAGTCTCCCCACCCCCAAAAGTATCATTAGCATCCCACCTCTGTCCTTTGATGTGGACAATTGATATAATCACATTCTTATGTACAGTGCTACAAGTCCCCTTTTCCAATTTTATACACACACACTTCTTTAATAGAAATCCTAGAAACAATATTCGAGATTAGGAAACTACTAGAAAATAAAATTTTAGAAAATGACTGTTTTTTACTATTGTTTTAGGTTATGTACAGGTTACATTTAAGATTGTTCAGAAGGAGTTTATTCAACTAAAAAAACTGAAAAATGAACATAAATGAGAAAATCATATAAGTGACAAATAAACCCAAGGGAAAACATTCCACCTAGCAAATTCATTAAGGAAAATTGAATTAAAATAGCAATATTTAACTACTTAGGTTTTGTTTAATAATACCTGATGCCAGTGGGTTTGTGATAAGACTGAGGTACATCTGCATTGTTGCTGACATTGTTAACTGGTGGAGCTCTGTGTAAATCTATTTGGCAACCGATTTCGAGAGGCATAAAAATGTCCACTTCCTTTAATCCTGCAGTTCCATTATCCAAAGATAATGACATAAAAACTGCAAACGTGTTTGTGTGACCACCTCAAACCTTCTCTACGCAAAATGCTGTCCATTTTGAAAGGTAATAGAGTTTTGTGGGATTAAGAACATCAACCAGTCTTCCTGGAATCAAATCCTAGCTATGTGGCCTGTGTATCATTTGGTGCCTCAGTTTCCTTTTCTGTCATATGAGGATAATAACAGTGCCTGCCTAAAAAAATGCTGCCTGTATTAAATGGGTTAAAGTGCCCACTGGAGTGCCTGGCACATAGTAAGCTTTATAAAAATGTTATGTATTGTTTTTATCATCATCATCACCACCCCCCAATTAATGTGCAATCCTTTCTTCCAGTTGCTCAGGCCAAAACCAGAGGGATCATCCTTTACTCCTCTTCCTGTTATACCTCATATTCAGACCATGATTAAATACACGGTGAATAAAATATATCGTGAATACAACTACTTCTCACCCTCTCCACAGCCACCACCCTAGTCCAATCCACCCTCAGCCCTCCTCTGGGTGCTGGCATGGCCTCCTAAGTGACTCACCTGTTTCCATCCTGACCTCTAGGGTCTGTTCTCAACACAGCTCCCATAGTGGTCCTTCAACTAGAAATCAGATCGTCACTCTAGAGGAGTCAGTGTTTGGGCATGAGCCGACGTCTGACAGACCTGGAGGACGGGGCCCCTGCCACCTTTCTGCTGCCATCTCCTGCAGCTCTCATCCTCACTCTTCTAGCCACACTTTTCTCACAACTGTTCCTCCTACATACTGGGCGCCCTTGGAGCCTCAGCCTTTTCACTCTTTGCATTACACCCCCCGAACCCCCCATCTCCACAACTCCGGGATTGCTATCTGTTTCAGTTGTCTTCCCAGCACCTAGAACAGGGCCTGGAGCTAATATAGTGGGAAATGGTCTAAGTGTCTGACAATACAGAAATATTTACATAAACTTTGTGCGAACTCATGATTTTATAGCCATTTAATTATAAAACTTTAAACCCTATGAATTAATGAAGAGACGAAAATATCCTCAACAAGATTAACATAAAGTTGTTAATAAGTGCCAAAATATGAAATAAAGCAATTCCCCCTGCTCACCACAAAACTGCCAAGAAAAATTTAAGGTAGCAGGCTTGGTAATTTGCAAGCTGCGTATCCCAATGACTTTTTGTGCTGTTATGTTAGCAACGACTGTTGTTTAAAGTTTAAATGCTTTTTCATCTCCTATAACAGTAACATTCAGGCATTTATTAAATGGATGTATTGATGAAAAGATGAGGCTGAAAGAGCAATAACTTTGAATTATAATCTGATGTGATAAAAAACCCCTTGTGATCATTTTTCTGAAAAGAAACAATAACAATAGCAAAATTTTATCTTCATAATTAAGAAGACCATGAGCTACAAAGTATTATCTTGGAGAAAAACACTTATATAATTCAAAGTAAAAAGAAAGTTTTTAAATATAAACTGTGGTTATAATTGTGTAAACTATGTGGTTTTCAACCCATTAGAATCCCCAGTGGAGGTTTTTGGTGTTTTTTGTTTGTCTGTTTGTTTTACAAATTTTGAAGGCAGAGCTCATCCGAGGCAATCTGCCTCTGTATGTCTAAATGGAATTAGATTTTTATGTACAACCAGGGATAAGAACCACTGATGTGCTAACACCTTATGTCTGCATGTGGGCAAAAAATGAGAATGGACCATGTTCTTTTTAAAGTGATGAAGCTGTAAGCTTCTTACTTGTTTTTTTCAAATGCCCCTATTTTTCTTGTGCATTTTTGCTTGAAGTTCATAATGAAATGGGTAATGGGTACAGAGTTCCTGTTTGGAGTGATGGACAAGTTTTGGTAATGGATGGTGGTAATGGTAGCACCCCACTGAATTGTATACTTGAAATTGATTAAAATGGGAAACATTATGTTGTATATATGTTAACACATTAAAAATTAATTTAAATTAAAAAAAGGAATTGTGTAAACCAAGTTTAGTTTTTTAGTAATAACAATAGAAGCTGGCATAATCTTGGGGCAGAGAGCAAGGTAGATAGGCAATATGTCTCAAGAACCAGCAATTCACTAACGAGATCTTTAGGAAAATCCCCAGTGGGTCTGAAACTCTTGGCTCTAACCTGTGACAGTTTTGCCTTCCCACTGGAGTGGGTGGGATTAACATTGCAAGCCCCTTGTTACGAGCAAAGTATGCCAAAAATCAGGGTCGTGTCCTGAAAGAGGGCTGCAGGGCTGAACTTGAACGAGAAACAGTAACATCTGCACATCTCCTGCCTGGAGAGCCTTTTCTGGGGAATCTTGCTTGCTCTTTGATACATGTGTCTCCAGGGTTAGATTAGGAAGACTTTTTTTTTTTTTTTTTCTTTCAGTTTTCATCTCAAAGTGAAAGTAAATTACAACTGGATTTCATGGTAGGACCCCAATTTTGCCCCCTGGGAAAGTAATTAGAAGGGTTAGAAACCCCTACTGGCTGGAATGGTCACCAGACAGTCCATTTAAGGGCTCAGCAGTTGGCACCAGGCAGAACTCATTATCCGTCTACCCCCAAACCGCTGAGGGCTCCAGACAGGGACATCCACTGGGTGAGGCTGTATCTTCAGTGAAAGGGCTGCAAGCTGTGCAGGGTTCTGGATACTGTCTGAGCATTGTGTTTAATTGGAGATGAAGGAGACATGGAAGGCTCTGACCAGTGTATGTCATAAAAGAATCAAAGTTCAGTTTAGTTCAGATAAAAGGAGATAGTACTAAATTTGGCAGGACCCATGACTATTACTAATCATGCAGGCATATCAAGATTAATTGGTAAATGTTCATCACTTGATTTATAAGAGTAAAAAGGTGGAAGCAATGTAAATATCAAGGGACAGGGAAAGAGTTACATGAAAGATGGTACGATCCCTATGACAGAAAATAATGCGCTCAAAAAAATCATGTTTTTGATATTTTGATGTGATGCTTTTATGAAGAACAATATTTCCAAGGGGAAATACTTTGTTCTAAGTCAGTACCACCAAGCGAAAGGTGATGTTGATGTCATTCGCTGACCACATACAAATATATTCTAGAAGGATACAAGACTGTTCTGCCAGAACTACAGCCACATCCTGCCTCATGTATGTTCTGTATTCTGCTGATATATCTACATGTTTTTCCTTAAAAACGAAATGACACTAAAATGGGAAAAAGAGAACAGTGGTTGCCTCTGAAGGGGTGGGGGCAGGAATTGACTGGGAGGGGGCAAGAGGGAATTTTCTGGAGATGATAGTCATGGTCTATACCTTGATAAGGATTTGGGTTAGGCAAAGTGTATGCACTTGTCAAAACTCAGCAAATATAAGGTATAGGTTTAATTATATGTGAAATTTTACATCAAAAGAAGAAACTGAATTCTAGCTAATGATATGATTGCTGAAGTAATTAAGGAGACATGCTGATATTTGCAATTAACTTTGAAATATATATTTTTTAAAACGGTTGGGTCATATGCTCTGGTCAAGATGGCAGAGTGAGAAGCTTCGGAGCTCGGTGCCCTCACAGAAGCTTTGAACTAAATCAGCAAGAACTGGCAGAAGCATCTTTTTCAAAACTTCAGAAAACAGTTAAAGGATCTTAGCAGCAGGACAAATGCCCAATCAAGAGAAAGGCATCTTAAAAACCACAGGATCTCATAGCTCCCTTAGTTGTCCCCTCCCCAGCCACTCACTCATTGGGCAAAGAGCCATCTTGCAGACCTCAGTCCAGTTCCAGAGGTAGCAGAGTAAACCTCGTGCACAAACTGGGAGAGCACGTTTGTCTGTTCCAGTCTTTCTGATGGTGGCCTGAGGGTCTTTCTGTCCCAGCACCTGCCCTGCATTTAATGGCAGCTTCTTGACCTGTCCTACAGAAGGCTGTGGGAGAGCAGTCAAGTGGCTGCCTGGGGCAAGGAATTGCTGGCCAGAGGTCATACAGTGCAGTGCCTGGGACCATGAGGAAACTGACTCTAGGGAAGAGGGCGCATTTGTATCAGCATAAATGGGGGAATATGCATATGCCCTGGAGACAAGAGGCATGAGCAGAAAAGATCAGGGAGGCCTGTAAACTCTGGCCTTGGGTTGTTCTCTAAACTCATTGTATGGATAAGCCCTGAAAGAGAGCATTTGCACAGGTCAATCTGCAAAGACTGGGAAAAGTGGATTTTTCCCCCTTCTTTTCTGTTTTTTTTTTTTTTTGTTGTTGTTGTTGTTAGCTCCTGGCATTCTAGGAAAGCTCTGTCATAACACTAGCTAGAATCAAGATTTAGGAACAGATACCTCAGAGTCTAAATTCCAGGAATAACACAGTAAACTATCAAAATGTCCAGGTTTCAACAGAGGAGTACAAAACATGCAAAGAAACAGGAAGTGATGGCCCAAGCAAAGGAGAAGATTAAAGCATTATACACCATCAGTGAGGAGGAACAGAGTTGGAGCATTCCAGACAAAGGCTTTAAGAAAATGGTCCTAAATGTGCTTAACAAGCTAAAGGAAAATACGGACAAAGAACTAAAGGAAATCAGAAAAATTATTAGACAAATACAAAGGGGATATCAATAGAGAGATGGAAATTATGAAAGGAACCAAATAGAGCTAAAGATCAGAGTAACAGTAGTTTAAAATTCCCTAGAGGGGTTCAACAGCAAATTGGAGCTGGCCAAAGAAAAAAGGATGTAAAGGATTTGTATGCAGAAAACAACAAAATTTTGATAAAAGAAATCAAAGAATATCTAAATAAATGGAAGGCCAGTCCATGCTCATAGACTGGAGGACTAAATACCATTAAGATGTCGATTCTACCCAAAATGATTTACAGATTCAATGCAATCCCAATCAAAATTCCAACATCCTACTTTGTAGAAATAGAAAAGACAATTACCAAATTTATTTGGAAGGGTAAGTGGCCCTGAATAGCCAAAACCATCTTGAAAAAGAAGAACAAAGTTGGAAGACTCACACTTCCTGACTTTAAAGCTTCTGATAAAGTGATGATGGTCCAAACAGCATGGTACTGGCACAAGGACAGACATATAGGCCAGTGCTATCGAAATAAGTGTTCTGAATTAGACCCTCATATTTATGGTCAACTGATTTTTTTTTTTTCATTTTTAATGAGATTGTTCAGATACCATACAATTATCCAAAGATCCAAAGTGTACAATCACTTGCCCCTGGGTACCCTCATACAGCTGTGCATCCATCACACTTAATTTTTGTTCAATTTTTAGAAACTTTTCATTACTCCAGACAAGAAATAAAGTGAAAGATGAAAAAAGAAAAAAAGAAAAGGAAACTCTAAACCTCCCCTATCCCTAACCAACCCCCCTCAATTGTTGACTCCTGGTATTGATATAGTACGTTTGTCACTGTTTATGAAAAAATGTTGAAATACTACTAACTGTAGTATATAGTTTGTAATAGGTATATAGTTCTTTCCTATATTCCCCTCAATTATTAACTTCTAATTGTATTGTCATACATTTGTTCTGGTTCATGAAGTGATTTCTAGTATTTGTACAGTTGATCATGGACATTGCCCACCATAGGATTCAGTTTTATACATTTCCATCTTTTGACCTCCAACTTTCCTTCTGGTGACATATATGACTCTGAGCTTCCCCTTTCCACCTCATTCACACACCATTCGGCGCTGTTAGTTATTCTCACATCTTGCTACCAACACCCCTGTTCATTTCCAAACATTTAAGTTCATCTTAATTGAACATTCTGCTAATACTAAGCAAGAGCATCTACATTTCTTCCACAAGGCAGGAGGGAGAGTCAAAGAAGGTAGAGAGGCAAAAGAAAGAGGAAACAAAAAAAAATGACAGCTAGGAAGCAGCAAAAGGAAAAATAACCTTAAATCAAAGTAGAATAAAGAATCAGACAATACCACCAATGTCAAGTGTCTAACATGCCTCCCCTATCCCCCCCTCTTATCTGCATTCACCTTGGTATATCACCTTTGTTACATTAAAGAAAGCATAATACAATGATTCTATTAGTTACAGTCTCTAGTTTATGCTGATTGCATCCCTCCCCCAATGCCTCCCCAGTTTTAAAACCTTGCAAGGTTGACATTTGCTTGTTCTCCCTCGTAAAAGAACATATTTGTACATTTTATCACAATTGTTGAATACTCTAGATTTCACCAAGTTACACAGTCCCAGTCGTTGTCTTTCCCCCTTTCTTGTGGTGTCTCACATGCTCCCCACCTTCCTCTCTCAACCGTATTCATAGTTACCTTTGTTCAGTGTACTTACATTGTTGTGCTACCATCTCCCAAAATTGTGTTCCAAACCACACACTCCTGTCTTCTATGACCCTGTAGTGCTCCCTTTAGTATTTCCTATAGGGCAGGTGTCTTGTTCACAAAGTCTCTCATTGTCTGTTTGTCAGAAAATATTTTGAGCTCACCCTCATATTTGAAGGACAGCTTTGCTGGATACAGGATTCTTGGTTGGCGGTTTTTCTCTTTCAGTATCTTAAATATATCACACCACTTCCTTCTTGCCTCCATGGTTTCTGCTGAGAGATCTGCACATAGTCTTATTAAGCTTCCTTTGTATGTAATGGATTGCTTTTCTCTTGCTGCTTTCAGGATTCTCTCTTTGTCTTTGACATTTGATAATCTGATTATTAAGTGTCTTGGCGTAGGCCTATTCATATCTCTTCTGTTTGGAGTACGCTGCGCTTCTTGGATCTGTAATTTTATGTCTTTCATAAGAGATGGGAAATTTTCATTGATTATTTCCTCTATTATTGCTTCTGCCCCCTTTCCCTTCTCTTCTCCTTCTGGGACACCAATGATACGTACATGATTGTACTTTGTTTCATCCTTGAGTTCCTGGAGACGTTGCTCATATTTTTTCATTCTTTTCTCCATCTGCTCCTTTGCGTGTAGGCTTTCAGGTGTTTTGTTCTCCAGTTCCTGAGTGTTTTCTTCTGCCTCTTGAGATCTGCTGTTGTATGTTTCCATTGTGTCTTTCATCTCTTGTGTTGTGCCTTTCATTTCCATAGATTCTACTAGTAGGTTTTTTGAACTTTTGATTTCTGCCGTATACATGTCCAGTGCTTCCTTTACAGCCTCTATCTCTTTTGCAATATCTTCTCTAAACTTTTTGAATTGATTTAGCATTAGTTGTTTAAATTCCTGTATCTCAGTTGAAGTGTACATTTGTTCCTTTGACTGGGCCATAACTTTGTTTTTCTTAGTGTAGGTTATAATTTTCTGTTGTCTAGGCATGGTTTCCTTGGTTATCCAAATCAGGTTTTCCCAGACCAGAACAGGCTCAGGTCCCAGAGGGAAGAAATATTCAGTATCTGGTTTCCCTGCAGGTGTGTCTTAGAAAATTGCTCCACCCTTTGATGCCTCCGGTCACTGTGCTTTTCTGCCCGGCAGGTGGCGCCTGTTAGCCTATAATTCTTGATTGGTGTGAGGAGGTATGGCCATGTTCCCCCAGGCTCTGGGGTCTGGTTCTGAATGGAAAGGGCCCCACCCCTTTCCTCCTAGAGAAGACAGAGCTCCCAGGTGGAGGTCATTAGCATTTCAATGGTCTCCCTCTCTGCTTGTGGTGTCTCCACCCTTCCCAGAGTCACAGCCCTGGAAACTGAAAATGGCTGGGGCTTTCTCCACTGAGCTAAAAAAGAAACAGATAGTCCCCTTCAGACCTAGTCCAAGGCAACCCTCCGGCTCTCCCAGATCAGTCGTCACCCAAAGCCTCTGTCTGTTTTTTGGGGATGCGTACCTGTAGTGAGCAGTTCACACTCGCTACTTAAAACCCCAGTTGGAGCTCAGCTGAGCTGTATTCTCTTGCTGGGAGAGAGCTTCTCCCTGGCACCACGCGGCTCTGCAGCTCGGGCTATGGGGGAGGGGGTCTCCTGACCTGGTTCCGCAGGTTTTACTTACAGATTTTATGCTGTGTTCTTGGGCATTCCTCCCAATTCAGGTTGGTGTATGATGAATGGATGGTCTCGTTTGTCCCCCTGCAGTTATTCTGGATTATTTACTAGTTGTTTCTGGTTTTTTGTAGTTGTTGCAGGGGGACTACTTAGCTTCCACTCCTCTCTATGCCGCCATCTTGCCCAAGTCCCCCAACTGATTTTTTTATAAGACTGCCAAGTCCACTCTATTGGGGAAGAATAGTTTCTTCAACAAGTGGTGCTGGGAGATGGATATCCATATGCAAAAGAATGAAGGAGGACCCCTACTTCACACCATACACAAAAAATTAACTCAAAATGGATCAAAGACTTAAATATAAGAATTAAGACTATAAACCTCCTAGAAGAAAATGTAGGGAAGCATCTTCAGGACCCCGTGTTAGACAATGGTTTCTTAGACTTTATACCCAAAGCACAAGCAACAAAAGAAGAAATAAATAAATGGGACCTCATAAAAATTAAAATCTTTTTTTCATCAAAGGACTTTATCACTAAAGTGGAAAGACAACCAACTCAATTGGAGAAAATATTTGATAACCACATATTTGATAAGGGTTTAACATCCAGAGTATATAAAGAAATCCTACAACTCAATAATAAAAAGACAAACAACCCAATTATAAAATGGTTAAAATATTTGAGCAGACATTTTTCCAAAGAGGATGTACTAATGGCTAAGAAGCACATGAAAAGATGCTCAACATCATTAGCTAACAGGGAAATATAAATCAAAACCACAATGAGATACCATTTCATAGCCACCAGAATGGCTACTATTAAAAAAAAAACAAAAACAAAAACAAAAACAAAAAACTACAAGTGTTGGAGAGGATGATAGTTTGGCATTTCTTCAGAAAGCTAAATATAGAATTACCATATGACCCAGCAATCTCTCTTCTAGGTATATCCCAAAGGAATTGAAAGCAGAGGCTCAAACAGATATTTGCACACTGATGTTCACAGTAGCATTATTCACAATTGCCACAAATGGAAGCAACCCAAGTGTCCATCAACAGATGAATGGATAAACAAAATGTGGTATATACATTCAATGGAATATTATTCAGCATTATAAAGGAATGAATTCCTTATGCATGCTACAACAAGGATGAACCTTGAGGATATTATGCTGAGTGAAATAAGCCAGATATTAAAGGACAAATATTGTTTGATATCAATTATATGAAATAATTAGAGTAAGTAAACTCTTATGGTTTTAAAAGGGGAAATTTTAGGTTGTAAATATAGTACTAGAATAAAAATTAAAATGTAAAACATAGGACTGTACAACACAGTGAGCCCTACTGTAAACAATGGATTATAGTTAATAGTATAATTATAAAAATGTTCTTTCATGAATTGTAACAAATATTCCACACTAATGCAAGTGTTAATAATAGAGTGGTATATTTGGAAAAAATACACCCTAATGCAAACTATGGACTATAGCTAATGGTACAATTATAATATTCTTTCATCAATTGTTACAAAGATATACACCAATGCAAAGTTTTAATAATAGGGGGGTGAGGTATATGGGAACGCTATATCTTTTACACGATTTTTGTGTAAACCTACAACTTCTCTAATTAAAAAACACTAAATATAAAGAACACCACACAAACATTAAACATATTGCTAAATGCTCTTGCCCCCTAGAGCAAAATTAAAATCAAGTAATTGAACTTCTCACTAAGTATAAATTTGTCTAATTAATCTAATCTAATTGGGTAGGTGTTATGTAAAATTCAAGATTTTTTGAAAATTCTCATCCAGAATAAAGGAATTGGTCAAGGCATAGCCAAGCAACTTCCTCATGTGCAAAGGAATATGTCGGCCATGATGTTACATGAGGCCATATCAGCCAACGCTGGCTTACTCAAGGCCACAGGACTTAAAATTTTCTCAGGGGAGGATATTGTGGGGCGTGAGTTTTCTGGCATGTTTTTGTTTTGTTTTGCCTTGAGATTAGGTAACAATAGCTGATTAGGTTTTTGTTGTTGTTTTTTTGGGGGTGGGGGAAGATTGATTGTTCAGTAGCACTAGAACCAAGTAGAAAGGACAACAGGGTAAAAACGCATTCAGTTGATAAACAACTTACCACAGTGAACCTGCTTTAAAAAACCAACCACCTTGTGGATCGCACTCCCTTTATCCAGTGTATGGATGGATGAGTAGAAGAATGGGGACAAAAACTAAATGAAAAATAGGGTGGGATGGGGGGATGATTTGGGTGTTCTTTTTTACCTTTATTTCTTATTCTTATTCTGATTCTTTCTGGTGTAAGGAAAAGGGTCAAAAATAGATTGGGGTAATGAAGGCATAACTATCTGTTGGTACTGTGAACAGTTGATTGTACACCACAGATGATTGTATGATATGTGAGTATATCTCAATAAAATTGAACTTAATTAAAAAAAAAAAACAACTAGTGTCAGTCTCTCACTTTGATTTGGATTTAATAATATTTTTTCTTCTCATTGTAGTTTTTTTTTTTTTTTTGGTAACGGCTTTAATGAGATATAATTCACCTACCAAACAATACACTCATTTAAAATGTACAATTTAATGTGTTTTAATATATTCACAGCTATGTTGACCATCACCAGGTTAATCTTGGAATATGTTCATCACCTCAGAAGGAAACCCAAGCCCTTTAGCTATCACCCACCTATTCTCGCATCCTCTGCCAGACATAAACAACCACTAGTTGACTTTCTTTATCAATAAATTTGCCTATCTGGAACATTTCATACACATGGAATCATGAAATATGTGGTCTCTTGTGACTGGCTACTTTTACTTAGCATAACGTTTTCAAGGTTCATCCATTTTGTAGCATGTGTCAGAAATTCATTCCTTTTTTTTTTTTTTTAATCTTCACTTTATTGAGATATATTCACATACCATGCAGTCATACAAAACAAATCGTACATTCGATTGTTCACAGTACCATTACATAGTTGTACATTCATCATCTAAATCAATCCCTGACACCTTCATTAGCACACACACACAAATAATAAGAAGAATAATTAAAGTGAAAAAGAGCAATTGAAGTGAAAAAGAACACTGGGTACCTTTGTCTGTTTGTTTGTTTCCTTCCCCTATTTTTCTACTCATCCATCCATAAACTAGCCAAAGTGGAGTGTGGTCCTTATGGTTTTCCCAATCCCATTGTCACCCCTCATAAGCTACATTTTTATACAATTGTCTTTGAGATTCATGGGTTCTGGGTTGTAGTTTGATAGTTTCAGGTATCCACCACCAGCTACCCCAATTCTTTAGAACCTAAAAAGGGTTGTCTAAAGTGTGCGTAAGAGTGCCCACCAGAGTGACCTCTCGGCTCCTTTTGGAATCTCTCTGCCACTGAAGCTTATTTCATTTCCTTTCACAACCCCCTTTTGGTCAAGAAGATGTTCTCCGTCCCACGATGCCAGGTCTACATTCCTCCCCGGGAGTCATATTCCACGTTGTCAGGGAGATTCACTCCCCTGGGTGTCTGATCCCACATAGCGGGGAGGGCAGTGATTTCACCTTTCAAGTTGGCTTAGCTAGAGAGAGAGGGCCACATCTGAGCAACAAAGAGGCATTCGGGAGGAGGCTCTTAGGCACAATTATAGGGAGGCCTAGCCTCTCCTTTGCAGCAACCGTATTCCCAAGGGTAAAACCTACGGTAGAGGGCTCAACCCATCAAACCACCAGTTCCCTATGTCTGTGGTCATGTTAGCAACCATTGAGGTGGGGTAGGCCAATACCCCTGCATTCTCCACAGGCTCCTCAAGGGGGCACTACACATTTTTTTCCTTTTTTTTTTTGTTTTTTGTTTTTAACCTTTTTTTCCTTTTTAAATCAACTGTATGGAAAAAAAAAATAAAAGAAAGTAAAAAAAAAAGAAAAACATACAATAAAAGAACATTTCAAAGAGACCATAACAAGGGAGTAAGAAAAAGACAACTAACCTAAGATAACTGCTTAACTTCCAACATGTTCCTAGTTTACCCCAAGAAAGTTACCTAATATAGCAACATTTCTGTGAACTTGCTCCTACTATATCCATCAGAAATTAATAGACCATAGTCATTCCTGGGCATGCCCAGAACGTTAAATAGCATATCTGTTCTTCTTGGATTACTGTTCCCCCTTCCTTAATTGCTCTCTATTGCTAGTTCCCCTACATTCTACATTATAAACCATTCGTTTTACATTTTTCAAAGTTCACATTAGTGGTAGCATGTAATATTTTTCTTTCTGTGCCTGGCTTATTTCACTCAGCATTATGTCTTCAAGGTTCATCCATGTTGTCATATGTTTCACCAGATCGTTCCTTCTTACTGCCGTGTAGTATTCCATCGTGTGTATATACCACATTTTATTTATCCACTCATCTGTTGAAGGACATTTGGGTTGTTTCCATCTCTTGGCAATTGTGAATAATGCTGCTATGAACATTGGCATGCAGATATCTGTTCGTGTCACTGCTTTCCGATCTTCTGGGTATATACTGAGAAGTGCAATCGCTGGATCGAATGGTAACTCTATTTCTAGTTTTGTAAGGAACTGCCAGACTGACTTCCAGAGTGGCTGAACCATTCTACAGTCCCACCAACAATGAATAAGAGTTCCAATTTCTCCACATCCCCTCCAGCATTTGTAGTTTCCTGTTTGTTTAATGGCAGCCATTCTAATCGGTGTTAGATGGTATCTCATTGTGGTCTTAATTTGCATCTCTCTAATAGCTAGTGAAGCTGAACATTTTTTCATGTGTTTCTTGGCCATTTGTATTTCCTCTTCAGAGAACTGTCTTTTCATATCTTTTGCCCATTTTATAATTGGGCTGTCTGTACTATTGTCATTGAGTTGTAGGATTTCTTTATATATGCAAGATATCAGTCTTTTGTCAGATACATGGTTTCCAAAAATTTTTTCCCATTGAGTTGGCTGCCTCTTTAACTTTTTGAGAAATTCCTTTGAGGTGCAGAAACTTCTAAGCCTGAGGAGTTCCCATTTATCTATCTTTTCTTTTGTTGCTTGTGCTTTGGGTGTAAAGTCGAGGAAGTGGCCGCCTAATACAAGGTCTTGAAGATGTTTTCCTACATTATCTTCTAGGAGTTTTATGGTACTTTCTTTTATATTGAGATCTTTCACCCATTTTGAGTTAATTTTTGCGTAGGGTGTGAGGTAGGGGTCCTCTTTCATTATTTTGGATATGGATAGCCAACTCTCCCAGCCCCATTTGTTGAATAGACCATTATGACTCAGTTCAGTGACTTTGGGGGCCTTATCAAAGATCAGTCGGCCATAGATCGGAGGGTCTATCTCTGAATTCTCAATTCGATTCCATTGATCTATATGTCTATCTTTGTGCCAGTACCATGCTGTTTTGACAACTGTGGCTTTATAATAAGCTTCAAAGTCAGGGAGTGTAAGTCCTCCCACTTCGTTTTTCTTTTTTAGAGTGTCTTTAGCAATTCGAGGCATCTTCCCTTTCCAAATAAATTTGATAACTAGCTTTTCCAAGTCTGCAAAGTAGGTTGTTGGAATTTTGATTGGGATTGCATTGAATCTGTAGATGAGTTTGGGTAGAATTGACATCTTAATGACATTTAGCCTTCCTATCCATGAACATGGAATATTTTTCCATCTTTTAAGGTCCCCTTCTATTTCTTTTAGTAGAGTTACGTAGTTTTCTTTGTATAGGTCTTTTACATCTTTGGTTAAGTTTATTCCTAGGTACTTGATTTTTTTAGTTGCTATTGAAAATGGTATCTTTTTCTTGAGTGTCTCTTCAGTTTGTTCATTTCTAGCATATAGAAACATTACTGACTTATGTGCATTAATCTTGTATCCCGCTACTTTGCTAAATTTGTTTATTAGCTCTAGTAGCTGTATCGTCGATTTCTCAGGGTTTTCGAGATATAAGATCATATCATCTGCAAACAATGACAGTTTTACTTCTTCTTTTCCAATTTGGATGCCTTTTATTTCTTTGTCTTGCCGGATTGCCCTGGCTAGCACTTACAGCACAATGTTGAATAACGGTGACAGCGGGCATCCTTGTCTTGTTCCTGATCTTAGAGGGAAGGCTTTCAGTCTCTCACCATTGAGTACTATGCTGGCTGTGGGTTTTTCATATATGCTCTTTATCATATTGAGGACGTTTCCTTCAATTCCTACCTTTTGAAGTGTTTTTATCAAAAAGGGATGTTGGATTTTGTCAAATGCTTTTTCAGCATCTATTGAAATGATCATTTGATTTTTCCCTTTTGAATTTTTAATGTGTTGTAATACATTGATTGATTTTCTTATGTTGAACCATCCTTGCATGCCTGGAATGAACCCCACTTGGTCATGGTGTATGATTTTTTTAATGTGTCTTTGGATTCGATTTGCAAGTATTTTGTTGAGGATTTTTGCATCTATATTCATTAGGGAGATTGGCTGGTAGTTTTCCTTTTTTGTAGCATCTTTGCCTGGTTTTGGTATTAGATTGATGTTAGCTTCATAAAATGAGTTAGGTAGTGTTCCATTTTCTTCAATGTTTTGAAAGAGTTTGAGTAAGATTGGTGTCAGTTCTTTCTGGAAAGTTTGGTAGAATTCCCCTGTGAAGCCATCTGGCCCTGGGCATTTATTTGTGGGAAGATTTTTGATGACTGATTGGATCTCTTTGCTTGTGATGTGTTGATTGAGGTCTTCTGTTTCTTCCCTGGTCAGTCTAGGTTGTTCATATGTTTCCAGGAAATTGTCCATTTCCTCTACATTATCCAGTTTGTTGCCATACAGTTGTTCATAATATCCTCTTATAATTTTTTTAATTTCTTCAGGATCTGCAGTTATGTCACCTTTTTCATTCATTATTTTGTTTATATGGGTCTTCTCTCTTTTTGATTTTGTCAGTCTAGCTAGGGGCTTTTCAATCTTGTTGATCTTCTCAAAGAACGAACTTTTGGTGCTAGTTATCCTCTCTATTGTTTTTTTGTTCTCTATGTCATTTATTTCTGCTTTAAACCTTGTTATTTCTTTTCTTCTACTTGGTTTAGGATTGGTTTGCTGTTCATTTTCCAGCTTCTTCAGTTGATCCATTAGTTCTTTGATTTTGGCTCTTTCTTCCTTTTTAATATATGCGTTTAGTGCTATAAATTTCCCCCTCAGCACTGCTTTTGCTGCATCCCATAGGTTTTGGTATGTTGTGTTCTCATTTTCATTCGTCTCTATATATTTAGCAATTTCTCTTGCTATTTCTTCTTTAACCCACTGATTGTTTAGGAGTGTGTTGTTTAACCTCCAGGTATTTGTGAATTTTCTAAGTCTCTGATGGTTATTGACTTCTAATTGTATTCCATTGTGGTCAGAGAATGTGCTTTGAATAATTTCAATCTTTTTAAATTTACTGAGGCTTGTTTTATGTCGTAGCATATGATCTATTCTGGAGAAAGTTCCATGAGCACTAGAAAAGTATGTGTATCCTGGTGATTTGGGATGTAATGTTCTGTATATGTTTGTTAAATCTAATTCATTTATCAGATTGTTTAGGTTTTCAATTTCCTTATTGGTCCTCTGTCTGGTTGATCTACCTATAGGAGAGAGTGATGTGTTGAAGTCTCCCACAATTATTGTGGAAACATCAATTGCTTCCTTTAGTTTTGCCAGTGTTTCTCTCATGTACTTTGTGGCACCTTGATTGGGTGCATAGACATTTATGATTGTTATTTCTTCTTGTTGAATTGCCCCTTTTATTAGTATGTAGTGGCCTTCTTTGTCTCTCAAAACATCCCTGCATTTAAAGTCTTTTTTATCTGAGATTAATGTTGCTACACCTGATTTCTTTTGGCTGTAGCTTGCATGAAATATTTTTTTCCATCCTTTCACTTTCAATTTCTTTTTGTCCCTGTGTCTAAGATGAGTCTCTTGTATGCAACATATTGATGGTTCATTTTTTTTTTTGATCCATTCTGCGAATCTATATCTTTTAATTGGGGAGTTTAATCCATTTACATTCAATGTTATAACCGTGAAGGTATTTCTTGAATCAGCCATCTTATCCTTTGGTTTATGTTTGTCATATATATTTTTCCCCTCTCTCTATTAATATCCTTTATTGTACCCATACCGAATCTCTTTAGTACTGAACCTTTCTCCAAGTCTCTCTGTCTTTTCTTTGTTTCTCTGTCTGTAGGGCTCCCTTTAGTATCTCCAGTAGGGAAGGTCTCTTGTTAGCAAATTCTCTCAGCATTTGTTTGTCTGTGAAAAATTTAAGCTCTCCCTCAAATTTGAAGGAGAGCTTTGCTGGATAAAGTATTCTTGGCTGGAAATTTTTCTTGCTCAGAATTTTAAATATGTGATGCCACTGCCTTCTCGCCTCCATGGTGGCTGCTGAGTAGTCACTACTTAGTCTTATGCTTTTTCCTTTGTATGTGGTAAATTGCTTTTCTCTTGCTGCTTTCAGAACTTGCTCCTTCTCTTCCGTGTTTGACAGTGTGATCAGAATATGTCTTGGAGTGGGTTTATTTAGATATATTCTATTTGGAGTTCTCTGAGCATTTATGATTTGTGTATTTATGTTGTTCAGAAGATTTGGGAAGTTTTCCACAACAATTTCTTTGAATACTCTTCCTAGACCTTTATCCTTTTCTTCCCTTTCTGGAACACCAATGAGTCTTATGTTAGGACGTTTTATATTATCTATCATATCCCTGAGGTCCGTTTCAATTTTTTCAATTTTTTTCCCCATTCTTTCTTTTATGCTTTCATTTTCCATTCTGTCATCTTCCAGGTCACTGATTCGTTGTTCAACTTCCTCTAGTCTTGTACTATGAGTGTCCAGAATCTTTTTAATTTGGTCAACAGTTTCTTTAATTTCCATAAGATCATCTATTTTTTTATTTAGTTTTGCAATGTCTTCTTTATGCTCTTCTAGGGTCTTCTTGATATCCTTTGTATTCCGTACTATGGTCTCATTGTTCATCTTTAGTTCTTTGAGTAGCTGCTGTAGGTGCTGTGTCTCTTCTGATATTTTGATTTGGGTGCTTGGGCTTGGGTTGTCCATATCGTCTTTTTTTTTCATATGCTTTATAATTTTCTGTTGTTTTTGGCCTCTTGGCATTTGCTGAACTT
The DNA here is from genome assembly GCF_015220235.1 of Choloepus didactylus. Taxonomy (NCBI): domain Eukaryota; kingdom Metazoa; phylum Chordata; class Mammalia; order Pilosa; family Megalonychidae; genus Choloepus; species Choloepus didactylus. The sequence continues at coordinate 6,820,170 of NC_051324.1, forward strand.
GATAGGGTTCTTTTAGGATGTGTAGACCAATTAAAGTCCTTATCTCTAATTTATCAGATCTACAGCTCCATGGAGTACACTTTCTCTAACTAACCAGCAGGTGGCGTCCATGAGCCACCTGTTCTCCACAAGCCAGTTCTCCCCTGCTTTGCCTTTGTGGTGAGTGGGGGAGTGAGTCTTGTGGGGTCCAATTGGTGTACCAAGCTTGTGTGTGTAGTTGGTGTTGCCCGCCCTGTATATGGGGCGTGTTTCTGGGCAGTCAGGGATGGGGGGGTGGCTCTAACAATCAAATCTCCCTGGTGATCCTGGAGTTTTAAAGCTGCTATAGTCCAATCCTTCAGTTCAATCCTGCCACAGTTTGTCTCTGCCACTGACCCACAAGTCCTTGGTATTGGCGTATGGCTCCTGAGACTTGCAAGTGGGTCCCTCTTCCAGGCCATGTACCCCCTGGTCCTCTGTTGAGGGATAACTGTGCTATGTCACAGGTGAGTGCCGTCCCCCCAGGGCGGTTCTGGGCTGCTGGGCTGTGTAGGGAGGGTCCCAGTCTGCTGAAATGATGGCTGAATGGGGCTTTGTTAATTCACACTGCTCCACCTTCCCAACTCTGGGACAATCAGCTGAGGTTGCAGGGAAGGCTAATGTCCATGCCCAGTTTTGTGGTTTGTGCCTGTTATTTGAAGCACTTCCGTCACACTGGGTTGTCTGGGGCAGCTCTGGGCTATGGGGCTGGCGATGGGCAGGAGTGTTTCCTGTCCACCAGGATGATGGCTGTGAGCGGACACCCCCCTTTTCTTGGGAAGTTGTGGCGTTTAGTGAAATTTCTCAGCCACTGGATTATTGCCTTTTGTCTCAGAGCTCTCTTAGTTCTGCTCTTGTCTTGCCCTGCCCAAATTGCAAGTCTTTGAAGCTTTCTTTATTGGGCTTCTTAGAGTAATTGTTTTAGAAAAAGAAAAAAGGATTGAAAAAAAAAAAAAAAAAAGGCCCTCCTCACAGATCTAATGGGTTATTGAAATGCTAAGAGAGAAAGCAATTAGGGTCTTTAAGGAAAGTTCCACAGGGCAGAGAGATGAGCTTTTCTTTGGGATTTGCATATGAGCCTGCGGGCCTGAGCTCTGCCCTTCCCCTTTCTATGTTCACCAGAACTCCAAAAATCCTCTGCTTTTATTTTGGAGTTTTTCGTGCTGTTTTTTTCTAAGTCTGTCTCCTCTCTGCTGGGCTGGCTGCTCTGAGATTCTCTAGTATCTGGTCTCAGTCTATCTATGGTTGGAGTTTGGATCAGTAGAATGAGTTTCCGATAAAGGCTGCCACTGCAGTTCTCCCTTCTGCTTCCCGGAGCTGACAGCCCCTCCTCCCATGGAACTGAGCCTGGCAGGGAGGGGCGCGGGTCCCCTGGCCGCAAAAACTTACAGATTTCGCTGATCTCAGCAATTCCACATTTTCATGAGTGTTGTATGAAGTATGCCCAAAGTCAGATTGCTCTGTGGTGTCCAGTCCACACAGTTCCTGGCTTTCTACCTACTTTCCTGGAGGAGTAACTAAAACATACAGCTCACTAGTCCGCCATCTTGCCCCGGCTCCTACCACATACATTTTTAACCTCATTCCTTTTTATGGCTAGATAAGAAATCATTTATTTATGCATTTATCAGTTGACAGACATTTGGATTGTTTCCATTTTCATAGGACTTATAAATAATGCTCATATGAGCATTTCTATAGAAGGTTGTGTTTTTGTGTGTGTGTGTGTGATTGCATGTTTTCAATTGTCTTGTGTGTATACCTGGGAGTAGAATTGCTGGGCCATGTGGTAACTATGCTTAACAGTTCTAGGAACTGCTGAAAGTGTTTCCCAAAATGGCTGCACCATTTTACATTTCCACCAGCAGTATATGAGGGTTCTAATTTCTCAATATCCTCACCAACACTTGTTACTGTGTGTCTTTTTATTATAGCCATGTAGGTGGTTAGATATTTTACCTACAGTATCTACTGAACTGGATATTGGCCAACAATGGATATTTTATAAATGCCACTTATTATTATTATTTTAATATCTAAAGAACACACAAGCCAATAAGCAAACAACACCAACAATGCAATAAAAAAAATGGATAAAAGATAAATGACTGTACATGGCTTATAATCCTATATAAGATTATTCCAAGTCTCATTAACAATTACAGTAATATACTTTAAAACAATAATGATATATATTTTACTTATAAAATTGAAAAATAGAAAAAAGTTTGCTTATAGATATATATTTTTATTGACCTTTTTAACATATGAATTACCTCAGAAACATGCTCCCAGTAGTTCAAAGAAAGGCTGATATTAACCATCCTCAAACCATTCATTCAAACTCAGTCTCTCTCTGGACCCCATCTTGCTTCTTAGATGGAAACTGGCAGATTGCCCTTATAGCTCACAAAACATAGGGACATTCTAATACCAATTCAGAGTTGTAAGACTCATATGTTACTATGTCAAAATTTCTCATGAATAAAGAACTAAAATTTCATAAAGAACTGTTGCCGGGTAATGCAGGCTCGCTGCCTGATGCACGAGCAATCAATTCAGTGACACCAGGGTTTCAAAGAGGAAAAAGGTTTATTACACGCTGCCTGTAAGAAGACAGGAGCAAAGCAAGCTCAGATCTGTCTCCCGGAGTCAGAAGGGTTTAGGGTTTTTATGGGATTGAGAGAGAGGTAGGTGGTGCTAGTGATATTGGCAGAAATTGATTGATTGGTTGTGGTTGATTGGAAATGTGTAAGCATGAACCTGAAGACTGACAAGAGCTGGGGAGAGCACTGGGCTACAGTTTACAGCAGTGTTGTAAATAGTTCATTTAACATAAGACAACAAGTAAAGAGACTAAGCTAAACAAACAGACTGTAAGAACTGACAAAAACCAGCTGGTGGAAATAGATTGTTATGGGTTACTGCAGTGTTGTAAAACATACGATAACAAGTAAGGGAATGGAAGCAAACTAAACTTACATTTATAGTTAAAATCTGGTAGTCAGTAGTTAGGACCTACAGGGAAACAGGCTTTTCCCAAGGACCCAATGAAGGGCTCCTAAAAGGAAATGGGTTACTTTGTGACAACAGCAACTAAATGGTTGCAGAAGTTTACAACTTCCTCTCTTTTCTGTTCATCTTTTTTCTTTCTCATCAATCATCTCCATCTTTCTCTTCTGTTCTCTTTTTCCTTTAAAAACAAAACAAAACAAAACAAAACTCTTTCTGTTTCTCTCTTTAAACTATAGTTCTTCAACTTTTGCACCATTGACATTTTGTATCAGATAATTTGTCAAATGGAGGGGCCGTGCTGTCCTTGTGTTGTAGGATGTTGAGCAGCTTCCCTGGAATCCACCCAGGAGGTGCCAGTGGCATCAACTAACCTTCCCAGTCAGGACAATTGTGTCTCTTTGGATATATCTGTTTCCAGGTATGTGGAGGAAATCTGAGATATTCCAAAGGATTCTTCACTGAGAAAACTGTCCAGATCCCAGTTTACAAGGGATATTCATCCTGAAAAATTGCTTCCCTCTCCCAGATAGGGCTTGAGAGTCTGACACCTTCTTTCTTCCTTTGTTTTCCATAATAGCCAGTGACTGAGATCTATATAGCTTGTGCTTGTCTAGCATGGATTTCCCAGGACAATCAAAATTTCAAATAGTCTATTTCCAATTCTGGACCATGAGATCAGATTTTGGGTTCTGTAAATAAAGTTACGGGCCACCCAGGCTAAATTCTTATCTGCTGACCTTGGTCAATTCTCTAGTGTTTCTTTCTTGGGAATTTCCCCGCATAGTGAGGATTTGGGGGAAGAAAAGTTCCTGTAGGCTACAGTCCTAAAAGCAGGCACTTAGCGTAGAGTGGGCAAAGGGCTTTGAACAGGGAAGGGCTTTATCATATGAGAATGTCCTGCAGGAAGACAGCCCTGCTGCTTTCCATCTCCCTGGCCAGCAAAGCCCTCAGGCAATCCCAACGGGCTGTCAGACCCAGAACCCTGAGCTCGGCCTCATCAGCCTCCTCATCAGCCTACTGGAGAGTTAAACCTGCTCAGATGCCTTCAGAGCCCAGGTAGGTCAAGTACTGTAAACAGGTAAAGAGACCTGCTTTAAAGGAGTGGTGGGATTGAAAGTGAACTGGAGGTTGCTTGCTCCACTAAAAGGCATTCAGATTCAGAGTAAAAAATAATTCAGCTGTGCTTGCCAAAGGAAATGCATGCTTGCCAGTTTCTAAGCCCTGGTTTGAGGGTGGGCATCGGCACCAGAGCTGAATCTTGAATAGAGCTCTGTAAGCTTTAGTGAGTGCGTTCCCCACCTAATTCATGGTAACCAGTTTCTTCCAAGGGGGGTTTGTGTTTGTGCCTTTGGCTACCCGCTGTTTCTTTTGACAGATCTCCACAGGCTGCTGGATGTTTCCGCCGCCTGGCCCTCTTCAACACTTTCTGAAACAGATCACTGCTGCCGATTAATGTTATTTTCTTTCTGTTCCCTTAACATCATCTAATGAATAGATTACATTCTAGAAAATAATTAAAAAACAGAAACAGAAACAAAATCTGCAACCCTGGTGCCTGGTGAAGCCCAGTCCTTTTCTCTGTGTGTTCCCCACTGTTGGGAACCTTGGTGCTAATTAGCAGTGACAGATAAGTCACTGGTCTTGCTGTCTCTCCAGGGGAAGGAAAAGCTCGCTTCTCTTCTTGATCTGGGGGACCCTCAGGAGTCGCCACATGCTCCTGGGAGCTTCTGCCACAGGGAGGAAAGTTCAGTCTGAAACCCTGAGTGCAGATGGCTCTTGACGCGGGCAGGCAGCCAGCAATCGCCCACAGCAGGCAGCAGGACCAGATGGGGCGCCCGCTGTCCAGGCTGATGGGATTTTCCGAGTCCTGGCCACCAAGGAGAGGTGGATGTCACCAATCTGGCAAGGGCGAAGTCAGGCTGTCCGAAGGCAGGGGGATCGGGCAGCTGAAAGCCAAGGAGGCCCCAGGGCAGCAACGTGCGACGGCACCCAAAGGTCAGATGAGGTGTTGGCATGGAGCAAAGAAGGGTAACCTGGGGTGAGGAAAGGTTTAACGGGATAGGAATTCTCTTATCCAATCCCTCAAAGACTGGGACCTGAATTGAACCCCTGAGCTTTAAAGGATCCCTGATCAGTTGATGAGACAAAAAAGGGAAACATTTTAGAAGCTTTCAAAATCTGCATCTGACCAGGGATGGGGGTAGGGGTAGGGGGCATGGAAAGTTATTGCTTAATGGGTCCAGAGCTTCTGTTTGGGGAGATGGGAAAGTTTTGGTAATGGATGGTGGGGATGGTAACACAACGGTATACTTAAAGTGGTTAAGAGGGGAAACTCTATGTTGTATATATGTTACCACAATAAAAACCTAAAAAACAAAACAAAACCCGGTAGAACCATACAAAAAAAAAAAGTCTTCATCTGAAGACTGAGACTTTCCTTTTTCTGTCAAGAACTGAAGCTCAAAAGGAGGATCAACATAATTGGAGAGTTCACTGGATGAGAGACCAGCTTTGGGGCTCTGTGGAGATGCCCTAATCTCTCTTTGATGGGGGAAGCCAGAATCTTAAGATCTACAAGGACAGGGACAGAGATTAAGCTCAGAGGCACAGGCACAGCTCTAAAAAACAAAAGTAAACAGAACAAAAAATGCACAGAATTAAAATAAAATAAAATAAATTAAAAATTGGTCTGTCACAGAGAAAACCATATTAGTGGTAGATAGAGATCTCCGTGACATGGTGTCAGATTTGCTAATGCTGCCATTATGCAAAATACCAGAAATGGATTGATTTTTATGAAGGGGGTTTGTTTGGTTACAAAATTACAGTCTGAAGGCCATGAAATTGTTCAAATGAAGGCATCAACACAAGTATACCTTCACTGAAGGAAGGCCCATGGTGTCTGGAAAATCTCTGTTAGCTGGGTAGGCACGTGGCTGGCATCTGCTGATCCCAGGTTGTGTTCTAGCTCTACTCTCATCTCCTGTACATTCTTCAAAGTGTCTCTCTTGGCTGTAACAAACATCTGGGCCTGCATGGCTCTTTTTTAAAGTACTCCAGTAAATCACTCAAGACACACCCTGAATGGGCGGGCTAACACCCCTACTGAAATTATACAATCAACAGTTGATTGTGTCACATCTCCATGGAAACAATCAAAGGATTCCAACCTAATCAACACTAATATGTCTGCCCCCACAAGAATGTATCAAAGAACATGGTGTTTTGGGGGACATAATACCTCCAAACCAGCACACATGGCATTCCCAGTTCTCCTTTTCTTTAAAAAAATTTTTTTAACTTTTTTTTTTTTTTAAGATACCTTCAAACTTTCAGGACACTTACAAAAATAATGCAAACCCCAAGCAGAGAATTCCAACAATGCTCAATCTCCCCCACTCAGATCTACTAAATTACACATTTTGTCATATTTGCTGCATCATTCTATCTATCCATCCATCTCCCAATCCATCTACATATCCATCCATTTGCCTGTCTTTGTGTCTGTGTGTCTGTCTGTCTGTCTATCAATTCATTTTCTGAACACTTGAGTGTACGATGTATATCTTTGGGTTTACTTTTAATCTTGAGGTAAAACATGATATCTATTATACGATGGCAGAATGTCTCACAATTTGTATAACTAAATTCATGCCTATTTGAGACTTCTATCACATTTCTGATGGCTACAAACCATTTTTACTTTTGGGGCATCTGAATATGATGTTTAAACACTGTGGTAAAAACAGTGTGGTAAAAACAAACGTTTATGGTCATTTCTTTTTATTATCATTTGTCCCATACATGTTGTATCCCCCAAAAAAGGATGAAATATTAAAGATTATAATAATAAAAGCTGGATTTTCCTACATGCCAGGTACTATTCTAGGTATTTTACCATATTTTTTCACTTAATTCTCTTAACAAGCCTAAGAAGCAAGCAGCGTTATTATCTCCCATTTTACTAATGAAAGAACGTGGCACAAAGAGATGGCTAAGCCATTACACTAATGGGTTTATAGGCTAAATCCATGGATAAAAGTCACCATTAAAAGCTGGGTCTGTTTTGGCTTTTGCCAAAAGGGTCCTGATTTCCAGGCGAGAGTGTCACTACCTGCTTGGTGCTGTCATCACTCCTGCCTATGTAATGTATAGAAACTAGCTAGATCTATTTGTCTCTTGAAGTTTGAGTTAACACATGATTATTTATAACCATGGTTCACTACGCTGTTACTCAGGCCGGTGTCAGAAGCATCAACTTTGAGGTTTGTTAAAAAATCAGATTTCCAGGCCCCTCATTTTAGAGTATTTGACATAGAGGAGAAGTCAGAAACTCGGGTTTAACGTGCCCCCTGTGTGCACGGTGTGCAAATGCGTTTGAGCAGCACTGGTTCATCAGAGCAGTGGAGTCCACACTCTGATCGAGCACCCCCCAACCAGTCAAAATATTTTGCAGCTCGGTAGCCAATGTTCATATGGCTATTTATCTATAAAGAATATACGTGTACTATATTGCCTACATTTTGTATATTGTATATTGTATAAAAGATAAAAAAGGATGGGGATTGAGTCTCTCATGTGTTAATGAGCCAGTAGGGTCAACAGGAACTTCACTTGTCCTCCTGCACACAACCAGCATTAACAGACACACAGTTTTGATGATGGAGATCACTTACTTTGGGCTCAGTTGGGTGGGATGGTGGTGTCCATTCTTTTCAAAAATAGCCCTGTATTGCAAAAAAAATTGTACTGTTATTATTAAAAGATTTAAATGCTTTGCACTATTCTGCACAAGTTTTCTGCAAACCTAAAACTGTTCCACAAAATAAAGTACTTTTTAAAAAGTAAAAAAAAAACAAAACAATAAAAGGACAGGATGAAGATGAAAATTGATATTTTAACATATTTACTTTTTGAATATAGTTCTTGCTAAAATTATGACAAACAATACAACTGAATATGCTTCATAACTTGAGCAAATCTTGGCTTAACCCTTCGTGATACAGAGATTCATAAGGACTGGTTCTAAGTTTAGTTTATTTTTTGACACAATTTTAATGGCTGTCATCAGGTGAAAAATGAAACCTCTTAACACCTCCAAATGGGAAAAAGTACATCATTAGCAGCACATACTAAATAATGATATTCATTTTTCACTACCATCTGCTAATCAAGCACAAATTTTTGATATGGAATATGGATACTAATTTCCACAGAACATGAGTCAGTAGCTCTTGCAAAATAATTGGAAGATATGCTGCATTTCTATTATTTTAACCAGTGGGTTTAAAATGGAAAGCCTAAAACTTTCTGCATGTGCAATGACTTCTGTCACTAAGTGCCTGGAGTTAGGTCAGACTTACAGGTTAATGGCACAGTTCCCACAAGACTGCCCTCCCTCCAGACACGTTGCAGGTTTAGGGGTTCCCAGGACCAACTTCACTTCTGACCGACTGGATACGAATTCAGGGGTTTCCACTATCTCCGTACAACAAAAATTTTTTTTTGAAAAAAATGGTGATGCTGAATTTCTTGTTTATCTCTCCAGGTTCACAAATTTAGAAGCTTAAAAGATTCTGCCTATGAATGTAATATATTTTAAACTTAAAAAGTATCATAGACCCCCTTTGAGGAACGCCCCAGAAAAATGCCCACACCTACAAACATTTGCCTAGAGAAGGACTGAACACCAGAGTCTTGAAGCCTCAGATTGAGAAAACTTCATCCTCAGGAGGGATTTTTATTTGGTTGGAGGAGCATTAGGATGAATCACAGATCCTTTAAAAAGGTCTAAATGCCAGGAGTCAAGCCAAGCTGTGGTTTCTTGTGTCACTTGGAACCCAGGGCAATATAGGGAGTCATTTCTCAGTTCCCCCAAAGCTTCTTGTGTATCATAAACATTTTGAAGATCTTTCACAGGAGATTCCACAGAACACAAGGGTCACTGAAAACAGAAAACACATAAAACAGAGTTAGCTTCTTGTTGAATTCTCTATTTTCTAAATAGTTCATAGACAACAATTCAGAGTCCCCATTTGCTTCAATGACATCAGTGTGATGTAAACCACATGCTGATGGCAGAGGGAGACCACTCCAGGCTCCGTTCCCTGCCTGGTCTATTTGGACAGCCGTTTCCATACAGCCTACACCGAAATCTGTTTCATTAACCTTGAGCCAGTCTGAATCTCTCCCCCAACTCAACATGTCTTTTCACATTCCTTCTTCTGGGCATTAGAAGTCTTGGTGAAATACCTGATCTGGCTTACCATGATCTCGTAGAATTTAACTTCCTCTTTGTGCCAATTTCTGATTCTTCTCATAACTCTACCAAACTGTAAGCAAGCTCTTTGAACAACTTGTCCTGGCTGCCCTGCTCTATGAGGCAGGGGGACGAAGAGCATGGAATTTGGAGTATGAAAGAACAGGGTTGAAATCCAAGCTCTTCAACTAAATGCCTACAGCCTTGAGTTAAGTACTGACCCTCTCTGACTCTCAGTTTTCTCATCTCTACGATGGATGCGAGGACACCTGCCATGTATGACTGTCATGAGGATTAAACAGACTACCTCTTTTTCTCATTCTAAAAGTGAATAATATCTTTTAGTGTATAGAAAACACACTTGTGTACTATAGTTTTATTTGATTTCCTCCCTCCCAGCCTTGCTGCTTTCTTTCTACCCCCCACTCCCAAAGTTCTTCTTTATTTTACAGTTTCTACTTATTCCTTTATCTCTTGGAACTTATTTAAATAAGAATTTAAATAAGAATACTTATTTAAAAATCTTTTCAGATCACTCTATCATCTCCAGTTCTTGGGGTGCGATTTCTCTCATTTGTTGTAACTGTTGACTGCCCTTACAATGGCTTGTTTTTGGTGTGACTTGAAATTTTTGACTTTCAGCTCCTCTTCAGTGAAGCTGGTTTTCTGTGGATTTCCCACGTGGCCTAAGTTGTAGAACTTCAAGGTCAACCTCATGTACTCAAGGACATTGTTCTATGGTTGTCCCTTCCCTCCCCTGCGTTATGATTTTCCTCCTTTCCCGGAACATTCCTATTAGCATATAAATATGGTGTAATATCTCCCAATTTGTCTTGTTTTGCTATTTCCCTTTATAGCAAAACTTCTTGAACAATCTGCCTATATTTGCTGCCCCAATTCTTCTCTGCATTTTCTATTGAACTCACTCCATTCAGGCTTTTCCCACTCCTTCATGACCAAAATTACTCTTGTCCAGGTCACCAGTGATTTCCATGTAGCTAAAGCCAATGGTCCATTCTTAGCCCTCAACTCACATGTGATCACTGGCATTTGATCCAGTTGATTATTCCCTCATTTTTTGAACACTTCCTTCCCTTGGTTTCCAGGACACCACTCTGTTTGTTATCCTACCTCAATGACCCCTCCTTCTCTTTCTCCTAGGATAGCTCCTCTTATCTCCCTGACTTTACATTTTGGAGTGTTCCAGAGCTGACTCCTCTACAAATTCTCATACCTCTTCTCTTCTTTATTTATGCCCATTGTCTCAGGGCTTTGGTGCTTGTTATTTCCTCTGCCTGGATGCTTCCCCAAGTAGCTACAAGGCTTATTCCTTAACTTCAGGTGTGGATTCAAGGTTGTTATATCAATTGGCCATATCCTGATCATCCTGTATAAACAGCAGTCCATCTCTAATATTAACTACCTATCCCCCTTACTGTGATTTGATTTTCTCCACAATACTTATCATTACCTGCCATGTTTATTATTATTTGACTATTTATTGTCTAGCTCCCCCACAAAATATGAGTCCCACATAGGAAGGGACTGTTTAGCTCACTGTTTATGCCCAGCTGTTAGAACACTGCCAAGCACAGAGGAGCCATCTGATATTTATTGAATGAATGAGTGAATAAATAACTGGAAATAGATGATACTTCTCTATTATTTCTGTAGCTGCAACAGATGTCTCATGGTTATTAAAATATACTTTTGTTTCTTAAGTCTGTTCAGAGAGAAGGAAAGTCTTACGCCTCTTGCCAAGCTGCAAATTTATAAAGAAATTATCAAATGGCAATGTCCCATTTCCATAAGAGTACTATCAACCAGTAGTGAAGTTCTCATATCGAGGTTCCTGGGTCCCAAGGATTGACTTCAGGGCCCTGTGAGTCCTCTAAAATTGTGTGTGAAATTTTGTATGTACGTGTGTTATCTGCACCTTCCTTGGGAAAGGATTGATAGCCCCTAACTGATTCACAGAGGGGTCTGTGACCTACTGAAAGGTTTTGAATACTTAACAGTAACATCTTTTGGATGTTGATCAGCTCAATGCCAACCTGTTGAAAATAAAACCTCCTCCTCTTCCCTGCCAAACCACCTTGACTTTTTGGTGTTGGAATTAACACCCGGAGCAGGTGTCCTAAAATTTCCTGGTAAATTGTCCATGCTCTGCTCAGGAACCTGTAAAGCAGCACTCTCATACAAGTCAACTTATTAGAAGCTTCCACCTGAAGCTGCAATAGTTTCTTGTTGCGCCCCTGGGACTTATAGAGAATATGTTGAATCCCTTTTCTGCTGGTCATTTTTTTTTCAGATATGTGAAGATAGCACGTTCCACCCCCTCCACCCCCTAAGTTTTTTTTTTTTTTTAATTAAATTCAGTTTTATTGAAATACATTCACACACCATACAATCATCCATGATATACAATCCACTGTCCACAGTATAACATAGTTATGCGTTCATCACCACAATCTATCTCTGAACATTTTCCTTACATCAGAAAGAACCAGAACAAGAATAAAAAATAAAAGTGAAAAAAAACACCCAAATCATGCCATCCCACCCATTTGTCCTTTAGTTTTTGTCCCCATTTTTCTACTCATCCATACACTAGATAAAGGGGGTGTGATCCACAAGGTCTTCACAATCACACTGTCACCCCTTGTAATCTACATTATTATATAATTGTCTTCAGGAGTCCAGACTGCTGGGTTGGAGTTTGGTAGTTTCAGGTATTTACTTCTAGCTATTCCAATACATTAAAGCCTAAGAGGTGTTATCTACATAGTGCATAAGAATGTCCACCAGAGTGACCTCTCGACTCCATTTGGAATCTCTCAGCCACTGAAACTATTTCGTCTCATTTTGCATCCCCCTTTTGGTCAAGAAGATACTCTCAGTCCCACGATGCCGGGTCCACATTCATCGCCGGGAGTCATACTCTGCGTTGCCAGGGAGATTTACACCCCTGGGAGTCGGGTCCCACGTAGACCCCCTAAGTTTTTATTTCTCCTTTAAATAGGGGACGGAGCACTAAAGGGTGACATCACATTGAAGTGGAGTTGGGGGGGTGGAGAAAAGACGAGGCGGGAAGAGGGGGTGGGCCCCCCTGAATTCTAAGGCTCCAAGGGGAGACGTGGAAGGAGAGAGCGCGCCCAGGAAGCGCAGAGCCGGCGAGAGCGGGCAGTAAGACAGGGCAAGGCTGTGGCAAACGACATGCCCCAGGGGGGTCGGGGGAGAGACGACCCCACAGCGAGCGCCCTCTGAAACCGCAGAGGAGCGCCAGGGAGACGCTGCCTCCGCAGCGGGGATGGATAATGCACAGTCTCAGCGCCGGGGGGCTTCGACAGCGGCGTGTGGGAGAATCCCCGGGACGATCTCTGTGCCTCTGGCAGCGCGCGGCCCAGCGCCTCTGACTGGATGCGGCGTGACTGAAAGAGCGCGGGGCGGCGGGGACCGAGGGCGGCTCCGCCGGGGCTGGGCGGGACCGGGCGGGCGGCGCCGGCGACCAATCGGCGCCTTCGCCGGGCCCCGGCCCCGCCCCCGCGCGTCGGCGGTGAGAGGCGCGCGCAGCCGCCGCGTCGCCCGGAAGTGCGCGCGGACCTGCCGGGCCGCGAGGTGAGCGCGCGGGCTGGGCGGGCTCGGCCTGGCCGCGGTCGGCGGGCAGCCGCGGGGCTGCGGGGGCTTTCTCTGGATCGGGAACGCCGAGGGCCTCTCCCTTCCGCTTCCCCCGAGCCTGGGAGAGAAGGAACCCGCAGGGGTGACGGCCGGAGCCCCCGTTCTGGGAGCTGTTGCTTTTGGGGGGCGGGCGTGGAGAAGCCCCTTGGTGGGGAGCGCTGCCCCGGCCTCCCGGGCACTGGGCGCCAGCAGATCCTCCGTCTCCTCCGCCGTGGGTGGCGACCCCCTAAAAGCCCCCCCCCCTCCCAGTTTCCAGACGTCAGCAGCTCCCCTTCTTCCCAAACCACAGGCTTTAGAGCTGCCTGGGTTTGCATCTGGCAACTCTGGGAGCTTCAAAAGCTCCTCATTTATTTAACATTTACCTAGCGGAGTGATCGTGAGATTAGAAATAAGAGGAACGGGGCCGAATATAGGGCTGATAAATAGCAGTTGCTCAACAAATGTTTACTTATCGATGTGTGTCTAGTAAGTATACCTACCTACATGCACATTAAAAAATTCTAATTTGTTACAGCTTTAATAAGTATAACCGATATACATTTGGGATGACAGATTTTTTTTTGAGAGCAGATCCTTGTGAGGTCATTGGGATAAAAACTCACTCTACTTAAGCAATTTAATTTTGAGTAATTGAGACATTTTCTTAACATTGTATAGGAGTATACTAATTACCAACGTCAGGTTTAAGTGTTTTATAAGACTGATAGTTTTTTTTTAATGTCCCATCTGAAGAGCTGACTTAATTCAGGGACCAAATCAATTTCAGTAAGTAAAAGGATCAATCCCTTGCTATCTGAAATCTTGCTACCTGCTATCTGAAACTCAGTAGTCAAATAGATTTGGGTAGTGAAGGGTAGGTGTATAGTCATTCGTTTAACATTTATTTACAGCTCAGTGTTTCCCTCTATGAAACTGTATCCCAGAAATTTTGATATGTTGTGATTCCATTATTCAGTACAAAAATATGTTATAATTTCCATTGTGATTTCTTCTTTGATCATGGGTTGAGTGTTGGGATTTTTTAGATATCTTACTGTTAATTGATTTCTAATTTAATTCCAGTGGTCAAGAGAATGGAGATTCCAATTTTAAAAAATGTATGGGTATGGTCTATCTTGGTGAATGCTTTATATGCACTTGAATGTTTATTCTGCAGTTGTTGGATCCAATGTGTTATTAAATGTCAATTAGATCAAGTTGGTTAATAGTTAACCAGATTCTTCTATGCCTTACTGACTTTTTAGTTTGTTTACTTGTTCTATCAATTATTGAGAGAAGAGCGTTAAAATCTCCATCTGTGATTGAGGATTTGTCCCTACAGAACTGATACTAAGTGCATACAGATTTAAGATGGTTATGTATTCTTGCTGAATTGACATACTTCTCATAAAAAATGTCCTTCTTTATTTCTGTCTTGAAGTCTCCTTTGTCAGATACTAATGTAGCCCCACCAGCTTTCTTATATTTGCTGTTTGCATGGAATATCTTTTTTCTATACATTTATTTTTATTTTTATTTTTTTGCATCTTTATAGTTAAACTATGTCTCTTGTAGACAGCGTATAGTTATATCTCATTTTTGTCAATCTGACAATTGGAGTAGTTGGTCCATTTACATTTATTGTAGTCACTGATATAGTTGGGTTTTAGTCTACGTCTTTGCCTTGCCTTTGATCTTTCTGTTTTCTTAGGCTCTTTCCCTATTGCCTTTTGGGCTATTGGATGTTTTTTAGTATTCCTTTATTGGCTTTTTAGCTGTATTTCTTTGTATAATAGTTTTAGAGCTAACAATATGCTCCCCTAACTCATCAAAGTGTATTTTAACTTATTAAAGTATAGTTTACATTGTACCACTATTATACTTCACAATTCCCATTTCTTCTTCACATTTCCCATTTCCCACCTGACACTCCCTACCTCTCACTTCTCACTCCCCATTTCATACTATTTCTCTCACTTTGAAGTTCACAACTACAGTAATCTAACAAGAGATTAATTCCATTTACCCCATTCTTTTGTGCTATTTTTATATTTGCATATGTTATCTTGTTATACTGTCATGATTTTCACTTAAACAGTAAAAAGTTACGAAAACAAACAAACAAAAAAAAGCATGGGTTTTTTACTTTTATTAACTTATTTACTATTTCCGATGCTCTTCATTCCTTTCTGTAGCTCTGAGTTCCCCTTCAGTTGGAAGAATGTACTTCAGCATTCCTTGTAGTGCAAGTCTGCTTGTGGCCAATTCTCTTAGCTTGTTTATCTGAAAATGTCTTGAATTTATTCTTGCTTTTGAAGGATGTTTTTGCTGGGTGTAGAATTCTAGGCTGATAATTTTTTCCTTAGAATTTGCCTTTGGTTCTTTTTATCTTTCCCATTTATCTGCAGAGGTCCCTATCTCTTTCAGTAAGACTGTATTTTTCTTTAAGTCCTCGGGCATCTCAGGGTTGGTTTCTGTTGGCTGCTTTTTCCTTGTTTTGGGGTTACATTTTCCTGTTTCTTTACCTGTCTAGTAATTTTGGATTGCCCTTTTTAGGTGCTCAGGATTTTATTATCTTCCTCTGAAAAGTATTGATTTTTGTTCCAACAGGCAGTTCAATTACTGACTCATCTTCTTTGACTTGTGCAGTCTTGGTTTATGCTTTGTTAGGGCAGATCTTTGGAAAGCCCAAGGTGTTTCCCAAGCTCTTCTCTCCTGATAAGACTTGATGAAACTAGAACTGGGTCTCTGTGGATCTTGTTGAGGCTTGGTCTTAGGCTTTGTTACGGCAGGTTTAGAGGAGTCTGTACTCTCTGGCATGTTCTTTACTCCTAAGATGTGGCCTTTCTCATGTCTTGGGATGCCCTGCATATTTATAAAGCCCTTCTACTCTGGATGGGCTGATTGGCCTTTTGTATCTCCATTTTGCTCTTAACCTTGAAGCAACTGGTCTCTGTTAAGTCTTGCATAGCTTCACTGTGCTTGTGTGCAGTCCAACCATTGGCCAAGGAGCCCTGGAGAAACCCCACACGGATTCCTGCCCCCACACCTACACCTCTCTCCTCACCAGTGCCCTGTGCTTCAGATTCCAGCCACTTCAGCTCCAAATCCTTGTCTCTGCCTTCTCAGCTTAGTGGGACCACTGTGCTCTGCTTGAGCTCCAGCTTGTAGCATCATGGTTGGGAAATTGACCCCAAGCAGAAGCCAGAATGATTGTGGGTTTCACCTCAAGAGTTTCCCTCCTCTCAAGGATTGCATTCTTGCCTGCCTGTTACACAGTGCCCCAAAATGTTTGCCTCATATGTTTTCTACAGCTTTGTGGCTGTTTGTATCAGGTGGGCTAATCTAGAGGACCAGTTTCTCTGCCATGAATTCCCCAACAAATACTATTGGGCCCTTAGTGTATGTGACACTAGCACACTGGCTGCTGCATGAATATATGAATGCAATGTGTGGGCTGCTTTAAACAAATTTCTTGAGGCCCACATGAGAAACATCTAATATTGGATCAATCCTTTTTTACATCTTTTTTCTTCACCCTTGAAAAAGCTTTCCTTCCTTCCTCCTACCCTCCCTCCCTCCCTTCCTTCTTCCCTTCCTTCTGTGTCTAAATGACTTCCTGATAGAGTGAATTAGTTAGGTAGAATGGCAGAGAGGATGATGTTGCTTCTTAAACCACAAGAAAAAGCAGCTGTGAAAAGTTAGAGTGTTAACCTGAACTCTGATTAAGCTTGACACGTAAGTGACTCTTTAAAACATCATCAACAGGTAGATATTTTTTGATAGTTGCAATTAGCATTATGGAGAAATGGTGATATGCTCTTTATGTCATAACTGGCTCCTTCATAACATTTAAGAATTGACACAATAAATCAAATTAGGATTACTGGCCAGAAAATTACCTAGAGATGGTACATGATCCTTTATAAATATCATAATATTAATTCAGCCATATAATATTTTCTCCCCTCTTAGTTCCTGTCATCTAGGTTTTGACAGCATTTGCCATAAAGCAGTGAGTACTTAGTTCAAGGATAGAAATGTTTTCGAGGTAGTCACTATTTGTGCCGTATAGTCCTTGAGGCCAAAGTTGAAAATTTCAAGTACAGATTTTTCATAAATTCCATTTTCAATGTGGTGTTCAAAAGAGGTCACTTGGAAATCTTGTGCCTTCCCAAAAGGGAAGAGTTTGTTTCTTTCAACCTTGTTATCAAAGCATCTGATCATTTCAGCCTTTCTTTCTAGGGCATTGACGTCTTTGCCCAGCTTTATTTTTTAATCAGCAGACATATAGATGCAGATATAGAAGTGATGCAGAAAAGCTGTTTACCTAGAAACCCATAGCAAAAATTCTTCTACTCGGTCTAGACATTTGAAGACCAAAAAAGAAGGCTATGACGTGGGCAAGGTGATGGTGACAGTTTAGATATGGTATCAGTGGTTTGCTTTGTGGCTTCACATTTATGATCTTTCAGAGTAGAGTGGTACATCCATTGATTAATATTAGAAGATCCCTGGTTGATCTGAAGCGTCTTAAGTAGGGCATGCAAATTTGTTCTCTCTGAAAATGGGTTACTCTCCTTTGTATAGCACTTGGTCTCCTTCCCTCCCTAGTCTCCCCACGACAGGTTCTCTGAAGACCTGGTTCTCCCCAGAGAGCAGCTCCATCCCAGAAGCTCTTCCCTGAGAGTGAGAGGACGTGCCACTCCGGACGATGCTGGTTGACTGGGGACAGGCCCCTGTCCTGCGGCCACCGCTGGCGAAGGCCGAGGACCCCCCAGTCCCTGGACCGGCCACCTTCCCGCCAGGGGACCTCTCCAGCCCCGAGACCGCCCGCCAGCTGTTCCGGCATTTTCGTTACCAAGTGACGTCTGGGCCCTACGAGACCCTGAGACAGCTTCGCCAGCTCTGTTTCCAGTGGCTGCGGCCGGAGGTGCACACCAAGGAGCAGATCCTGGAGCTCCTCATGCTGGAGCAGTTCCTGACCATCCTGCCCGGGGAGATCCAGGCGTGGGTGCGGAGGCAGCGACCTGGCAGTGGAGAGGAGGTGGTGACCCTCGTGGAGAGCCTGAAGGGAGACCCGCGGGGGCTGTGGCAGTGGGTGAGCCTCGGGGACTGTTTCCTGGGGCCTCATCTGGGTCCCCCCACACCCCACCGAAGACTGTGTGACTCTCAACACATTTTAGCTGTTAGGGATGGAGGCTCAGTCTCCCACCCCCTTCCATCTTTAGACTGGATGGAGGCTCAGTCTCCCACCCCCTTCCATCTGTAGACTGGATGGAGGCTCAGTCTCCTACCCCCTTCCATCTTTAGACTGGATGGAGGCTCAGTCTCCCACCCCCTTCCTTCTTTAGACTAGATGAAGGCTCAGTCTCTCACCCCCTTCCATCTGTAGACTGGATGGAGGCTCACTCTCCCACCCCACTCCATCTTTAAATTGGATGAAGGCTCAGTCTCCCACCCCACTGCATTTGTAGACTGGATGGAGGCTCAGTCTCCCACCCCCTTCCATCTGTAGACTGGATCATTTGAGCAGTTGTTAAAAGAGACTTGCTTGTTAACTGGGGGAGAGGATCTCACGGAAACACAGTGTCAGGGGCACGTCTTGAAGGTCTCTCAGGCCTGGCTCAGGCCTCAGCTTTTGGCCTCTCTCAGGATATTTCCTTCCCCGGTTTCTTGGACTAGAAATAAAAGCTGGTTCCTCTTTCCCTACTCCATGTCCCAAGGACTGTCATAAGGTCTAATGTGGAAGGTTAGCTTCAGATCTTTCAGAAATCCTGATTGTGGATCCTTCAGTAATCAGTCATGTGTGTTCTCCAGATCAGCATCCATGTTCTGGGACAGGAGATCTTATCGGAGAAGCTGGAGTCTCCAGGCTGTCAAGAGGGGGGTGTGGAGCCCCATCTTGAGGTGATGCCCCAGGAGCTGGGACTTGAGAATTTGCCCTCTGCACCAAGGGAGCAGCTGAGCCACGCCGTGAAAGAGGAATCCAACACTGAACATGAATTAGGTGAGCGCAGTGATTCATGTCTCATCAGATGAGGTGTTCTCTTGGAGAAGTCGGGATTGTGGGTAGGGAACTTGAGAATGGGTCGAAAATGATTTGATGCTCAAAGTTTGGAAACGGTAGACGTCTGTGACCACTTGGATTTGGTGATTTGTAGCCTGTATTTTAAACCACTTACATCTGGGCTAACCATTTGAATTTTGGTTCTGAGCAAGGAGGTGGGAGAAAATATGGCTGAGACTGGAAGGTTGGAGGGAGTTGGACTTCTTGGGGAGGTAAACACCGTCTTGATATTAGGCGTGGAGGAACAGGTGTCTGTTCTAATTTGTCAAGTTTTTAAAAATCCGTACCCTCTGGGGAGTGGGTGAGGAGGGCATCTAGTTCTTAAACTGTCCAGTTTCTCTTCTCAGCTTCAGCTGCTTCCCAACTTCCTGCCCAAGCTGAGGAAAGGCTCGTCAAAGATCCGGACTTTGGAGCCTCACTTCTCCAAACGGCTTCTCAGGTGAGGAAAAAGCACCTGCTTCTCTTGCCCCTGAACTAGTTTTTTTTTTTTTTTTTTAAATTCTCATTATTTTATTTTAGAGCAGTTGTAGACTTATAGAAAAAGTCACATGTGACCTGCTTTGTGTGTACATCCATAGTCAGAAGGATTAAAAGGGGAGGAGAGGAGGTTCTAGTTCAGAGACCAGGAACAAGACATATGGGATGAAACTTGATTTCCAGCGTTTCTCTTAAGTTCTCTCAAGGCAGAAAGTGTTCCTGGTTGCCATCTTGAATAATGGAATCTGGCCCTGAAAAGGTAGAAGTAGAAGCGAAGAGGCAAATTTTGTCTTTACCCCACATATGATCGGCTTTCATCTTTCATTAACTTCGGGCTGCACTAAGGAAAGTGTATTTAATTTCCTTTCCTGGTCGAGGCCACGGATGTACAAGTCAGCTTGCGATTTTGGGTGATTATATCTAACAGGGGACAGGCAAACGCCCCCCCCCCCCAACTTTATGGAAGTAAAAGTGACAGAATGAACTGCCTATTATGACGTGTAAACCTGATAAGTTTTGGCATGTATATGCACTTGTGAAACCATGACCACAATGAAGATGGTAAACATCCATCACCCCCTCATGGCTGTCTGCAGCCCTTCCCTCCTGTCCCTCTCTGCTGTCCATCGGAGGCAACATCATCGATTAGTTTGCATTTTCTAAAATTTTATTGCTGTTTCTTTTAAATTTTACTCTTTCTTATCAATTTTAAATAATTTGAATACCATGTGCTTTGGTAATTTTCTTCATGTTTCTTATGCTTGGGGTTCATCAAGCTTCTTGGATGAAAGTTTATAGTTTCCATCAAATTTAGAATTTTTCTGGCTAGTCTTTCTTTTTTTTTTTGTCTCTCTCTCCCCTCCTTTGGAGACTCCAATTACACGTATATTATATGTATAGTGATATTATATACACATAGGTCACTTTTAATTGTCCCGCTGCTTACTGATGCTCTGCTCTTTCTTTTTTCCCAGTCTTTTAAAAATTTCTACATCCCATTTTCTTTGTTTCTATTGCTATGTCTTTTCTTCTGTAATGTGTAATCTTCTGTTAGTTTTATACACTGCATATTTCATCTCCCATGTTGCGTTTTTCATCTCTAGATGTTTGATTTGGGGCTTTGTTGTGTCTTCTGTTTCTCTGTAACACATTCCATTTTTCCTCTAGCTTCTTGATCGTCTGGATGTAGTTATGATATCTGTATTAGTGTCCTCTTTACTCTTCTGTTATCTGTGTCAGTTCTATTTGATTGATTAATCTCCTCTTTATGAATCGTTTTCCTCTGTCTGGTGATCTCTGATTGGACGTCCAAGATTGTGAATTTTACTTTGTTGAGTGCTGGATGTCTTTGTATTCTTATAAATATGCTTGAGCTTTGCCCTGGAATTCAGTTAAGTTACTTGGACAGTGCACCAGAGATGCCTTTAGTCTAGTTTTAGTCTCATTTTAGTCTCATTTTCCCCACTACTGAGGCAGTACCCTTCCGAGTATTCCTCCCGATGCCCCTTGATGTTCAAGGTTTTCCGCCCCGGCTGGTGGGAATAGAGACCATCTCCAGCACTGTGTGAGCTCTGGGAAAAGCTCTGCTTTTTTGGGGTGGTTCTTTCCTGGGCTCAGGTTTTCCTCACATGAATGTGCTGCTCACTCCTCAGCTGAAGACTTGGGGGGGCCTCTGAAGGTCTGCATGGCTGTCTCCCCTCTGGTCACCTGCTAGGCCAGCTCCCGTCCCCTCGGCCTCCCCAGACGCGGAGCTCCTGCTCACCTCAGGGAGGTGCTTGGGCTCACCTGTGTCCCCACCTCCAGGGATCACTGCTCTCTGCTGCCCAGTGGTTTCATACGTTCAGGCAGAAGGGTCAATCCTGACCCACTTACTCCTTCTTGGCTGGAAACAGAAGCCTCTGGGAAAGGTATATCTTGATTATGCAGTTGATAATTCTGAAGTTTTTTCATTTTATAGATATAAAGTTCTTCCAGAAACCTGTCTGCCTTGGTCAAAACATGACTTAATACCTGTTGGAAACTCTCCTTTGGGAATTGCCTTGTGAGGCACTTTAGACTAAAACCGAAGGTAGAGAAGCTGGGAGGTGGTGCTGAACCTGACACATAAGCCCAAAGTCTGAGCTTCACCTCCAGCCCAAAGATTCAGAAACCAGTGTCCAATTTAATAATTTGCTCTGGGGGAGGAGGGCTGGGGAGGTGAAAGGGAAGGGATGTACCCTTTTAGTGATGCCGGAGAAGCCTTTTTCCTGCTTTTAAGGTACCCAGAAACCAAACTCTTAAGCAGGAGGTTGCTTGGTGAAAAGGATTTGGTGCTTCTTGAATTATTCCAGCCAGACTTGGAGGATTATTTTTGCTTCTGTATAAGTGCAGACTACCTTGTGCAAGGTATATGCAGTTTCTTGTATTTTAATGAGTAGAATGGACAGGCGTTAACCGTTACCTGTTTTGGCCACCTTAAAGCCAAAGATCAAAATGCTCACCAGCAGCACCAATTTGTTATTTACAACTACATATGTATATTTTTATATATCTTGTGGTGTTATGATGTATTACCACAACTGACTTGCACAGAGTTATTTGTACTGTTCCTTTCCCTTAAGTATGAAACATTTAAGGGGTAAATGCATCCCTTAATATTATATATATGTATAAAATATTCCCTGCATTTAACTAAATAACAGCCTCTCAACTCAAACAAAACATATAAAACTCAGCCCTGTGTGTCTTGGCCTCTTGGGGCTGCCCTAACCAAGCACTACAAATCAGTAGACATGCGTCATCTCACACACAGTTCTAGAGGCTAGAAGTCCAAAATCCAGGTGTCGTCCACGCCATCCCCCTCGCTCTGAAACCTGTGGGAGGGATGCCCTTGTCACCTCCTCCTGGCTCTGGGTGGCTGGCAGGCCTTGCCGTGGCTCGACCCGCAGCCCGTCAGCCTCCGCTCCCACCGTCCCATGGCTTCTGGCCTCATCCCTGTCTGACCAGGTTCCTGCTTCCGAGGACTCCGGTCATATGGGCTCAGGGCCCACCCGACTCCAGCTTGGCCTCAGCTGATCACATCTTCCAAATAAGGCCACATTCATGGGATGGGCCTTAGGACTTTTGGGGGGCACCATCAGCCCATTACACGTCCGTATCCCCACATCCTACTCCCAAACCAACAACAATTACTTGCATCAGAAGGACCTTGAAATTTAATGGAATCCTTTGAAAGAAAGGGAGTTTTTAACTGTAAGTAATCTCTCTCTCTGATCCCTTCTGTATGTTCGGAGTTTCATGACTAACGCCAGAATAGTGACGTCATCGTGTCACTGTAATGGTCCCTCGGTGTCAGAAGCCGGGACTGGTCAGAACCTCACAGCCCTTGAGGGACCCACTTCAGGGAAAGGACAGTTAACGCCCTGTGGGCCACTTGTGGTAGTACCTCACGGTGCCACAAGGTGGCGGTATTTCCACACAAAAGTGGAGATGTCCTCCCTATAGGGTCCCACACTTCTGTCTTTCCAAGGTTTTTTCTCCTGATACAAAAATGAGAAAAAGACAAAATGGCTGCAGCTGATGTCCTGCTTCTTACGTAGGTGATTTTATTCAAGCAGTCCAGCTTCTTGGCAGTTCCTTGAGTGAGTTTACAGTTTTAAACTGGAGGTATATGTTCAGTCCCGTGAGCAACTTTGTGGTTTTGAATGAGCTGACTGGTGCCTTGAGGCTTTTGGGGCTGTATTCTTTTCTGCTGTTCTTTTTTATTTATAAACTTTTAATTTTTAAATAATTTCAAACTTGCAAAAATAATGCAAAACCCATACAGTGAACTCCAACATATCTCTCACCTCCAACCCCAGATACTCAGAGGCACCAACTTTAAACATTTTGCCATGCTTGCTCTAACTTCCTTTCTTCCACTTCCCTTCCCTTCCCTTCCCTTCCCTTCCCCTCCCTTTTCCTTCCTCCCTTCCTCCCGTCCTCCCGTCCTCCCTTCCTTCCATCCATCCATCTGTTTTCTAAACATTTGAGATTAGGCTGTATACATCATGCTCCTTGAACAGTTAATATGTCCATGTACTTTTTCTAAGGAAAAGGATATTCATTTCTATAGCCACCTTAAGTACAGTTACCAAGTTAAGGAAATTGAACATTGATATAAAGCTTACAGTCTATATTCCAGTTTTTTCTATATGTCCCAATAATATCCTTTCAGACATTTTCTCCTCCATTATTAGATCTACTCCAGGATCATGTATCAAATTTAGTTGTTATTATCTCTTTAGCGTTTCTCTTTTTTTAAATTGTGGAGACAACTATAGAACACAAACTTTCCCATCTCAGCCACTCCAAGCACACCTTTCAGTGGGGACTAATCGCATTCAGAGTGTGCTACCCTCACCACCATCCATTTCCAGAAGCTTCCATCACCCCAGACAGAAACCTCGCTCCCACGATGCATTAACTCCCCATTCTCTGCATATCCCTCACCTCATAACCTGTACTCTACTTTCTGCCTCTGAATTTGCATATTCTAGTTATTTCATATAAGTGGAATCATACATCTGTTCCTTTGTGAACGACTTATTTCACGCAACATGATGTGTTCAAAGTCCACCATTTAGTAGCATGCATTAGAACTCCGTTCCTTTTCAGGGCTGAATCATATTCCATTATGTACACGCCACACTTTGTTTTTCATTTGCTGATGCGCATCTGGATTGCTTCCACCTTCTGGCTCTTGTGCATAATGCCGCTGTGAACATTGGGTGCAAATATCTGCTCAAGTTCTGGCTTTCAGTTCTTCTGGGTCTACACCTAGAGGTGAAATTGCTGGGTCTTATGGTAGTTTTGTGTTTTTGAGGAACACCAAACTGTTTTCCACAGTGACCACAGCATTTTACATTCCCACCACCAACAAACAGGTGTTCCTATTTCTCCACATTCTCACCAACACTTATTATTTTCCATTTTTGAATAGGAGCCAGTGTAGTGGGTATGAGGTGGTATCTCATTGTGGCTTTGATTTGCATTTCCTTGATGGCTGATGATGCTGAGCATCTTTTCATGTGTTTATTGGCCATTTGTAGATCTCTGCTCTTAGTAGCTACAGCTCTGGTGCCGATGGAGTGGGCCCTGCATCCAGTGAGGCTGGCAGCCCATCAGATGTTCTGTGCTTGGCACTCCCATCCTCTCCTCTGCCCATGCTGAAGCGAGCGCCTGGCGTTCTGACCATGAAGAACGAGAACTCCATGGCTGCTCAAGCTGGTTATTTTCAGGGGATCATTAAAGTAGCTTCAATCACAGAACATTAACAAAATAAAATGCTAGTGTATCCGCATGTTAAAAATTGAAATTTTAAAATAAAAAATCACATTAAATTATATTTTTAGTTATATGCTGAGTATATGGAGGTCATTTTTCAGCTTTCTATCCTTACCATCATAAAAAATCCAACCCCTTTCCCCTCACCCCCTCAGCATCTTCTAATTAGGGGCTCTCTGGTGATTCCATTTCTCCATTAGCCATTCTCTGCTTCCCCTTGATGGGATAGAGGGCAGACTTGACTTAGGATTGAGAATGACTTCCTGTTACATTGTATGAAATATAAAGATGACTTTCTAATTCCGGTCATTTCTGTGTCCTGTAACCTGGCTGTGTATGACAATAAGGCCTGCTGTCAACCAGTCACTTTGGGGTTCCTATAAGTATACGGGGTCCCTTAATTCTTTTGCTAACCCTTAAGGTGAGCCTGGGAGACTGAGAGTCCCGAGACTGCATATTATAGTAATAATAATATATTGCATCTACTGAGGACTTTTTTGCTAAGTACGTTGTCTTACCCAGACCTCACATACTGAGTGCCCACTCTGTCCCAGGCAGGGGCTCAGGGGCTGGAAAGCACAGTGGACAGCATGACAGGCAGAGTCCCTTCTCATGGAGTTTAAATACTATTAGAGGCAAATAGTAATCAAGTAATTATGTGTGTGTGTGGGTGTATGACTACATTATAAACTCCGATGAATGCTTTGAATAAAAAGTAGTATGTTGTGAAAACAGGTGAACTTGCACTATTTCTATCAAACTTCCTGACAGTTTTATGATTCAGTACTGTTATTGGTGGGGGGTGGACTCAGAAAGGGTAAATAACTTGCTCAAGGTCACACAGCTGCAAAGTGGCAGTGCCAGGACCTGAAACCCAGACTGTCTGGCTCCAAAGCAGTACTGCTAATCATCCTACTACACAAGCCAAGATTCTAAAGGTTTGGCTTCTTGGTGGAGAGATTGAAATTTGAATTCACGAAAGTAGACTCTAACCATATGGCATTTCCTGTTTTGATGTTCTGCCTGTAGTTCCATAGGAAAAGAAGAGCTCTTGTAGGGGATAATTGAGGGACACCTTGCTCCAGAGAGCCCATCAATTATCCGCTAACAGGGAAGAAAACTGATTTCATGCTAGACTCTAACTCAGAACGACTAGGGGGTTTCAAGCATATATGTCTGCACCAACTTTCTCCTCTGAATCCACCAGCCTTTGTTTCAGGATGAGGCTTACAACTCAGTCACCTTCACTGTTGATTTTTCAGTGATTTGCATTTGCTTTTCAATTTCCTTATTTTCCTCCTTGACTTTGCAGAGTTTAATTAAATATTGGAAACATCGGACTCCTACTGTTCAAAGCACTTGAGGAACTGAAAGGAAAAAAGTATAGAAAAGGCTCTTGCCTTCTCTATATTCTACACTCAACAGGAAGAATTTGCTCTTAAATACATACAACTTAAAACCTAGACACAGCAAGAAATCCTGATGTAAGGACTGTAGTTTTCCTCTTGGCCTCTTCTTCCTTTGAACCACTCTCCCACATTTCTCAGCTCATCTGATGGCAGGATCCGAAGGCAGATTGCTTTCTTCTTACCTCTCCTGCGGGCAGGGAAGGGAGGGTTCAAAGCCTTCCCAGGAGTCATGTTTATGGTCACGACATTGTATTTTTTCCAGGAGCAGTGGAAGCACCTGGATTCCACTCAAAAGGAGCAGTACTGGGATCACATGCTGGAGACCTACGGGAAGATGGTCTCAGGAGGTGAGGGCATGGCTTACCCTGACGCAGGAACTGGAAAGCAGTTAGGCGCTCTCTATGCTCTTTTAGAGCTCCATGCTCAGCCTGAAGTTCTCTGGGTGAAGGAAATCATTATGGACGCAAAATGGGGCAAGTTGCAACCCACAGTTACAGTGAGGACTTAACTTGTACAAATGCTGTCTGGGTGTCAGCAGCTGTAGTGGATGCATTCCTTGTAGTAATTCCTTTAATCTCTAAATAGCCCTATGAAATCGCTGACAGTCATGTCATTTTAAAGATGATGAAAGCAAGTGTCAGAAGAAGCTGTCTGTCACTGTTACGTAACTTGTAAGTGCTGAGTTAAGATGGAACCAGTGTGGCTGGCTCTGAGTCCACACTCTTTTCTACTAACATGCACTGCCTCAGCCACCCGTGGGTGGGGACCCAGCCACGACCCTGCACCAGCCTGCCCGGTGGTCTGCAGGCTCTTCTGTCCACCTGCCTGGTCTCTTCCCTTTCTGGTTTTCATCCTGTTTCCTGGTGACCTTGTGAGTTCTAGTCTTTTCCCAGCCCCCCACCTCCTTCTAAGATGAGTTTCCTTCAGTGCTCCCCAGGTCTGCGTGTTTAGCTAGCGTGCTCCTTTGAAAGGCACCCTTGGCCTCCCAGCCCTCCACATCCACCCAGGCCCACATACTTTTCTCTCTGTTTCAGGTATTTCCAATTCCAAACCTGACCCAGGTAGTTCGACAGCGTATGGGGAGGAGCTGGCAGGACTGCAGCCTCAGGCCAGCGAGAAGGTCCCAAGACCCACCTGTGTAGGTGAGTGATCTTTCATTGGTTCTGAGCCATTTCTGACCTCCCCTTAATAAACTGGGGTGGTGGTAGAGGTATCCGGCCCTTGGTGCCCATCACAGTGGTTATAACTAGTCATGGGCTGGTCAGTTCAGTTGGAATATGAGATTGGGTCTCCTGGTCTCTGGTTACCAGGCTGTTGACATGTGTACAGTTAATCATGGAAGAACGACTACACATCTGCTGTCATCAGCCTTGTCTGTAAAACTGTTGCTTGCTTTCTCAGAATTAAGATCACTACTGATTGAGACCTACAAATGTGGGTAGAAGCCACTGCAAAGGAAGATTATATAGCGGCCTTTATCACCTTTCTTGTCAAGAAGGTTCAGAGAAGCTAGACTTTTCCTATTCTGATTATAATACATAGTAACCAACCAACACTCAACAAAATATAACAAACAGAAAAAACTTTATCTAATCTATGAACCTAACTCTCAGTAAACAGCAACAATAAATACTTCATATAGATTTTGTATTTTAAGACTGGGGAAGAAGAAATCTGTACTTGTTCTGTTGTAAAAGAGCAGTCACCCTTTGCTTTCTAAACTCTTTGTAAAACATTGGAGTTATGCAAAACCTCACTGTCAAACCAATACACACAAACACACTTTCACATATACAATAAGTCCAAGAACCTTGGAGAAAGAAAAGGACCAAGTATAGGAGTTGTACGACAAGCCTTTCTTTGTCCTTTGCTAATAATTACTTTCTTTGCTAATTTACTTCAGAGAGGCCAAGCATCAACTGAGACATGATTTTATTTAAGCACTATATTAATCATTATACTATTTCATAAGGATTCTTTTGGAGGAGGGTTTTTCAAACTGCATTTCGTTACTCATTAGTGGGTTGTGAAATCATTTTATTGGGTTGCAACCAGCATTTAAAAGAGTGAAACAATAAGATTGAATAGAAAATACCAGAATGCATCATATGTAATGGGGGTAGGTAGTGTTTCAGGAAATTTCTGTTTGTGTGTGTGTGTGTATACTGTATTTCAATATAAATGTATTTCTTCCTGTGGGTGGCAGTAAAAAGAGTTTGAAAATACTGCCATAGAGGTTGTTGCGGTAGGATTTTGTTTGACAGATCTTAGCAAACCATATCCCCATCCATTCTGCTTCCCCCCCCACCTTCATCCCACATGCTGCCCTGGCCCCATGAATCCTCCCTCGAGCCCCAGACAGTGGCGAGTCTACAGGCCGGGCTGCCTTGGTGGGCAAAGAGAGGCCACTGTAGGGTCTTGAACAAGAGAACACATGGAAAGAGGTTTAGGATGGTTCTGTGATATGCAGAACAGACCAGAAGGGAGATGCTCAAGGAGAGGAGCCCTGTGGGAAGCTGAGGTAGGGGTGAGACTCTGGGCCAGCGCAGAAGCAACAGAAACAAGATGGAACCGGACCAGCGTCAGAGACCCCAGAGACCACCTGCCAGGTCCGGGGCGGGACCAAGGGACAGAAGTCCCAGGAGGGGGCAGATGTGCCGTTCTGTTTGGCCAAGTGGAAAAACGGCTTACAGAGCAGGCCAGCCGGGGGCACACGCACACTTCCAATGCAATTCCTAACGGACTTTTTTCTTTTTTAGTATTTGGAAAATGATTCTTAAGTTTCATTGGGAGAATTCAACCGGCAAGAATAGTTAAAAAAAAAAAAAGTTTTGCAAGAAGAATGTTTCATGAATGTTAGATCTGTAACTATTGAGTCTGTTGTATAATAATGGTAAAATCATTAAAGTCATGTGCTTTTGATATGAAAATAGACAAGCAGATGCATAGATCAGAACAGGGAGTGCTGGTTTTTGGAAGAATTTAACATATGATTAAGGAAGAAGCAACACAAATCAGTGGAGATCAGTCCTTGTTCAATGAGCCGTGTTAGAAAAAGAGACTCTGGGAAAATAAGTTGGTTTAGATTTATGTATACCGTGTACCAAAGTAAGGTGCAAATAAATTAAAAAAAAAATATGAAAATGCAATAATAATGAAGAAAATGAGTGAATATTTAACTGATGTCTGGATGGGGACAATTTTTATAAGCACAAAAGCAATGGAAGAGATGGATTGTATGGTGTGTGAATAAAACTTTTTTATATTAAAAAAAATGGAAGAAATCATTAAGGAAAAGGTGACTAGACTTGACTATATTTAAAAAGAAAAACCCACAACTTCTGCATATATAAAAACAGTGCCAAACAAAATTAGGGTAAATAAATTGGTGAAAAACATTTTCCATGAACATGACTGATAAATGATTATTATTCTTAATATAGAGTTAATGTACACTGATAAGAAAAAATGACTTTTCCAATAAAAATAGACAGCAGTCTTGGAGTCTGTGAAAAAAAAATGATCCATCTTTTAATAACCACAAAATTAAAATTTAAAACAATGAAAAACAAGTGTTTACTTATCTCAAAGGCAAATATTTAAAAAACACTCAATACTTACGCCAAAGGACGGCAGAGTCGTTCTGGAAACTGGATTAGCAGCAGGTGCCCCGACTGTTAATATTTATGTTCATTGACACACTAACTCCACTTTGAAGTACTTAACGTATTGATCAGAAATGTAGACAAAAAATGAATAAAAAGGCTTATCACGGCATTATTTACAATAGAAAGAACACAATAAGCAACTTAGATTTCCACAATAGAATTTTTAAATTGTGTGTAGTACATCCCCACAATAGACCATTGCTCAGCTCTTAAAAATGATATTTACGGAGATTTCCTTAAAGACAAGAAAGTGCCTTTGCCGGCTGAGAGGAATATGGTCTGTGGCTCTGTGAATTAGCAAGTTTAGCTCTTGCTCTGCAGCAGGTAATTTTGGCCTTCAAAGACAAATATATGAAAGAAACAGGTAAGTAGCTTCTTTAGGTCCATGGGAATAAAATAATTTACAAAAGTATAAAAAGTTCTACCACCACAATTAAAATCACTGCAGTATGCATCATCATTGGGTTGTAATGTTAGCCACAAACCCAAGTTATGGTGAGAAAACAGAATTTTAACTGCTTATGGAAGTTAATAAAGCACATGTGAACGCTGGATTCAGGCCTAGAGCGAGGGGTCACTTTTCACTCCAGTCTCACTGTGCATTAAAACCATAGTAAAATTACAGATTAATGCAGCTCAGGAATTTTTGGGTTACTTGTGAATGGGAGAACCTGCGTTAAATCGATAAATGCCACAATTTACTATAATATTTAATGATAAAAAGTCAATATGGAACTTTATATATTATGATATTAATTATGTAGGGTAAAGAACATGCATCCATATAGGTTAAAAAAAGACCAGAAGGAAATGTATGCTTATAGTTATCTCTGGTTATTACAAATGAGATGGACTTTGATTTTCTTCTGTATTCTTTTCTGCCTTTTCAAATATTTGTTAGTGATCATATTCATATTTTATATATATACATAAATCAGATAAAAATCAATCATTTTTTAAAGAGTAGTACTCTCATATAATATACTTGTTTTTCCTGGACCTTAAGAAATACATGCTGCTTATTTCCACAGGGGTCAGAAAGCTCCCTCTGAGCCTTCCTCTGCTGTTCAGACATTCTCCTCAGCCCCAGAGCTGAACCACTTGTCCCTGAGCCCACGGCAGGTGACTTACAGTGCCAGGCGTTCATGCTGAGTGGCATTCTTTCTTTCCTCGCCCACTAATGCCTCTTGGTAAAAAGCAGCAGTGTTTTATGAGGATCCTTTCTTTGACACATGAGTTAGAAAACAGGGCATACAACTGATCCGTTTCAAATCCTCTTTCTTCTTTCAGGAGAGAGACAGGAGAATGACAAAGAGAACCTAAACATGGAAAATTACAGGAACCAGGAACCTCCAGGCGCCTGTGGTCAAGCCTCAGGAGAGGCACCTTCCCAGGCCTCCTTGAGCGGCTCCCTCAGTCAGGAAGAGCTGAGGTGCTTTGGAGAAGGAGAGATGCTCCCTGAGGTGCAGAGCAGCCTTCTGGGTGAGGGGAAAGGGGAGCAGCTCCCTCCTCAGGAAAGGAGTTCGGGGAGAGAGCTGGGTGAGTGTTTGCCTGACCCTCGTCCAGGAGAGCTGTCTGTGCTGTGGCTTGAGGAGAAGAGAGAGAGTTCCCAGAAAGGCCAGCTCAGAGCCCCCATGGCCCAGAAACTCCCCACCTGCAGGGAGTGTGGGAAAACCTTTTATAGGAATTCTCAACTTGTTTTTCACCAAAGAACTCACACTGGAGAGACGTACTTCCAGTGCTCCACCTGCAAAAAAGCCTTTCTGAGGAGCTCGGACTTCGTGAAACACCAGAGAATCCACACGGGCGAGAAGCCCTGCAAATGTGATTACTGTGGGAAAGGCTTCAGCGACTTCTCAGGATTGCGGCACCACGAGAAGATCCACACAGGAGAGAAACCCTATAAGTGTCCCATCTGTGAGAAAAGTTTTATTCAGAGATCAAACTTCAATAGACATCAGAGGGTACACACAGGTGAGAAACCTTACAAATGTTCCCGCTGCGGGAAGAGTTTCAGCTGGAGCTCAAGCCTCGATAAACATCAGAGGTCCCACCTGGGAAAGAAGCCCTTTCAGTAGCTAAGCTCCCTTAGCCCGTGTTCCGGTTTGCTAATGCTGTCATTATGCAAAATACCAGACATGGATTGGTTTTTATAAAGGGGGGTTATTTGGTTACAGATTTACCGTCTGAAGTCCATAAAGTGTCCAAATGAAGGCATCAGCACAAGTATACCTTCACCGAAGGAAGGCCAATGGCGTCCAGAAAACCTCTGTTAGCTGGGAAGGCACGTGGCTGGCGTCTGCCATTCCTAGATTGTGTTCCATCTCCTCTCTCAGGTCCTGTGCATTCTTCAAAATGTAGCCCTTGGGGCATTTGTCCTCTCTTAGCTTCTCTGGGGCAAAGTGTCAGCAAAAGTCTGCTTTCAAAGGCCGTCTTCAAAATGTCTCTCTAAGCTGCAGCACTGAGTTCCTTCTGTCTGAGCTTTTATAGGGCTCTGGTAAACTAACGAAGACCCATGCTGAATGGGCAGGGCCACACCTCCATGGAAATAATCTACTCAGAGGTATTACCCACAGTTGGGTGGGTCACATCTCCATGGAAACACTCAATCAAAGGATTCCAACCTAATCAATACTAATACGTTGCCCCCCACCAGATTGCATTAAAGAACGTGGCGTTTTGGGGGACATAATACATCCAAGCTGGCATAGCCTGCTTCTGTCTCCCAATCCATTTAAAAAAACATTTAGCTCCAGAGTCCATCTGGAGGAATTGCTTCTCTCAGAGAATGTCCCCATTCTCTTTTTGTGGATAGGAGAGGAGAGAATCTGGAGTTGGTTTTGGTCTTGGAGGCTCTATCAGGCCATTGGACTGGGTTTCAGGCCAGCATAATTTCTTGCTTCTGCATCAGGAGAAAGAATAGTCTTCATCCATCATGCATCAGCTCACCTCCCTGTTCAGACTCTTCTGTCAGGCCCCAGGCGACAAAGTATCCCTTGGAGATCCAGCTCGCAAGTGCTTTAGAAGTGCTCTCTGGGAAGAATTTAACAGAATTAGCTGCAAATACTGTTCATGGGAAGAACTTCCGATCAACACATTTAGAACTCGGGTTCCAGAGCATGTCGTCCTGTTGCAGCAGGGAAAGGATGGGGGCCAGTGAGCTGTACGGGTGAAAAATTAACTCTGAGTGTCCCTTGTTTTAAATAAACAGTAGAGTCATTCCTCATTTGTGTCTGGAATGTTCACTGTGTGTTGATTGTAACTCAAAATGCATTTTCCCATAGAAGATCCTAAGAGGTATTTGAGTTCTACATCAGCCCATATAAACCTGTCAGGTTATCATATAGCAGAACAGCAGTACAAGAGTGCAAACCTCATGTCCAGATTTTGAGAATTTGGCCAATGCGAGGCATGGCATTGACTCAGGTAAGATTATCTGTGGTGTTTTCTTTCTGAGCTTACCTCCCGCTTGCTGTAACACCTTGAGCCTGCCCCCTCTTTCTCTGGGCATCCTACTTGGGCTACCATTTTTGCCAAAGAGCTGTATGTTTTAAAATGATCTTCATTACTTCATTTTGTCTGTAGGTGTTAGGAAGAAATCAGTAGGGTTGATCTCATTTACAGTACTGCCTAGAGGTTTATGAACTGATAAGTCTAACCTGTCCTGTGTTCCTGGTCTTCAAACAGTTACCTGCTCCTGTAGTGAGACTCCCACCTGCTGCCCACCTGGGTGCTCTTCCTCCCTGGCTGTACTGTATTCTTCTGGGTGAGGATGAGGAAGGAAGACGCTATCGAGGAGGACAGAGCTAGCTCTCTGGAAACAGACTAAACTTCAGGCAGGAAACTGCAGAGATGTTGGCAAACAATGGGAAGTACATTACTGATTGACAGGAAAGCAGGGACAAAACTCAAATTGGAGTCCCTGGATTTAAGGAGGAATTTAACTCCCTTACAGAATAAGGCTCCACTTCATGGGGTTCAGGAACCACGGGGCCGAAAGCAGGAAAATCGTGGCGGCGTTGGCATTAGATTCTGTATTCTGCGTAGCAGAGATCCGCAGGATGGCAGGATTGGATGCTGTAAATCAGGGGTTCTCAACCTTCTCAAAACTAGTATCATCATCAGCTTATTAGTATTGCATCAGAGGCTAATTACTGAATCAGAAATTCTGGGGGGTGGGGCCAGCAATCTTTGTTTTATAAAGGAAGCCCTCCAAAGGATTCTGATGCCTGCTTGTTTGAAAACCACTGTCTAAATGGTAAGTAATCCAAATAGAGGGCACCGCAGGGATATGAGGGAATAAGTATCCTAGATGGAATATGGGCCTTCCCAGACTTTTCTTACCAAATAAGCCTCTCCATAGAGTTCCTTAAAACATTAAAACTGTGCAACCTGTTGTGCTTCTGGTGAAACTTTGTTCCACATAACACAGTTTGAGAACTTTCAGGTTAAAAAGATTTTGGGGACGGGTTTCTCCTTGGGGCCCTCTTAGATGATCTGAAGGATGATGGAGATATAGAGAAACAACCTCCTTTCACAGTTGTATCCTTAGCAAATAGTATCAGATAATAATTTATTGAATGAATGGATGAATTAATGAAAGGTAAATACCACATTTTATATACTTTACCTGTATCTTCTGGGGCTGGGGTAAGCAAATTACGGCCCATTACTTTTTTTTTTTTTTTTTTCTTTTTTAAAATAAAATTTTATTGGAATGCAGCCACTCATTTGTGTACACATTGTCTGTGGCTGCTTTTGGGTTACAAAGGCAGAGTTGAGTAGTTGTGACAGAGACAGTACGGCCTGCAAAACCTAAAATATTTACTCTCTGGCTGTTTATAGAGAAAGTTTGCTGATCCCTGATCTAGGGTGTGCTTCTCAGACTGTAAGTTGCATATGATCCCCTAGGGAGCTTGCTAACATACAGCTTCTAATTCATGTGTGATGCTGATGAGCTGGTCCAAGGACCCCCAGAGTAGCAGGGAGCTACAGCAGTCAGTACAGTGCTGTGAAACAGGGTCGGGCCTCAGGGAATCCTGGCTTGTTTCTCTTGGTTTCTCCATGATCACTTATGACTCTGCAATTCTCAAAGTCTGACGAGACACCATTGAAGAATAAATCACTTTATTAGGAAAAGCTCAGTAATATGCAATTCTTCTGCCCTTGTTCCCTGGCCCACACTCCTTCAGCTCAGGATCACTGGATTTAGGCACCTGTCTCCAAGTTCCCTAGAGGGATTCTACAAACTTGTGGGGCATGGTGATTTCCTGTTTTTCCAAGTGTCCCGGCCAACCCGCACCCACCTGTTCCTTGGCAGCCTCCAGCTCAGCCCCTTCCTTACGTTCTCCACCCTTCTGCAGGGAGCTACACCTGGAGCAGCAAGGCCACGCCAGCCAGCACCCACTTGGATGGGTTCTCCTTAGTCTTCAGGTTGAAGGTCCACACGTAAGTGGGTCCACGCTGACAAGTCTTGTACACGGGGCAGGGATAGACACTGCGGCAATCCTGCTTCTCTGCAGGGATGGCCTTGATGAACATCACAGGCATGGGGGGCGTCAGGTCCTTCAGCTTCGCCTCGGCGATGATCCCAGCCTGAAGACAAGAACAGGAGAGCCAGCTCAGACCAGACCTGGAGCCCACCGTGCCCGTCAGAAGATCCGAGAGGTGGGAGCCTGAGTCAGCTTGGCTGCCTTCGTGCCTCTCCCCTCTAAATTCTCCCAGCAACCCACGATGCAAGGACTCTGATAGGTGGAGGACGCATTTCTAATTTTATCCGGCCTAAACTATCTCTTGGAGCAGAATTCCAAAAGCTGTTATAGAGTAATCTCTTTGGAGCTCGAATCTCTCCTAGTTTTATTTTTTTCATTCATTCATTTAAAAATCATACCAAACACAGCTCTTTGCCAGAGGTCATGCCAGGCCCTGGGGATTTAAAGATGAGTTAGACATAGTTCCTGCCAGCGAGTGCTTTAGATGTTAAAGCTCTGATTACATACTGTTTCTGCCTCTTCGGTTTCCTGTGTTGGCTCATCTACCCTCTGGAGCATTTCGACTTCTAGCAGAGGAGCTACATTCTGTCTCTCCTCATGTCCCAGGGGCCTGGCTGCTCTGCACCTTTCCAGATGGGGCCTCCTAGAGATGTCTCACTAGGGTTCTCTAGGGCAGTTTTTCTCACTAATCCTGAGAAATGTTCTGAGAAACAAAAGGGTCCTTTGGTCGAGTACGTGTGGGGAACAGTGCATACCACACCTGCCCTGGAGCTTTTCAGGGCACACTAGCACGTTGAAGGTAAGTCCCAGCAGCACGGTAAGCTGCTTAACTTTGTTTGACCCGGTTTCCCCCCAGCTTATTTGACAACAGGACCCTTTTCTCTGCCACCTACTTATTTCCTATGGAAAACACTTGGGGAGACGCTGATCCAGAGTGATTCACGGATTCCTTACGTATGTCTAGGTGGCTCTGAGCCCCTCATGCTATGGGAGGTTAGGTTTATTTTCCACGAAACATTTTTAAAGGGAAGGAGGTGTCTCTTCGGTTCATAGTAGCAGCACCAAGGTAAGTAGTGGTGACTGCTCCACCTCCAGCTGGGTGTTTACAGAAGGGGCGGGAGCTCGGGTAGAACCTTTTTCCCCCACATACCATAAAATTCACCCTTTCAAAGTGTACAATATAGTGGTTTTTGGTATATTCACAAAGTCGTGCAACCATCTCTGCACAACTATCTAACCACCATATAATTCCACAACATTTTCATCATTCTGTAACCATCAACAGTATGATATTGGAGTCTCCAATAATTATTGTTGAATTATCTATTTCTTCTTTCCATTCTGTCAGTTTTTGCTTTGTGCATTTTGGAAAGTCTTATTAGATGCATATATGTTTCTAATTATCTCTTCTTGATGGACTGGTGCTTTTATCATTATGGAAAGTCCTTCTTTGTCTCCAGTTTGTAACACATTTTGTCTTAAAGTCTATTTTGTCTCATATTAATATAGCACTTCCCCCAACCCCACCTCCCCTCTCTTTTGGTTATGTTTGCATGGTATATCTTTTACCATCCTTTTACTTTCAGCCTATTTGTGTCTTTGAGTTAAAGTGTGTCTCCTGTAGATAGCACATAATTGAATCATATTTTTTGATCCAATACCAATATCTGCCTTTGAATTTTGATGTTTAATCCATTTTCATTTAATGTAATTACAAATAAGGTAGAATCTTATGCCTGCCACTTTGCTAGTTTTTTCTATATGTCTTATGTCTCTTTTGTTCTTCTATTCCTATTCTTCCGCTACTGCTTCTTATGTTACGCATACTCTAGTGTAACATTTTAATTCTCTTGTCATTTCTTTTACAATATATTTTTGAGTTACTTTCTTAGTGGTTTCCTTGGGGATTACAATTAACACCTTCATTTATAGCACTCTAGTTTGGAATAATACCAACTTAATTCCAGTAGGATAAAAAACTTTGCTGCTCTGTAGCTCCACCCCCTCCCCCATGGAAGCCAGGAAACAGTAGGATGACACATTCAAAGTGCTGAAAGAAAAATACTGTCAACCAAAAATTTAAATCCAGCAAAACTATCTTTCAAAAATGGAGGAGAAAGTAAGACAGTTGAAAATTTGAGAGAGAGAGAGAATTTGTTGTTGTAGACCTGCTCTACAAACAGTACTACAGGGAATAATTTGGGCTGAAATGAAAGGACTCTAGACAGTAGTTCAAAGCCACAGGAAGAAAGAGCATCAGTAAAGCTAACTAGACAGGTAAGTATATAAAAGACAGAATAAATGTGTTTTTTGTTTGCAACTCTTTTCTCATATCTGATTTTAAAGATTAATGTATAATGTAACACTTACACATCTGTGTTTTGAGCATGCAACATATAAAGATGTAACTTGTATGACAACAAGAGCAAAAGATAATGAAAAATGGGAGGCTGAGATTGGCATTAATATCCTTTTCTTCCCCCTCCCAGTGCCACTGTTTTTCCCTTCTGAACTTCTTCCCTGCATTCTTATTTGTCGTTCTGGTCTCTCCTTTCGGAATGCCGGCTGTGGCTCTGTTCTAGGCCCCCTGACCCCTAACACAGGCCATGTGTGATCTCCCCTGCCAGAGTCTTATGCAAATATCCAGGTGGAGAGAGGGAAGTCGGCTTCCTTCTCAAGGTTCAAGGTTCATGCTGTTTAAACACTGTCCCACCTGAAGATCCTTTTCCACTGACTCTTGATATGCACAGTTGCAAGGTCTCCTGGCTCTTCCAGCAACCCTGTCCCATCAGGTCGGCCCTGACCATTAGGAAATAGCCTAGAGTCCCCTGCAGAGTGGGATATTTGCCTACGCGCTCCTAGATCATGTGTATAACGAGTGAACACCTGTTCTAGAGCTGTCCATCCTTGTTCCTGTCATTCATCCCAGCCCCATGTGCTTGACTGCTAGTTTCCTATCCACGACAAAACATTCACTTCAATCTATGTTGACGCAAATTTTTAATAGCCTTCAGTGAGAAATCCTTTCTTATGCACTATATAGATAACACCTCCTTAAAATGACATCTGCTGGCTCCCCTTGCCTAAATGGAACAGTGTAACAGCCAGAAGGGACTCCTGCCCTCTTAGGGCTCATGAGGAAAATGGACCTGAGGGTGAACTGGTATCCCAGGTCACACAGCTGCAGGGCTGGCTGACTCCAACCAGTAGCTATCAATTTTGAGAACTCCCTGGTGCCAGACACTCTTCTAAGTGTCTCATGTGTTAACTTGTTTAATTTTCACAATAACTCTATTTTCCCCTTTAACAGTTGAGTGAACTGAGACTTGGAGAGGTAAACTGTATCCAAGGTCACAGAGTTAACAAGTCATATTGCTGGGATGTGGCTCCAACCAGCCTGGCTTTAGAAGCCTTGGCTTTAATCCCTGCATTCTACTCCCTCTGCAAAGCCTGTGCTTCCTGTACGTGCCTGGCTGCACGAGAATGATGACTTCAAAGACAGAAAGATTATCTAGGTAAAAAGACTCAGGGGTTGAGTGCCTCTTTGTTGCTCAGATGTGGCCCTCTCTCTCTCTAACTGAGCCACCTTGGCAGGTGAACTCACTGCTCTCCTCGCTACGTGGGACCTGACTCCCAGGGGTGTAAATCTCCCTGGCAACGCAGGATATGACTCCCAGGGATGAATCTGGACCTTGCATCGTGGGATTGAGAACATCTTCTTGACCAAAAGGGGGATGCAAAATGAAACAAAATAGTATCAGTGGCTGAGAGATTTCAACTGGAGTCAAGAGGTCACTCTGGTGGACATTCTTATGCACTATATAGATAACACCTCTTAGGTTTTAATGTATTGGAATAGCTAGAAGTAAATACCTGAAACTATCAAACTCCAACCCAGTAGTCTGGACTCCTGTAGATGACTGTATAACAATGTAGCTTACAAGGAGTGACAGTGTGATTGTGAAAACCTTGTGGATCACACCCCCTTTATCTAGTGTATGGATGGATGAGTAGAAAAATGGGGACAAAAACTAAATGAAAAAATAGGGTGGGATTGGGGGGTGATTTGGGTGTACTTTTTTACTTTTATTTTTTATTCTTACTCTGATTCTATCTGATGTAAGGAAAATGTTCAGAAATAGAT
Source organism: Choloepus didactylus (assembly GCF_015220235.1). Classification (NCBI taxonomy): domain Eukaryota; kingdom Metazoa; phylum Chordata; class Mammalia; order Pilosa; family Megalonychidae; genus Choloepus; species Choloepus didactylus. The sequence goes on from NC_051324.1 coordinate 6,859,683, forward strand.
TGTGGTGATGAATGCATAACTATATGATCGTATTGTGAACAATTGATTGTAACCATGGATGACTGTATGGTGTGTGACTATATTTCAATAAAACTGAATTTAATTAAAAAAATACTCAGGGGTGTGGTAGATTAGATTATGTTCCCCCTCAAAAGACATGTTCTTAATATTGATCCAAATTCCTGTGGGTGTGGACCCATTGTAAATAGGGCACTTTTTATTTTTTTAAGAAAGGTCATATGTTTTAATGAGAAAAAAAAAATTCTAGGTAAATCAGGCCAGTTAAATTGGTTTGACAGTCAACCTTGGCAGCAAACGCAGCTTCCAGCATCTTCTAAATAGGGAGTTTTGAAATTGTTATTTTTAGGTAAGGTGTAGCCAATTGAGAAAAATGTGGGTCTTAACCTGGATTCCTGGAGGTCTTCTAAAGAGAAGAAACCAGAAGCCAGAGAGAGCCACAGGCAGGAGTTAGAAGAGAAAGTCAGAGGAAACTGGCAGAGCAGATACCAGGAGAGAGGGATCGCCAGGTGACGGAGATGCGAGCCCCGGAACCCCGAGGACTGCCATCGGCGGCCCTAGAATGCTGCAGAATTTAGGGAGAAAGAGCATCCCTGCTGACAGTTTGATTTTGGGCTTCTGGCCTCTGAAACTATGAGCCAACAAATTCCGGTGGTTTAAGCCAACCTACCATGCCGTACTTGTCACAGCAGCCTGGCTAGCTGAGACAAGGGGCATCCCTTTTAGTAATCACCCTCCACGTGTCTTTCACCATCTGTGAGAGATGCCCTTGGCTCACCCCAGGCTTTACCTGCGCGTCCCAGCGGGCACCTTCCATGAAGAGACCGTGGACATAGGCCCCTTCCCGCGGCGGGCTCCTGAACTCTTCTCTGTTCTTCTTGGTCACGTCACACTGCAGGGCCATGTGGTCCAGGGGCCACTCGTTCTTGCGGGCTGTGGACTGCATGATGGCCGTCAGGAAGGACTGGGGGTTGAAGAAGCCCGTCAGCCACACGGTGGAGGGCACTGCGAAGTCACCGGTCCAAGCCTCCAGCTCCCTGATGCGGTTGAGGAGGTCCGGGAACCAGGTCGCCAGGCCTGCCGTGGAGGGGTAGGCTCGCCGGGCCCAGGGCTCCGGCACCGTGTCCAGGTGCAGGGCGTTCTGTAAGTTCTCCATGTCACTGGTCATGGTCAGCTCCCCCTGGGCACAAAGAGTGAGAATGGGAAGTGAGGAGGCATGACGTCCCTGGTAGGAATCAGATCCACAGACCCGCTGGCTGAGGAACCCGAGCAGACGGGAGAGGCCCAGGGGTGTGAGATACGACGACCATCCTGTCTACTCTTGATTTGCAGGGTCTTCTCACAGAGTCTGTCTTTTGAAACCCTCCCTGCCCTGGTGATGTCAGAGGCTACACTTGTCTACTGTCAGTGTTTCAGAAAACAGAATTGCTTTCCAGCGTGGACTTTCAAGCCCCTGTGGGTTCCATGCTGACGCAACCTTACCCTAAAGCTTGGTCCCATGATTTTTCTCTAGTCTTTGTAGCAGCTTTGCAGACTTCTGCATGCAGCTTAGAAACACACAAAAAGCCAAAGACTTAAAGATCTATATTTCCCCCAATCAAGGATTTCCTTCAGAAAGCAAGCTATTAGGCACATAGTCAACTTTAAGGGAACTGCTTCTGATTATAGATGGCTGATTTGTAAAGAAAGATTCACATCAAGAGCCATCATTAAATTAAACTTTGTAACTTGGGTCTGCCAAGGGTCTCCAGCAATTCATTAACTGCTCCGTCTCTATTATAGTGGTTACTGCACAGGGACTTGGATCACCCATTCATGGCAGGTGGCTGGACTGTGGAGAGGCGCCCGTAGGGCCTGGAGTCACTTTTGTCTATGGGGCTGGGGACAGACACCGTGGATTTGTAGGCCCAACTCTTTCTCTTACCTTTTGTAACTGTTAAAAAGAGTTAAGTGTACCTCCCTTAGAATGAACATATTTCAGCATCCTAAATGACAGACAGTCAGAGACTAACACCCTAACTCCTGATTTATAGGAAATATACTGAACTAATCATCTTTTTATGAACTTCCCAGACATGGTGTAGTTATTACACATACATTTTCTGTACTTGAGAGTCTGAAGGCTGGGCTATTTTAACATATAAATACCTTCATATTTTAAAGAAAAACCAAACATCCCAAGGTAGACTAGCACCCGATAGGCCAAGCCAGCCTGAGCAAGTATTGCCTGCAGACTTTTTCCCCTCAAGTAAACAGATTTTATTACAGGGATAGGGAATTGATTTCATCCCATGCATCTCCTTGGACATATTGAGGTGGCTGCCTGAGCAGTGTGCTGTGAGGATTCTAAGGCCATATCAGGGTCGTCAGGAAGCAAGACATTGTAAATCTGATTAATGAACTTAAAATGGCTAACATGGCAGATTTTATGCTTTATATATGTTACCACAATTAAAAAAAAATAGCTCAACAGGAGACTCAAGTGCCTTTTCCACTTTCAACCACATCCAAATTAGGTGAACAGAAGTTTCTTCTGGAAGTTTCCTTAAGGATCTGCTGAAATGAATACTATTATTGGGTTAAAGTAGAAAAAAAATTTCTCTTTATTTGGAATCACCACTTTAGTGTACACAGGATTTTGAAAAGAGGCTGTAAAATACTACTTGTAAAGGGAAAGGATCCAGACACAAAACTCACATATCGTGTCATTCCATTTATAGGAAATATCCAGCACAGGTAAATCCATCAAGACAGAAAGCAGACTTGTGGTTGCCAGGGAGAGACGGGAAGTGACTGCTTAATGGGGACAGGGTTTCCTTTTGGCTCGATGGAAATGTCTTTGGACTAGATAGAAGTGGTAGTTGCACAACACTGTAAATGTACTAAATGCCACTGAATCGTGCACTTTAAAATGGTAATGGTTAACTCTGTGTTATATGAATTTTACCTCAAAAAACAATATTACTTGTATATTTGAGCTCAAAAGCAAGTTTCTGAGACAGTATGGTCCTCCTCATGCTTCCAGTTATGTGATAAGTTTTACTACATACAATTTACAACTTACTATGTAGTAATAAAACAGGTTTCCTTACAACAGCTGATTTAATAAAAGAACTAACTGTAAAGATTAAATTTAGTGCATGGGAAAAAACAAAGAGTAGATGATCACAGCTTTCTACTTTATTTTATGAGACCCCAACGGTGTAACTCCCAAAATCTGTATATGACATGTCTTTGGTCAGAAGAGAAGGAGAAAATTGTATCTTTTAAAAAACTTACCGGGTTTTGCAATCTTATAGAATGATCATTAAACCATTAAACCATTTAAACCATTAAACCATTAAACGAGATGATGGATGGTAAAACTTGGTGCTGTGGCTGGACCAGTTAGTTCTTGCTGGCTGGGACTGTTGGCCTTACTCTGAGTCCTCAGCTTCTGGGGTTCTGGTCCGCTTTACTGCAGTCACTGCTTTAAGACCCTTGGAGAAAATTTTTTTTTTTTTGCTTTGTGGAAGAATGAGTTTAAGCTCCTTTGTTCTACTCAAATATTTAAACACTGTGGATTTATGAATATGTGTCATTACATCTGAAACATAGAATTATGGCAAAACAATCAGGATGCAATGGATTTGATCCTCAATTGCTAAGATTTTATAAAAGCCCAACAACTGGGTTCCGATGAATAACTTTATCATAATTAGGTAAAAATTTTATCTTAATTTTCTTAGACAATAAATGCCTCTGGTAATCTTTGCTTTTGATTTTCTACAGTCTTTTCTTCCTGGTTATAACTTTCACCAAACCTACCCCTAAGCAACCAAGCCCAAAAATCTCTCTATCCACACTCAGAACTAGAGGAATTAAAAAGTTTTAATAGTTTTTACAGGATTTCAGTCAAAAATTTCCTTCTTTATAACACGAGCCACTTAAAAAAAAATTGACTTGTGAGGTGTAATCTACATACAATAAAATACACCAAAAAGTCTATACAGTTGTGCAACCAACACCATCATGACACATAACATTTCCACCACTCTGGAAAATTCCCTTGTGCCCCCCTGCGGCCTCCTCCCACCCCTGCCAAAGGACTGATCTGCTTTCTGTTGCTATGGTTTTCCCTTTTCCAGATTTTCATATAAATGGGACCATACGGTATGATACACTTGCATCTGGCTTCTTTCACTTAGCATAATACTTCCGAGGTTCACACATGTTGTGTTTTCAGAAATTCGTTCCTTTTTATTGCCAAGTAGTAATCTAATGCATCTCTCTATCACAGTTGGTTTATCTATTCACTGGTTGATGGACATTTGAACCGTTTCCAGTTTGGGGCCGTTAGGAATAAAATTACTGCGAACATTTGAGCACAAGTCTTTGTGCGAACTTATGTTTTCATTTCTCTTGGCTAAACACCTAGGAGTAGGAATGCTGGAATGCATGGGAAGTTTGTGTTTAACTTTACAAGAAACTGCCAAATTGTTTTCTAAAGTGCACCAATTTACTTTCCCATCAGCAATATATGAAAGTGTGCTCCATATTCTTGGCAACACTTCATATTTTAATTTTAGCCATTTTAATAGGTACTTAGTGTTATCGCATTGTTGGTTTTGTTTTGCATTTTCCAAATGAGTAATGATATTGAGCATCTTTTAATATGCTTGTTAGACATTTGTATATCTTTTTTAGTCAACTCTTTTCTCCTTTTTAAAAAAAACTGTCTTTTTTTGTCTTATTGAATTACATATTCTGGATACAAGTCCTAATCAAATACGTGTTTTGCAAATATTTTCCATTTTTATTACTAGTGTCTTTTTCCATTTGAAAGCAATAATTTATTCCTTTTCCTTTCAAAGCTTACTAGATTTAAAAAAAGAGGATCAAAGTTTATGGACTGCTTAATTCTGACTAAGAATGCAAGAGGTGAGAACCTGTGGCTCCGTTGCGACTGCTAGCCATGGCCGCTCTGTTAGCAGATATGCACTGACAGTATTAAGTACAAGTCCCCCCAAATTTGTATTATTGCCTTCAGAGATGCTGCACCCCTTACATTCCATCTCATGTGACATATCTGGATCATTGGTCAACAAGTCACTGGAATGGTGTTTTTGGTGTATTCATTTATTTTTGCCCTTCTGATACAAAAATGAAACTTTTCAGTTCATTTCTGAGAAACAAATTGGTCAGTAAATTCATTTTGTTCTGCTTCTACTTTACACAAAGCTTTGTATTCAAACTGATACCTTTCTAACTGCAAGGTAGCTACTAGTTCTTGAAGTTGCTGTTGTGGGGTGTTCTGGTTTGCTAAAGCTGCTGAAATGCAAAATATCAGAAATAAATTGGCTTTTACAATGGGAGTTTATTAGTTCACAAATTTACAGTTCTAAGGCCAAGAAAATGTCCTAATTAAGACATCGATAGGACGATACCATGTCTGAAGAAAAGGCTGATGGCATCTGGGGTTCCTCTGTCACATGGGAAAGCACATGGCCAGAGTCTGCTGGGCCTCTCCCGGGGTTAGCTTCTCATTTCTATTGCTTTCTTTAAAATGTCTGGGCTTCTGTCTTAGCTTCTCTCTCACAGCTCCTGTGCCTCCTTGCTTGTTTCTCCCAGGACATTTTTCTCTAAGCATCTGAGGGTCTTCTTTTAGTTCTCTGGGGCCAACTCTGGATTTCATCTCTTAGCTTCTCTCCTGGTTCTGGTTTCAAAGGCTGTCTCCAAAATGTCTGTCTGTCTGCATCTTCAAGCATCTGGGTCTGTGCTGGCTCTGGGCTCTCTCTCTCTCCCTGAGCTCTCTTAAGGACTCCAGTAAACTAAGACCCACCTTGAAAGGACAGTGTTACATCTCCATGGAAACAACCTAATCAAAAGATCCTACCCACAATAGGTCTACCCCCATGACAGTGGATTAAAAGAACATGGCTTTTTTTTTTTTTTTATCATCATTTTATTGAGATATATTCACATACCATGCAGTCATACAAAACAAATTGTGTTTTCGATTGTTTACAGTACCATTACATAGTTGTACATTCATCACCTAAATCAATCCCTGACACCTTCATTAGCACACACACAAAAATAACAAGAATAATAATTAGAGTGAAAAAGAGCAATTGAACTAAAAAAGAACACTGGGTACCTTTGTCTGTTTGTTTCCTTCCCCTACTTTTCTACACATCCATCCATAAACTAGACAAAGTGGAGTTTGGTCCTTATGGCTTTCCCAGTCCCATTGTCACCCCTCATAAGCTACATTTTTATACAACTGTCTTCGAGATTCATGGGTTCTGGATTGTAGTTTGATAGTTTCAGGTATCCACCACCAGCTACCCCAATTCTTTAGAACCTAAAAAGGGTTGTCTAAAGTGTGCGTAAGAGTGCCCACCAGAGTGACCTCTCGGCTCGTTTTGGAATCTCTCTGCCACTGAAGCTTATTTCATTTCCTTTCACATCCCCCTTTTGGTCAAGAAGATGTTCTCCGTCCCACGATGCTGGGTCTACATTCCTCCCCGGGAGTCATATTCCACGTTGCCAGGGAGATTCACTCCCCTGGGTGTCTGATCCCACGTAGGGGGGAGGGCAGTGATTTCACCTTTCAAGTTGGCTTAGCTAGAGAGAGAGGGCCACATCTGAGCAACAAAGAGGCATTCGGGAGGAGGCTCTTAGGCACAAGTATAGGGAGGCCTAGCCTCTCCTTTGCAGCAACCGTCTTCCCAAGGGTAAAACTTACGGTAGAGGGCTCAACCCATCAAACCACCAGTCCCCTATGTCTGTGGTCATGTTAGCAACCATGGAGGTGGGGTAGGCGAATACCCCTGCATTCTCCACAGGCTCCTCAAGGGGGCACTACATCTTTTTTTTTTTCCCTTGTTTTTCTTTTTTTTTTTTTTTTTTAACTTTCCCTTCTTTTTTAAATCAACTTTATGAAAAAAAAAGTTAAAAAGAAAACAAACATACAATAAAAGAACATTTCAAAGAGACCATAACAAGGGGGTAAGAAAAAGACAACTAACCTAAGATAACTGCTTAACTTCCAACATGTTCCTACTTTACCCCAGGAAAGTTACATAATATAGCAACATTTCTGTGAACTTGTTCCTACTATATCCATCAGAAATTAACAGACCATAGTCATTTCTGGGCATCCCCAGAACGTTAAATAGCTTATCTGTTCTTCTTGGATTATTGTTCCCCCTTCCTTAATTGCTCTCTACTGCTAGTTCCCCTACATTCTACATTATAAACCATTTGTTTTACCTTTTTCAAAGTTCACATTAGTGGTAGCATATAATATTTCTCTTTTTGTGCCTGGCTTATTTCGCTCAGCATTATGTCTTCAAGGTTCATCCATGTTGTCATATGTTTCACCAGATCGTTCCTTCTTACTGCCGCGTAGTATTCCATCGTGTGTATATACCACATTTTATTTATCCATTCATCTGTTGAAGGACATTTGGGTTGTTTCCATCTCTTGGCAATTGTGAATAATGCTGCTGTGAACATTGGCGTGCAGATATCTGTTCGTGTCACTGCTTTCCGATCTTCCGGGTATATACCGAGAAGTGCAATCGCTGGATCGAATGGTAGCTCTATATCTAGTTTTCTAAGGAACTGCCAGACTGACTTCCAGAGTGGCTGAACCATTATACAGTCCCATCAACAATGAATAAGAGTTCCAATTTCTCCACATCCCCTCCAGCATTTGTAGTTTCCTGTTTGTTTAATGGCAGCCATTCTAACCGGTGTTAGATGGTATCTCATTGTGGTCTTAATTTGCATCTCTCTAATAGCTAGTGAAGCTGAACATTTTTTCATGTGTTTCTTGGCCATTTGTATTTCCTCTTCAGAGAACTGTCTTTTCATATCTTTTGCCCATTTTATAATTGGGCTGTCTGTACTATTGTCATTGAGTTGTAGGATTTCTTTGTATATGCAAGATATCAGTCTTTTGTCAGATACATGGTTTCCAAAAATTTTTTCCCATTGAGTTGGCTGCCTCTTTACCTTTTTGAGAAATTCCTTTGAGGTGCAGAAACTTCTAAGCTTGAGGAGTTCCCATTTATCTATTTTCTCTTTTGTTGCTTGTGCTTTGGGTGTAAAGTCTAGGAAGTGGCCGCCTAATACCAGGTCTTGAAGATGAAGAACATGGCTTTTTATGGGGTACATAATTGATTCAAACCAGCACATAGGGGTTCTCTCCGCTTTGCTATAGATTTGAGCAAGTTCAGAGCATGGATGACTTCATCTCACTTTCCGCTTCTTTTGCAAGTTGGTCAGCAAGCTCAGTTAAACACCAACTGTTTTCTGAAACCGGCCAATTTTGTCCACAAAGTCCTGGCACACTTCCTTGAGCTCTATGGTCTGCTGGGTGACCTCTGGGTCTAGCACCCACAGCTTGTTCAACTTCTCTAAGTACAGCCCTGCTTCACCCAGGGTGTCCTTGGCCATAGCTATTTCCCTTCCGGCCTCCCTAAAGAACTTATGCCCTGCAGGGGTGATAGTGGCAGCCAGGAGGAGAAGTGTCATAGGAGCAAGGTCAGGAAAGAATAAAGTCCAGTTGCTTGTCACAGGCATCTTGCATTCAGCTCACATTTCTTGGGTGCCTACCACATTCCAACACTGCTAGATGCGAGGTGGGGTGGGGTGGGGCAAAGATGAATGCAACCGGTCCCCACCTTGGAGAAGCACATGGTTTAGCAACTGGACTCGGAGCTGTGGTGTGCTGCAGACCAGGCTGATGTCGGCTACAGCTGTGATCTCTGGCCAGTGGAACCCTGGGTGCTGCCCACTGCACCAGATGCTTCCAAGGCTACAGAGGATGTTTATTAATAGTGTCTTTTGAAGAGCAAAAGTTTTTAATTTTAATGAACCCAATAAATCAACCTATTTCTTTCATGGCTCATGTTTTGGTGGCCTAAGAAGTTTCTGCAGGATGTCTTGTTCTGCCAGGTGAGGGTAGAAGTCCAGGCTCCCCATGTGGTCTCCACTGACTCTATGGAGGGGGAGGGGGCTCCTCACTGCCTAGTGGGGATGAAATACCTGTGTCTCTGCTCGGCCTCCTCTGACACTGCACCGGTGGGGCGTTGTAGCACCCTGTTACCGTCTGGTGAGGGTGGAAGTCTCGGCTCCCCATTTGGCCTCTGTTGGTGTGGTGTGGGTATGGCCACAGTTCATTTTCTGTGGTGTCTGAGTTTTCTGTCATGCTAGGTTGTCCTTTTTGTGGACCTGGCTGGAGAGAGCAGGCTTTTGTTTGGGTTTTCTTTGGACCGACTGGCATTTCTGGTTTGCCGGGTCCCTCAGCTCCAACTCTAGGATATAGCAAGTAAAAAGAAAACCCAGAGAACTCACCACCACGTTGTTCTTTGGGTCCTGAGGTCCCTAGCCAATCTATCTCTTCCACATGCTTCAGAGTCTTCTTCTGTTTTATATATAATGTCCAGGGCTTTTATTTGCACTTAGCAGGAGGAAAAGGGAAACATATAAATCTACTCCATCTTCTCCGAAGTGGGGGAGTTTGATGGAATTGGTATTATCTCATCCTCTAATGGTCTGTAGAATTAACCAGTGAAGCCATGTGAATCGGAGGTTTCTTCGTAAGTATTCAACTAGGAATTCAATTTTTCTAATAGATACAGGACTATTTAAGCTATCTGTTCCAGTTTGCTAAAGCTGCTGAAATGCAAAATACCAGAAATGAATTGGCTTTTATGATGGAGATTTATTAGGTTGCAAATTTACAGTTCTAAGGCCATGAGGCATCAAGAGGTAGACACCTTCTCTGAGGAAAGGCCGATGGCATCCGGGGTTCCTGTGTCACATGGGAAGGCACATGGTTGGCTCTGCTGCATCCTCTATCCTGGGTTTAGCTTCTGGTTTCAGTGGCTTCCTCCAAAATATCTCTGGGATTCTGTCTTAGCTTCTCTCTTAGTTTCTCCCGGGGACAAACCATGGATTACATTTTTTAGCTTTTCTCCAAAATGTCTCTCTCAGCTTCTCTGAGCTCTCACTCTCTGTGAGCTCTCTTAAAGAACTCCAGTAAAGGATTAAAACCTACTTTGAATGGGGGGGTCACATCTCCATGGAAACAATCTAATCACAAGGTCCCACCCACAATAGGTCTGCCCCCACAAGACTGGATTAAAAGAACATGGCTTTTCTGGGGTACATAACAGATTCAAACCAGCACACTATCTATTTCTTCTTTTTTTTTCCCTATGCATTTAAAAAATTATTTATTCTGGTAACATATATATGACCTAAAATTTCCCATTTTAAGCAATTTAAAATATATAATTCAATGCTGTTAATTATATTTACAAAATTGTGCTACCACCACCGTCATCACCAAAACCTTTCCCATCACACCACACAGAAATTCTGTACCAATTTAGCATTAACTCCCCATTCCCCATCACACCCTGACCCTAGATAACCACTATTCTAGTTTCCACCTCTTTGAATTTTCTTATTCTAATTATTTCATATAAGTGAGATCATTTAATATCTGTCTTTTGTGTCTGGCTTATTTCACTCAACATTACATCTTCGAGGTTCATCCGTGCTGCTGCATGTATCAGAAATTCATTCTTTTTATATGGCTGAATACACATTCTATGAATATGCCACAGTTTGTTTATCCACTCATCAGTTGATGAATACTTGGGTTGTTCTCACCTTTTGGCAATTGTGAAAAATGTTGCTATGAACATTGGTGTGAAAATATTTGTTTGAGTCCTTGCCTTTAAGTTTTTGGTGTATATATCTAAAAGTGGGATTGCCAGGTCATGTGATAATTCTATACTTAACTTTCTGGGGAACCATCAAACTGTTTTCCACAGTGGCTGCACCATTTTACATTATCACCAACAAAGTATGAGTGTTCCCATTTTCCCATAAACTTTCTAACACTTGTTATTTTCTGTTGTTTTTTAAATTTTTTATTTTTAATATTAACCCTTTTAGTGGTTATGAAATGGTATCTCGTTGTGGTTTTGATTTGCATTTCCCTAAAGGCCAATGATGTTGAGCATCTTTTCATGTGCTTGTTGGCCATTTGTATTTCTTCTTTGGAGAAATGTCTGTTCAAGCCCATTTTTTTTTTTTTTTTTTTTTTTTATCATCATTTTATTGAGATACATTCACATACCACGCAGTCATACAAAACAAATTGTACTTTCGATTGTTTACAGTACCATTACATAGTTGTACATTCATCACCTAAATCAATCCCTGACACCTTCATTAGCACACACACAAAAATAACAAGAATAATAATTAGAGTGAAAAAGAGCAATTGAAGTAAAAAAGAACACTAGGTACCTTTGTCTGTTTGTTTGCTTCCCCTACTTTTCTACACATCGATCCATAAACTAGACAAAGTGGAGTTTGGTCCTTATGGCATTCCCAATCCCACTGTCACCCCTCATAAGCTACATTTTTATACAACTGTCTTCGAGATTCATGGGTTCTGGGTTGTAGTTTAATAGTTTCAGGTATCCACCACCAGCTACCCCAATTCTTTAGAACCTAAAAAAGGTTGTCTAAAGTGTGCGTAAGAGTGCCCACCAGAGTGATCTCTCGGCTCGTTTTGGAATCTCTCTGCCACTGAAGCTTATTTCATTTCCTTTCACATCCCCCTTTTGGTCAAGAAGATGTTCTCCATCCCACGATGCCGGGTCTACATTCCTCCCCGGGAGTCATATTCCACGTTGCCAGGGAGATTCACTTCCCTGGGTGTCTGATCCCACGTAGGGGGGAGGGCAGTGATTTCACCTTTCAAGTTGCAAGCCCATTTTTAAATTGGGTTGTTTTTCTTTGTTGTTTAGTTGTAGGATTCTTTATATATTCTGGATATCAAACCTTATCAGATATATGGTTTCCGCATATTTTCTCCCATTGTATAGAATGTCTTTTTACTTTCTTGTTAAATTCTTTTAATGCACAAAAGTTTTAAATTTTGTTGAAGATCCATTTATCTACTTTTTCCTTTGCTGCTTGAGCTTTTGGTGTAAAGAGAAACCATTGCCTAATACAAAGTCCTGAAGATACTTCCCTATGTTTTCTTCTAGGAGTTTTAGAGTCTTGATTCTTAAATTCAGGTCTCTGATCCATTTTGAGGTTAATTTTTGAATGTGGTATAAGATAGGGGTCCTCCTTCATTCTTTTGCTTATGGATATCCAGTTTTCCAAGCACCATTTGTTGAAGAGACTATTCTTTTCCCATGGAGTGGACTTGACACCCATATCAAAAATCAGTTGGTCACATCTCACATAGATGTGAGAGTATCTATTTCTTCTTGAGTGATCATTGGTAGAGGGGTCTTCCAAGGAATTTGTCCACTTCATCTAATTAATTTTAATTGCAGAAAATTATTCACATTATTTCCTTGTAATGCTTTTAATGCCTGTAGGATTTGTAGTGATGCCTCCTTTTTCATTTATGATACTTGTAATTTGTGTATTTTCTTGATCAGTTATTATTTCCTTCCTTTTTGTTTGCCTTAGGGTTATTTTGCTCTTTTTTCACTATTTGCTTAAGGTGGAAGCTTAGAGCAATGATTTGAGAATATTTTAGCTAACATTAGCATTGCATGATGTAAATTTCCCTCTAAGTACTATTTTAGCTACATTTCACAATTTTAATGTCATTGTTTTTCATTTTCTTTCCATAGAAAATGTTTATAATTATTTAGAATTGTGTTATTTAATTTTCAAATATTTGGAGATTTTACAGTTATCTTTCTATTATTAATTTCTAGTTTAATTCTGTTGTGATCAAATTACTGAGTATAATTTTAATTTCCTTAAATTTACTGAGACTTTTTTTATGGCCCAGAATATTTTCAATCTTGGTGAATGTGCAAAAAGTATATGTATTCTGCTGTCTTTGGGTGGAGTATCTATAAATGTCATTTAGGTCAAGTTGGTTGATAGTTTTGTTCAAGTCTTCTATATCCTTACTTATTTTCTACCTACTTATTCTATCAAATCTACAACTATAATTGTGGCTTTGTCTATTTCTCCTTTCAGTTCTATCATTTTTTTTTTCTTATTGTACTTTGAAGGTCTGTTTTTGGTGCCTACACATTGAGGATTGTTATTTCCTCCTCATGCATCAATTCCTTTATCATTATGAAATATCCCTCTTTATCTCTGGTAATATTACTTGTTTTAAAATTCATTTTGTCTGGTATTGATAAAACCACTTCAGTTCTCTACTAATTAGGGTTTTCATAGTGTATCTTTTCCAATCTGTTTCCTTTTAACCTATTACAGCTTTATATTTAAAGTGTCTTTTGTGTGTGTGTGTGTGTGTGGATAGATAAGTAGAAGAGAGTAAACGTAGCATCCCTAGTCTACAAGGCCTGAGACTGCCATCCTCAGAAATGCCTGATTGCAAGGTTGGCCCTTGACTGGCATCTGGAAACTTCACTCCCAGTTGACAGTTAATTAACAACAGTGGTTGACTATAACTAGACTGTTTGTAAAATTTAATTTATGCTGAACACCTGCTTTCCTTCTGGGAGTCTGGAATGTTGGTGCACGCTAGGCAGAATGTGCCTGTGTGACCAGCCCCTAATAGAAACCTTGGGCACTGAGGCTCTCATTGGGCTCCCCTGGGCAGAACCCTAGTGCACATGTTGTTACATTTTGTCGCAGGGGGAAGGATGCACTGTGTGAGGCTCTTCCTGAGAGGGAGAAAGCACAAGGAGCCTGTACGTGGATTCCTCCAGACTTCACCTGGGACTTTTACCTTACAGTCTGGCTGTGTTTTCTTCCTACATCCCTTTAACAAATCCCAGCCATGTGTACAACTACATGTTGGTAACTGTTAGTCCTAGGAAATCTCCAAATGTGGGGGTGGTCTTGGGGACCCCAACACAACAGCATATAGTCAGGTCTAGTTTTTTAATCCAATCTGGCAATTCTGCCTGGTACTCAGGGTGCTTAGACCATTTATATTTAATGCATTACTGGTATAACAGTGTTTAGATCTACACTTATTTAGTTTAGTGTTTGCTTTAGGGCAGCGGTTGGAAAACTTTTTTTTTATTGTGAACTTTAACATATGTGCATTAACAATGATAACTTTCAAAGTACGATTTCACAAGTTGTTAGAGAGCAAATTTCAAAGAACGTCATGGGTCACAGTTCCATAACTTCGTCCATTTCCATTATTGTAAAATAGAGCATGCATACAGAAAGGTGTCAACTCTCGATGTACAGCTCAACAAGCAGTTATATAGGTAATTTCAAAAACTGTTATGGGTTACAGTTCCACAGTTTCAGTTCTTTGCTTATTATGCAATACAAGGTATATACAGAAAGGTGAAGACTTCAAAGCACACTTCAATGAGCAGCTATAGAGCAAATCCCAAAGGATGCTATAGGCTACATTTCCACCATGTCATTTACCTCCTTCCGGCCATTCCAACACCCCAGCAGGTTGGAAAGTGTCAGATAGTAAATATCATTGGATTTGTGGTCCATATGGTCTCTGTTGCAACTATTCCATTATTCCATTTTGCTATTGAAACACAAAGGCAGCCACAGAAATACTTAAATGAATGGGTGAGGCTGAGCTCCAACAGAAGTTTACTTACAAAAACAGGCTGTCAGCTGGAATTGGCCTGCAGGCCATAGTTTGCTGACTCCTACTCTAGAAATTTACAATATACATCTTTAACTCACTTATCACAACCCACCTTCGAGTAACATTATACCACCTTACTTACAGTATAAGAATTGCACACAGTATACTTCCATTTCTCCTCTCTTATCCTTCATGCTATTATTGTCACACATTTTACTTCTACATATGCTATAAATCCCACAATACATTTTTATTATTTTTGCTCTTATCAGTCAACTGTCTTTAAAGAAGATTTAAAAATGAGAGAAAAATGTCTTTAAAAGTTACATATTTACCATTGATGGAGGCCTTCATTTCTTTGTCTAGATACAAATTACTAAAAGGTATTTTTGCCTTCAGAACTTCCTTTAACATTTCTTACATTTAGGCCTGTTGGCATGAATCCTTTCAATTTTAGATGTCTGAAAACATCTTCTGTTGTTGCTGTTGTTGTTGTGAGACATTTTACTGAGTAAAGAATTCTAGGCTTCAGAGTTTTTTTTTTAGTATTTTAATAATATTCCTCTACTATCTTCAGGTTTGCAGAGTTTCTGACCAGAAGTGTTCTGTCATTCTTAGCTTTGTTTCTCTGTACCTAATTTTTATGTTTTCATCTGGCTGCTTTTAAGATTTTCCCTTATCACTGGGTTTCAGCAATTTTATTATGATTGAACCTTTACATGGTTTCCATTAGGTTTATTCTTTTTGTGGTCTGTTGAGCTTCTTGTGCCTATGGGTTCAAAGTTTTATTCAAATTTGCAACATATTTGGCCATATTTATTCAAATATGTTTTCCTGACAACACACTCCCACCCCCAATCTCATCCTCCTGGGACTCTAATTACACATATGCTAGAACTCTCAATATTGTAAACACCTGTTTACTTTTCTCAGTACTTTCCCTTCATTTTGGGTAATTTCAGTTACTATATTGCTATGTTTTCATGGTTACTGATGTTTTCTTTTGCAATGCCTCATCAGCAGTTAATCATCTCTGGTTCATTTTTCATTTCAAATATTGTATTTTTCATCTCTTTAAGTTCCATTTGGGTCATTTTATATATCAGTCTTTTCACCTTATGCTCATGTTTTCAAAGTCTTCTTTAACATGAACAGCATACCTATATTTTTAAACATTCTTGTTTGCTAATTCCATCATCTCTTGTCATTTCTGGCTCCATTTCAACTGATCAAGTTTTGTCCTGGCTACGGGTCATATATTCCTGCTTCTTTACATGCCTGTCATTTCTCTACTCCATGTCAGACACTGGATTTTACGTCATTGAGTGCTGGATTTTGTTGTATTCCTTTAAATAGTGCTGGAATTAATTTTGGCCCACAGTTAATTTACTTGAACTCAATGTTTACTTTGGAGGTTTGCTTTTAAGCTTTTTGGAGTACGTACAGATTAGCGTTTAGTCTAGATCTAAGTTGATACCCTTCTGAGATTTCTCCGATTCCTCATTTTTTTTTAGGTCTTTCTTCTCTGGGCTTGTGGGAACACTAAATTATTCCCAGCTCTGTGAACCATTCTCAGTACTCCTTACTGGTGGTTCTTTCCCAGCCCCAGGTAATCTCTCACTTATGTGCAGGGCAGTACCCAGGTAGAGACTCCAGGAGATCCCTCTGTAGATCTATAGATCTCCAAAGACCTCTGGTTCTTTTTCTCTGAGCAGCTCCCTCCCCTAAGGTACTCTACCTTGCAAATTACAGCACGTTGGCCTCTGTGAACTCTGATCAATGTTTCCTCAATTTAGCAAGACTGTGGGGCTCTGTTTGGGTCCCTCTGTGAAATGTAGCCTGGAAATTGCCTCCTCGTGTAAGGGCTCACCTCACCTGTTTCCTTTCTTTCATATATCACAGTCCTGTGCTGCTTGGTGTCCAATATCTGAAAATTGATGGTTTTTATATTTTGTCCAATTTTCTAGTTGTTTAAAATGGGAAGGTAAATCTGCTTTGGTCATAAACAGAAAACCACAAGTCACTTTTAAGCACCACTTCAAAATGGTTGTCAAAGGTTACTATCACAATTGTAAAATTTCCCTTTTACAATAAGCACCTTTTCCTGCTTGAGCCAAAAAAGAACTCTAAAAGTAGAAAAGGAATTAGTAAAAAACAAAAAACAAAAAACTCACCATGAGTAATCTAGGCTGCTGGTTCTTAATGGACTGTGTTTAGTGTGTGTGTGCATGCGTGTACAATCACTTCATTTTCCAAAGCCCTGATTTATAAAGTCCCACCCACTGAATTTGCCATAAACTACCCAATAATTTCAGTGGTAAACAAAAAGTCACTTTACACATAGTGACGTACACCGAGGAGTGAGTGGATGCAGCTGACCCCCCTTCCTCCCCAGCACTCACACGTAGCACACAGGGAGAAAGCTGCACTAATTTTTGCAGAAATATACACAAATTGGAAAATGGAATTCCTGTGCCAAGGAGTTTATAGTTTAACTGGGAAAACAGGTCTGCATGTGTGGAAAAGGCTAGCATTTACAAAGAAATGTAGGTGTAACTACAAATTAATCCAGAAGCGATGCTGGATCTGTGTATTGTGGAGGTGTGGAGGAGGAGCGTGCCCACCGTCAGCTGGGGTTAATGTATCTGTGAGATACACTTACAGGTGTATGTTTAAGGAGGAAAAAGTCATAGGTGGGTAAGGAGGCTAAGGAATGGCGATTGCAGACATCTGTCAAGACGGAGCTGCATCGTGGCGGGGAAGGCAGTGGTTGAAGCCCGGTGGCTTCTGCGGAGGAAGGCAGGCTGGGGAGCATCAGATGAGGGGGCCTTAAGACCCCTCCCTTTCTAATTAACACGATGGATTATGCCCACAAGCCAGACACAGTACCAAGGCCCAGTAGCTATGATGCCATCTCACAACTCCCATTCATGAAAGAGGCTGTGAATCAGGTGATCGTATGTGATGAAGAGGGACCAAAGCAAGTTAAAGCTGCTGGGGACCCACAGAACCTGAGCAGCACAAAAGGGGTGAGGGTTGGTGGGAGGTGGAATCCCTGGGCCCGAACAGATGTACAAGCAGCTCCAACAGGAAGCCAGGCTGATGCGGTAACTTCTCTGTGGGAGGCAACCACAGCCTCCAGGATTGACAGGTGAAAAGGATCCCCAGAGAAGAGAACCAGGAGAAAGGTCAGTGAGAGACATAATTGCAGTGGACTGAGAAAATGGCCTTTAAGACTCGCTTGCCATTTTAGGGGAGAAAGGACTTTAATTAGCCTTTGTGGGAAGGATGAGGGACTGTTCCTAGGGAAACTACATGATATGCTCTTTAGCAAACAGCCGTAAAGCAAATCCTTCCCCACTGTTCTTGGCCTTAACATTGCCGTACTGAAATCCAGATGCTTTAGATCTGTGCTAATACTAAAGCCACTAGGCTTCAATTAATTCATTTTAATGTCAATTAATTAAATTATACAAAATTTATACAAAATTATACAATTAAAAATTCAGTTCTGTCACATTAGCTACATTCCACGTGCTCAACAGCCATATGTGGCCGATGGCTTCCTTATTAGACAGCACAGATAGAGAACATGTCCATCATCAGAGAAACTTCTACTGGACAGCACTGCTTTAGAACATGTGGTAGATTGAGTTATGAACCCAAGAAAAAACCAGAATCTTAATACGCATTCCTGTGGGTGTGAACCCATTGTAAATAGGACCTCTTGAAGACAGTAGTTTTAGTTAAGGTTTGGCCAACTGAATGAGGGGGGGCCTTGGTCCAGACTACTGGAGCCTTATAAAGAGGACCTGGGAGTCACAGATGCTGGATAGGAGAGGACAGCCCCACGTGACAGGAAAGACAAAGAACCCCAAGGATCGCCGGCAGCCAGCACCAGAATGCCACAGTCTTTGGGGAGAAAACGAGCCTTGCCAATATCCTGATTTTGGAATTCTAGCTTCAAAACTGTGAGCCAATCAATTCCTGTTGCTAAGGCAAAACCTTTTCATGGTGTTTCTGATAGCAGCTCCAACAAACTAAGACAGACAGAAAGGCTAAGTTTTCTGTTTGGTAACACAAACTGTGGTGTGTGTGTTTTAACCAGTGATATGTTAAAAATCATCTCCATTGCAGTTTTAATCACAACTTTTAATGTACACACAATAGTACAAATGTGCTTGCCAATCTGTGGTTAAGAAGATATGCAGAAAAATCAAGATGGATTACAAAAATTTAAAACTTGATACACTTAAAAAGAAAGAAAGGCCATAATTTATTTTTCCCTTTAGAATAAAAATGTTTAAGAGGCTTTCAATGGGCAATTTACTTACATGCTTCTAAAATGTTTTCATGAACAATACACCAAAATAAATAGTGCTAGTGTATTTTCCTATCCACAGATATTTTGAATTTTGTTAAATTCGGGGCATGTATGGAAGTGTCTAGAATGTGTGAATGTCATGGGTCACGTGAGTTGATGGGGGATAAGGGTCTCACTGTGGATTCATCCTACACCATGACCCATCAGCACTCACCATGCATTGGGTCGTAACTGCTGGCAGTACAGGAACAGGTGTGATGTAAAGTTCCCCATCCTCTGGCACATTCTTTGAGGGCAGTGCCAGAGTGAGACAAACGTCAGACAGAACTAGGACTCTTCCAACCACTCTACATTGGCTTGTACAGAGAAGTTCTTGGTTTCCTGGTTTTCTCCCCTGGCTAAAGCAATAACTTAACTCTGTGTTATTATGCTCCCTACTGACGTGTAGTTTCTGAAAACAGTGAAGCCATAGAAACCTCTATTAAATTTCTCTGTAAGAATAAATGATGTACAAAGGAAAAGGTTAAATATCTGCAATACTTAATTTTTAACACCTGTCAGAAATCTAAAGTCATTTTGTTAACAGAGGAACTTAAAACACGTAACTTGATTTTCTTAGAAATTTCTCACATCTGCTTAGGATAAGATTATAATTTATTCTGACAATGCTTTTACACTAACTAATTGGATGTCCAAGAGGTAGAACTTTTAAGGAATATTCTCTCTCTTAGGTTTTGCCGGTTTCAAAGTGAAGCAGGAAAAATTTAGGAAAAGAAGAAATTGTCCATCTTATAGTTAAGTTTCTGAACTCGGGCACTCCCAAAACCTTGAATAGAAGAAGAAATTACTCATTTTCAGAGGAGGAGCTGAGAAGAAATAAGAGAGAAACCCATCCCAAATTCATTAAGTATAACTTGTGTCATCTTCTTAGGAGAAGAGGAATACTTCTACAAACTCTAGGCCAGCATTTCCTGAAAGGGGCTCAGAGAAAAATTAGTTTCTCAAGACATTGCCAGATTGGTGGTAGCTGGGGGATGGAGAGGAAGGCTCAGTGGCCAAACTCAGGGTAAGTCAACGCTTCTTAAAGACAAAAACTATAATACTTCAGTAAAGAAACCTGCTTACATTTGTTTAAACCAGAGTTTCCCAAACCCATCTGGCCTGGATCCCTTGTTACCCCATGACATCTGTACTTACTTGATCATAGGTCAAGAGTCAACAAAAAGAAAATTTACAAAGCAAACACTGACTCCTTCTCCCAAGAAAATGCAGCCTTTTTAGAGAACCGTGACGTGCTTGCTTGGTGTCAGTGATGCAGGGAAATCTTTGGGAGAGCTAAAGGCTGGGTGGTGCTGTACGGACACCTTATGAGGGCTCTCTGGCTGTGACCTTGCCCACTCTTTTCAACTATAAATAGATGTTTTCATAATATTTCTTTGATAAAATATAGGCAAAATACTTTTCCTGTAGGCCTTCATTCTTGAAGTCAGTGAACTTTTTATTACAGGCTCACATTCATAGGCCCCAGTCCAAACCTACAGAGTCAGAACCTCTGGGGCGAGGCCTAGGAACTTTCATTCGAAAAGGGCCCCTCTGGAGTGTCTGGAGCAGCTGGCCCCTGGGCTTGCAGACAGGCAGCCGGCATGACATCCACAGAAGGTCATGGATGGGGCAACAACACCCGACTACTCCCTTCTGGAGAGGCTCAGGCTGCACCTGGTGCTTGAGTTTGAGCTCCTCTCCTGCTTTTACTTCCTTATGAAGATGATCTCTGCAACCAGATTTCATTTCTCTAAACTATGGGGAGGTGGGGAGATGGGGAGGGAAGTAGAAATGACAGGGATTCCACCCCTTTGAGGCTTACAGTCTGGGCTGATAGGAGCCTGTGCATCTTGGTAAAGTACCAGACAACCAAAGAGCCAGGGCAGTTGCCCAGTGAGTGGCGATTGTAGGCTACGAAAGGGCCCAAAAAAGGGCTTCTCTTAGACCTGAACCATTAAGTCAACACAAATGGATCAGACTACAGAGTCAGAATGATCTCCAGGCCAGCAGGCTTGACTTTAGGTTTGAACATAGTCACATATCTAGAGACAAATTCTGACAATCCGGAGGGTTGATCTGCCACTGAAACATAGGAAAATTGTCTAATGCCATCAAACATTTGAATCATAAAAGAGTATTTCCCAGCCCCACCCTGATTCTAGGCTGGTCTTGGCTCCATCTAAGGCAGAGTCTTCGTATAGAAATAGAATACAAGACACATATGGGAGCCATGTATGTGATCTTTAATTTTCTAGTAGGCACATTTTTAAAAAGTGAAAAGTAACAGGTGAATTTAATTTTCACAGTGTATTTTATTTAACTCAATATAGACTAAATATTTCAATGTGTAATCACTATAAAAATTATTGAGATACTTTAGATTCTTTTTTCATATTAAGATTTTGAAATCAGATGTGTATTTTATACCTACAGCACACCTCAACTTGGATGAGCCACATTTCAAGTGCTCAATGGCCACCTGCTAGTGGGCTACCGTATTTGACAGTCAGGCCTGAGAATGTGGCTTCCCAGGTAGTTTTCGTAAAAAGGCAGAGAATGCCCTGGCTAGGCCGCTGTCAGTATCTGTCCCTGTGCCAATCATGTCTAGTTGTCATTGTAAAAAACTATCCTAAAGAGACTGGATTCTCATGATGGGAGTTCTTTGGTTTTTGTTTTTTTTTTTTTTTTTGTATAACACAAAATTTCCCATTTTACCCACTTTTAAGAATATAATTCAGTGGTTTCAATTATATCCACAATGTTCTGCTACCATCCCTACCATCTATTATAAAAACTTTTCATCTTTCCAAATTGAAACTCTGTACCCATTAAGCAATTACTCCCTGTTTCCTCCCCCCCCACCCCGGGAAACCTGTAATCTACTTTCTGTTTCTAAGAATTTGATTATTCTAGATATTTCATGTAAGTGGAATCATACAATATCTGTCCCTTTGTGTCTGACTTATTTCATTCAATATGATATTTTCAAGGTTCATCCATGTTGCAGCATGATTCAGAACTTCATTCCTTTTTACAGCTGAATACTATTCCTTTGTGTACACAGACCATTCATTTTTTTATCCATTTTGTTTATCCATTCATCTGTCAGTAGGCACCAGGTTGCTTCCACCTTTTGGCTATTGTGACTAGTACTGCTATGAACACTGGGGTACAAGTATATACATGAGTTCCTGTTTCCAATTCTTTTGGGTATATACCTAGGAGCAGAATTGCTGGGTCATATGGTAATTCTATGTTTGACTTATGATGGCACGTTTTAAAAATGGTTCTTATTAAAAATGTGTTTTATGATGCCACTTAAAATTAATTAATTAATTTCCATTAGAAAAGTTCTAGGTTTACAGAAAAATCATGCAGAGAATAGAGTTCCCATATACCCACCCCCATTTTTAACATTTTGCATTAGTGTGGCACCTTTGATAGAACTGATGAGATGATATTATTAGAACTGTCCTATTAATTATAGTCCGTAGTTTACATTAGGGTTATGATATCACCTTTTAGTAGAGATTGCTCTGTCTGCCCTCCACTCACAGTGGAGCAGGAGAAACATGCAGATTCTCTGTATCTATCCTATATATGCCAGTACACATCTCTATAAATAAATATACATGTAACCACCAGTCTCCTTTTGGAGGTCACCAGATCACTGCTGCTCATCTGAGTGGGCCTTCTTCCAGCCAAAGCATGTGTCCTCTTGGGACAGGCTATGGGCTCCTCTGCTCTGAATCCCTGGAAGGCCCTTCTGCTTGTCACTACTGTCACCACCCTACCCTTCCTCCAAGAGCCCCTCAATGCCACCTCTTCCCCTTTGCATCCTCCAGCATGGAGTGCTGAGACATGCCCAAGTGGCTCCTCAGTCACCATGGCTTGAACTGGACTGTAAGAAGAGACACCCCCCCTCCTCCTGCCCCACTCATCTCTGCCCGGGCACGCTGTGTGACTCATGATACCACCCTGCAATGGAGGCTCCTGGGAGAAAAATGAGCAACTGGATCAGAAGTAGAATGGGTAAACAGACTGCACTAAATTGCATGGATTCAATAAGTTAAAAATGCAACAAACCTATACCAGATAATCACTAATATATACCTGAATATCACAGCAATGGGGCCACATATTGTGACAGGCAGAGGCATTATTCACATCTGAGTTTGTTTTATAGAATTTTGCATTTCATTTGATTACAAGCTGGTACATAATTTGCAAACATTACCAAAACTGTCAAGTCTTCAACATCCCCTTCCCATCCCTCTTTCTTCCTTATTTCCCTCCACTCATGTTGTGGGGGAGAAGGGAAATCAACAGATTAAAACAACCTTAACAACCCGCTCACTTAGATGTTGCAGGTCTTTTTCATAGCTCCTATGTGATGACATAGGAAAATAACTCACAACTGCTTTTCCTACACACAAGTGTCTGTGGGTGAATAACCCCAAGAGCCAGACTTGAAGGCCGCAGCACACTCTGCTGAACGTCCGGGACGTGTCTGAGCTCCTGCTGCTGCCCAGGAACCTGGGTGCTCACTCTCCCCCCTGTCTGGGGTTGCACAGCTTCTAATAAACATGCCAGAGTAAGCTGACAGCAGTCACTGTGCTCAGCTCCTGAACAGGAGCGACTTCCCGTTTACCTGGCACCCAGGTGAATTGTAGTAACAGCACTTATCTACTAGCTCCGTGGCAGGCACTTTGTGTAGTTATTTTATGACAAATAAAGTAAACCTGGTTAAGTGATTGGAAGCAGAAATAAAAGACTGTTTCATTGCTCAAGAGAAATGTCAGAGCTCGTGCCATGTCTTGGCTCTTTCAGACACCATCATGTTTTTCTGACCCTGGCTACCCACAAATTCTTCCCATTCCTCTACAGGCAATAATGATAGTGATATCAGCCAACACTTCAGGGTGCTTACCATGTGCTAGGCATTGTTCTGAACATTCTCTTTAAGTTATTTAATTCTTACAAAAACCATACAAAGTAGGACTGAAGAAACTGAGACACGGTGAGGTTTACATACCTTTAGGGTCAGAGAGCTAGGAGTGGTGGGGCTGAGAGTTGATCCCGGGTAGACTAGTGCTAGTTCCCGTGCTTTTAAATGGTACACACGTCTACTTCCCATGAAAACAAACCCATCCATGTCAGTCGTGACCCATTCTGACGTCAGCCTTCCCCACTCACCCCAGCTTCAGGCTTCTAGGGCCCTGTGTCATAGACTCCCTGTAGCCCAGTAAGACCTTGGTTCTGGACGGCCTGCAGATTGCTGCAGGACAAACAGCCTTCTTGGCATGCAGATTACTGCAGGACCAATGCTCTCCAGCAAACAGGTCCCCTGGGGCCCAGCTGTGCCCTCTGGCACTGTCCGCCCCACTCCCGGAGGACCTCACCCACCTTTAAGCCTAGGTCCAGCTCCCTCAGGGAGCGCCGGATCTCCCTGGTGAGGACGTTCATGCGCTCACACTCCTGGAAGACAACCACGATGCAGGGCGGACGCTCCTCCACCTTGGCCATCAGCTCTGGGATGTTAAATTCGTCCGTCATCCGCTCCAAGATTTCTTCCAGGAGGGCCTTGACCTGCCCCACGACAGGAAACACAGGGTTAGAAAGGGGCTTTAATTCTCCAGAACTACATTGCCCTGCAACACGGCACTAGGGATGCCAGCCCCCCACCACCTGCTGCCCCTGCACCCACGTCACTTGTCCGACCTGGCCTGCCCGCTGGGGCCAGCGGGGTCGGTGGCCGAGGACTGGCCACAGGATGACTCTCCATAGGTTGTGGGATCAGCTTAGCGAGATGAACCAGAGGCCTCTCTAGGAACTGGGAGTTGAAAACCCAGAATGGACCTAGTTCACTGTGGGAATCAAACTCAAAAGGCTTAAGATAGACCTAGGCTGCAGGTGGCCATTTTGGACCACGGGAAGCTGAAGTGGCAAGCACAGTAATGAACATACATATTCAGGTCTCAGTTTCCACGAGGCTATCCTGTGGTTTCCATTTTTGGATTCTGGAAGAGGCATCCCATCTATCATGTAAACCTCCTTCCTTATCCCCCGACGCTGACAACACACACACTCTCAGCTCATTAGACCGTGGCAACTGGAACAACTGGGGACTGTCTCCTGGAAGATTGGAATTGAGGCACAGAAATCCTGGGTTATTTCGGTGCAAGCAATTGCTGAGCCTGCCATTTTAGAGTAAATGAGCAAGCCCAGGAGGTTTGTCAGCAGGGAAAGAAAAATGAAACAACTGCAGACAAAATAGACCACCTGGTCTACAGACAGAATTGGAGGGAGGGAGAGAGCGAGTGAGCGAGTGTGAGTGCTGGCCCTTTCTGGAGAATATCTGAACTCTAGAATACATGGTAGACATTGGTTTTCATCTGCTCATCCCCTGACCCAAGTTAGGCCAACCAGACTATCTTTCTCAGGAATTTGAAAAATCTGAATCTTGAGCCTGGGACTCAAAGGTAGAAAGTGGCTGGGGTTACTGGCGGGATGGAGGTGCCCGAAAGGACCATCCACTGTTCCCGTTCCCTGGGACCCTAGAGCCATGGTGGTTTGTGTCTTTCTTAGGTTGATTCCTTTGACACAGTGAGCCCTTTCTTGCCTAGGTCAGTTAAACTGGTGTCTGTTTCTTGCAACTAAAGAACGCTGACTGAGTTAATACTT
This sequence comes from Choloepus didactylus, assembly GCF_015220235.1. NCBI lineage: Eukaryota > Metazoa > Chordata > Mammalia > Pilosa > Megalonychidae > Choloepus > Choloepus didactylus. Next base: position 6,885,344 of record NC_051324.1, read on the forward strand.
CTGTTATTTATTACCCGTGTGAATACAAGCATGTCACTTAAGCCTCAATTTTCTCATCTGCAAAATTTTCTCATCTGTAAAAATTTCTGCCTCCTCGGCCTCCCTCAACTCCCATGGGTGTTCCAAAGATCAAATCAAATGGGTGATCAATGTGGACGCATCTGTAAGCTCTAAAGAGCTGTATTGATATAAAGGATTATTAATATTCACCTTGTCTTGTATTGTTAACATATGATACATTCTCCAGGAAAGAGCTGATATTAGAAAAAAAGAAAGTAAAAACCCATCACTCTGTCACAAATGGGTCTCCGGTGCTGTCAGAGCACAGACTGCAATGGGATTTTAATGGTATCTGGAAGCTGTTGCTGGGGTAGAAGACAAATGGCAAAAATTATATCATATTTTTGTCTCTGGAGCTGAATTTGAAGAAACAGCCCTTTATCAGTGAGCTGCCATTTGGACATTATTCACAAAGAGATGAAAAGATAGTCTGGAGGTGTTGTTCCAAATTGCACTGAATGTGGGTATGCAAAATTCCATTCTGTCCCTGATGGGCCCCGCAGAGGTTTTAGAGACCAGGCCCGGAGAGGGAGGGGACCATGAGGGACGGAGCAGGTCCACAGATGGACACAGGGCCCTCTTTTGTCCCAAAGGCCCCTTTGGATGGGAAGAGAGGGTTCCAAGGCATGTGGCTCACTTTGTCCCCATAAGGGAACACCTCTGCTTTTTTTTTTAAGTGGAAAAAGTAGTAAATGTTTACCATAAAAACCTAAACATGACAGATACATAAGAAATTAGAAGTGAGATCCTCCCATAATCTTGCCTCTACCCTCAGAAGGAAAAAAAATCACTATTAAACTGCTAATTTCTTTGGTTTATATTCTGCAGATGTCCTTCAATGCACATAACTCTATCTGTCCATCCATCATCCATCCATCCATCCCTCCATCCATCCATCCATCATCTATCTTTCTATCACTAATGGAATCCAGCTTGCTTTATTCATTTTATAATAAATTTGCACACACTTCCTTATTGGTACATATGGATTTGCCTTATTATTAAATAGACTGTAATACAGACTATATAGAATATATATTATTATATATTCTAACAATATATATTATTTCATTGCTTTGGCACACCATAATTTATTGACTCAGGTCCCTTTTGATGGATATTTGGTCTGTTTATCATTTTTTACTACTATAAACAATCCTGCAATGAATAAATATAAATATATCATAAAGTCTGTATACTTCTGAGTGTTTCCTCTGGCTGAATTCCTAGAAATCGAATTCTGAGTAAAAATATAAACATTAAAATTTTAGTAACTATTGTCAAATTGTTCTGTAACTTTAACTTCTATTAACAGAGATGTTTTGCCTGTTTTCTTATTCTCTCACCACTGGATATGAACACATTTAAAAATCATTACCATTAGGTAAAAAATATTGTTCTCAACTCCATTTGTTTATGAGTGATGTTGAAAATCTTTTCCTATTTTTATTGGCTATTTGTACTTCCTTATGTGAATTTCGTTTGCATTTTTATGTGAATTTTTGTTTCCTCTCCTCTCCCCCACCCCATCCTCCTCCTTCTTTTCCCAATAAATAAGAACTATTTGTGTATTGGCAAAATCTTCCCTCTACCCAATATCTGTGTTGCAAATAGGTCATTGTGTAGATTGAATCATGTCCTTCACAAAAACACAGTCAAGTCCTAACCCCGGTCCTGTAGGGTGGATTCAACTGTGAAGACGATTCTTTGAAGATTCTGTTTAGATGAAGGCAAATTGAATCTTGGTGGGCCTTCGTCCATATCACTGAGTCCAAATCAGCAGAGAAAATTCAGGCACGGTCAGTTAGGAGGAACAGAGGAGGAGACGGGCACAGACAGATCACCATGTGAGGGGATTGCTAGAAAGCCATCGCCAGAATGCTACAGACCTTGAAGAGAAAGCATGGCTTTATCAACACCTTGATGTTGTACCTCTGGCCTCCAAAACTGTGAGCCAATAGATTCTTGTTGTTTAAGTTGACCAGTGTGTAGTATTTGTCATAGCAGCCCTGGCAAACTAAGATAGTGATCCTAATTTGATTTTGTTCATGGTGTGTTTTAGCTTCACAGATGTTCAAAATGTTTTAGGTAGATGAATTTGTCAATCTTTTTCTTTATAGATTCTGAGATTTTTGTAAAGGTTTTATAAGGCTTTCTTCTTTGTGAGATCATAAAAGCATTTACTCAAGTTTCTTCCAGTGCTTTTTATGTTTTCATGTTTTACATTAAATGTTTGAGCCATCTAAAGTATAATTTGGTATAAGGAGTGAGGGAACTTGCTTTATTTTTTCTCCAAATGACAAGCCAGTTGCTCAACACTAAAGAAAATCCAGTGCAGGCGCCCATCTTTATAGGCAGCAGATTCATCGGCCTAAGAGAGGGATTTGGGGCTCAGATCATCAAATGAGGGCTTGTTTTTCTGAGAAACAAAACACAAGCTTGGGTGGAAGATTGGGCAGACTGCTGGTGTCTCCCCTCCAACCACCCCCCTCCTAAGTATCCTCTCATCTTCCTGGGCTTATGGCTGCCCAGCCATAGACCAAATTTCCCAGCTTCCCTTCCAGATATGGATATTTGAGTACATTCGGGCCAACAGTTTGTACTGGTTTATTTCCAGTTGAACAACAAAATGCTCCTCTGGGCTTGGCTCTTTGTCCCTTCTCTAGAGATGTTCTGTGGCTGTGAAGAGGCGTAGCTCATAAGAACATGTGAGAAGACGGCCTACCAGAGCACTTGGATTTTGCACAATCTGTTGGGTATCCAATGGCCTGCACACTTGTTGGTGACTTGCACAGCAAGTCCAAGAGGCATGGCGAGTAACGACAGTGTCTTTATTACTCTCTCTCTCTCTCTCATTCTCTATCACACACACACACACACACACATGCACACTCACACAATTTCACACACACACCCAGAGCATTTATTGAGTTATTTGGGGGGAAGTTACAAGAAAATTACAAGAATTCGGAGCTTCTTTTAACCTCACCTGAAGAATCCTAAGTCTATTTCTTACATAATCCCAGCCTTTTTCAATTTTAGAACTAGGAACATTTTTCATTCTGAGTGGTTTGGATTCTGGATAACATAAAACTTCTTCTCTTCCCTTTATTCTCAAATTACATCTTATAAATCAAATAGTGGCATAGGCTGAGTAATGCAATTGAAAGCAGCTTTCTCTAAGTATGGCCACCCGCTTCAAAGTCACTAGGATACAAATTCCTGCATCTAACACCAGAATGAGAATTTAAAGTTCCCTAGCTCATTTTTTCTTCCTTTGGCATAAGTATTGAGAAATGCTATTTCAATGATACCACTTCATACTTTTAAACAAAAGCCCATATCCTTTAGTATAAATCAAATTGCTTTCCTAAAATCAATCACTGACACCTCAAAGTTTGATAACTACCCAGACTTCCTAACCCTTAATCTTTCTAGAATATTTCTTTGTAAACTCGAACCCGTCTCTAATTAAAGGCATCCAGTCAGTACAGTGGAGAAGAGGTGGAGTGTGGAGGTACATCTCTTGCATGCTGAATTCGCTTAGTCTCAGGAAAAATTTCTCAAAATTTTACTTTGGTGCCCACCTTCCTTTTCTGCTTTGTCTCCTCACACCAGAAGCAGAGCACTCAGCCTTCTGGTTGTCCTAAAACCCAACACCCCACCCCCCCCAGCCTGCCCTTGTACTGAATAATTCCCTTCCATGGTCCTGAAAGGAAGAAATGCACTTAGGAACATGTAGCTGTGTGTTAAGAGGCTGTCTGACTAAAAGTCATTCACACAAAGAGAAGGCATTTTCATTATAAAGAGGGGTGTGTTGATCGGAATGAACATCTAATTGGTGGGACAAGAGAAGAGGAGTTTGGCGGCAGCTCCCCACCCATCAGTACTTAGTTTGCCAAGTTCAAAGCCTCCTCAACCAGCCACTGTTTGGCCCTGCCTTCACCAGGGAACTGAGTAAAAGCTGACACTGGGTGGGCTGGCAAAGCAAACTGCCAGATGCAGACAGCGGGGACTTCCTATGATTTAAGCAGATGATCCGCACGGTGACATGATGGGGGGAGGGTGAGGGGCTGTTGGAGGTGAAGGGCAAGCATCTCCAGGCTGGACCCACTGTGTGCTAAGGGAGACGGCACAAAAGTGTGGTCTGTGAAGCAATGGATTGGACTGTGCTCCCCAAAAAGACATTTTCAAGTCCTCACCTGTGGTCTGCGAATGTGACCCTATTTGGAAACAGGATCTCTGCAGATGTTATTAGTTAAGATGAGGCCAAAAATGGACTGGGGTGGGCCCTAATCCAATGTGCCTGGTGTCCTTAGAGCAAGGGGAGGACTGAACACATAGGGAACGAGCAGATGGCCCCGTGATGGAGGCAGAGATTGAGTTATGTCATGGATTGCTGGCAAGCCACTGCCACAGCACTACAGACTTCAGAGTAAGTGCCCTGCTGACACCTTGATTTCCAGCTTGTAGGATCTTCTAAGATCCTATTTAGATGACGCCAAGTGGAATCAGGGTGGGCCTCAATCCATAAGTCTGGAGGCCTTATAAAGAGAAGCCGGAGGTCTTAGAAGCACACAGAGGGGATCAAGGACACTGCCATGTGATGGGAGGCAGAGATGCAAGTCAAGGAGCCCCAAGGCCTGCAGTAAGCCAGCACCGGAATGCTACAGACTTCAGGGAGAAAGCATTGTTGACACCTTGATTTTGGACTTCTAGCCTCCCAAACTGTGAGCCAACAAATTCCTGTTGTTTAAGCCAATGCACTGTGTGGTATTTGTCACAGCAGCCCCGACAAACTAAGACGGGCTCCATGTACAATACTTGGACTCCCCGAATGATCTCAGGCAATCCCCTCCCAGTACCTTTTCTTCCCGTGTGGCCCCGGCTCCATCTCCTGCCTGGCTGTCCCGAGGCTGCAGCTCCAGCACCGTGCGAAAGAGCTTTTCGGAGGTCTGGGTGAGGAAGCCGATCTCTGCATTTGGATGGAGGCCGTACAGATATGGTGATTCTGGGGGTAGCTCGGCATCGATGTACTGAAAACCAAGGACAGAGGCACTTACCCAGGAATCAAGACACATCTCTCCTGCCCCAAGCGGCTTGTCCTCTGACGGGCAGTTGGTGGGCCGGGCCACATCCCGGGCACCAGTGTCCCTTTGATCCTCCTTGTGAACCAGCTTGCCCATCCCGAATGACCTCAGCACGCTCCCCACATATTGGTGCACATGCTTCTCCCCAGTCTTTCCTTGACATCATCTGTTTTCATGTGCCATGCCTGTTTTCTAGAAATTCCAGTTTTGTGGTATCATTCTGTTTTTGGGATGCTTGGATGGCTGCCTGTTATCCATCACCAACCCCACCCCTTCTCCTGCTCTGATATATTCCCGTCCCTCCAGCTGCGGGACAAATCCTCATGGTCCTTCATAAACACTAACCTCTATCTGACATGAGAATTTTACTCAAGCTCTTTGAGACTCCCGGTCTTCTTCCTGTTAAATCCCTTTTCTCCCCACCCTGTGTTCATCTAAATCAGGGATGACAACCCTAAATGCATACATGGAACCACGCATGCAAAAATAAATGTGTGAATTGGGCTGTAGGACAAGGTGGGCTTTGCTTTGAGCTGGGGAGTTCATGTCACTGGCTAAAGATATTCGAATTTAAAAACTTTAAAGCAGGTGTCATCCAAACAACACATCTCCATTGCCAATTGTAGTGAGCTACAGTCTGTCATCCCTAAAAAATCCTCCCCAGCGTCTCCAAATGTTCTCTGAGTATCCCTTCACAGTTCTTTCTGTTACAGCGAGAAATTATCCCTTGAGTTTAGCACCCAACTTGTATTTAATTTCTTGATGTCTGTAACATCTATGCTAAGTAAAAGACTATTAATTCTTTAAAGGCAAATTTGTGTTTATTTATTTTTGTATTTCTCCAGCACCCAGCAAACTGCCAGACCCTTGGTAGGTGCCTTACAATCATCTACTAACCGACACATTAAAGAGAGGAATGAAGAAAAGAAAACTCTAACTACCTCCATTATTTGGGAGTCTACAAACCACGTGATAAGAGAATTGGACATGCTTAAGTGCTCCACTCACCCCCCGTGCCCATCTCCTGTGCCAGCCTCTGGGCAAACTGTCCCCTGGACGCTAGGGGAGGCTCTGGAATAATCTTCTTGGGTAAAGTCTTGAAGCTTTTTGGTGAAGTGATTTTAAAAAATTCTTATTTCCTTTAGAGTCTTACTGCTTTTTAATTTCCACATGCATTGATTTTTTTTTTCTGGATCAAATGACTTTTATAACTTACCCTTTTAAACTTTCTGAATTAAAAATGTTCAAAGCTTGTAGTTAATGTTCCTATGACTGGTATTTTCCTTTGGTTTGCTATTCAAGCGTTCTTCTAGGCAGGTTCAGAAGTCAAACAATGGAAATCTCTTTTTCATTATCTTTCAATGTATTTTCCCTGGCAGGTCGGAATCAATTTTTAAAAGGCAGAGATGAATGCTTTAAAAATAGCCATGATAATAGCAAAATGGAAAAAGAACAGTAATAGTAAGAAAAAGCCCTGTAAAAATGTTTTCCTTGGCATATACGTGTGAGTATGTGTGCTTGTGTACAGCGAACGACACGGAAGTGGAAGGTTGAGTGAGCTGACCACAAGATCACGTCCCTCTGAAGGTGTTTAGAACCACTAGTGTAAGCTTTACCCACAGTTGACCAAGTCCTTTCCTGAAATTTTGCTTGTTATGCCTTTGTCAACCTCCTAGATGAATGCAAGCAAATAACTGCCCCAGATGTTATTGGTTAGAAAAGAGCAGTAGGTGGAATTATTGAGCCAAACATCTAGAAAGAAAGGGATCTCCACAGGCTCAAATTCTTCATGAACTCAAGGCTAGAAGTCCTGTGGTTTTCAAGTTGAACAGGGCAAATTAGGGCTGAGGAGCAAATTTGATGTGCATTCCACCCTTTAAGCCACTCTTCCCTGGCCCCTTCTTGAGGTGCGCGGCTGTGGGCATCCCCAGCCGTGCAGGGAGCGCCCAGGTCCCGTGGGGGCCCTGCTGACCCTCACCTGGTGGTAACCACCGTAGTCCAGGTTGCCTGGGAGTGGGAACCCTGGGGCCAGAGACAGCTCTCCTTCCAACATTTCTGGCTTAATGAATTCCTCCAGGTAGGTTCTGCAGAGCCTCCGGTCCCAGTCGTCTGTGATGTGACCTCCGTACATGATCTCTCCAAAGAGGTAGCGCAGATCATCGTAGGGGACCTGAGAGAAGGAAAGACTTGGTACAGGCCTCGGGGCTGGCCTGACGTGGGGGCAGAGCCCACGCCACAGGGGCGTGTGTCGAGGTTAGGACACTGCCTAACTCATTCATCCTCACACCCCCGCTGCCCCACAGAATCAGGCATCTTTAGGAGCTCGCTAAGTGCTTGGAGAATTACATCAAATGTCACATATATTCTTTCCCACTGTCAGAGTCACCAACTGTGACGAGGAAGTCAGGCTCTATCTACGATGGGCAAATGTCAAATGGGGGAAAGCGAGGACCAGAGTTGCTCTGCCATTCGTTTAGCAAATTAATTAATGGTCTCCTTTTGAAAGTTCAGCGTGAATGAAATGCAGGATGCCAAGTTAGGGAGGGAAGTTGCCTGGGGAAAGCCTGGTGGCAATGCAGCAAAGGAAGGGACAGCGCTGTGGGAGGTGAGCTTTCCAGGGCCCTGAAGCTGAAGGCAGAGGGCCTGCTTGGACATCTGGGCTTAACACATGTTCGCCCCCAGGAAGAGGCTGTGGCCCTGTTGATGCTCCATTTGGTCCATGAATTAGAAGAGCTGTGATGGTGTAAACATTTCTCTAAATGGAAGAGCACTGATTGCTAATGCGAGATTTCTGTGAAATGGAGATTATCGGACAGAGAATAAAAGAGATTGGGTGTAGCAAGAATTTGGCTGCTCCTTCAGCTTTGGCAAGACAATGCCTGTGTGCCGAGCTGTGTGCCTGGAGAGTTCTACAGCTTGGCTAATTAAATTAAGAACCTGGATGCATGTGGGGCCTCTTCCTGCCCACCTGCCACGCTGCCAGGACACCTAGGTGATCCGGTGGGCTCCGGAACAAAGTCTCATGTGACCACCTCACACAGGGCCTGGGTCATGTGCTTGATTTCCTGAGCCCCCTCAGCTCTGACCTCATCATGGTCGTGTTTCGGTCTCAGGCTGGTCCTGGGTTGGCCACTTGGCTCCTCTGGCCCTTCATCAGTTCCACGCATGAGGGTGGAGACCTTCCCTACTGCATCATCGCCCGAGACGGGCCCCTCCTGACCGGCACCTGCACTGGCTGGGCCTCGAACGTCCACCTCTCTACATCCTTTACCTTCGTGTTGGCCTCCAGGAAGTTGTAGAGCACGTTCACACAGATGGTGAGGTCCCCCGTGTTGAAGGGGTAGGAACGATTCCATCCCTGGGGCCCAAACTTTCGTCTTTCTGCCACCACGGCGTGAAAGTAACAAAGAGCAAAGAGGATGCTCTTAAACTCTATCTCGCGGGAACACATCTCCAGAGAGTCCTGAAAGGAAAGCAGTGCTTCCAGTGTTAACACATGGCTTCCCTTACACAGGGCAGTCTGGGTGGGGGTTACGATTGGGGTTTGTTTGGATAAAGTTATCACATGTCCTGGTTGGGGTTTGAGCTACAGCGGGATTATAGATTGCACTGTGGATAGGCAAAGGGTCAGGGTTGAGGGGCACCTACAGAGGGGATGAGGTTGAGTTCAGAATAGGGGTTAAGGTTTAGAATCACGTTATAACAGGGTATGGCTTATGGTTAAAGTTTGCACATACAGAACACGCTAATTAAGTTCCCTAGCACAGCTAATGGAAATCAGGGTACTGGGCCATGGGAGTGTCATGTTCGTCATATTAATATAATGTTGCACTGGGGTGTGGTTGGAGACTCCTACTATCACTTTGATTTCTTCCCCTCCTGCCGTGTTTCTCTTGCTCAGTCTGGAGCCTTGGTAGGTGTAATCACTGTCTCCCTGACTAAGGAATCCCCAGTTCCTCTGCTGAAATGCAGTGGAGGATGGGAATCAGACACACAAGAAGGGGAACAGTGCTGTGTCACTCCCCATCTGTTATGGGTTGAATCATGTCCCCCCAAAATGACACGTTTAAGACCTAAACCCTGGCCCCAGGCCTGCAATACTATTTGGAAACAGGGTCTTTGAAGATGTGATGAGTTAAGATGAGGCCACACTTGATTGGGGAGGGCCCGAGTCCCATCCGACTGGTGTCCTCATCAGAAGAGGGAACGCTAGACACAGGGACACACAGACACAAAGGGAGAAGACTGTGACGGTGGAAACAGAGACTGGAGGGGGGCCGAGGAACGCCCAGGAGGGCCGGCAAACACCAGGAGCTGGAGGAGGCGAGGAAGGGCTCCCCCACAGGTTTCAGAGGGAGCTTGAGTTTGGGCTCCAAGATTCCAATACTGTGGGGCTGTCCACTTCTTTTGTTTTAAGCCACTTAGTTCGTGGTACTTTGTTACAGAAGCCCTAGGAAACCAAGACTCCATCTTAACGGCTCTACTGAACCTGAGCGGGGGTGCCCGGAGCACAGGGCTGAGGGAAACAAAAGCACTGGAGGGTTATTGCTGCAGAGGCTAAGAAGGGGGAAGAGAAGAAGAGGGGATGAAAGAAGGAACAGAAAAACAGTGGATGAAAAGAGAAGCAGGAGATGGTTCAGAGGAAGGCAACGGAGCTGTGCTTGGCAGATCTGAAAGGAGATGGTGGTGATGGTGGAGAGGGGAAGTCCTGCATTTTGAAAGACAGGGACCCCTGGTTTCTTCAGAATTAAAAATCATTTCCTCTGACTGAGACCCTCTCTGTTTAGGAAGGAGGAAGACGTTGCAGCTGGGGCACGAGAGAGGCTTTTCAAAGCCCACTCAACATGCAGTGAGTTCCGTTCTGGTTTTTCTTCTGGGAATTGGCCCTTAGACAGGAGGCACAGGGGAGACAAGGCAGAATAAGCTTCTAATCATTTTGATTTTTCCATAGAGATGTCATGACACAATCCCCTGGTATGAGGGGTCCCTGCAGTCCTTTCACTTGATACTGAGTTTTCCAGGAAGGCTGCACGTTGGAGGGCCAGAAGCGGCACAAGGACAGGGTCATTGCTTCCTGCAAGTCAGAATTTAAAACTGCTTTCTGGTTACAGCTGTTCTTTACAGACATGAGGACGTTTCGTTAAACATTTGAAGAAACTGGGTCCTGCTGAAAAATGCCGCTAGGCACAAACACAAGGAGTCACACATAAAAATGCTGACACTGGCTGATGGTACACTCAAGCCAAAGGCAGAATAAGCTAATCATCCACAAACAGCACAGCTATCAGGGAAACAGGGATAAAAAGAGTTCAGCTCTGAAATTTGTGCCTTTAATGGTTAAAATAGGGCTCTGGAGGAACACAGTGAGTAAGGGGTGTTCTAGAGGCATCTGTTCTAGGAAACTCGTTAAAAGCAGAAGGGAGCAGCTGGAATTCTTGTGAACAATGAAGATACTCATAAGTCTATTGCTCTTTCTCAGAATGAGTCATTGGAGAGGCTATCAACACCAAAACCCAACTGTGGTAGGGACAGGACAACTAGAAAAGTCAAACTCTTTTAGGATGTGTTTCCCACTTGCCTGACAATTTCAAAGTAAGTAGAAAAGAGGATGAGAGGATGACCCAGGCTGTACGTCAGGCTTGCAGAGAGATAAACCCAAGAACAAGAGCTCCTGGCAAGGTGAGAAGACGAAGCAGGTGTGGCAATAGATGACAAGAATCCCACCGAGGCCTAAGACTAGTCTACAGTAGGCTGAACACGTGAAGCATCTTCTGACCTCCCTGCTGGCTTTGCCCACGTCCCTCAGAGCAGAAGAGCCTGGCAATGGTCTACCACTGACTTCTTCAATTAGAGCTAAATGCATCAAAATATTTTTTTTTTTAAATCTATAAGTTTACTTTTTGCTTATGCAAAATCTACTGCAGGTCCAGGGGCTTTTTAGGACAGCTCCCTCCCAAGCTGGGATCCAGACTGATGGAATCTCCACCTTCATGTGGCTGTCTCATCTACCACTTGAGGCCTCCATGGGGGCCATCGCCGAGGAAGAGTGAACTAGAGGATTGACACCAGTTCTCAAATGCACAGCCCTTTGGACAGAACTAGCCCCACGGCTCCATCGACCTCCAAGAGAACTGGGAAATGTGGAGGAGCAACTGACATCCTTTTAGGGGCAGAAATGTCTTTGTTTGGAACCACCTACAATCTCCTGTAAAGAATGCTGTAGATTTAAAAGTTAAGGATGCAAGTTTCCCCTAATTCACATCTGGAGTTTTGTCAAGACCTATTTAAGAAAAAAAGAAAGAAAGAAAGGAAAATACTCCTGAGTCAAGAGAGCATTTTGCCTTCTGCCCCATGTTGCAACAGATAAGGAATTTTTAATAAAAATTTCAAACTAAAATATCCTGACATTCTTCTGTCATAGATGGTGTGTGGGATTTGGAGTTGGGTTGCAAGGGGAGTGAGAAAGGAGGAGACTAGATAAGTTTGGCTTCTCAAGTCTTTGTGGGCACTTCCCTCTCCCAGCTGTACTGCTTGACTCCCGTACTATGGGAGCTTTCATGTAATCAGCAAAATCATCTAAGACTCTGACTGCCAAACGGTCTTTTTTTTTTTTTTTTTAATCATCATTTTATTGAGATATATTCACATACCACGCAGTCATACAAAACAAATTGTACTTTCGATTGTTTACAGTACCATTACATAGTTGTACATTCATCACCTAAATCAATCCCTGACACCTTCATTAGCACACACACACAAATAACAAGAATAATAATTAGAGTGAAAAAGAGCAATTGAAGTAAAAAAGAACACTGGGTACCTTTGTCTGTTTGTTTCCTTCCCCTACTTTTCTACACATCCATCCATAAACTAGACAAAGTGGAGTGTGGTCCTTATGGCTTTCCCAATCCCATTGTCACCCCTCATAAGCTACATTTTTATACAACTGCCTTCGAGATTCATGGGTTCTGGGTTGTAGTTTGATAGTTTCAGGTATCCACCACCAGCTACCCCAATTCTTTAGAACCTAAAAAGGGTTGTCTAAAGTGTGCGTAAGAGTGCCCACCAGAGTGATCTCTCGGCTCGTTTAGGAATCTCTCTGCCACTGAAGCTTATTTCATTTCCTTTCACATCCCCCTTTTGGTCAAGAAGATGTTCTCCGTCCCACTATGCCGGGTCCACATTCCTCCCCGGGAGTCATATTCCACGTTGCCAGGGAGATTCACTCCCCTGGGTGTCTGATCCCACGTAGGGGGGAGGGCAGTGATTTCACCTTTCAAGTTGGCTTAGCCAGAGAGAGAGGGCCACATCTGAGCAACAAAGAGGCATTCGGGAGGAGGCTCTTAGGCACAACCATAGGGAGGCCTAGCCTCTCCTTTGCAGCAACCGTCTTCCCAAGGGTAAAACCTGTGGTAGAGGGCTCAACCCATCAAACCACCAGTCCCCTATGTCTGTGGTCATGTTAGCAACCATGGAGGTGGGGTAGGCGAATACCCCTGCATTCTCCACAGGCTCCTCAAAGGGGCACTACATCTTTTTTTTTTTTTTTCCTTGTTTTTCTTTCTTTTTTTTTTTTTAACTTTCCCTTCTTTTTTAAATCAACTGTATGAAAAAAAAAAGTTAAAAAGAAAACAAACATACAATAAAAGAACATTTCAAAGAGACCATAACAAGGGGGTAAGAAAAAGACAACTAACCTAAGATAACTGCTTAACTTCCAACATGTTCCTACTTTACCCCAAGAAAGTTACATAATATAGCAACATTTCTGTGAACTTGTTCCTACTATATCCATCAGAAATTAACAGACCATAGTCATTTCTGGGCATCCCCAGAACGTTAGCTTATCTGTTCTTCTTGGATTATTGTTCCCCCTTCCTTAATTGCTCTCTACTGCTAGTTCCCCTACATTCTACATTATAAACCATTTGTTTTACATTTTTCAAAGTTCACATTAGTGGTAGCATATAATATTTCTCTTTTTGTGCCTGGCTTATTTCGCTCAGCATTATGTCTTCAAGGTTCATCCATGTTGTCATATGTTTCACCAGATCGTTCCTTCTTACTGCCGCGTAGTATTCCATCGTGTGTATATACCACATTTTATTTATCCACTCATCTGTTGAAGGACATTTGGGTTGTTTCCATCTCTTGGCAATTGTGAATAATGCTGCTATGAACATTGGCGTGCAGATATCTGTTCATGTCACTGCTTTCCGATCTTCCGGGTATATACCGAGAAGTGCAATCGCTGGATCGAATGGTAGCTCTATATCTAGTTTTCTAAGGAACTGCCAGACTGACTTCCAGAGTGGCTGAACCATTATACAGTCCCACCAACAATGAATAAGAGTTCCAATTTCTCCACATCCCCTCCAGCATTTGTAGTTTCCTGTTTGTTTAATGGCAGCCATTCTAACCGGTGTTAGATGGTATCTCATTGTGGTCTTAATTTGCATCTCTCTAATAGCTAGTGAAGCTGAACATTTTTTCATGTGTTTCTTGGCCATTTGTATTTCCTCTTCAGAGAACTGTCTTTTCATATCTTTTGCCCATTTTATAATTGGGCTGTCTGTACTATTGTCATTGAGTTGTAGGATTTCTTTGTATATGCAAGATATCAGTCTTTTGTCAGATACATGGTTTCCAAAAATTTTTTCCCATTGAGTTGGCTGCCTCTTTACCTTTTTGAGAAATTCCTTTGAGGTGCAGAAACTTCTAAGCTTGAGGAGTTCCCATTTATCTATTTTCTCTTTTGTTGCTTGTGCTTTGGGTGTAAAGTCTAGGAAGTGGCCGCCTAATACAAGGTCTTGAAGATGTTTTCCTACATTATCTTCTAGGAATTTTATGGTACTTTCTTTTATATTGAGATCTTTGGTCCATTTTGAGTTAATTTTTGTGTAGGGGGTGAGGTAGGGGTCCTCTTTCATTCTTTTGGATATGGATATCCAACTCTCCCAGCCCCATTTGTTGAAAAGACCATTATGGCTCAGTTCAGTGACTTTGGGGGCCTTATCAAAGATCAGTCGGCCATAGATCTGAGGGTCTATCTCTGAATTCTCAATTCGATTCCATTGATCTATATGTCTATCTTTGTGCCAGTACCATGCTGTTTTGGCAACTGTGGCTTTATAATAAGCTTCAAAGTCAGGGAGTGTAAGTCCTCCCACTTCATTTTTCTTTTTTAGAGTGTCTTTAGCAATTCGAGGCATCTTCCCTTTCCAAATAAATTTGATAACTAGCTTTTCCAAGTCTGCAAAGTAGGTTGTTGGAATTTTGATTGGGATTGCATTGAATCTGTAGATGAGTTTGGGTAGAATTGACATCTTAATGAAATTTAGCCTTCCTATCCATGAACATGGAACATTTTTCCATCTTTTACGGTCCCCTTCTATTTCTTTTAGTAGAGTTATGTAGTTTTTTTGTATAGGTCTTTTACATCTTTGGTTAAGTTTATTCCTAGGTACTTGATTTTTTTAGTTGCTATTGAAAATGGTATCTTTTTCTTGAGTGTCTCTTCAGTCTGTTCATTTCTAGCATACAGAAACATTACTGACTTATGTGCATTAATCTTGTATCCCGCTACTTTGCTAAATTTGTTTATTAGCTCTAGTAGGTGTATCGTTGATTTCTCAGGGTTTTCTAGATATAAGATCATATCATCTGCAAACAATGACAGTTTTACTTCTTCTTTTCCAATTTGGATGCCTTTTATTTCTTTGTCTTGCCGGATTGCCCTGGCTAGCACTTCCAGCACAATGTTGAATAACAGTGGTGACAGCGGGCATCCTTGTCTTGTTCCTGATCTTAGAGGGAAGGCTTTCAGTCTCTCACCATTGAGTACTATGCTGGCTGTGGGTTTTTCATATATGCTCTTTATCATATTGAGGAAGTTTCCTTCAATTCCTACCTTTTGAAGTGTTTTTATCAAAAAGGGATGTTGGATTTTGTCAAATGCTTTTTCAGCATCTATTGAGATGATCAATTGATTTTTCCCTTTCGAGTTTTTAATGTGTTGTAATACATTGATTGATTTTCTTATGTTGAACCATCCTTGCATGCCTGGAATGAACCCCACTTGGTCATGGTGTATGATTTTTAATGTGTCTTTGGATTCTATTTGCAAGTATTTTGTTGAGGATTTTTGCATCTATATTCATTAGGGAGATTGGCTGGTAGTTTTCCTTTTTTGTAGCATCTTTGCCTGGTTTTGGTATTAGATTGATGTTAGCTTCATAAAATGAGTTAGGTAGTGTTCCATTTTCTTCAATGTTTTGAAAGAGTTTGAGTAAGATTGGTGTCAGTTCTTTCTGGAAAGTTTGGTAGAATTCCCCTGTGAAGCCATCTGGCCCTGGGCATTTATTTGTGGGAAGATTTTTGATGACTGATTGGATCTCTTTGCTTGTGATGGGTTGGTTGAGGTCTTCTATTTCTTCTCTGGTCAGTCTAGGTTGTTCATATGTTTCCAGGAAATTGTCCATTTCTTCTACATTATCCAGTTTGTTGCCATACAGTTGTTCATAATATCCTCTTATAATTTTTTTAATTTCTTCAGGATCTGCAGTTATGTCACCTTTTCATTCATTATTTTGTTTATATGGGTCTTCTCTCTTTTTGATTTTGTCAGTCTAGCTAGGGGCTTGTCAATCTTGTTGATCTTCTCAAAGAACCAACTTTTGGTGATATTTATCCTCTCTATTGTTTTTTTGTTCTCTATGTCATTTATTTCTGCTTTAATCCTTGTTATTTCTTTTCTTGTACTTGGTTTAGGATTGGTTTGCTGTTCATTTTCTAGCTTCTTCAGTTGATCCATTAGTTCTTTGATTTTGGCTCTTTCTTCCTTTTTAATATATGCGTTTAGTGCTATAAATTTCCCCCTTAGCACTGCTTTTGCTGCATCCCATAGGTTTTGGTATGTTGTGTTCTCATTTTCATTCGTCTCTATAAATTTAGCAATTTCTCTTGCTATTTCTTCTTTAACCCACTGATTGTTTAGGAGTGTGTTGTTTAACCTCCAGGTATTTGTGAATTTTCTAAGTCTCTGATGGTTATTGACTTCTAATTGTATTCCATTGTGGTCAGAGAATGTGCTTTGAATAATTTCAATCTTTTTAAATTTATTGAGGCTTGTTTTATGTCCCAGCATATGATCTATTCTGGAGAAAGTTCCATGAGCACTAGAAAAGTATGTGTATCCTGGTGATTTGGGATGTAATGTCCTGTATATGTCTGTTAAATCTAATTCATTTATCAGATTGTTTAGGTTTTCAATTTCCTTATTGGTCTTCTGTCTGGTTGATCTATCTATAGGAGAGAGTGATGTGTTGAAGTCTCCCACAATTATTGTGGAAACCTCAATTGCTTCCTTTAGTTTTTCCAGTGTTTCTCTCATGTATTTTGTGGCACCTTGATTGGGTGCATAGACATTTACGATTGTTATTTCTTCTTGCTGAATTGCCCCTTTTATTAGTATGTAGTGGCCTTCTTTGTCTCTCAAAACATCCCTGCATTTGAAGTCTATTTTATCTGAGATTAATATTGCTACACCTGCTTTCTTTTGGCTGTGGCTTGCATGAAATATTTTTTTCCATCCTTTCACTTTCAGTTTCTTTGTGTCCCTGTGTCTAAGATGAGTCTCTTGTATGCAACATATTGATGGTTCATTTTTTTTGATCCATTCTGCGAATCTATATCTTTTAATTGGGGAGTTTAATCCATTTACATTCAACGTTAAAACCGTGAAGGCATTTCTTGAATCGGCTATCTTATCCTTTGGTTTATGTTTGCCATATTTTTCCCTCTCTCTATTAATATCCTTTATTGTACCCATACCGAATCTCTTTAGTACTGAACCTTTCTCCAAGTCTCTGTTCTGTCTTTGTTTCTCTGTCTGTAGGGCTCCCTTTAGTATCTCCAGTAGGGCAGGTCTCTTGTTACCAAATTCTCTCAGCATTTGTTTGTCTGTGAAAAATTTAAGCTCTCCCTCAAATTTGAAGGAGAGCTTTGCTGGATAAAGTATTCTTGGCTGGAAATTTTTCTCACTCAGAATTTTAAATATATCGTGCCACTGCCTTCTTGCCTCCATGGTGGCTGCTGAGTAGTCACTACTTAGTCTTATGCTGTTTCCTTTGTATGTGGTGAATTGCTTTTCTCTTGCTGCTTTCAGAACTTGCTCCTTCTCTTCTGTGTTTGACAGTGTGATCAGTATATGTCTCGGAGTGGGTTTATTTGGATTTATTCTATTTGGAGTTCGCTGAGCATTTATGATTTGTGTATTTATGTTGTTTAGAAGATTTGGGAAGTTTTCCCCAACAATTTCTTTGAATACTCTTCCTAGACCTTTACCCTTTTCTTCCCCTTCTGGAACACCAATGAGTCTTATATTTGGACGTTTCATATTATCTATCATATCCCTGAGGTCCATTTCGATTTTTTCAATTTTTTTCCCCATTCTTTCTTTTATGCTTTCATTTTCCATTCTGTCATCTTCCAGGTCACTGATTCGTTGTTCAACTTCCTCTAGTCTTGTACTATGAGTGTCCAGAATCTTTTTAATTTGGTCAACAGTTTCTTTAATTTCCATAAGATCATCCATTTTTTTATTTAGTCTTGCAATGTCTTCTTTATGCTCTTCTAGAGTCTTCTTGATTTCCTTCATATCCCGTACTATGGTCTCATTGTTCATCTTTAGTTCTTTGAGTAGCTGCTCTAGGTGCTGTGTCTCTTCTGGTCTTTTGATTTGGGTGCTTGGGCTTGGGTTATCCATATCGTCTAGTTTTTTCATATGCTTTATAATTTTCTGTTGTTTTTGGCCTCGTGGCATTTGCTGAACTTGATAGGGTTCTTTTAGGGTTTGTAGACCTATTGAAGTCCTTATCTCTAATTTATCAGATCTACAGCTTCGTGGAGTACACTTTCTCTAACTAACCAGCAGGTGGCGTCCACGAGCCACCTGTTCTCCACAAGCCAGTTCTCCCCTGCTTAGCCTTTTTTTTGGTGAGTGGGGGAGTGAGTCTTGTGGGGCCCAATTGGTGTACCAAGCTTGTGTGTGTAGTTGGTGTTGCCTGCCCTGTATGTGGGGTGTGTTTCTGGGCAGTCGGGGAGGGGGGGTGGCCCTAACAATCAAATCTCCCTGATGATCCTAGAGTTTTAAAGCTGCTGCAATAGTCTAATCCTTCAGTTCAGTCCTGCCACAGTTTGTCTCTGCCACTGACCCACAAGTCTTTGGTATTGGCGTATGGCTCCTGAGACTTGCAAGTGGGCCCCTCTTCCAGGCCGTGCACCCCGGGTCCTCTGTTGAGGTATGACTGTGCTATGTCACAGGTGAGTGCCGTCCCCCCAGGGCAGTTCTGGGCTGCTGGGCTGTGTAGGGAGGCTCCCAGTCTGCTCAAATGATGGCTGAATGGGGCTTTGTTAATTCACACTGCTCCACCTTCCCAGCTCTGGGACAATCAGCTGAGGTTGCAGGGAAGGCTAATGTCCACGCCCAGTTTTGTGGTGTGTGCCTGTTATTTGAAGCACTTCCGTCACACTGGGTTGTCTGGGGCAGCTCTGGGCTATGGGGCTGGCGATGGGCAGGAGTGTTTCCTGTCCACCAGGATGGCGGCTGTGAGCGGACACCCCCCTTTTCTTGGGAAGTTGTGGTGTTTAGTGAATTTTCTCAGCCACTGGATTATTGCCTTTTGTCTCAGAGCTCTCTTAGTTCTGCTCTTGACTTGACGTGCCCAAATTGCAATTCTTTGAAGCTTTTTGTATTGGGCTTCTTAGAGTCTTAGAGTAATTGTTTTAGAAAAAGAAAAAAGGATTAAAAAAAAAAAAAAAAAAAAAAAAGGCCCTCCTCAGATATCTAATGGGTTATTGAAATGCTAATAGACAAAGCAACCAGGGCCATTAAGGAAAGGTCCACTGGGCAGAGAGATCAGCTTTTCTTTGGGATTTGCATATGCGCCTCAAGGCCTGAGCTCCGCCCTTCCCCTTTCTGTGTTCACCAGAACTCCAGAAATCCTCTGCTTTTATTTTGGAGTTTTTCGTGTTATTTTGTTTTTTTTTCTATGCCTGTCTCCTCTCTGCTGGGCTGGCAGCTCTCAGATTCTCTGGTGTCTGGTCTCAGTCTATCTATGGTTGGAGTTTGAATCAGTAGAATGAGTTTCCGAGAAGGGCTACCACTGCAGTTCTCCCTTCTCCTTCCCGGAGCTGACAGCCCCTCCTCCCACGGGACTGAGCCTGGCAGGGAGGGCACGGATCCCCTGGCCGCAAAAACTTACAGATTTCGCTGATCTCAGCAGTTCGACATTTTCATGAGTGTTGTATGAAGTATGCCCAAAGACAGATTGCTCTGTGGTGTCCAGTCCACGCAGTTCCTGGCTTTTTACCTACTTTCCTGGAGGAGTAACTATAACTTACAGCTCAGCAGTCTGCCATCTTGCCCCGCCTAGTGCTCCAAACGGTCTTTATTTTATTTTAACTTAACCAGGCCCCAAAGGGCTGCTGGTACTGGTGGCTTTCTTTGGGGTAGCTGGAACCATTGTCCCATTGGAAGGCCCATCTCAAGTTCTGTAGATGACCCATCTTGGAATTGTGGTGGGGTTTGGCATTGACTCTACGAAACTAGACACCCAATGGTGCTACTGTGAGATGACATCATAGATAATAACCTCCCCAGCAGCTCCTGGAACCCTCTCGTTGGACTCCAGCAAGGCCCAGTGTGGCACATAAACTTTAAGGTGGCCTCCATGCGCCCCCTGCACCCGCTGGTATTTGTGCCACTGTATACTCCCTTCAGTCCCACCCCAGGGAAGGGAGAATTTCCCAAGGAAGGAGAGTGAGGAAAGGTGTCTTATTGAAACAATGGAAGAGGACTGAGCTACAGACTTCCAGGAGTTGGCAATCCATGCATGCATGTGTCAAGTGACATTACTTGTATGACAGCATCACCCCTCTGTTTAGAGATAGTATGCTTAGCCAATAAATGTATAATCATATCAGTTAGATTTATAGCAACATGCCCTCTTCCAGCTTGAAATATTTAGCTAACATGTTGATTGTAGAAGGTTCCCCCCATATCTCCTGCACAAGGAAATCTCTAAGCTCTGCTCCCCAGGTGCATCTGGGGATTGAGAGCTGTGTTGTACTGAGTGGGCACTGCGTGGATGTCAGCTTCAAAGGAAACACGTTTTGCCCCCACCGGGCATTACTCCACAGGGCTCCCTCCCCACCCAGTTGCATGCGCCTCTCCCACCCAGGTTGAATCAGCTCTTTGTGAACCAGGTGCTCTTCTCCCCTCCCTCTTGGGGAAGTACCTGAGTGAAGTTGTCCAGGGCCTTGTGCAGGTTGGCATGCATTCCTGTGGGGGGCTCATTGGTGATCTTAATGGAATTCTCCAGGATGCCCTGGGGGATGATATGGCCCTCAGGGGAGGACGCAGGCTCTGCACTGATGAAGACCCTGAACTCTGGGTGGCTGTTCTCACTGTGCTCCTCCAGCTTCTTTTCCAGAGTGCTGAGCCACTTGGCTACCAGGTGGATGTTCTAGTAGGAAGAAAAGACGCCCCTAGTTCAGGCAACTGCTTAGGTCTGTTAGCAGAAGACAGTTATCAGGAAGGAAGATAGAGGAGAGACCTGGCCTTGGCTTAAACTCACATACCAACATGAGTCTTGGGATTCCTAGTAATGGGGCCCTTTCTTATATCCTGCATTTGAACCCTACCCCTTGACATGCTACGTTACACTAAAACAGTGTTCTCAAACCTGATCAAGCATGAGAAGCAACTGGATGGGTCGTTAGAACAGGGACTACTGGATCCCACCCCCAAAAATTCCTTATTCAGTAGGTCTGGGTGGGGTCTGAGAATTTTCATTTCCAACAAGTTCTCAGGTGATGCTATGTTGCTGGTGAGGGAATTACTTGGAGAACAACAGCGCTAATACATGGTTACTTTCCACGTCCAGATTCCCACTACCTGACACTCGGATTATTTGAATCCTGGATGCACAAAAGTCAGGTCCAAGGACCAGCAATGTTGGCATTCACCTGGCTGTGAGTCAGAAATGCAGAATCTCAGCCCCGATCTCACAGTTATTGAATTGGCAAATTTTTATAAGATCCTCTGGAGATTTGTATGCACATTAAAATTTGAAAAGCACTGATTTTAAACTCCATCTAGCTGGCTTCCTTGCCTCCTCTCTTTCCCCCCGCAAACCATTCTGCTAATTGTGCCAAAGTCATCTTCCTGAAACACAGTCACTGCTGCTCAGAAAACTGACAAAGCTTCCCTTCTCCAAGCCTAAGCCCTTCTGTCTAGTTTTTGAGTTCCTTTTTTCCACCCTATCTAATTCCTTTCTGTCTGTCTGTCTAGCCAAACCTACATTTATTTCTTAGCACTACTTTGTAGAATGTATCTTTTACTTTAGTAAGGAGAGTCATTAAAATATCTTTCATTATGATGAATAGATAAAAGCTCCTAGATAAATATTGGAGAAAGTTGCTTTGCAGAGCCCTAAATACATAGATCAGCACTGAGGACAGTATCTGGACCATAGTAATTTGGTCTCTGAGTGCCATTTTCTCTTCTATAAAATGAGAAATAACGATAACAATAATGTTAAGCATACATATTTAGCAGAGTTGTTGCAAACAAAGGCAATGGATTTGAAAGGGTTTTGTAGACTGTAAATGCTATCTAAGAGTTAGGGTGGTTGTTGAAATGAAAATTTGTTAAACTAAATAATTCATTTATAATCACACCATTGGAGTGGAGTTTCGTGGGCTGTCTGGAGGGCCAGGGTTCCTGTTAGCCAGGCAGTGCCAGCCACCACAAGTGAGTAGCTTCACCCACAACGGAGCTACTTCTTCCAGGAATTCCAACTTTTGCTGCAGGGAAGGGCAGGGCTGGGGGAAAATATCTCTGTACTCTGGGATAGAAAGTGGGATGGAGTCAGAGATCCCTAAGCCTGCCCACTGGGCCTGGACACAGTATGGGAAACCAAGCCCGTAGCTACGATAGCCGGGAAGGAAGCGGGGAGACAGTCTGGGTCTTGGTATTGCACCAAGGGTTCTGGGGAAAAGCCAGCTCTCCAGGAAAGGATCCCAAAATGTGTGCCATGGGATATGAACAGATGTTAGATCCATAAAGAGGCTCTATGTTCAACTATATTTGGGAAATTCTGCATTCAGCAATTCTATGCCATAGGATTTGATAACATACGTTAATCAGAACCATCAAGCTATTGATATCATTGCAAACCTTCTTTAATGGGGCATTATCGAATCCAGTGTTTTCCAGATTTTGAAAGGGAAGAGAGGAAGAGTGGGCAGAGAAGCCCAGAGATTGTGGGATGAGGCCCAAATAGGTATGGGGTCAAGAGGGGACGTACCTGCAAAATAACCCAGTGACCTTTCTTGGCAGCCAGATCCAGTGCAGCCTCGGCTACTACTTCCTGTCCTTGCCCCAAGGACACGTTGTGAAAATTTCGATTGTTGAAGGTATATCCGAGTTTTTTTCCTAAAAGCAGCATGGAGCATGTCATTCTTATTTCTTGCATCTAATCTGCATTGATTAGTGCTCACAAGTGCACATCTCCCTATCACCCCCGCAACACGGGTGTGCCTGAACACACACTCAGAGGTTCAAGTGCTGACCCTTTTCCTGCTCAGGGGGATGAGTCTACCAGTGTTTTGTTCCCAAACAAAGGAAGCACTTGTCCAGACCAACATCGCTTCACCCTTGCCTGCTTGCTTAATCCTCAAGAATGAGCAGGAGAGGTGGTGCTCTTTGGAATGGGTCAAATTTGAAGGCCAGACATTTGGCCACTATCCTACAGGGTGATGAGGGGAAAAGCGTCAAAGTGTAGCAAGCATGTGGTTGTGGTCCCTTCTAGCTTACTGTGCCCCTCTGAATATATATCACATCTTTCCTGGAACTTTGCTGGGAGGTGTGGTCAGAAGGGGCAGGATGCAGGTAGTTCTGACTTGCTAGACTTTCCACCATTTGAACACCAGTCCTTATCCCCCCTCCCCCCTGTGCCAGTTTAGATGTATTATGTCCCCCAAAATGACATGTTTTTTGATACAATCTTGTGGGGGCAGACATATTAGTGTTGATGAGGTTGGAACCTATTAATTCAATGTTTCCATGGAGATGTGACTCAATCAACTGTGGGTGAGACCTTTCATTGGATTGTTTCTATGGAGGTGTGGCCCTACCCATTCAGGGTGGGTCTTTGTTGGATCACTGGAGTATTTTAAAGAGAGCCACAGAGGCCCAGACACAGAGCAACTGAGAGTGACATTTTGAAGCGCTGCAGCTGAGTTGGACACTTTGAAGATGGCCACTGGAAGCTGACACAGACATTTTGGAGAATGCCATTTTGAAACACAACCTGGGAGCAAGCAGATGCCAGCCACATGCCTTCCCAGCTAACAGAGGTTTTCCGGATGCCAATGGCCTTTCTCCGGTGAAGGTACCCTATTGCTGATGCCTTGCCTTGGACACTTTATGGCCTTAGGACTGTAACTTGTAACCAGATAAAACCCCTTTATAAAAGCCAATCCATTTCTGGTATTTTGCATAACAGCAGCATTAGCAAACCAGAACACCCCCATTAGTCCCAACACACAGGGAAGTTTTATCTCATTGTTTTGCATAAATCAGAGAGAGGAAAGGGGCAAGACAAGAATGGGCTTGTTTGTATGGGTGTGAATGCTCTGTAGGATGTATCTCCGTAAGGGTAGCTGGTGTTGGGAACTAGGTAAAGAAACGGCCACGCAAACACAAATAACACAATCTTATCACAGAAGCAACACCAATGCTCATCAGTTATTCTCCAAAGCCCAAAGCCAAGCTTTACACAAAGAAATGACCTTAATATAGAGGACCAATTCTGCTTGGACAGAGCTATTGTCCCAATCCAATAAAGCTTAGAGAAATTATATAATATTGCTTTAGCTAAAAGGATCATAAAATGTGTAACACCATGAAGAATCATCAGGCAATTTTGCTAGGAAGGGAAATGGAAAAAGAGACATAAGAATAAAAAGCTCTATTTAAAAAATTTTAGTTCCAGAGGAACTAAGATTGAAGATGCAATTTGATAACGTGTGCAAGAAACTTTCTGAAAAAAACTTAATATTGGATATATTTTTTTAAATGGTAAAAGTACAGACTTTTCTTTAAGTGTGTGAGATAAAGCAAGATGACGACTTTTTGTAGGAAGTTAGTTATTACAGATTCGACTGAGATGAACCCAAGAAATACCTTTATTAAACTCTATAAATCCTAGCTGGCAATAAATTTGATGTCAGCTTTAGAACCGGGGAGAAAAACAACTTACTTCAGAGAAAATACCAAGATAAAATGTGTCGGGATTATAAAAAGGCCTTTGTGACATTTCTACTCACAAAAGAGCCCATTTCTTTTCTTTGTTAGCAAGAGAACGATATGCGGAAAGGGGTGCTTAATAAAGATTAGTTTGAAAATGACCGACTGGAGGGAAAGTAGAGAGGTCGAACAGAAACATGATGCATTAATTTAGGCTTGAGACATGACCGTGCGGCCGAGGAGGAAGAAATATACTGGATATATGGAGAGGGGGCAAAATGGACAGAATTAGCACTGACTGCGGTCAGCCAAGGAAGGCCACCTGCATCTCACATAGCCTCAGGATGCACCCAGGGAACCTGGCAGAGGCTCTCCACGCACCGCCCAGAGGCCATCTGGGCCACCAGCAGCCCCTCCAGCTGCCTGTGCTCTCTTGGGTCATCACCTTCATGCTGTTTGGGCTGTGGCCTCCCATGGTCCCACCTCTGCCACCTGCAACTCTCTCTTTGGCGGTGGCATCACCTGTAACCGTGCCCTACTGGAAACCTCTTTTCACCTCTCCACAACACAACCCCTCTGCCACCAGTCTCTCTGAGGACATTGCAACAACTCCTGTGGACCCCTGCTAGCTCCATATACATGGGGCTGCGAGGAAGGCAGACACATTTTCTAGCCTTCTATTGCTACTTCCAGGCTATTTATTCTCTACCCTATTATAAAAACCCTTCCTTTTTTAAAGCATATCCCATCTGGCTCTATTGTCTCCTAACCTTTTTGTTCTCTGCTTTCTACCAACATCCTACTTAAACTCACTTCTATCAAAGCCTTTGGCATTTGGTTCAACATTTTCTGTACCTCCAGTTTTGTTATCTTGGTAAACTTTATTGTCACTATAGATGGCTCATCCAATGTCCACCCTCTCACTTCCTCATCTTCAAAGACCTTAACTCCATTCTATTTCTTCTCTCCAATGGCTGCACCTAAGACTTTATCATCACTCAGAACAGCCCCATGTCGGAAACATTATCTTTGGTACTCATTCATGACTATCACTTCCTTTCCTCCCAGATTGTTCATTCTCTTATTCCTTCCCCACTGTATTATTCTACATCAGTGAAATGTCCAGTTCCTTGGCTCCTCTGTGTTTCCCCAATCTTTACCTTTACTTCTCTCTTATTTAGTATGGACCCAAGAATCCATAATTTGAACCATGATCTTGCAAGAGTCTCAACTCCATTGCCCCCTTCTACTTCTGCACTCTGTTTATAGAACTTCAACATTGGATTAATCCAAGCATTAATAAAAGGGATAAATAATAAATTTGGTGAATTGGAGTCACCACAAGTTCATGTTTCTCAACTTCAATGCTGTTTGGTAATCTTTCCATATGTCTGCTACCGTTTCCATAGTTCTCAAATGAACCCTGCCCTCCTCACTCTCAGCAGCTTACTTCACTCTTTACTTCCCTGGGAAAAGACAGGTAGACACTCCCTAACTCAATGCTGTCTTACCCACATCCCTGCACACTGCCATTGCCTCTCCATCGTGCACATCCCCACCTCAGTGGAAGAAACAGCCCTCCTCTGCCTATCACTTACCTTCTCTAACTGCCATTTCTTCTTGCAGCTCCAACTTTTGCCTCTCCCGCTCCTTAGCCCATGAATGAATGAACAAGTCCCTCTCATCACACAAAAAACAATATTCTATCAATCTTATAGCCACTCTCTAAGGACTGTACTCACCCTCGGCCTAACACCTTCCAGTTGCCTCTTAGATAAAAGCGTTGGGTCTAGGATCAATAAAAAAGATACTTGAAGCTAAATAATGATTATCTGGCTGTAAAGACACTAGATTGAAAACTGTTTCTTTGAACATGGTTCAAAGGCCTGCAAAAAATCTAGGTGAGCTCACAGTTCTGGCTAGAATACTGGAAGGAGAGAAGGAGACAGGGAAAGCAAAGGTGGGAGGTACAGCTTCTTTCTGATCACAAAATGGGGAAAAAACAAAACAAAATCAGAATTCATTTTGTCAAAGCCTGACAGTTGGATAAAGGAAAACGGAGAACACGATCATCCTAGAGTCAACTGAAAGAAAGACCAGAGAAGATGCCTGTAGAAGGGGAAGAAAGAAAAGGTCCTCTTTTGGGAACGTAAAGATGAAATCATGCTTTGAAAGGAGGTGATGAGTGGAAATACAGGAAGGGGGCAAATTGAGCTGCCTCAAAGAAGAGTGAACGATCATCATCACTATAATGCCATCAGTGCTACTGTACTTTGAACCTTTTCAAATCATTTTCACATCTGAGATTACATTTTATCCTCACAACAACTTTAGGAGGTAGGTATCATGGGCGATTAAAAACAAGGGAGAAGTAAATGAAGCAAAAGCAATAATAAAGGTGCAAATAAGGAAGTTAGCAAGAAGGTGATGAGAAAGAGAGAGAGAGGGAGGTGAAAGTAAAGCACTCTGAGAAGAGTAGTCAGAGAAGGCAGGAAGGAGAGAGAGAGGATGAATGATGATAAGTTTCATGTTAAGACAAATGCCAAGAAAAGCAGATAGATTATAAAGAAAGTTTTTTCTTCTTTTCATTAAAATTGTTTAGAAAGAGAAATCCTGGAGAAAACTGTGTAGTACAGAACTGCCAGCAAAGCATGGATTCCTAATCAAGGGTCAATGGATGAGCTCCAGGGCCTTAGAAAATTCCCCAAATCATCTATGGAATTTTGTTTGGCTCCAAGTATATGCATCTTTTGGGGAGAAGAGTAGGGATGAGGGAACAAATCTTTAATCTGCCTCTGGGGCTTTAGAACGCTATTCAATATTAAGAACCATCATAAAACAAAGGGATAGAGAAATGAAGGAGTTAAAAACATAAATCAAGTCTCCAAGGGTGGGAAAGGGTACCAAGCTATTTAAGAGACTAAGTGGAGGAAGAGTGGACTGTCTCATGCACAGACTATGCCTAAACTCAGAGACGCTGAGGCGACTTAACAAGCTGGGGCGAAAAGAAATTGTCTGAGTCAACTGTGTTGTTTCCAAACTCAAGAATACAAGCCCATCAGGCAAATTACTTAGCTCTAAGATGTGGGAAACATGGATGCCACCAAGTATACATTCTGAATGGGTGAATAAGAAAAGAAATCAAACCATCAGGAAGGAGGGGAGGGAGGAAGAAAGAGACAGAAAGAGGCAGAGGTGCCCAAATAATCTCTAGTTGATGAAGAGCAGTATTCTCTCCGGTAAGGAAATGCATGCTAAGAGTAAGCCAAAGGTAGGGCTGAGATAATATATTCAGAGACAAATAACAAGTATAAATCAGGGAGGGGTCTGTTTGTCTGAGATGATAGCTTCAAACTGAATAAGGGAATATTTGGAGGTCAATTGGCAAAGAGCAGTAGGAAATTGCTCATAGAAAGAGTGTGTAAAAGCTTCCAAAAGGAAAAATACTGAATAAAAATGAGAAAACCAGATTTGTCAATATGAAAGGAACAGTCTCCAGGGGACAGAAAGAACACAAACTCTATAAAAGTGTGAAAGTCAGGAATAACTTAGCTGTGATGACAGTTCTTATGATATACATTCATTCACTTGCTTGTTCATTCATTAAAAAAAATACATGTTAAGTACCTTCTCTGGGCTAGTTACTCTATTAGGCACTGGTAAGAAAATGATGAGCAAGATGTATACGGTCCTTGACCTCAAGGATTATCTTGAAGAGCAGGCCACAAACCTAAGCTAAAATTATACAAAGAATGATTTAATTAGTATTGCTCTGACGCAAATAGAGAGTGCTGTGAGAATGTGTAATGGGGAGGCTAATGGTCTTGCGGGGAAGAGGTCAGGTAAGGCTGACACCTGTAGGATGAGAAGGCACTAGACTGGTTAAGAGTTGGGGAGAAGTGTTTCAGACAAAAGCAACAGTTTGTGAAAATGCCCTGAGTCGCGAAGGCTCAGGAATCCCTGAGGATCTAAAAAGATTCTTTGGCTTCAGTAGAACAGCTGGAGAGACAGTCCGGGCCACACAGGCCTTGTAGACTATGTTAATGGTGTTGGACTTGACCTTACAAGCAATGGGAAATCAGTAGAAAGTTTTAAGTAAGAGAATAAGATCAGAATTGAGGTTTAACAAGATGACTCTGGCTGCAGGGTGGCAACGGATTCTAGAGCGAGAAGAACAGGGATGAGTTCGGGGGTTATTGTACTAGCCCAGGTGAGAGAGAATGGTGACGAGACTAGGGTGGCACAATGAAAACCGAGACACTTAGACTGATTTGAAACATATTTAGGAGGTAGACTCAGTAGGACTGAACGTGGAGGGGGAGTAAGGGAACAGCCAAGGGTGATTGATTCCCAGCTTTCTGGCAGGAGCAACTTCGTGGACGGTGGCGGCATTTAGCAGGAATAATAGAAGAAATTTTCCAGATCTAAAGAAAGAGACAAGTCTTCCACTTTGGAATTGGCATGCTTACTGCTGAGCAGGTGAACGGAAAGGACCCATACCAAGACGCAGAGTATGAACTTTCAGAACAGGAGTAAACAAAGCTTGTTTGAGGAGGAGGACAATGACTTTGGTTGGGACATGGTGAATTTGTGGTGCTTGTGAGGGCAAAAAAAGAAAGAGGAGCTGGTGAAGCAACTGGTTATACAGATCTAGAGCTGAGGCAAGAGGCCTGAACTGAAGTCATAAATGTGGGAATCTTAAGCACATAGTTATAAGCCATAGGAGTAGGTGTGACTGCAGAAGGAGAGAACCACAAGGGAAAACAAGGTAGGCAGGACTGAGCAGTGAGCCATCCAAACACTTAAATGATGGCTAGAGGAAGAAGAATCAGTAAATGACAATGAGAGGAAACAGAAAAACGGTAGGAGGAAAATCGACAGAACGCAGTACTGGGGGGATCACCAGTGTTTTGGAGGAATGGCTACCACAAAACAAGGAAAAACAAAAGACTAAATGAAAACTTTTAGAAATTTAAAACAAACAAAACACACACACGCACATACACACACATATATATTCTCCAACTAAAACATTCACTACAAGTGCTAACAATTCAAGGATATCTAACAGAATAAAGGCAAAGAGATAGAAAACAGAAAAGATGTGGAGAATACAGGAAGACCAACATCTGAATTATTAGAATTCCAGAAAGAGGGAGCATAGAAAATATAAGGGAGGTAGTTATCAAAGAAATGACAGGAGCTGAGAAATGACATGCCGTTTCCACTTGAAATGACATGCCGGGTACTGAATGGATATGAATGAAAGGGCTCTCACCTTGTACAGAACAGGAAATCTCAGAACACAAGGTAAAGGGATAACAGAAAACAAGGTAAAGTTTCCAGATAATAAAAACAGGTCACCAACGAGGAAGAGAAGAAAGCTATCCTTCTGACCATATGACCGCTCTGGAACAAAACTGGCTTCTGGAAGATAATAGACCAATGCGGCCAAATTTCTGAGTAAAAATAATTTTAGACCCAGCAAAACTATCAAACAAGTATATGAACAAAACTGAAGCATTTATGGAAACTCAAGGACTCAGACATTTCATTTCTCCTCATTCTTTATTGAGGATTTATGTCAGCAAAACAAAGGTGAAAAACCAGAAATAGAAGACATAGGATACAAAGATAGCAGAACTAACCCAGAAAATCGATAAAATAAGTTTCAAGATGAGAACTTCCTAGAAGGCTGAAAATACAATTTTCCTATATTAGAACATGAAGTCCGTGACTCCGAGGAAGAACATCTTCAAGAATAAAGTGGATTCCATTTGATATATAGAATGGGCAAAAGGGTGTGAGATATTAGAGGTATGATAAAGAGGGCATTTATTTCTTCCCCCAAGAACAAATAAAAGGCAATCAGAAACTCCAGGAAAACCTAAAAGCTGTCCAAGAAAAAATCCTGGTCTGAACATGAGGCAAACTGAAATTTGACATGATGTTGAACCTCAATGCTTAGAACATTTTTTGGGGAAGTCCCCTAAAGATTATGACTTTGGATCATAAGGACGGAAACTTAATTCTAGCACATTACTTGCCACTGCAGTGAATAATATCTATATTAAATATATTTATATATTCATTATGACATCAAAAGCAGATACTTAAAAAATAAGACTTCGGACCCACCCCAATTAAGATGGTGGAGTGAGACGCTTTAGGGCTCTGTCCCTGCACTGATCTATAGTTCAGTAAGATTGCTCCAGCTACAATAAGGGGGATGACAATGTGGGGTGGGGGGCAAGGCCTCCTCATGAACCTGCCTTATAGGGCCCAGCTGGGTCCTTTCTTTCTCT
Organism: Choloepus didactylus; assembly: GCF_015220235.1. Lineage (NCBI taxonomy): Eukaryota > Metazoa > Chordata > Mammalia > Pilosa > Megalonychidae > Choloepus > Choloepus didactylus. The sequence continues at coordinate 6,916,117 of NC_051324.1, forward strand.
GATGGATGGTCCTTGGGAGTTGGCTTAAAAATGACTCTGCCTTCTGTATGGTCAGCAAATACAGAGTATTGCATGATAAGGATCCAGCCAGGAAAAGAGAAATGGACAGACACAAAGGATGAAAGGGCGGGGACTGGCACAGCCTTAGATGCAAGATGAACTTTTCTCACCTTGAGTTTCCACATCCTTCAGAGGGTCCACCCCTGGAGACAGGATAAAAAACATGGGTGTGGCTGGTCCTGATTCTTCAAATGAGGCTGCAAAATCCAGGGCTCTTCCCACCACGTATTTGCTCCCTAACTTCTCCTCAACAAAATCTCTGCCAGAAAAAGTACATATATGTATAGCCCTCACAAAATAGTAACATTTGAGAAATGGAGGCCCACAGAAATTCAAAGGGCTGCTGAAGATTCTGGGTTACACAGTACAGAGGAAGGACTGGCTCCAAGCTCACTGCTTACCATAATTTTTTTCACGTCTACCTATTAAATCAACATTTACAGCTTGCTGCTGCCAGCTGCCTGCCTGCTCACCTAGATCAGAGCTCCTTCTGAATGCCCATCCAGCCAGGCCATAACTGACTCCTGCTGTAAGAAGTGGGTGTTCCATCATGTCTCCCCATCTATCCGGAGTCAGCCAGGACCAAAGCTTTCTGAAAGCTTTCAGGCAGCTAAGCCCTCCATACTTGATATCCCTGCTATCCTTCAACCCTACCCAAGTTCTAAGGCCCTCTTTTCTCATGTTCTCTCATTCTCTGTTTCCTTTCATCTCACTCCACTTACCAACATTTCCTTCCAGAGTGTCCTATTTAATGCTGAACAAAACCTCATGGCCATAGTCAGTTCACTGAACATCTGACCCAACTCCTGGCCTTAACTGAGACATCTACTCTCCCCCAAAAGCACTATTTTCCCCGTCGCTTTCTCAGGTGGGATCTTTCTCCTATAGCTCACATACCTGGGGTGGGAAGGTAGGATCAGGGTCCTGTTCAGTGCTTACTACTGTTTCCAAATCATTCCTTCTCACTCGGTGACTCCACTGAGGCTCATTTCTCCTGACTACATCACCGCTATCCCTGCACATCACCGCCATCGATTACACCTTTGGTCATTCTCATTCACTAAATGCGTTGGCATTTGGCTAATGGACTTTCTCTCCACTATCCTGGGGGACATCAACATCCATGTGGACAAAACTCTAGATTCTTAATGACCTCAACTCTGATGATCTTCATTTCATCCCCACTTAACCACTTATCTAGTTAGTTAGCCACTGAACTCCATGGCCACATCCTCATCCTTGTCATTACTTGGGAACTTGCTCAATATCTAAAACCACAAATGGAAACAACCCACCCTCTGAACAAACCCTCTGTTGTTACAACTCTTTTAGCAATTTATTCTCACTTCCTCTATTCTTTGCCCATATTGGTGCCATTACAAAGGCAGGGTTTTCAGTATCTTTGCCTCTCTGGTGTTTTTCTATCATTCTCCTACTTTCTTCACTTCTCTATCCAGTATAGACTTCATGGCCTATAAATTCTTTGTTTTAAACAACTTTAATAAGGCATAATTTACCTCATTCACCCATTTTAAGTGTATGATTCAATGACTCATAGTAAATTTACCGAATTGTACAGCCATCACCATAATCTAGTTTTAGAACATTCCCATCACCTCAATAAGGTCCCTCATGCCTATTTAGTTAATTTTTCTTCCCATTCCCCAGGGAACCACTAATGCACTTCCTGCCTCTACAGATTTGCACAGCCTATGACTTCCAATCATTCTCTTGCCAATATCTTCACCTCCCTTACCTAACTCTTCTTCTAACATACCCAGTTAGAATGACCTGCGCTCTGGATAACCTCGACTCCAAATCTGCACCTGGGCTGCTGGAGAAAAGCACCCAATGGGGAAGACTGGGGCCACTACAAATGCCGGACCTTAACTGGGTGGGCCCTCAATGCCACGCAGAAGCCTTTGAGTTTCCCTGGACAGTCTTTCCTTCCATTTTTCACAGATCCAATTTCAAACTTTCTCCACTCTCCTCGAATTTCCAATGCTGCCACCACCTCTTCCACACAAACTCAACTGATGATCTTGTTTCCTACTTCTCAGAGAAAACAGAAGCCAGCAGACAAAATCCTTCTTAACTTCTGGCCATCCATCTACAACCTCCACTACAGCGATACTTATCCTTCCCTCTCTCCGTTTGTTCTCTGGATCCCATCATCTCCCACCACATTAGATGTGTTTGGCATCCTCTCTCAATTGTGATATTGATGAGCACATCTTTCCAAACTGTCCACTTAGATATTAAGAGAATGCATGGCATGCACAGAGCGACAGGCCTCACTTGATTTGGGGTGCTGGTACAGAGGGTCCTCTTACTACACACAGAGCCTTCAGTGTAGCCCTGCAGGCGTGGTGGTGCTGAGTCTGTCCTCCCCCACGTCCACCCGGGGCCTCCCCACCATCCCCGTCCCCTACCTCATGGCATAGGTCATCCGATCGGGCCTCATGGCCCTCATCATGCAGAGGTGCTGCAGGGCTGTCTTGTTCGTCCACTCCTGCGGGAACTTCTCCTTCTCAGGACACTCTGACTCCACAAACTTCTTCCAGCTCTTGGCAGATCCCTCAATGTCCCGATCCAGATTGCAGAATTCTTCCATTGATGAGAGTGCCTGGGAAATTTCAGAGAAGCTCGAAGTGGAATGCAATTTCTCCATAAAGCTGTACTTTGCTTGGTGTTGTGGGCAGAGGGGCATGATGGTTTCACATGGATAATTCTGCTTCTTTTGTACTCTTACCTGGACACTTGGATCTTCCCCCAGGAAAAGTCAGGGAAGAGGAAGGATTTTGATCAGCAAACTTCCCCGAAAACATGTGGGGCTCTCAGCAAATACAAGTTTGAGAGATGATCAGTTGCAGAGACTGAGCAGTACTTGCTTACAGAATATTACATGGAAACAGGGACAAGAAGGGGCCCCACGTGACTCTGGTTCTGGACCCTGGACGTCCTTAGTCACTGGCTCCTCCCTTTCCTCTCCATACTCATCCTGCTGAGAACTCCTGTCAATCCTACTCTCAAAGTGTGTCCAAATTCATTGACTTCGTGCAACTGTCAATTCTAAAATTTTTATGAGTTGCCTATTCTAGAACAATTAAGTCCAAATGCTAAATCTGGTAATCAAATCTCTTCATTTAGGGTCTCCCTCCAATCTGTCCAGTTAACAAAACCTCCTTCTTCCCTCCTGCACTGTCTAGCCCTGTCTGCCCCCAACCTTGGATACGTTCCAGATTCTCTCCCAACTCAATTCCTTGTCCACACTAATTGTACACGTTCTGCTCTCCACTAAACTCTACCCGTTCCTCCTCTTGTGCTGGTCATGGTTATTATTTTGTCAACATACTACAAGTTGGTAAAGTCCAGCTCAAAATCAGCATCCTTCCTCAGGTCAATCCTCTCTAACCTAGAACACGTAATTCTCCCACCCTTCTTCTGAGGATCCTTTAGAGCTAGCCACAGAGTTGACATCTGCAGTAAAGAGTCCCACTCAACTTTTTGATGTTTGATGGTTGGCAGCTTATCCCTTCATATCTAGGCAAGCTGAAAAGAAAGACTGGGTGCTCCCTCCTTTAGTGCCAGAGGGAAGTTATACCACACAAGACCCTGCTATGTGTGAAAACCCTCAAGCTGGCCCCAACCCCTAATCACAAAACAGACAAACCTACAGAGTTTCCTTTCCCAGCTCCCTCAAGCAATTCTCAAGACTGCTTGAAAACAGCGTGCCCTGAAAGCCTCATTATGTGAATAATAAATAGTCTCACACCCTGTTGGTTTTTCTGTGGCACCATCAGTCTCAACATCAGAACCAAATTTTGGGTGGGGGTCCATCCTGTTTATTCAGGGTGCCACTACAACATCACCCACTTAGATACTCAGTTAACTGCAGCCCTTGCATTATTACTCAACCTTGCTTGTATGCCTCACTGGTCTTTCCAATGACACTAAAGGCTAGACTGTGTGTCCACAGCACCTACCACAGTGCCATGAATTTTAAGGAACCTGATATATTATTGTTCTTTGAATTCATTCATTCGTTCATTTATTTAACTTTTTTTTGAATGCCTGAATGTTTGCTACGTGCCAGGTACTTTGGAATACGGTGATGAACAAAAACAGACACATGCCTTCAGGCAGCTCATAGTCTTAAGAAAAGGAGCTAGAGGACATGAGGGAGGCCTTCGGAGGCATGTGGAACTCCACTGGGCAGAGAGAGGGAGGGAGGGGAAGAGAGAAGGGACGGGGACTTTAAGTGGAAGGATCAAAGCCTGCTGGGGGCACGATGTGGAGTATGACTGAAAGTGTGACTGCAGTGGAGTCTTGCAGGTGACAAGGGGAGGTGACACTGGAGAAGGATAATATCCTTGCCCTGGGTTTGCCTAGTGTCCTTCCACACGTGCTCTGTGGTTTCCCAACCTCACACCGACCACTTAAAGGACAGTCCCACTGAGAAGAGGTGTTGGGTGGTGTGTGGAATGGTGGAGCGGTGCTGAAGACGTGAGTTCTGATCCCAGCCCCACCACTCAAGAGCCACTGGACTTGGAACCTGTTTTTAAGCCTTTGTAAAATGAGCCCCAGTAATTGCAGTCTGCAAATGTCATTCTTTTCTAATGCAGATAAAAGTGTTTTGAAGATTGTAGAACCCACCATGTCCTTCCTTGGGGCTCCCCACGCTACTGAATTGCAAGTGCTGGCTTACTTATCTGTTACTCCCACCAGACTGAGTGTCCCCTGTGGGCAGGAGCTTTCTTAGGCATCTTTAGATGTCTAGGCCCAGCAGGTTGCCTGGTACTTAGGGAGGGCTCAGTTAATAAAGCTTGACATCTGGCCTGCCAGCGGGAGGGACCTTGACCGGCTGGGAAAGCTGTAGCTGTAATTATTTCTCTCTGGGTGAGGAACTGGAGGAACTAACTAACTTTCCTCTTCTCCCAGCCATCCACTTCCCCCCTCTTCCCAGCCAGCACCCTCATTCACCCTCCTGCAGCCCATTACCCCTTCCAGCGTCTCCACCAAACTGAGCAAATTATACTGTGATCAGCGCTCCCAGCTGCCATGACTGGGTGGGAAACAGACTTTACTGAAGCTCTGGATTGAACACAATTGCAACAATTAATCTTCCAAATGAGGGAAGGGGATTTGTAACCTTCTGATATGTTAAATGGAAATGACTAATTAACATAATTATGTTGGACGGTGCAGCAAAACACAACTGCGCTAAATCGGCTTCCAGAGTGGTGGTGAGGGGCCTGCTCAGAGGCCAACAGAGGTGTGTGTCCCCGATGAGCTTTCCTCAGCAAGATCAGAATGTGCCCATTACCTTCAAGTCCAGCATCTGAGGGCACTTAAAAAACCCTTACAAAGGCTGACAGTAAAAGCAGCACTTCATCAGAAAGACCTCACTCGTTACCTGCTTATTAGTTCTGGGTAAACAAAGCAACCAACTTTCCTCACAAGATGGAATGCTTCAGTGCTTTTTCCTTTTTTATCATGTCCTAGTCCGTTATACTTATTTTTGTTTCTCGAGGCTAAAATCCAACCGAACACTTAAAAAGAACATTCAACCAAGGCTTCAACAATATGCTCTACACACAGCGTTGTACCTCACCTGCTCACATCTGTACTGGGATTGAGTTTGATGGGCCTAGACTCTGCTGCTTCACACAACCAACCCACATAGAGAGAGAAAGCTTTAGTCAGTTGCAAAACCCTTTGAATAACCACACACCAAAATGAAAGGAAACAAAGCATAGCTAAGTGAAACAAACAGCTTTTTTTTTGTGAGAAGAGGAATAGAACAGAATTGCACAATAGCCTTTGAGTTGGACTATGTAAAATGAAAGCACTGAAGGGTTCTTGTGAATTATTTATTTTTATGAGTGTGGCTGCAGAGGGCTTTGTTGGGTAATGCAGAGACAGGCAACTGGACCTGTCCCACTGGGTAACTCACAGGCCCTGGAAGTTTTTCCTTCTCCGGACAAATTCTATCAGGCACAATCCACATCAACGACAGCATCTATACACCTTGTTTCTGGGTAATTCTCAACCATAACCATAACCACAATCAGCTTCCATATACGTACGTTTATCATGTGTCTGGCTTAACCTGTGAGGTAGGCATTATGAGGGTCGTTTTGCAGATAAGGGAAGAGAGACTCAGAGAAATAGGTTAACTTGCCTGCAGTCTCACACACACACACACACACAAACTTGAATTTGAAGCCAGGAATGCCTGACCCCAAAGTCCAGGTAATCAGTCCATTTCCATCATTGCTCTAGTTCCAACCACTATCCAGAATTAATTTTCCATAAGGACATCAGACTGTGACTGAGTCATTGTTCTCAGGAGCTACAACTCTGCTGGCTGATAAAGAAGCCACTGACCTCAGTGGCCGGTGAGCACTTAAAATGTGGCTACTATGATGAGGAACTGAATTTTAAATTTTATCTAATTTTAATTATTTTTAAAGTTAAATTTAAAATCTGGCATGATTTACTACATAGAAAACTTTTAAATAGGTTTAGAACAACTAGGATATGTGAATCATTGTTTCAACTGTAAATTTTATGACATCAAAATACTAATCAATTATTTCTCATGAAAATTTAGTATCTGAATTGAGATGTGCTGTAACTATATGAAATACATACCAGATTTTGAAGACTCAGTACAGAAACAACATAAAATAACTCAAGTTTTATATCGGTTGCATGTTGAAATGATAATATTTTGGCTATATTGGATTAAAGAAAATATATTAAAATTAATGTCATCCATCTCTTTTTACATTTTTAATGCAATTAAAAATTTAAATTAAAATTTAAAATTGCATTTGTGGCACACGTTAGATTTCTTTTAGACGGTGCTAACAGCGTGTATCTATTCATCTAAATATTACATAGCCTAGGAACATAGATAGTTTCCATACATATGCTCTGTATTTATTATAATTATGCTTAGGCATTTTGTAACTTTGTAATTTTGGTTTCTGTCGTGAGTGGAGTTCCCCCTTGTTTCTTTCCCAATATATCATTCCCCTTCTTATTCACAATAGTGAGCCCATATTTATAAATAAATGGCATTTATAAATAAAAATCAAATCACACCTTTACTATTTAGATCAGGGACCAGTAAACTATAGCTTTCAGACGAAATCTGGCCCTTTACAACAACACAAAATGCTGACCTCTGATTCATATGCAGCAATAAAGTTGATTAAGAGAATAGTTACAGACTCTGGTGAGGAAGTTAGAAAAGCATTTTGAGTAATGGCAGCGTTAGTGGAATGAGCCTATGGTTTCCTAAGATGACTCTTTTCAAGGGGACAACATGAATATAAACGGTTAAGTTCTTATAAAGTCAATAAAGTCTTATAAAGTCAATCAGCTTGGATGGACCTCAGCGGAATTATGCTAAGTGAAACTGTCAGTTCTAAAAGGTTACATACTGTATGACTCCATTTATATAACGCTATGGAAATGACTAAATTATACAAATGGAGAACATAAAAGTGGTTGCCAGGTATTAGAGATTGGGGGGTGGAAGGAGGTGGATGTGGTTATAAAACAGCAACATGAGGGATCCTTGTGGTGATGGAGCTTACTGTATCTGGACTGTGTGATGATTACACAAATGATAAAGGTGCATAGAACTAAAATGCACACACATGTGTGCATGCAAATCTGGTGAAATCTGAAGAAGACTGGTGGGTTGTATCAGTGTCTATTTCCTGGTGGTGATACTGCCCTATAGTTTTGCAAGATATCGCCATTGGGGGAAACTGAGTAAAGTGTACATGAGATCACTCTGCATTATTTCCTACAAGTGTTTCAAAACAAAAAATTTAATTAGAAACATAAAGAGAAAAAGAGCCAATCACATGACTTTAGACTCATACTTCTCTGGGCTCTTAAGCACATGCAAAATGCCACAAACTTTGAAGGTCACCGGCAGGGCTGGTGTTAACACAGACACTCCTGCTCTCACAGTCCTGGTGAACCCCGAGGTGCTCACTCAGGTGTGTGCTCACTGTAGTGGAGGGTGGGCCTGCACCCTGGAGCTGGTGTTCACTTGGGCAACACTTACTGAGCCCCCGAGGGATGCCAAGCATCGTGCCAGGTCCTGCGAAGGCAGACGTGCTCCTTGCTGAAAGGAGCTAGAGTCTGTGATCTTTACAAGGTTCACAGAATCCCAAGTAGACTAAGCTGCAGAATCTGGAAAGAAAATGGGCTCTGCCATCAGACAGACTGAAATTTGTGTCCTGCATTTGCTACTTATAAGCTGTGTGATCTCAGCTTCCTCACACATTAAATGGCAACAAATACTACTCACTGCCCAGGTGGACATGAGACTGAAATAAGGCGTGCATGTAAAATGTCAGGTGCTCGATGAATGTGAGCTACTGTTAACTCTGAGCACTGCAGGATGGAAGGCATCCTGGCTGTTAAACTGAGTTAGGATTCACATGGAGACGCCTGAACTCATCCTGGGCCTCTGTTAGTTTCTTGGATGTGCTGCGGCAGAGTCTCTACATCAGCCCAGGGACTCACAGAGGTGCCCACAGTCTGGCCCTAAGCGCTGGGAGGTGGAGGCAGCTCAGCTGAGTTAGAGACGCTGGCAGGACCTTACAGTTCCCTGCTCCCAGCTTGGAGGCCGAGCCCTCTCCAACCAGCATGCCCCTCCCCCTTCTCTGCAAAGCCTTTATGGCAGGCACCGGAAGGGTGAGCTCCGCTGTGGGGGTGCTCCATGTTTGAACCCCAAAAGAGAGCCCCACGGACTTCATGGGAGCAAGTGTCAGGGAAAAACTCTGAGTGATGAGAGCTACTGTTTTTAGGGGCTGGTACTGACCTTGACGCAGCCCCAGGCCTGATGAGAGAGGAACTCCACTGGACTCGTGAGGCCTGTCTGGGCTGGACACCGGAGCAGGAAATCCAGCTCTGCTGCACTGACTTCTTGGTTCATTAGGAGAATCTGCAATGGGGAATGACACTGTGTTTCCTTTGCTTGTGGCAGTCACCGGGGCCTGGAGGTGTCAGGGGTTGTCACTCACTTTAATTACTGCTGCTTTTTAACACTAGAGTTTGCCAATCAATTCTGGTTGTTTAAAGAGGGCGGAATGAAAGAAAGTCAACATCCAGGCACATCACTCCTGTGTGCATGTTTTTTACCTCATACCTTCCATCTTGCTTAGCAGACTTTTATTCTGCATCTATCATAAATGACATGGAGAACATACTTGCAAGGCTTGGTTCCTGCAACCTAATTGAGGAGATGACTTACAAATTGTATGATTTGAGAAGTTTCAAAGCAATATGTGAATATGTGCAAAATTGAAGTGTTATCTATGAATCAATAATATGAAGGGGGTTCCAGAATAGGGAGGTGATCAGCAGGTAGGGGGAGAGGGTTAATCTGTCTCACCTTTCTGTAAGTCATTTTCAACTGGGTCTTGGAGCTGCTGAGAGATGGGGATGTTCAGACAAGAAAGGAAGACTTTGTGGGGAGGGGGAAATGAAAGGTGCAGTAGCTGGGAAGAAGCATTAGTGAGACGGTGCAGGAAGGCGAAGATTTGGCTTGGCTGAAGTCAAGGATCCACATTGGTAAGGGCTGTTCTCCCAACTTCAAACCGTCGTGCTGTGAAGATACGGATGGGCATGCTTGTTAAGAAAAAAGGAATTTTGTCAGTTTGAGGACAAATCTGTAAGAAGAAAGACTAGAAATAGTAGACAAGGTGAAGACCTCAGGTTGAAATATTTTGTGAGGAAAGAAGAGTCGGAGGTAGAGGTGGAACATCCTTGGAGCCTGGGGGAATGTGTGGCGGGAGGGAAACAAGTCTATGCTGGGGTCCAAGTTCTTTTTCTGAGGGCCGATCTGTCATTTGGGCTTGAGTGGGGAACAGAGAGGGTCAGGAGGAAAAGCTACACTAACACTCAGGCCTGAACTCAGACTTGAGGATGCCCCAACAGGTAGACCCAGCACACAGGTGAGCACAGAATCACTGAATTTTAGAATTGGAAGGGAGCTACTCTGTGCTCCTAATTTACACATGGAAAAAAGTTCCAATTCTCAGTGATTACAGAGGGTTAAGTGTAGGGAAATAGGTTTGCAAGACCTTTTATGTTAAGTGTGAGAGGAAGGTAAGGGTTTATTATTAAAGACTCAGTAACCCTGGAAGTCCTGAGGCTCCCAAGCCCTAGAAAGCCAAAGCTGTTAAAAGACTTATTCAGGCCAAGATTGTGTGGCTAGAGAAAGATTTCTGCAATTTCTTACACCAAGGGAAGCTTGGGACAGTAAACTTGCAACCATAAAGCTAAGTGAATAATGACAGATACTCTAGAAAAGTTCTTACAGAATCCCCAAAAGTACTTAGTAGGGCCAACTGGGTCCCTCTTTAGTGTCAGTTTGGATTGCTTGGTAGTTGCTGCTGGAGGGAGGCTCTCGAGGTCTCCTCTGACCCCACAAGAAAGATTACAATGATTGATTAATCACGTCAGCATGAGTGGGATGATGGTGGGGGTCACACACATGCCCCATACTGGACCTTCTTGTTTGACGCCTCTACCTAGAGATCCGTAGACAGTCTAAAAGCAGTGATATTAAAAGAGAAAAGTTGTTTTTACGCCTGCTCTTTGGGCCAGAGAGAAATAGTTGTTCGGCTCTATAAAACGATGGTGACTTCTTCAATCATCCTACCTGAAAGGTGAGCTGGGCAAGGTAGGTCAGCTTATCGCACTCGAAGAGCCCGCGGGTGGTGTACTGGTACACAGAGAAAGTGATGCTGTCTATGAGGTGGTTCACACGCCCCTTGAGGCTCTCGTCCGGAGCAGCCCTCTCCACAGCCTTCCGGAACACAATACTGAAGGCCTGGTGCGGGGAGAAGACAGGATGCTGGTAATTTACACAGCTCTCTTTGGATAGAGTTAGTGGCCTTACCTGTGAAGGACATTATAATTTGCCAGCCCACAGAAATGTTTTCCCAGCATATTCTGCCGAGAAGGAACCGTGGCAACAAGAAAACATCCTTTAGCTCTTTTCTTAGTTTGCTCATATGAATTATTACGATGCCACAAAGTGGGCAAAAACTATGTGATATACAAACAAGAGCCTACAGCTTTGATAATGAAAAATAAATGTCCAGTAGCCAAACCAATTAAATTAAAGCCAATAATTTTTTTTGGATAACTACCTGATCACAGAGTAAATGTGGCTAATATTAAACATCTGGGGTCAATGATTATATCCACTGCCTTATAAAATCTTTGGGGTAGAAACAAATGTCCTATACAACCATGTGTCCCAAACAGGGCCCTGTATGTTTTGAACATTCAGAATATTTTTAATTAATGATTTTCCTTTTGGTAATGATTAGACTCTCATGTGTTTTTTGTTTTTCTTCCTATTAGGTCTGTGGTTGTCTGATGAGTCCCCTTGAGTGTAGTTTTTTTCTTATGGACCCTTCCTTCAATGGAGGGCGTGTTCCCTGCTTTGATCACATATTCTAAACTACACATTACAGATACAATAGAAAATAAGAATCATATGCATCAATTTTTTGTTGTTTTAAACTCAGATATTGATTATAAAAATAAATCTCCATTCTAAAAATGGTACATCTTAAATGTGATACAAATAGAATGAATCAGTAAAGCAAATAAAAACCAAGATACAAGTTGGATCTTTTCAGTTCTTACCTATTCAGATTTCCTGACTTTTGTCTATTTTCCCTTTGTGGCTTCAAAAAAACAAGAAATCTTGTGTTTCTAATGCCAAGTATTGGGACCTCAATGGAGAGCATGTAAAATTCGAGCCTCAGTATTTCCGCATTTAATGGTGAACATACGTGCAATCCTCTCTCCATTCTGTAGCTGAATGGTTTTTCCATCAGCAAAGCTCCCACAGCCTTTCTTCTTCTTCATTTAGTTTTGATGATCCCAGTAAAACCTTCTGACCACGTTCAAGCCCACCCAGTGTGATGCTTAACCTCACTCGGTAGGTTTTAGATTGGAATAATGGCTACTTAGAGACTGATAATGTCCCCAGCACCACGGCAACTTGTAAAGTTTCCATCCACCTACCAGGGTGTGGCAGGGACCCAATGGAGGGGCTTCCCCAGGTGGTTACTATGGCTTCTTTCCAAAACTCTATCTTTACCAAAATGACAGGGGTCACTAAAGAATCTCTAGCTACAAAGTTTAAACGCAGGGATTCATAATTCAGGAAAAGATGTTGAGAAAATAGAAAACCTAGGCACACACTATTTTCTTTATACTAAAAGAATTTTGGCTCTCTTTTTCCTTTTCCGTCTTAAAAAACACCTTCCTTTTCCCCTGACTTCGGGTGTCTGAAAAGCACGGATGCTGGGCCTGATCCCAGCTCCGCTGTGGCCTCCTGATCTCAGGTCTCCCCCTTGTCTTCATGATGCCTCTCACTCCCCTCATAGGTACCTGTGAGTTTTGTAGTTTTTAGGGTCCTTATCCATTACCTTCCATCTTACACATTTTTAATATTTTCACTTATACTACATTATGAGCACACTGAAGGTGGGAACAAGGTCTTACTCAGTTTCTTATCTTTCCCAGAATCCAATCCAGCTCTTCACATATAACAGACATCGAAAAAAACATTAGTTAAATGAATTCCTATGTCCTGGCGAAGTATGAGAGATGCTGTGGCCCAAGGGTCTCAAACGCCAATGCCTTCAGGGACCAGGTATGTGGTAACAACGAGGGGGTGCAAGGACTGTGGCACACAGAGATGCTTGCCCGCCTCAGCACCAGTGAATCCACACCATGCAGAACGCAAGCAAGGGGCTGCTAAATCTTCCAGACATTCAGGAGAAGCCAGGAATTGGGATTTTATGTGAAATCTCCTAATTTTTAAATGTTGGTCTCTTGGTTTGCTAATGCTGCCACTATGCAAAATACCAGAAATGGATTGGCTTTTATAAAGGGAGTTTATTAAGTTACAAATTTATGGTTCTAAGGCCATAAAAGTGTCCAAACTAAGGCATCAACAAAAGGATACCTTCACTAAAGAAACAGCCGAGGGCATCTGGAACATCTCTGTTAGCTGGGGAGGCACGAGGTTGGCATCTGCTGATCCCCGATTGTGTTCCACTGCTTTCACAGCTCCTGTGCATCCTTAATTCTTTCTCCCAGGACGTTTCCCTCTAAGCCCCTGGGGGTCCTGTCTTAGAATATTCTGGGGCAAACTCTGGGCTCCATCTTGTAGCTAAACGTCCTTCTGTCTGCATCTCCAAGCATGTCTAAGCATCAGTGACATCTGGCTTTTTAAAAGGACTCCAGTAAACTAATCAAGACCCACCCTGAATGGGTGGGGCCAAATCTCCATGGAAACATCCAATCAAGAGGTCACACCCTAATCAAAAGGATTAATCAATCTGCCCCCACAAGATTGCATTAAAGAATATGGCTTTTTCTGGGGGACATAATATAACCAAACTGGCACAGTTGGTAAACAATGAAAATACTGAAAATATTTCTTTGTGGGCCAAAAAAGGAAAAAAAAAAAGAAAAAAAAAAAAGCAAATCCATGGGCCCTTGGGTCTCCAGGTTGGGACAAGTGCCCTGTGTTTTCTTTGCTTCTATATGATCTCTGAGGGAAATATTACTCCTCTCCTGCCCAAGTCCCACAGCAAAGGAAGCTGGGCCCACCTTCGGCCAGTCCTCTCCTCCAGGGCTCTCTGGCACTTGCAACGGCGTCTGTCTCTTTAACCCTCTCCTGGTCTTTAGCTGGGTTTTGATGAAGGGCTACCCTGCCAACAATTGTTTAAGATACATCTTAACCTTATTATGAACTTCCAAGCTCATCCAAAACCTGGTTCTTGGAGAGTTTTTGCTTGTGTGAAAGCAAATACACACGTTTTAACCTAATCCTGCTCAAAACCCGTTTTACACCTGGGAGGTGCGTCTCCTGCCCAGAAGGGGGAATTGGCCTCTCGGGGGCTGTGTCCTGGGGGCACCTCTCCTTCCCCCTCCAGCACCAGGAACTGTAAACCCCGGCCTCATGCAAGAGCAGTTCCACCAAGACCAGGAAAATCCCAGGGGCCGGGGGTCTGTCTGCAAATCACAGAAGGCTTCTAAGCACACTGCAGTTTTAGTATTTTTGAGAAAAACTCACTTCAGCTTCTTGTCATTATCTGCTTTCAAAGATCAAGTCGGCCAATGAACAGTTGCCCTTGGAGAGTCTTAATAACAGCCTAGGGGCCCCCAGATCTCTCTCTCTCTCTGTTTTTAAAATAGAGCTTCCATGACAAAACAAGCCTGTTTCAAGACATTATTGGTGCAAAACAACTTACAACATATTTTTTTGAACTCACAATTTCACAGCTTCATCTGCCTTCTTGTTTTTAGGAGATTCTGTGTTAGGCTTCTGGTAGATCTAAGATCAATTTCAACTACTCTAGGAACTGGGGAAGGTGATCCTGGAGTTATTAGGCTTATTGTGCTAATTTTATACCATTTTAAAACACGTAATAAGTCTTTCATTTGCTGCTTTCTCAAGTGCAACTATTTTATTTTTTAAAATAAAATTTTATTTCCTTTTAATTACTACAAAAGCAATGTATTCTCAATGCAGAAAACATGGGAAATGCTGTCATATCAATTTCCTTGATTCTAAGGTTGTTATATGCTATTCTGATGTTAATATAAGGCCAAGTATTTTGAGAAAACATAAAATATTGCAAACACAATTTATCCAGTTGGCAGAGACCGTGCTGAGTTAAGGGAGGGGGATTGGGAAAAGGCAAAATGCCGTCTCCAATTAAATGAGCCCCTGACCTCGCAGGCCCTCCCCACACCTTCCCCACATCTTGGCCTCCTCACAGCAGTTAAGCTGGAAACACTTTAGAGAACCAAGGAGTGTGTGTGCATTTACGCTCTGTGTGTATGTGCACGTGTCATCTCCATGTATCTGCAGGTGTATGTGCTCTAGCTCTCTCCCTCTTCCTCTCTCTGTGTGTGTGTGAGTATGTGTGTGTGTGTGTGTGTGTGTGTGTGTGTGTGTGTGTGTGTGTGGTCTCTCTGTGTGTTGGGTCAAACCACAGAAGTTCAGAAATGCTCCACCATCCCCTAAAACCTTCATCTGTGGTCTATTGGTGAATGCCCTGGGGGACAAAGATGTACTTTCGCAGATGTACTTAAAATTTTATAGGCATTTCTTTTTCCATGAGTAAAATAAGTCTAGTCAGCACTTAGAATTTGCTAACATCTTTGGTTTTAGGAATAGTTAAAAAATCATGAAGCAGTAGCTTTGGGGATATTAGGCTGACAGAGGTAATTTAAAGTTGGTCTGTTATTATTGTCTGCTTTTATCTTTAATTGACACAAATGACAGGTATACCTGACCGTCTCTGATATAGTTTAAGGTCTCCGTAGGGAAAGGGCTCACTTATTCTGTATGTTTGGTATCTACTTCCACATGGTCAGTAACCACGGTACCCAGTACTTACTGAATGACTGAGGCCGAGACTTGCTATGGAAGCCCATTTTGTTCCAGCTGAAGCACCAGTGAGTCATGTCAGACCCAAATCAAAGAGGTGGGGACTGTGATAAAGGTTTGAAAGCAAAGTGACTGCTGTCCTGGCTTTGATCTCACAGATCTGCCATAGCTAATGAAACACGTGGATGACGTCTCCTGGAGGGCTGGGAGTTGCACTGGCTCCATTACACTGCTTAACTATGATTAAGTGAAAAACACCAAGTGTAAGTCACCTTGAGAGAAAACTGGTACATTGGGTGGATTTTGCTGAGGTCGTTCATGATGAAGTAGAGCAGTGACGCTCGGGCGGCCGCTGGCCGGTAGTGCTCTCGGGCCTCGTTGATTTTCACTTCGGTCACCTTGGCCTCCTGGACCTGTTAGAGAAAAACAAAAGTGATCCATTGTTCCAACCAGCCAGGGCTTCTTGGGAATCAGTGTGGCCTCTCTGTGTCAGTACATATGTACTGTGTGGTGGGGAGGACTGGGATGGGGATGGTAGGTGGAGAGCTGGAAAGCTCCTGTGATGTTCCATCATCAAGCTTAATTGAGCAAGGGGATCAATGCTCCTGATATTTCTCAAGATTGAGGGGTCAGCTCTTCCAGTTGGGAGGTGTGGGCCACACAAACCACCAAGCTCCATTTCCAACAAGAAATATTTCATGGAAATGCAGAAAATATGTATCACTTGAAAATAAACTAGAATCATGAGCAGCAGAAATTCAGGAAAATAAGCATAATCTCTTTTTTTCTTTTTCGTTACTTCTATGAAAAGGCTAAAATTCATAAAGAAGATCTCTTTCAATGGAATGTCTTAGTTTTAGTAAATTTCTTATCAGAGTAAAAACCTCAATATGCCCTGCCTGATACTCTGGAATAGAGCAAAACGACTAATAGTTCATGGAAGTCCCACAGGTACAGAAAACAGTGATCTCTATTGAAGATGAGCTTACAATACACAATTATAGGAGGGAGTGTTTCACCAAAAGAGAGAGTTAGAAGACCCCAAGACAGTAGAATTAGCATCCCAAGAATTGGAGATGATGAAAAGACAATGAAATAATATCTTCCAAGAGGGAAAAATAACAGTCAACGTAGAATCCTATTCCCATTCAAGAGTCAGGGTGAAATAAAGACATTTGTAGTCAAAGTCAAAGGACACTTACTTTTCACAGTCCGTTGAAGGAAGAATTATCAGAGAGTGTGCTTCAATCAGAAGAAAATTAAATCCCAAAGGAAGAAACGAGATGCAAGAATTTTAAAAATATATGAGCAATTTCAATAATAATGACTGCCCTCAAAAATGACCAGTTTGGGAGTAGTTGTTAAAAATAAGATTGAACTAAAATATTATAAAACAATGACATAAGATGGGAGAGTTCATCAGAGTTAAAGAATTCTAAGTATTCTGGAAAAGGTTAGATGTATTTCTTAATTTTAGACTTTGTTAAAATTAATATATATTTACCTATATCTATACATAAACACATATAAATATAAAATATATATTTCATATACAAACAGAGCAATTAAGGTTAATCATTAAAATAAATAAATAAAAAAGAGTTGAAATAAATACAAATAGAAAAAATAAAATAAAATAGAGCGAATAACTTCAAAATCAGCAAAGGGTTAAAGAAGGGATAAAGAAAACTGGATCAATTAAAGAGAAATCACAAAAGGAGAAAAAAGTAAACAAAAAGCTTGGTTAACAGAAATCACAAAAGAAGATAATAGAAATTCAACTTTATCAGTAATTTTTAAAATGTGCTTTGGTTTAATTCAGTAGTTAAAAGAAAAAAGATTCTCAGAAGGGAGTGGGTGGAATAAAAATCACACAATTTCTCATTTTGGTGTTATTACAAATCCAGGCTTCTACTTCACCTCGGTCATTAATTCTGTCTAGTAATCCTCTGTGTATCCCTACTCATTTCTATTCCCCCTCTCACACAACAACTATTGTAGAATTTCTCCACTCTCCCCACATCCCTACCTTCCCACTGTCCCCTCACTCTCAGCAGATAACCTTTCACAGATTACAAAGAGAACATCCAGAAGGAATTCCCTGAATTTTTGCCACCCTTCATTCCCTTAATTTTCTTCTCCCC
Source organism: Choloepus didactylus (assembly GCF_015220235.1). Taxonomy (NCBI): domain Eukaryota; kingdom Metazoa; phylum Chordata; class Mammalia; order Pilosa; family Megalonychidae; genus Choloepus; species Choloepus didactylus. The sequence goes on from NC_051324.1 coordinate 6,933,790, forward strand.
TTCCCCAGTTGCCCCACACGGACCCATGGACCATTTCCAGACTCATGCTTGCTTCCTTTTCCCCTATTAAATGGAAAAATAACTCTCCATCTCTCTACAGATAAGAGAGTGATCTTCTTCATCTGTGATCTGAATCATATTTCCCCAGGTTTATGTATACTACCCTATTAAATTATTCTGTCTTATTCCTGTACTTTAAACCCTATTCTTTTTTTTCCAATTCAGTTTTATTGAGATATATTCACATACCATACAGTCATCCATGGTGTACAATCAACCGTTCACAGTATCATCATATAGTTGTGCATTCACCACCTTAATCTATTTTTGAACATTTTCCTTACACCAGAAAGAATCAGAATAAGAATAAAAAATAAAAATAAAAAAGAACACCCAAATCATCCCCTCAACTCACCCTATTTTTCATTAAGGTTTTGTCCCCATTTTTCTACTCATGCATCCATACACTGGATAAAGGGAGTGCGATCCACAAGGTTTTCACAATCACACTGTCACCCCTTGTAAGCTACATTGTTATTCAATCATCTTCAAGAGTCAAGGCTACTGGATTGGAGTTTGGTAACTTCAGGTATTTACTTCTAGCTATTCCAATATATTAAAACCTAAAATGTTTTATGTATATAGTGCGTAAGAATGTCCACCAGAGTGACCTCTTGACTCAATCTGAAATCTCTCAGGCACTGAAGCTTTATTTCTTTTAATTTTGCATCCCTCTTTTGGTCAAGAAGATGTTCTCAATCCCACGATGCTGGGTCCAGATTTATCCCCGGGAGTCATATCCCGTGTTGCCAGGGAGATTTATACCCCTGGGAGTCAGGTGCCAAGTACGGGGGAGGGCAGCAAGATCACCTACCAAGGTGGCTTTGTTAGAGAGAGAGGCCACATCTGAGCAACAAAAAGGCACTCGGGGAGATTTCTAGGCACAATTATAAGCAGGTTTAGCCTCTCCTTGCAGCAACAAGCTTCATAGGGGCCAGCCCCAAGACAGAGGGCTTAGCACATGAAGCTGTCAGTCCCCAATGTTTGTGAGAACATCAGCAACAATCCAGGTGAGGAAGTCCAACACCTCTGCATCCTCCCCCAGCTCCTCAGGGGGGCCCCTAATATATATTTTTATTCTCCACCCGAATTACTTTAGGATGTGTTGCTATTTCACTCTAATATACAGACCTACCACAGCTCACTTCCTATTCAAAGTTCCATGTAATTGTAGTGTTTGAACAAATTGACTGTAGAAGTTATATTGTTTAGAAAATATAGATCCTACACCAAATAAACATCTCTTCCCTTGGTCTCACCTGGAAGTTGAAGTTTTAACACACAGTTTCAACCTTTACCCTTTGGCCCAATTTGCTCTACTCTTAACCAGATCTGCTTAATTCATATCTCTAATTGAAGTCTGGGCTCTATTTCAGCTTTTCTTTTCTTTTCTTTTTTTTTTAACAGTAGCTGTATGCGTTAATACTGATATTCATATCTGCCAAGCTCTAGCTCTGAGTTTCAGGTGTAATACAGATACCCAATATTCCAGAGACCAATCAGGTTATACATTAAGGGATCAACATCTCCGAGTGTGGAGACAGCCATTACAATTCAAGAATAGATTTGACTGCTGTAAGAGCTTACAATCTAGGGGCCATTACAATAATCATTTCCCTGTTAGGCTGTGCTCTAAGACTCAATTCTGAGTTTTCACATTGTAGTTAGTCCGCATTGGTGAGGCATTATAGTGTTTGCCTTTGTTTCTGGCATACTTTACTCACCATGCTGTATACAGGATCCATTCACCTAGCTGTGTTGTGTCTCACATCTTCACTCCTTCTTGTAGTTGCTCAATATTCCATTATATGCACGCACCACAGTTCACCATTCTGTTCCTAAGTCAGTGTACCCTTAGGCCACCTCCACCCATTACAAATCATGAATACTGCCTCCATGAACATCAATGTGCAAATGTCCATTCACGTCTCTGCTCTCGGATCTTCCAAATACATACACCATAATGAGGTTGCAGGACCTTATGCCCCCACATACTTAGCTTCTTGTGGAGCCATCACAGTGACTTTCAGAAAGGCTACACCATTCTGCCTCCTCATCAACAGTAAATATAAACCCCTATTCTTAACTGACTCTTTCTTTCTTCTTCTTCTTTTTTTTAACCATCCATGCATCCCCGCTCATCCCCCGATCCCTAGCTAGTATCTGAGCAACTCAGGTCTCTCCTGTAGGAAGGAGGAAAAGAAACCTCCAAGGATCACATATCCTTTTTACATTACAACCCTTCCTCGCTCCCCCACTTTACAGTCTGAGTTGTTTAAAGAGTTGTGCATACTCACTTCCTTTTCCTTAACTTCCATTTACTCTCACTCCAATGAAATCTAGCTTCTGCTTTTATTCTCTGAAACCATTCTCACCAAAGGTCATCGATAACTCCTTTAGGAAAAATTCAGTGGACACATCTGAGCCTTATCTTATTTGAGTTCTCAGCATCATTCAACACTATCAATCAACAGCCCTTCAATTGTTAGCTACTTGATGATGACCCTCAGCCGGAAACCTATGGGACATTCCCATGTGAATGGATTATTCCAAACTCAACACAGCCCAAATTGAAACCACTATTTCTTCTCATTCCTGGACTCACATCTTCTATGCTCCTTCTTTAGTGACTGGCTTCAGCACCCATCTGGATGTTTTTTTCAGGAACCTGAGTCTTTTCTCTGACTATTTCTTTATATCCATATATAGTCATATTCAATCAATGAACAAGATTTTCAATCCCACCTCCTTAATAGCCCTTGCAATTACCCACTTCTTTCCATTACCACTGTCACCACCTCAATTTGGGATCAATTGTGCCAATTAGAGAACAGTCTTCTCTAACTTAAATTACTGTACCAGCACCCTAACAGTGTCACTGCTTCCTGCATTTACAATCTCTCCTGCAGATTGCAGATGAAGTGATCTTTTCTAAAGCACAGATCTGATCATGTTACTCTGTCTAAAAAGGAAAAAACAAAACAAAACAAAACAAAACAAAAACCAACATTTAATGATTTCCAATACCCACTGGGATAAAGCCCCAAATTCCCCGCATGGCTGACGAATCCCTTTGCAGTGGATACACAGTCTCCCGTTCCTGCCTCCTTGCCAGTCATTACTTCCACCCCTTTACTTTCCCTGTGCTCCGGTCCCCCTCCCTCTCGCCCAGCATGGGTCGAGGGCTTCTCCTGTGCGTGTCCGTGGCCCCCTGTGCTTCCTCTACCTGCCCTCACCATGGATTTGTAACTCCATGTTTACTTGCTTCACTGCTTCAGAAGACTGAAGATTCTAGCAAGTTCCTGTTGCACTTTGAACTTCTGTCGTGGGACCTGAAACACAGCAGCTTCCTAAGTATTAAGTGGATGAATGAATGTGAGAAAGGAAGAAAACAAAAACAAACAAACAAAGGAACAGGAAAAGGAAAACAAAAAGCCCCATACAATGCCTGGCACACAGCTGGCACTCAAATGTTCGCTGACTTTAAAGAGGACACAAGAAAGCAGGGGTGAGGAGGCAGAGTCGGGTCAAGATGGCTGAGTCCTTCCTCTGATCTACTCCCTTGGGTGGCTTGGGTTTGGCCCCTTCATCTCTCCTGCTAATACAATAATTCCATTATGAATTCTGCATGCCTCTACCTGGAGATGTGGAGGTCACAGACAACCATAGCAGCCACGAGCCAAGGCCAGGCTGGACCCCACCTTTCAGTTTCATCATCCAGCCTTAGCTGTCTGTTGCTCCAGGGTGGGTTTGCCTTGGTTTAACTGTCCTCTCATTATTTTTCTTTTTTCCTACCTTGTCCCTACCAGGAACAAAGTCTTTCATACTTGGAGAAATCCTAGTATTCTGTCAATAAGCTGATTTCCTCCAAGGTGTATTGCTTCTGAAAACTCTTAAAGATATGCTGTGTTCTGCTCAGAATGGGTGCCTTACCTTCTCCTCTGATCCAAGACCTGGAATGAGCAAGCAACCGGGTCTGTGTACGTTCAACAGCCTGTTGGGAAAGGGCAGGGGTTTGGCCCCTTCCCCGTCATGTGTTGTAGTCACACCACAAGCCTTTTTTTTTAAACCCCCAAATCATAAAACAAATATTTTAATACTGCTTAGACCAGAACTGTGATTGCTAACTCTAGTTTTGTTAAACCCCAAGAGTATCAGAGAATTTTGTTTCACACTGTTTTTATAAATTAGACATTGAATATTTTTTTGAGATAAGAAGTATTACAAAACTTGAGAGGGTAGAAAGTCTAGAAAGATTGGGTAAAGCAGAATACACATTCTTTAGGGAGTTAAGAGAAGTTACTGGGCCTTAGTTTTCTCAAGTTTTCTCACCTAAAAATCATATTTCTTGCACAGGACAAAGTAGAGAAAAAGCAGTTTGAATTATTTAGAAGTAAGGCTATTGCATAATTTAAGTTGGGTAGTTATCACTATTTTCTAGTCTTTAGATGTATAAGAATTTTCATGAGAAGATATAATTGTTTTCACGTATCTGCTGTGAAACATCAAAATAGTTACAGTTTCATATTATTATTTGTTTTTAGGCAACTGTATTTGTTCTTCAGAGTAAAACACATTTATTTATGTTTCAAACTTCGACAGCAATAACAACATCGGTATGTAAAAACCACTGATAGTATTTTTATTGTCTCACACGTCCATCCATTGTGCATACACTTAAAAAAGCTTTTAAATATAATCTCATCTTATATATGTTTAAGCATATATGACATGCATAAAGAAATCTATTAAGGTTGAACATACAATATTAATAGGGGTCATATCATGGTGGTAGGACTGCAGGTGATTTTTATTTTCTTTTCGTACTTTTAAATATTGTTTGAGATTTTTTTCCGTCAACAGGTACTATTCACAGGATCAGAAATAAAGATAGTTTTATCATGAGAAACATTTCACAACAGTCTTGTTCAGAGAGATGAAATATCTGGACTAATGTCACACAGCTGGTAAGTGGAAGAGCCGGGATTCCAACCCAACAGTGTTTGACCCCAAAGTCAGCACCCTTTCACACACAGCACATCTTTTCCACCCATGAAACTGCAGCCCTGGTCAGATTACCAAGACAGGGATAGTAGCCGAAGCCCAGAACAAGGCAAGAGGAGCCCAGTTGTCAAAATGGAGACCCTCAAAAGCCACGTCTACAAGCACAGGGTGAGACCGAGTCTCAGAGTATGGGACACAGCCTCTTAACCGCTGTGGACAGCCAGGACTTCTCCAGCCTGTGGCTCTCCACACTGGCACCACAAGCCTTTGGAATGTTCTGAAATAGAGAAGGAAGCTACAGTATACAGCTATAATGTTTCCAAGGATGATACAGTGTTTAAGAACTGAGTTTCCTGGGTGGTCACTGAAGTTTTCTCCTTAAAAATTAGACTTGTGAGATTTTTGCAGCTTGGGTGGGTTTTTTTAGGCAGCCAACTTTTTTCAGCAATGCGACTCCTTAGCCTTATCGCAATTCCAAGAAGTTACTGAGGTATACAGTCTGAGTTACTATTACCTGCACAGTATCCCATGACCTGCACAGACTAAGTGCTCAGTAGCATTTTTGGAGTTGTCAAAAACATTTTCAAGGAGGTGGGAACCCCACAATAAAGGATGTGAAGTAGCCATTTCAGGAATCTTGCCTAGCTTGGCCTTCCAGAAAAAACTTGAGAAGATGGAAAAGCTATCTGCTACCCTGACTTCTTTCTTCTAAAAGTTAGAATCAAAGACTAAGTGGAGAGAAAAGTGTAGGAGGAAGGCCTTCGCTTCCCAGTCAAGGCTCCCTTCCCAGACTAGCCAGGGTGGTCTTACCTTGATCTCAATTTCTGCAGCCGTCTGCTTGGTGATCTCCAGATTCTCCACCAAGGCTGTTTCTCCCAGGAAGTTCCCAGATGCTGAGGAGAGGCGAGAGAGCAGATTGTCTTCTAAAGTTTTGAGGGTGATTTTGAATCCGTTCTGCTGCTTCGTGAGATCTGACTGCAAATATCAAGCAAGAAAGAGTCAGGTGTATGGGTCCAGAGTATCCGACTGTTGGAAGAGACATGACTGAATAAATGCTTATGGGGCCAAAGCCCCTTCCCTTAGATGTACAAAACCAGAGACCTTGCGGCAGAGGGCTCGAGACCATGAGCAGAAGAAAGACGCAGAGGAGTTGAATCCCAATGGAACCATTTACTAGTCATGAGCCAAGTCACCTCTTCAGGAACCTCAGTGGGGTGAACCCTAGTTCCCACGTTACAGGACTGCTGTACAATGCTTGGCACAGAGCCGGCGCCCAAGGGTCACTAAATGGAACTTATTTCTGTGAATGGTTAAAGGGTAGGGTCAAGCTGTAGTTCTTGGAAGGGTCCTCTCCATCACCACTTTACTGCCCCTGGATAAACAACAGCTCTCCCATGGATTACATTTGTTGAAAACCTCAACAGGAACTCTTTTACAGATTTTAGACAAGATTTTCGTAGGACCCCTTCTTAAGGCTGTAGTGGGGTGCTGGTACCCAAGCAGATCTCAACTGATGTTCTCTTTCTGATTGTTAGGATCGTATCCTAAAGCACTGCATGTTCTTCATTTTGTGTGTTTATTTTGTGTTTGGGGGGTGGGGTGGGGTAGATTTAACTTCAGGCAGCTGTAGCGTCTTTGGTCTTGTACAACCTGTGGTTATTGCCCTTGGATCCATGCTGCCTGCCTTAGTGTTGGTAGAATGATCAAACTGTTCTCGCTCCAGCTACGGCCACCCTGGCCTCTCCTCTGTTCCTTAAGAACACATATCTAAATCCCACCTTAAGACCAGGATTCACTGTTCTGTCTGCTGCAACTCTGTGCCCAGATGCTTTTAAATGATTTAGGAAGTAGCTCAAATGCCACCTTCTCATAGAATCTCTTCCTCTGTTTAAAATGACCACCTCAGTTTTAATTAGTTCCTGTCCCTCTAATTTCATTATTTTATTTTCTTGATATTTCACATCACTACCTGAAATGACATTGTCTGTCATTAAATTCTGTATTCCTCCGCTAGACTATAAGCTCCATGACGGCAGGGACATGGTCTGCTTTGTTTACTGCTAAATCCTCAGTACCTATAATTGTGCCTAGGCTACTGAGCTGGCACTGCACAGGTCACTACTGAATAAATGAGTGATTGCAGGACACAGAGTCCCAGGGATCCCTGAGCTCAATCTCACACGCACTGCAAGTTTGGGTCTGTATTTTATAATCTAATCATATCTAACAAGAAGAAAAAAGGATCACCCAATCAAATGGGTTGAACCCATTTCTATTAACCTTGCAGAATTGAATTCCTCTTGGTTCTGGACATTAGCATGGGGACAGGTGTCACTGGAGGCCCTCACATACTGGCCCAAGCTTGTTCACAGCTCTGTGTCAGTCCCTGCTCTTGGTGACAGGCATGTCCGTTCTCTTAGCTGTCTTCTGTCTCTCTGTTCTTCAGCTCAGCCTGTCTTCTGTCTCCCACCCCCCAGGTGGCCAGACAAGGTTGGAGCTCCTCCAAGATCTGCTCAAGCACATCTTGCTCAGCTATAAGATACAGGAGGCACTATGGGACCTAGTGGCAGAGAACTTTCTGCCTCCCTTCCTCAGTGAGCACCCGGCTCACCTTCAGTTGCTCCAGGTCTGGTCTCTCCATGCTGACCACGGCAGCCAGCAGTTGGTCCTCCAGGCCATCTCTGGTCACGGTGAAGTTGATCAGGGTGGCCTGAGCCTGCAACTCTGGCTGGTAGTGAGGATTGGCCAGCTTGGTGTGAAGGATGAGCTGGAACTTGGGATTATACTCACACTCTTTGTCTCCAATTTTAATAAATCTGGAACGCAAAGGCTCATGTGAGGGTGTGATGCTTTCCCATGACATTTTTGGGGGGGCAGAATTCTAGTGCTACCAGATATGTTTTTGCAAAATCATAGCCTTTTGATTGTTGTAAACAAGAATAGTGCCATATACAGATGGATTCCTCCTAGGTGTATCTAAAGTGAGCCCAGGGACCCTTGTACATCCTCACGGGTGATAAACTCTTTCCAATGGCTGCCATGTTTGATTTTGTACCAAGATGGATTTGTACATTATGCAAAATTCCCAGCAGATGGCAGTAAAGGGTTTGGAGGAAGGGCACCTCCTTGTAGTTCACACTAAGGTGCCTTCTAGGCTAGCCACAAGGCTTTCTCTTCTTGTGGGAATATGCTTGGTTGCTAGGGACTGATCATCAGGAAATGACTTCTGCGGGTGGAAAGGAGCACAACCTAAGGACTGTAAAGGTAGCTTCTGGCTCCTGAGCGAAGCAACCCTTAATTACAAATATCACCCTCTATTATAGGTGCTATGACCCATCTCTCTCCTCTCTTTTCCTTGGCACCACCTCCTCTTTCTGCCAGACATTTGCTAACCCCTCTTGAAAGTAACATGGGCTCATCAAACTGACAAAGAGCCAAGATCTCAGAACTCAGAGGTCTGGCTTCAACTCATGTTGAAAAATCGGTCTGCCTTCCTACCACTCCCCTTCCAAAGTTCCTTCAGGAGAGTCCACTGTGGCCATTGAGAAGGAAGTAAATGAGGACAGTGGCTGATGGAGGCAAAGTTATTCCAGGAAACTTCTCTAGGAGATGAAGGCAGCTCTTCAGGGGTAAAGAGAGGCGTGTGTGCTGGGGGGACGACCTGTCCGAGCCTCACCGTCCTTTCCCGATGACTTCTCTCCCAAGTAGGGGTCCCAGAACAGGATCAATGGACTCCTCCAGGTTCTCAATCAGCACCACCTCGCCAGCTTCCAGGGCATGTTCTATGGTTTGAAGGTAACTGAGGAAGAAAGTTGGGCAATATGAGCCTGCGGGAAGGTGTGGATCAGAGGCAATTTAACAAGACAGCCTGGCCTCTGAAGCACAGGGGTAAACTTGGAGGCACAGCCATTCGGGATGATGCAGGTGGCTACATGTTTCTGTATTTAAAATGATATTTATGTGATTTTATAAATTTTTAGAAACATACAGAAAAATTACAAAAGAAAAAAAAAAAAGAATGTAAGAATTAACTGTAATTCCACCATTTGTCATTAACATCTGCACTTGGATATTTTATCTTTTCAAGTTTCGTTTTTATGTTATTGAATTTATATAGCACATTGGTTTTTTGTTTTATAACCTGCTTTTTGTACATAAAAATGTATTGTAAACATTTTCCCGTGTCATTAAATATTCTCCTAAAACAATTTTGAATGACTGTATATTAGACCATATTGATATGCTTTAATTTATTTAAGTTAACAAAGACCTAGGTTATTTTGAACTTTTTGATGTTATCAAGATTTTAATAAACACATTAAAAGGTTGATTTTCCCTAAATCAATTTATGTTTGATAGAATTCCAATTAAAACAATAAATAATAATGAAACTTTACAGATTTTGACAAAGATCTTAAAGTTAACCTAAAAGAAAAAAAAAATTATGATGAAAAAAAGTTAATAATGAAGAAGAGCAACATATTATCTACTACTAAAGTATTTTTTATAACTTCAACAATACAGATACATAGAAAGAAGTCTTCAAGGATATCGTATACCAGAAAGTTAGCTGTGTTGATGAATTATAGGGGATTTTAATTTCTTCCTTTGTGTTTTTCTAATTAACTCCTTCATTCTTTTTTTCTTTTAATAATGATGATACATTAATTTTGTAATGAGAAATATCACAATAAATTTTACTAAACATAAAACTAAATAATTAAGGGCTGGTACAATATTAGATAAATAGAAAAGAGGAAAGATCCCATTTCATAAAATAATTTAATAGATAATAAAAGGGCATCTCTAATTACGGAAAGGAGGGAGAATTCAATAAATGGTATTAGAACAATGGCTAACCACTTGGAAAATGAAAATTAGGCCCGTACTTCGGATAGTACCTGAAAAATATATTTCAGTTGACTGGACTTCAATGTTAACAGAAAACCCATAAAAAACTAAACACATGCCCGTGAATTTATCTGGATTGCACTTTGAAGATGGAGTTAGGCAATAGCATTTTCTGGCATATCAGATGTGGGGAGTGAGAGAAAGGGGGCATGAAGTCTGACACCAGGTTTTCTGCCTGGGTGACTACAAGGGTGGAGTCACCCTTAGCAGAGAAGGAGACCTTGGGTGGAGTGGATTTGGTGGACGGGTAAGATCAAGAGTTCACTTATGAAGCTTGCAATGCTGACTTGGCAGTTTGATTAGCAGAGAGATCTGGGCTGACTGCATAAGTTTGGGAGTTTTTAGCATAAAGATGGAGGAGATGCCCAAGGGCTTGACTAGAGATACAGAGGAGGGGAAGCACCGGGGCTGAGACCCTGGGGTGCACCAATCCTAGGAAGTCAGCTGTGAGCTAATAAATCCCCATTGTTTAACCCAACCCACTTCATGACATTTGCTTAAGCAGCCAAGGAAACTAAAACAGAGACTGAGAAGAAGTGGCCAGGAGGGTAGGAGTAAAACCAGGAGAATGTGATGGAGAAAGTGCTTCAAGAAGGGTGGCGTGACAAGCTGTGGTACTGCAGGTAGGCCAGTATGATGAGGATGATGTGGTGGCCATTGAAACCCGGAGCATGGAAACCACAGGTGACCCTGACAAGAACGTTCAGTGGCAGAAGCCTGATTGGAGCAGGTTTAGGGCAGAATGGGAGGGGAGGAGTTGTAGACAGTGATCACATGACTTTTTCTAGGAGTTTTGCTGGAAGGGTGCAAAGAAAAAAGTTCAATACTGGAGGGATAAAGTGCGGTTAAGAGAGTTTCGCATTTTAAGAAATTATTTACTTATTTATTTTAAGATGGGAGGAAACAAGAGGATGTTTGCAAACTGGTAAGAAAGATGTAGAAAGGAGGGGAAAACCAATGATGTAAGAAAGGGAGGGGGTGTGCCAAAGTGGATAAACCTTGGGTTTCTAGGTGGGAATTGACTGTAGTTTAAATGTTGACTCCACCACTTTTAACGGTGTGCTCTTGAAGACATTACTTATCTTCACCGAACCTGTTTCCTCATATGTGAAATGGGGACAATGACAGTAACCTTATGGGTTGTGCAGATTAAAGAAAATATTTGAGATAATGCCCCTAATGCCAGGACTGGCACATTTAAACCATCTAATGATCTCTGCGCCCCCCATCTCCCTCGATGCCCCACCCTGTTTCCTCATGTATCCTAACTGCACACAGTAAGAATTCAGTACCGAAACGACAAAGCTGAACTCTCATAGGGCTAGTGGCATGAGAGATGCTGAGGCCCAGGCTGGTGAAGCGTGGTGGTGATGCACAGCCATCTTCTCTGCCATTTCCTGTGCCTTCCTGTAGTAACTCACCCATCAAGTATGTACAAAGCCACATGGACTTGTAGGCTCTGGAGATTTCAAAATGAACTCTGCAGCTGGGTCTAGCTGTCCTCAGGGGGAAGAGAGTTTAGATTTGTTGTATGTGGCTCCAGGGGCAGAAGTAAGAACAGTGTCTAGAAGAGAGCTAATGGAGGCAACTTTGAGACAAATGTGAGGAAGGCTTTCTGAAACAGCATTGTCCAACAACGGGATGGGAAGTTTGGGGAGGGAGAAGAGGGCAAATAAATGAACAGCAGGATGGTGGGAAAGAATTCCTTAATTGTTCTAAACACTGGAGCACCTGATTTCAAATGAGAAAGAAAATTAAAGACTTCATGTCCAGGCATATTGCCTTTTCATTTCCTAAAATGGGAAGAGAAATAATGTGAAGTCCCATAGAGGCACCAGAAGGGTTGAAATAATTCACTGACCTTAAAACTGGATCATAACATTTTTGTGATTCTGCACAAATGGCAGAAGTGGGAACTTTTGTGCCCAGCCACTTACCCTTTTTGGCCAATCTGGGTGACCCGGAGGTCTTCGCCATATTTGTTCTTGATCCATTTGATCCCCTGTAGCTGAGGGTCCACCATGAGTGGCCAGCGCTCACAGTTGATGAGGATGGTGGCGTTCTCCATGGACATGCGGTCAGCAGGGAGGCCCTCATTCTGCCAGGCAGCCACGTCGGCATCGTCCGTCAGCATCCTCAGGGGATCCAGTGTGGGGGTGACGGGGATGGGAGCCTGAGGAAGGAGAAATGCTACACAGCACTCAGAAGGCAGGGCTTCCTTCTTGGCCGGGGGTGGAACACACAGCATCTTACTTAATGACTGTTACGGCCTGGACCATGCCCCCCTTCTCCAAAAGATGTGTTGAAGCCCTAAACCCCTGTAGCATGTGTCTCTGTTTGGAAATAAGATCCTTGCAGGTGAAATTAATTAAATTAAGATGCGGTCACATTGGAGAAAGGTGGGCCCTCCATTCAACACGACTGGTGTCCTTATAAGAAGGAGAGAGAGACACAGACAGGTGCAGGAGGAAGGCCATGTGTAGACGGAGGAGGCGGATATTAGACGGATGTATCTACAAGCCAAGGAAGGCCAAGAATTGCTGAGAGCTGGAAGAGGCAAGCAAGGACTCTCCCCTAGGGTCCTCTGAGGGCACGTGGCCCTGCTGACACCTTGATTTCAGGCTTCATGCCTCCAGAGCTCTGGGACAATAAATTTGTTTTAAGCCACCCAGTTTGCAGTACTTTGTTCTGGCACCCTAGGAAATGAAGGCAATTACATAACCCCTTTAAAAGCAAAAGCAAAATCTCTCTGAAAATCACTTTTCCACATGTGGTTACTTCCGGAAGCAAGTTATTTAAAGTCCTGATAATCTTTTTCTCTTGACGGATGGACAACAGTGGGCATTCAGCTTGGGTGACACTTTTGTGTGACACCTGAATCAAATGTCTACTAAAGATTATTTGTGTTCTTAAGCAGTAGCCTTATATATGCTTTAACTCCCGTCAACAGTGTTTCTTCTCTGCTGTGTTTCTCTGTGTCTCATGCATGCTTCAGGAACCAGCAGGGTCCCTAGCTTTGGAGCTTTCTCCTGTCTCTGCAGCCCCCGCTTATCACTATCCTCTCCTCTGTTTCACACTTGCTGCCAGAGGCCCGGCTGGCAAATGGCTGGAAACGGTCTCCTTCCCGGCTGCCCCAGTGACTCCTCCCAGTCTCCCTCCTCCTGCACACTTGCCTGCTGGTGGATACTGGGAAACTGGAAAGCAACCCGTGACTCCTGACGCCTTCCTTGTTTCCCTTCAGGGTCCTTGTGTATGCACCAGACCCTGCGTTTTCTTTCTCTTTTGGCCTCTTCCAGCTCACTGAATTCTTCCAAAAGCAACTGTTTTCATCAATGATACACACCCTTTTGATCCCTTCATTTTTCTCCTCTCTGCAGTTTGCCATGGCCTGGGGAAAACCTCTCCAAACCACCTACTGCACCTTAATCATATCTGCTATTGGTATGATGAACAGTGCTACCTCATCAAGCAAACCTCTAAAGGGAAATCAGCCACTCAGGGATTCTTATCCAGAACTTAGAAATGTATTTAGAAATAATGGTTTGCCTTTGTAATCCTATGCATTTTATTTTATGCATTCAAAAAACAGTATTCTGACAAGGAATGCACAGGCTTTTCCAGACTGCCAAAGGGATCCATGGTGCAAAAAAGCTTAAGAACCCCAAACGATTCCAGAAAAGTCTTCATTAGGCTGCTACCAAGAAACTCATTTTTGTGCACTCAGTTAATGATCAGTATTTCAATAATTTCCTTTTCTACAAGTGTTCAAGATGAATAAACGACAGCTTTATGTTCTGTTTAGTTACTATAATGGCAACAGCTTTTAAAACACAATTCAGCAAGTCACCAGGTGAACAGGATTTTATGAGCTGACCTGGGAACCTAACCATCAGTATTCAAATGCGTCCTGTGTTCTAAGGATCTGTCTGCAAATGAATTTAGGAATCTAACTCTTATTGAAAGTTGTGAGCTATTATTACTACTACTGTAGCTGATTTATGGAGCTACAGTAATAGTAATTATTTTCTCTTGACGGATGGACAACAGTGGCAACTATTACTGTAGCTGATTTATGGAGCTTATCTGCTCAACTGGGCTGTCAACTTCCTGAGGACATCCTGGTCTTGGCCGACTCTTGGACCTCCCATATAATGGACCAGTAGGACACACTGAATACTCAGTAAATATCTGTGAATTGCTGACCATGAGTGAGCTGAAAGTGCTAAGGTATTATTAGGAATTATACTGACCATAGGCTCCAGGTACAACTCCGAATCCCCCTCGAGTCAGGAACTAGAATTTTCCCCTTTCATTATGCCAGGCTAGAGGGAGGAGCTGGGAGGAAAATCCACCCAATAGCCCTAACTGGAATGGCCCATGTGAAGGGCATGTGAGTAGCTTTTCACGTGAGTCCACAGGACAGGAGACCAAGCTATTCTCGTAAGGATGTCTGTGAGTCATGGCAGACATGCAGCTTGAGGACCTGGTGACAAGTGAATTGCTCTGCGGGACACAGTTTGGCTCAGGAGCACTGAAATCCATGGAAACACAGGGATGTCCAGCCTCCCTCAGGTTTTAGATTTCTGAGGGGCACCGGGAGACAGCCTGCTGGGCAGAAGATCAGAGTTCCCTGGAGGGCACCATCAGGAGGCGAGATGCTGACCCGAGGTGGCCTGGTGGTACCTGGAAGGCAGTGTGGGGGCAATGTGAAGGACACGGGTGCGTGTGTCTCATTATGGGGTGCTCAGGTGGCAGGGGCTGGAAGATTAGAGTTAAGGTTGTTGTGATAGATCGCACTGGTACCCATAGGCTGGTGTGGAGTCCTGGTTTTCCTGAGCTGCTAACATAGGAGGATTGGTTTAAACAATGGGAATTTACTGGCTTACGGTTTTGAGGCTAGGAGAAGTCCAAAATCGAGGCATCAGCAAGGTGATGCTTTCTCCCCAGAGTCCGTAACATTCTGGTGCTGGCTGCCAGCGATCCTTGGGGTTCCTTGGCTTGTGTCCCTGCCTTGCAACATATGGTGACGTCCTCTCCTTTCTCTGCCCCCAGCTCCTCCCTGTGGCTTCCTCTGACTGTATCTGAATTTCTTCTGCTTATAAAAGACTCCAGTAGTCAGGATTAAGACCCAACCTCATTCATTTGGGCTGCATCTTCACAAAAAAGAGCACCTTCAAGACATCTTATTTACAATCGCTTCACACCCATTGTAATTTGGATTAAGTTTAAGAATCTGTTTACATTGGGGCTCATAATTCAATCCACCACATGTGGTCACCAGAAATTCAGGTTACACGTACTTCCAGCTGGCTCAGGAAAGGTCTCCAGGCCCCATCCATGAGGCTCTGTCGGTATTTCCTTGTAAAGAAGCCGAGGTAGGAGATGAAAGCCGTAATGAGTAAAATGTCTCCACATAACACCCTTTCCTGTTGCTTGAAGCTCTGCACAGCTTCTGCCCACCTCACGTTTTCAGAGGCAAGTCCTCCAACCTAATATTGCAAAGACAAGAGAGGAGAAACCACTTGTCACCCTGGGGGAGCACACACCACTAGCATGAGGCCTCGGATCCCCATGTCTGTGGTCCTTTTGACCAATGGGGACTTGTCTTCTTTGGAGCAGACATTTCAGCAAACAAGCCCCTGTTTTGCGCTGTGTGTTCCACAGGTTCTGGAAAGACGGCGGGTTCTGAACACAGGTTTCTAGGCTTTGCCCTTTCTAGGCAGATTAATACCTCCCACCTCAAGAGTTGGTTGTGAGGATTAAATGTGATCCTGCATGTTAATCACTTAGCACAGTGCCTGGTACACAAAACATGCTAAAAAATTAGGACTTTTGTCCTCCTCACCAAATGCTGGGGATGGGAAAACAAATAAAATCAAGCCCCTGATCCAGAAATAATTTATGGTGGGCGGGGAGATAGATACAATAATTAAGACCCAGTGTAAAGAAGTACTGGACATGGGAATGCAAAAAGAACAAGGCCTAACTTTGCCCAGTCCCCTTTGCTGGGGCTATCTGAGCAAGCAATCTGCCCTGACCCTCAGACATTTTTCCCCAGGAATGTCAGACCCCTGTGTGTGTGTGTGTGTGTGTGTGTGTGTGTGTGTGAATAAGGTCACGTTCACATTCAGAAATATTCGGGGTCAGTTTGTGTCATTCTTCTCTGCTTCCATCTCAGTTCCTGAAACTGGTCACCCTCTTATTATTAAACACTCCACAGACAAGAGCTTCAGAATTTACCTATAAAATACGTAGATTTCTCTTTCAACTCTTCCCCTGGTCAGTGCACATAGAAACAAGCACAGTTGTATCCCGCACTGACTGCCTGATAGATCCAGTGTTCCCACACTCCCAACTGTCTCTAGAGGAAAATTTCTTTGCCCAGACCAGGGTGTGCGTTCACACTTCTCAGAATTAATGCGCATGCAGCATATTTTAATGCCTTTCCCCCAAGTGGCAGCAGTGCTAAGCCGTGCTCGTGTATTTCGCACCTCTGAGGCTCTGACAAGCTCTGCTAATATAATTAAGGCTTGGTCTGCTGAGACTCACTCACCAGGCGGTTGGCAAGGGAGATGGTGCCTGCGGTCACTTCGGCTTCTTGCTGACATTTGAGTTTGTCTGCTGTTGCTTTCTCAAACTTGGCTGTGAGTTTTGCCAGGTTTTCATTAAGGTGCTGTTTGGGGAGAAAGAGAAAGTCGATCAGCAATTTCAGTCCAAACCACCTCCAGACCCCTTATATATGTAAGTGATTTTAAAGGAAATGCTCCCAGGGACAATTGTAAAGGACTGGGGAAAGCAGGGCAGGGCAGGGGAGGAAGCTCACAAGGGCAGGATCTGAGGCAGGTCCCAGTGCGGATAGCTCAGCCTGACCCCACAGGGGAGTCTAGAGTGAAACTCCAGAGTTGTCCTGGCCCAAGGTGAGAGCCAGAGCTTTTGCATCCCGACATCTTGATCACTGCTTAAGGGCCATGAGGGACTAAAATTCCGTCTCTCGGCATTGGGAAAAGTAGACTGAAAAGAGGTGCAGGTGCTGGCTATTGGAATCAAGGCCTGGGGAGGCACAAAAATGGTCAAAAGGATTCCCAGGGTGACCAGGGAGGAACGCTCGGGCTGGGGCTGGAGCTGTCTGGAACCTAAGTCCTGGGAGTAAAGGTCTTGGTGTAAAAGTGTCCCAGGGTCACAGACAGGAAGGGTCCTGGGTGAATCCTGTCAGGACTCTTGTAAGTGTGAAAGGACAAAAAAGATGTTTGATGAAAGACTAGATTAAGAAAGAGACAAATTAAAAGTAAACCAGGAATTGAGAATATCTTCTTGACCAAAAGGCGGATGCAAAATGAAATGAAATAAAGTTTCAGTGGCTGAGAGATTCCAAATGGAGTCGAGAGGTCACTCTGATGGACATTCTTATCCACTATATAGATAACACCTCTTAGGTTTTAATGTATTAGAATAACTAGAAGTAAATACATGAAACTACCAAACTCGAACCTAGTAGTCTGGACTCCTGAAGACGACTTTATAACAATGTAGATTACAAGGGGTGACAGTGTGACTGTGAAAACCTTGTGGATTCACTCCCTTAATCTAAGTGTATGGATGGATGAGTAGAAAAATGGAGACAAAAACTAAATGAAAAATAGGGTGGGATGGGGGGGATGATTTGGGTGTTCTTTTTTACTTTTATTTTTTATTCTTATTCTGATTCTTTCCGATGTAAGGAAAATGTTCAGAAATAGATTGGGGTGATGAATCCATAACTATATGATGGTACTGTGAACAGTTGATTGTACACCATGGATGATTGTATGGTATGTGAATATATTTCAATAAAACTGAATTTCATTAAAAAAAAAGAAAAAAAGGTAAACCAGGAGAAAAAAATAACCTGGGAAAAACCAAACAAAAAAAACAAAAAACTATAAAATTCCTCAACATTTGTTTTCCCAAAATGATTCAGGAAGATGTTTCTGCATAAAACAAGAGGCTGCTATTAAAAAGAACACAGAGCAAAAGTACTGGTTTGGAAATTACCATGAGTATTAAGGCAAAAACAAAACAAAACAAACAAACAAACAAACAAACGAAACAAGGGCAGGATTAAAAGATGAATTTGAGGAAGTCTCCTGGAGAGCAAAAGAAAATGTAAAGTGATGAAAAGATGAGAGAAAGTAGAGAATCAATCTGGGAATACAACATTCAACCAATATGTCTTCTGGAAAATAAGAAAATTAAAACGAAAACAGAAGAGAGGAGCTTATCAAAGAAATCACAGAAAGTAATTTTCCAGAGCTGAAGGAAATCGGTCTTTACATGCCAAGCACAATGAATAAAAAATAAAGGCAGCTAATCACATCAGGGTAACGTTTCAGATACCAAGAAAAAAGAAAAGGCCAAAAGGCTTCTGAAAGGGGAGAAAAACAGGTACCTACAAAAGTGTGAGACTCTAACTGTTCCTCAGACATCTCACCAGACAAGAGAATAAAGCATTCAGAGTTCAAAGGGGGAAAAAATAGCAACTCACCATTCAATATGCACCAAAATTATTAGTTTAGTGTAAGAAGATAATATTTTTTCCAGACTGTGAATATTCAGAAGATTTACCTCTCACTTAACATTACTGAGAAAGTTATTTGAGAATGAGATATAGCAAAGTAAAAGAAGAAACTAAGAAAGGAAAAATCACTGGAACCCAAGAACGCAGAGAAACACGTTTACTTTCCATTACTGATTGGAGCTCTGGACTGGGGACCAGGGAGAATGGTTTTCGGAGGTAAAAGGGGATTTGACAGAATACTGGATTGGGTGGAGAGTTGAAAAATAATTAAGGCAAAAAAAAAAAAATTAGGGCTATGCGAAACAAACTAAAGGGAGAGAGAGAGAGAAAGAGAGAGGAAAAAGGAAAGAAATTCCTGGGGAGAGGAGGGGTCTGTATAAAGAAAGGAAATGATTTATAGTATAACACTCAGATCTGCTATGAACAATACAGACATATTTATATTGATGTAAATGGAATTTGCTGATTTTTAAACTTTTTGAATCAGCTGATGGACAGAGCACGGGACACAATTTTGGTTACACAACAGGATGCAGATGTTTTCAGCTTTGGCAATTAGAAAGCAAAAGTAATGTTAAGTGATGATAACAGAAGCTGGGAGATGGAAGGTAGGGAGAAGAGCCAAAAGAAAGGGTAATAGCTTCATCTTGAAAGCTGAGGGCTTCCAGGACGCTTTCTCTATGTGATAGAACAAGAAATAAATGTTACGACAACTAAAAATAGTTGTCATGACTATATTGGGAAGACATGGAGATGAACAACTTATATTCTCATCTAGCTGGCAGAAAGTCAACTATCTGAATAAAATACATCAAGAAATAAAGATATTAACATAACACATGGACAGAAGTCAAAAATTCAAATGCACATACACCAGACAGATAATGTAGACTAGTCAGAGGATTCCAGCGTTGAAAAAAATAGGGTTGATGGGGACCATGGAAAGATGAAGTGACTCTGTCTCCCTGAATTAAAAGCCACTACTTAGCTCCAAGGTCAGTTAACGGTAAGTGTGAATCCTCTGATTTTTCAAGACTGGCCAGAAATCAGATTTTTAGGTGAAAGTGCCTGCTGTCTTAAATATTAGCAATTAATTAAATCATTTTCAAATACCATGTGCGGGCTAAATAAAACATACTTAAGCCACTGGGTAGCAAGCTTGATGTGGTGGTATAATCAGTTGAAACAGATAAAAGAATGAAAAGGGCAGGGAGATGTTGGTTCTCATTAGAAGCCCTTCTCTCCTATTTGACGTTTTACCTTGTGTGTGATTATATGCTCAGTGAAAACGCCTTACTTGATTTTTAATACCATTATTTTTACAAATTTTAACATTAACCTCTGTTCATTATAGAAACGAACAAAAAATACAGATAAAAAAAGTAAAATCCATCCAAAATCCATACCCAGAGACAACCTCCACTGTTATCATTTTTTTGTATCTTCATTATGCATATAACTAAATTGAAATTCTATTGCATAATCTATTTTGAAATATTATTTTTTTTCCACTTAAAAAATCCTGAATATCAAATGCTTTATTCTTATCCTAAAATCCTAAAAATAAGGCCTGGGTGGGGAGGGCCGCTGTCTGTAACTGGAGAAGGCTGATCTCACAGGCTTATTGGGAAGAATTTCCCTGCCCTGGGTTTGCCTGTGTCTTAGGGATGGAATCAGCCCATCCCCTCTGTCATCAGTGGGGGGTGCCAAGCTTTTGAGATGTTGGTAGGCATGTGGGAGAAGATGGGTAGGCACTGAAAAGAGGTGGTTAAAAACAAGAATACATTTTTGCAGAAAATATTTTGGCAGGAAGGAATTGCCTTCCTAAGGTAGCCAAGTGTTTTTAAGATATTCTTACTGCTTTCCCAGGTTGAGTGGGTCCATCCTGTGAACACTGGCTACGAAAAGGTATAAACATTTTGACAACATTCCCCTTGTACCAACTGTTCCTTTAGTTAAAATAACTTGAACATGAGTCTTTGGAAATGCAGTTCTTATATCACTTTTCCTGGAGAGACTGAGAATATGAAAATTACTGGAAGATCTTCTCCCTCCAAAAGTGGGAATTGGGGATATTATGGGGATTTGTACTTTGTGTTCTCAGGAGGGTTGCTGGTCTGGTGATTATGACCTGTTTTATCTGGGCCATGCATATTTGGATTTATAAAAGCATCACCAAGGTAGCTTTTTTTTTTTTTTTTTTTTTTTTAATAAAGAGATTGGTTGCAAGGATCTTTGAACTAGTGCCTTTAGCCACAGTTTTAGTCTATCAATCAAGAAGGCCACGTCACATGGGCGTGAGGCATTTCTAAAACCTTCTTTTTCACAATTTGTAAATCCCTCTTTATCATCCTGGCAAATTTGCAGCAAGAATATTATTTGCAATGTAGACATGGAAGATCCAGACTAATTTTGGGACTGAACTTGATCACAATAGTGATTAATTACCAGGGCTTGTGCATGCATGTGCTAATACGTGCAGCTGAAGGGAGCAGAAGTCGTGGTGGAACTGTGTTCCCCAAAACCACATGCTGGAGTCCTCAGCCCTGGCACCTGTGAATATGACATTATTTGGAAATAGGGTCTTTGCATATGTGCTCAAGTATCTAAAGTAGGTCAGACTGGATTAGGGTGGGCTTTAACGAACATGACTGATGTCATAATAAGAAGAGGAAGGCAGACACAATGAGAAGTCCATGTGACGACAGAGGCAGGGGTTGGAGTGATGCATCCACAAGCCAAGAAACACCGAGGGTTCCTGACAAACACCAGAACCCAGGAAAGGCAAAATATGATTGTCCCTTCCAGGTTTCTGCGGGAGCTTGGCTCTGCTGACACTTTGATTCTGGACTTCTGGCCTCTGTTACTTGTTGCAACAGCCACAGGAAGCTAAGACAGCTGTGATCAGGTGGTAGCAGCAGCTCCAGCTGGAAGTTTTTCTCGTAGTATTATGGGCCAGTTCTTTAATCCTCATAGCAATCGCATGAAGCAGGTTCTATAATTGTGCCTATTTTACAGAGGAAACCGAAGTTTGGGCATTTTAAAGACCTTGCTAAAGCTCACACAGCCAGCAAATATTATAGCTTGCATTGAAAGTGAGGCCTGCCTGCAGATTTTTAGCTGCTATGCTACCCTGGAGGATTCCAGCCTCTACTATCTCTTTGGTAACATGCATTTTAATGGCAAAGGTAAAGTTCAAGGTAAATCTTCTCTCTCAAATAGGTGCAAACCCAAGATCATCACCCAATCCTGAGTGAGGCAGGTACAATCGTAACATCATCATGGAGTTTATATAACCTAATTACCTCACATTTTTATATGCTTGGTCAATAACCAGCCTATAAACCACAAGAAACTACCTGCTTGTAAAAACCTCCATAAAAAATGGAGATAGGATAAAACACGTCCAGCAGGCCCACATGTCCACACTACCAAGAGAGAGACAGGTGGACACTGGCCAGGATGGGTGACAATAGGTAAAAAAGGCAAGGTTAAGACAGATCAGACCTTCATTCCAAAGGGGAAAAAGAAGAAATCTCGATATTTTGTCCTTTTTTAAATTAACTATGAGATCTGCAAAAATGTTAAACAAATTAAATTGTGGCTAATAAGATGACAGTTGGCTACATGAATTAATATTGCTATTATATACACATATTGGTCATCTTTTCATTCCTTAGAGGAAGAGGAGAAAATCTTTTAGGACCAAGCTATAAACCGATGGTCCATAGGCTTAATCCAGCCATCGGCTCTCTTCTTTGTCTATACTTTGTTTGAGAAAAATATTTTAAAAGTTGCCTCTGTGGAAAAATCAGGAGATGTGGCATGAAAATTTGGTTCTCTCCCTTCTCTTTAAAAAAAGGCTGGAGGGTGGCTATTGACCAAAAAACACCCCTGGTGCTAGAGGCTGATGGGCAGTATCAGGAGGGCCGTTGGCTCCACTTACAGTGATCTTGGCTTTGATGGCAGCCAGCTTCTCCTGGGCTGCTGTGAGGTCCGAGGTGGCTTTGCTCAACGCTTGGCGCTTCGGCTCCACGTCACAGAACACCTCGTAGAACCTCACAATGTTGATGACCCAAGAGCAGAGGCCAGCGGCTGCGTAAGACTTGGTGGCCACAAACTCTGGATTGAACTCAGGGTCTTGGAGATACGGCCTGATGGCCCTGAGGCAGTTGTCATGAATGTTCTCCTTGTCGAAGTTGACGAGGGAGTCCAGGAAGCCGTCCACTTTGGCCATAGTGACCTTGGCGGCCTTCCAGCTCCGGTCCTTGGGCACCTTGCCCCCGGGGGCCATTAGCACCATCACGGCACCGCTGACGTTGCTGACAGCTGAAGGCGGAGAACCGAAGGACTTCAGCTCGGTCAGATTGGTCTGAGAAAAGACAAGGAGGTCGTTAGAGGAAAATGAATGGGCTTCCTTTGTCCTCGGCCACTAATGGAGTGAGGCTCTGGAGGGATCATTGTGAAGGGATTGCTTTGGAACAGTAAATATCATGACTCATGCAAAGGAAACCAAAGCTACTCCCCAGCAGTTTCAGGCTTCCCTGAATGGTTAGCCAAGGCTCAGCTCTGTTCTTTCAGCACTCAGACTGACTTGCAGCCCATTAGAAACACACAGTTATTTGACATTCAACTGAAAAATACAAGGATGCCAATATACTTCTGAAATATGAGGCATGTCTTGAATAAAAGATAAGGTTATTATAAATTAATTCCCATCCGAGATTGCAGCGAACAGCACAGTAACCCATCTAAATTTTTTTCAATTAAACTGCATTGTTCCATGAGCTTGTTCTAACTACACTTGACTCTCCTGATAGCAAAATGGCATTTTTTTGCAAAGAAAGAACTCAGAAAGAAAGAGAGGCCCAGCCCCCCGCAATCAGCTGCCTCTGCTAGGCTTGGGTTTGTCCTTTGCTTGAGTTGCACTTGCTCCAGAAGGATATTGCCAAAGGGTTGATTTTGGAAGCCACGTAAGCTTACCAGGTTTCAGTGCCTTCACCAGTAAATTGGATGGAAGGGAACTACTAATCTAGAAGTGAAACAGTGTCATAAATACTGGTGAAGTTGATTTAAGGACTGTTGTGAATGTCCGTGAGAAGGCTAACACATAGACAGCACTTGCTTTCGGGGCTAATTTTGTAAGTGGGGAAAATCTTGATATCAAAGATTACATGTTTTTGCCTAATTAATTTGGGGTGCTCTTGGGCAATGAGTGAGGGGGGTTATTTCTAAGCCCTTAGGAAGATGTCTCCATTTGCTCTCTTGACTGTCTTCCTATTTGACCATGACAAACTCGTCAGGGGTAGGAATGAAGGAAAGCACAAGTGTGAGAGGTTACCTGTGGTAGTGCTTCTCCTGCAAAAGAGGGCAAATTGAGAAGATACTTTTGTTTAGCCCTTGTGCTGGTTTGAATCTATTATGTACCCCACAAAAGCTATGTTCTTTTTATCCAATCTTGTGGGGGCAGACCTATTGTGGTGGGATCTTTTGATTAGGTTGTTTCCATGGAGATGTGACCCACCCCATTCAAGGTGAGTCTTAATTAGTTTACTGGTGTCCTCTATGAGAGGATAAAAGGCAGAGACATTTTGAAGAGAGTTCAGAGACACTTAGAGAGAAAACACCCGGAGACATTTTGGAGGCAGCCATTGAAACCAGAACCAGGAGAGAAGCTAAGAAACAAAATCCAGACTTTCCCCAGGAGAAGCTGAGAGAGGACCCCCAAGTGCTTAGAGAGAATGCCCTGGGAGAAACAAGCAAAGATGCACAGGAGCTGAGACAGAGAAGCTAAGATGGAAGCCCAGAGACATTTTGGAGAAAACAATGGAAACCAGGAGTTAACCCCCGGAGAGGCTCAGCAGACTCCGCCCATGTGCCTTCCCATGTGACAGACGAACCCCAGATGCTGTTAGCCTTTCTTCGGAGAAGGTATCGTCCTATTGAAGCCTTAACTGGGACATTTTCATGGCCATAGAACTGTAAATTTGTAAACTAATAAACCCCCATTGTAAAAGCCAATCCATTTCTGGTATTTTGCATTTTGGCAGCTTTAGCAAACTGGAACAGCCCTCCAAATAAAACAAGCAAACAGAAACAAACCAAAAAAATCTACAAATTTCTAATAGTGTATGTTAAGCTTGTTTAAGGTACTGAATCAAGAAAATAGAAAAATGTATAAAGATGAAAATTAATTCCATAACCTAGGTATGCCATTTCTAATATTTAATTGTAATTCCTTCCAGTTGTTTTTAATATTCATATTTATCTATAAATTAATCATGACTCTTGTTTTAGGTGACAGAAAGCCAGCTGAAGTACAAAGGGGCAGCTGCCCCAGCTTCAGCACTTTTCCTTACTCTGCTCTATGTTTTCCTTTGTCTCTAAGTCTTGGGGATTGAATCATGTCCCCTATAAAGGCACGTTCAAGTCTTAATCTGGGTTCCTGTGGGTGTGAACCTATTTGCAAATAGGACCTTTGAAGATATTATTAGTTAAGGTATGGACTCAATTGTGAGTCCTGTTTAGATGAGGCCAAATTGAATCAGGCAGGCCTTCATCCATATGAGTGGAAGGGGACCTTATGAGCAGAGGAAATTTGATGCACTCAGTCAGAAGAAGCCAGAAGTCAGCCAAGATCAGAAGGACAGACACGAAGAGAGAGAGGATCATTGTGTGACAGAAGACTGCGGGAGGGTTACAGGCTCCAGGAGAAAGCAGGCCCAGCCACTAATGATAATGTTGGACTTCTGGTGAGACGATAAATCCTGCGGTTTAAGCCAACTGGTGGCAGCTGTCACAGCAGCCCTGGCAATGAAGACACAGAGCATCTGCCATGTTCTAATACATTTCACAAAGTACCTATTTATTATGTTTATTGTCTCTTACCCCTGGTCCCTGCTAGACTATAAACTTCATAGAGGCTGGGAGCTTTGCTCATGGATACATCACATGTACCCAGAAAGTCCCTGGCACAAAAAAGGCAGCCAATAAATATTTGTCGAATGAATAAATGAATGAATAAATGTGAGTGCATATTCATTGATTTGGCAAATATTTATGTAGTATGTGTCAGGCATTGTTTTCAGTGATGGGGATTCAGTGGAGCAAGAGCAGCAAAGTCCTTTTGCTCATTTTGGGTGGAGAGACAGGCAACAAAGATTGATCGTTAATATTTTGCATACTGATTAGTGCTCTGAAAAAAATCAAATGAGGCTAATGGCAAGAGTGGAAGCAGGAGGGCTAGGGAGGTCCGGGAAGACTCTTTCAGGACACGGCATTTCAGCTGGGGCTGAGTGATGGGAGAGAGGCAGCTCTCCAGGGGACTGTGGTTGGCAGGCAGGTCAGCTTGTGCGAAGGCCGGAGCAGGGATGAGCTTGGGACACTATGAAGAGCCTAGTGGTCGGTGAGGGCACTGGCAGAGATGAGAGCCTGGAGGCTGGCAGTGCCAGACTACGAGGGGCTCCAGAGGCCACAGAGAGAGGTTTGGATTTCATTCTAATCTCAGTGCTAAGCCATTGGAGGTTTTAGGGCCTCCAGTGTCTGCTTTGAGAGCCTGCGGCCATGTGGACAACTGTGGCCAGGCAGGAGTGGAAGCAGGAGGACAAGTTAGGAGGTTGCTGTCAAGATCTAGGCGGGGAGGAGACTGAGCATGGCTTGGAACCGAGTTCCTGCAATGGAGATGGTGAGAAGTGATTGCATTTGGGGCATATTTTGGAGCGAGTGCAGGGTGGGGGGTGAGGCTGGATGGCTGCTTTTCCATCCCTCAACCTGAAGTGACAAGGGGGAGCATCTACCAAGACATGGAGGGAGGAAACCACCTGGGGATGGAGACTGAGAAGCTGTGACCTTCAGCTGAGGGCAGGGTGGAGCCAAAGGAGTAATACCTAGATCTCACTCTCCATCTCCCTCCCTCCAGTTTCCTGCTGGTGCTCAGCTTGGCCAAAGGTAACTAGAAACTGGGGGGCAAGGGAGGCCCATGGATACAATCCATGCATTTCAGTCTCCCCAGCCCTGGTGGGGGGACATGGTGGGGAAGGGTGACGAGTAAAGGGGTAGGAGTGGGGGGTGGAGCAAAAGGAAAATTTCAGCATGATTTATAAGAGCTCTTTATATATTAAGGATATTAACTTTTCTGATAAGTTACAAATTTCTTTAAAATTTTTGTTTATGGTATTCTGTGATATATGGAAATTTAAAGTTTTTATGTAGCCAAATCTAGGAATCTTTTTACCCAATGACATCTTTCTTTATTTTCATGCTTAGAAAGATCTTCCTCATATATTAAAATGTATCTGATCTTATAATTTTTATATTTTTTAAAAACTTCTTCATTCTTTCTTATTCTTAACCGTTTTATCCTCTTATAAAAAGTACGTATTTATTGTGGAATATTCAGCAAAGATAAAGACAAAAGAAGAATCACTCATAATTTCACTACTCAGAGATAAATATTATTATATCCTGATGTTTTTCATTTTAGTACCTTTCCTTTTTCTGTTATTTCATTCATATATATACATATATATTTATATACACTAACACACACATGTACTACATATAAATCATTCTTATACGATTTTTTGCACCTACTTTTTCTCTGAAAAACATGCCTCACACTTTTTTCACATTATTGTTTTTGGAAAATATGATTTTAAATAAAGGAAGCATTGTTTTTTTTTTTTTCATTTGAATATACTATAATTTATTTTGCCAACTCCATATTCTCAGACATTTATGTTATTAAATCCTTAATAGTAGATTAAAAATATGAAATTTAATTACATTAGAACCAAATAAACAAACAATCCAATTGGAACTTCAATTAGACTTCTACTATACATCAATTTGAGAAGTAGTACCATCCTTATAACACTGAAGCTTCCCATACACAAGCATAGTATATGTATTTGTTTATTCACATCTGATTTGATAGCCATCAATGTATAGTTTTCTTCACATAGTTTCAACAAATTTCTTTATGCCTATTTGTACCTATGTTTTGTTTGCTATTCAGAAAATACGTTTTCTAACTGGCTATTGGTGATTAAGAAAGCTATTAAATTTTGTAATTTATTTTATGATGTGCCTTAATCTTCTTCTTATTGTTCTTTTATAAAATCCATGAGTTTATCTTGTTCACAGTATTCATACAATGACTATTTTTCATTTATTATTTCATTGACCAGAAATTCTAGAACAAATCTTTCACAATAGCAGTGTAGCAGTCATTAATGTATTTTCCCCACATTAATGTGAATGCTTCAAATGATCTGCCATTAGATAGGATGTTCTGTTCTCGGTTTGTGATAGATAGATTGCCATCTGTTAGAAAAATGTCCAAACAGTCTTTTATTCCTATTTTACTAAGAGTTTTAATGAGGAATGGGTATTGAATTGTTAAATGCCATTTTATAAGTGCCAAGATGACTATAGAGCTTTTCTCTTTTGACCTATGGTTGGGAGCATTTATATTTAATAGCTTTATATAAGAACAAACCTTACCAATTGGTTAAGAATAAATGGCTGGATTTAATTTGCTAGTATTTTACATAGATAACATATACCACTATTCATAAATTAGATTAATGTGAGGCTTTACTTTCTTGTGCTATCTCTATAATATTTAGTACAAAGGCCCTGGGAACTCCTGTAGAAAAGAATCCTATCCAACTCTGTTACCAGAAAAGTCCCTATATTATTTGCTTATAAAATCTATTTTTCTTATTACTTGTTAAAATTGAATTAAAAGACAAATGATAGGCTGGGAGAAAATATTTACAACATGCATACCAAAGGACTAATAGTAAAAATTCATCACAAATAACTGTGAATCAGTAAGAAAAAGGGAAAATTATCTTTGAAGAAAATATGTAAAGCCAAACAGATAACGGACATAAGAAGAAATCCAAATATTTGAAAAGTTGCCCAATCTCAGTAGGAACTCAGGCATTTAAAATTGAAATAAAAATGAAAACGTTTCACTTATTTTATTGAGAAAAACTAAAATGACTGGAAATATCTACAATTGGCAGGAATTTGGGAAACTGTAAACGGAACACCCATTTTGGATATAAATTTGGCGGTGTCTATGCAAAAGAAGAGCATAGTGCTTTTAAGAGTTTTCTATTGCTGCAGTGATAACTTGCCATAAATTTAATGGTGTAAAACAACACATATTTTTCATCCTGCAGTTCTGGAGGTCAGAAGTCCTGAAATGAAAGTGCTAGGGGTACAGGTTCCTTCTGAAGGACCTGGAGCTCCTCGCTCTTGCCAGCGTTTAGGGGCTGTCCTCATCCTGGTGGCTCGTCTGGTGGCCCTGCCCCGATTCTCCTTTTCTCCCTCCGCCTCCATAGCCTCCATCATCACATGGCCTTCTTCTCACTTTCACCTTCTGTCTCCCTCTTACAAGGACCCGTGCAATTATACTTAAGGCCCATCTGGATAATTCAAGATAACCTCCCCATCTCAAAATCCTTATCTTAATCTCATCTGCAAAGTCCCTTTCGCTACATGAGGTAAAAGTCGCATGTTCTAGAGATCAGGATGTGGCTAGCTTTGAAGGCCATTATTCAGCCCATCACCCTGTTCTACCAAATAGCTATATTTCTTATGTGGCCCCCCAAAATACTTGCACATAAGCAAAAAAATGTACGTATAAGGATATTTGTATTGTAAAAAAGGAAATAAATTAAATGCTCCACAATTGATGGAAAGGTAAATACAGTGCATTTATATATACAATACTACAAAATACTAAATAAAAAAGGCTTCAATATATTGAACAATATGAAATAATTTTGGTACCCAAGGGAAAATAAGTTGGTATTATCCATTTATATTTAAAATACGATGTATTTTTTTATACCCATTTAGGTAAAGGTAAAGGCACAGAAAAACTGCTGGAATAGATACACACTAATTTGTTAACAGGAATTATCTCCTGGGAGAGGATGGAACTGGGTGAAACAAGGTGACTTTATATTTTGCCCTATATAGTCTATATGTTTGGATTATTTTTAACGAGTATGCCATTACATGTTATTTGTATAATAAAAAATAAGTCCACTGTAAAAAATTCAAAGTAACTTTGTGGAGGAAAAAAAAAAAAAGGCCAGGATATTGCAAGAGAAACCATTCATCAACTAAAGCAGGAAAAGTCATACCAGAGCTATTTCATTTGGCTGTAAAAGGGAAATAAAACTGCCAAAATGGAGACTTAAAATGAGCAGAGACTTGCTATCAAACTCTGATTTACAAGTATTCTTTATGTATGAACTCAGGAGCCCCCAAGAAATTGTGAGAAATAAGCATTATTTTTAAAAAGGAATAAACGCTTACCTGATTGTGGAGAAGAAAAGAATTTATTTACGGTTTTGTAAGAACCGGAGCCTAATTAAAATGGGGGGGTTGGCGCGCAGAACAATAGATTTAGCAGTATTTATCCCCTAAACCTAACTGCAAGTTCCTTCCTTGTTTTTTCATTGGCTGGATACTCTAGAGGTTACATTCTATTTGACAAGCCTAACTAGCCCAGCAAATTTGAAACATGCAGCCTGCCCAAATTGGAAACATTTGAAATATGTTTCCTCCGCAAATTTGCAACATTAGGAACCATTGGAACAAATTTTCACCCCTGACTATAATGGGTATGCCCAGGCCTCTTTAGAGCCAGTCTGGGCTAGTCTGGTAACAAGTTATGAGGCTATTTTGGGAACCTCTACTCTGAGTCTCCACCTTGCAAGGATAGTAGATAGTGGGCGGATAAGCAGGGGGACTGACTGTGGATTACAGTTTGTTTTTTTAACTTTCTGTCAATTTCTTAACTGCCCCACCCTGCAAGGCACACCTATTCTGTGTGAAAGCTAAACTTAATTTCATTCGTTAGCTTTGAAAATAGTGAGAAAACAGGGATGTGTTCCTTAAATACCAGAGTCCTGAGAATGCAGAAGGATTTGAGGGTTGTCCGGGAGTTTCTGGGTTCATGAAGCAATATTTATCCTTCCCATACATGATGTACTCTCATCCAGTCTATTCCATCAAAAAACAATAAAAAAAAATGCTGTTCGAGGCCTTTTAATGGGTGGCAACCTGGAGACTGCAAACACTGGTCTGTCTACAGGATAACGTTCAACTTTGCGATGCTCACAGACTCTCAGTGATTTTGCCCAACTCACCGGCCAGCCTCATTATCCACCTCCCCTCCTGAGGCACTCAATTCTGCACCCACAGCTCAGACACCCCACGTTCTTCCACGCATCCATGACTTTGCAAGCACTGTTTCTTCCTGGAATGCTCTTTTCTACCCACTTCTCCATCCAGCAAAATACTCATCCTTATGGTTCCTGCTTCATGGGCTTTCTCTTCCGTATTTCCTACCTGGCTAGGCAATTATCTATGCTAAGTGAAAAATGTTAATTTTTATTTCTATTAATGTAATGCACATAAACATTTCAAAAAGCCCAATAGAGCTACAAAGCTAGAATAAAACACAGACCCACTCAACCTTCAACCCCAGCTCACCAGAAGCCACTTCTTACAACTTTCCATCATTACTTCTGGGATTTCACTACCTACATGTGCATGCTGTTTTTTTTTTTTTTTTTAAAGATATTATCAAGTGACTTTCTACTGTAGAGTGTGAATATATATTTCTACTTCCCTCCTTTCCCTCCCAATCATCCCCCACGTATGGTCATATCTACATGTATTATTTACATGACTATGGCTGTGAATATTGTTCATCTTGAATTATAGTTTCTTTCTTCTATAGCTTAACTTTTTTCTGAAGATAATAATACCTTTATTACTCGTTTCCTGATAAGGTGACTTTTGGGTGGACCCCTGAAAGAAGAGGAGGGAACCCTGGAGATGCCTGGGGGAGAGCATTTCAGGCAGGGACAACTGCAGGTTCAAAGGCCCTGGGGCAGGATTGTACTTGGAGTGTTGGATGCACAGCAGGAAGGTCAGTGTGAGTGGAGTGGAACGACAAGAGGAAAAGCAATAACTCCTGAAAGAGGTGGTGCAGGCAAAATCACACAGGGCCTTACAGGTCCTGGTATTGGCTTTGGATTTTATTCTGAATGCAATGGGAAGCCAATGGAAGATTCTGAACAGAGGGATGGCATGATCAAACTTCTGTTTTAAGATTACTCACTGACTGCTATGACGAGCAAAGAGAGTACTGTAGCAAAGATGGAAGCAGAGACCAATTAAGAGGCTATTTGTTCCAACATTCCAGGGAAGAGAAGATGGTGGCTTGGACCCGGGTGGTAGCAGTAGAGGTGACATGAAACAGTTGAGTTCTGGATATATTTTGAAGGCAGAATTGATGAGATTTGCTAATGTTTGGGTGAGGATGTGAGAGAAAGAGGCCATTAATTCCTATTTGCCCCCTCTATGTGATATGGAAAAGAAACCGAGGTATCAAGAACTCCAGGTTACACAGTTAGAGGAAAGCACCTATCATGTCACCTGGCACACAACAGGTACTCATGAAAAATTAGCTTCACTTCCTCTGTGGCAGAAGTATCCAGACTTCAAATCTAGTGATATTTTCTTTACCCTATCCTATCACTTCCTTGATTTACATTACTATATGTTTATTTTTTTTACCAATCAACCAACTAACTAACCAACCAACCAATTAACCAGAAGTACTGATGGGATGCTCACTGTTTTCAGTTCTGTGGAAACAGAAGTGATAATGCTAGTTATAATAACATCAACAAAAAAACCAAACACTTACTAAGTGGCTACCCTCTGATAGCTACTTTTCAAGCATTATCTCATGTAATCCTTTTAACCACCTTATCAGGAATACATTACTATTATCCCCATTTTACAGATGAGGAAACTAAGATTCAGAGAAGATAAAAACATTCTCAGAGCTATATAGCTAGTAAATATTACAGCCAGTATTTGAACTCAGGTCACCTTAGAAAATATAATCCCCATTTCAAATGTTTTGTGAGAGACACTAGTCTTCTTGTTAAGAAATGATTGGTGAACAAGGCAGGAGGATGCATAAATAGAGGGTCACATCTTTTGTGCTTTGGAAGTCAGCGAAGGGGAAAACTGATCTGGAATATGCTTGGGTTGACATGTGGGTAGGATTTAGATGGAGTGAAATGAAAGGAGAGGAAATTCTAAATGATGGGTGAGGGACGTAGACTACTCAAAGGCTTGGAGATTTCAATAGATGCTGGAGTGAGGGGCAGTGAGAAGCCTGGCCTGGATATATCAAAGATGTGGGTTGAGAATTTGTGGCATGATTGGGCCATGACCTCCAATTCCTGGTCCACCCAACAAGGTGGCAAGTTCTTAGTAGAGAAATCCTGCATTTTCTATTGAGGTAAGGTAGAGATCCATTTAAGATCTTTACAGCCTCTAGGCACCCTTATGTGTAGAGATCTCCCACCCCATCTCATATAAAATACTAAAATGCACTCACATGTAGCATTAAATATAATTTAGATACGCAGTATGAAGCAGGATTTTATGATGTAACTAGTTTAGTCTCAGTTTTGTGGAGGCCCCAAGCCAATCGATGCCACCTTAGAAAGTGAGGTGTGGATGACCAGGCAGAACTAGTAAAAGAAGGTTTCAGAAGACCAGTTTTTGACTCTTAAGCCCTTCACCTGCATTGTGGGTAAAAAAGAGTCA
Organism: Choloepus didactylus; assembly: GCF_015220235.1. Classification (NCBI taxonomy): domain Eukaryota; kingdom Metazoa; phylum Chordata; class Mammalia; order Pilosa; family Megalonychidae; genus Choloepus; species Choloepus didactylus. The sequence continues at coordinate 6,966,983 of NC_051324.1, forward strand.
GGTAGTTAGAAATTATAAGAGAATATTTGGTGAGAATTGTTGGTGTGCTGTGAGTCTCACCCATCCTGCCTTTGAAGGATATCGGATGGCTACCCCTTTCCCATCAAGTCTATGGGGAGGGGTTTTAAGGAGACCATTCAGACAGCTTAATATGTTTCCCCTATAGTTTGAAGGACACATTGAACTGGGGTCTAACTTGGACCCCAGAAATCTAGAGGGTGTGAGACTGGCTGGCTAGGCCCCTGACAGTGCGGCCCAGCAGAATCAGCTGCATTGGGTGACCAGCCCGCTCAGAGCTTGAGGCAGCAAAGGGGGCTCAGATGTCTCCCACGGCCCAGAGGTGAGCCACTGCGGGGAGAGCTGGCATAGGGTAGTCTTTGATCTTGCCCAGGAGGTCCATTCATAGGGGACAAGGTGACTAGCCAGATTCTCAAGAGAAGGAAGAGGAAGCAAACTGCAGGGGAGAGATTCCAATGATTGGTGGAGGGTCTCCAAAGAATCTATGATGGCAACCCAACAACGATAACAAAAAAAGTCAGCTTTATAAAGAACCCCTTTGCTTTCAATTAGTCATTAAGACCCACCGACCTTTATAAATATCAGACTAAATAAGAGTTAAACTTTGTTGCACATCACTGCCAATTAGGGACAATTGGTGTTATCTAAAATCAACTGATAAGCTGTCATTGAACTAGGGGATACTTAGAAATTGTGGGGACTGGATGAAATTTTAAAAGATGAATTCTGTGGAAAACAAAATGCATCCTTTGCTGAACAATTCAATTCCCCTTAAAAAAATGTTCAACTAACTTAATTTTTGTAGCTTAACTGCATTAACCAGTAACAGATTCCAATGTGTTTCTCAAAATAATCTTGCAAAGCTGCCTCAAGAATTAACAACAAAAAAATGAAACCGAAACCTTAGCTGTACATGGGTAAATCTTTTCAGCCCACACTCTTCATGAAGAAGGTAAGAGTGGAGTCACATTTCTAATCTGTAAACCCACTCTACAACCACTGCATTTGTGGGACCAAATGCACACCTCACAGACCTCACCAAGAAGGTGTTACCATCCTTTCCTTGCATGTTTTTTTTTTTTTTTTTTCATTTTTATTGAGATTGTTCAGATACCATACAATTATCCAAAGATCCAAAGTGTACAATCACTTGCCCCTGGGTACCCTCATACAGCTGTGCATCCATCACACTTAATTTTTGTTCAATTTTTAGAAACTTTTCATTACTCCAGACAAGAAATGAAGTGAAAGATGAAAAAAGAAAAAAAGAAAAGGAAACTCTAATCCTCCCCTATCCCTAACCAACCCCCTCAATTGTTGACTCGTAGTATTGATATAGTACATTTGTTACTGTTCATGAAAAACTGTTGAAATACTACTAACTGTAGTATATAGTTTGTAAAAGGTATATAGTTCTTCCCTATATGCCCCTCTATTATTAACTTCTAATTGTATTGTCATACATTTGTTCTGGTTCATGGAAGCGATTTCTAGTATTTGTACAGTTGATCATGGACATTGCCCACCATAGGATTCATTTTTGTACATTCCCATCTTTTGACCTCCAACTTTCCTTCTGGTAACATATATGACTCTGAGCTTCCCCTTTCCACCTCATTCACACACCATTCGGTGCTGTTAGTTATTCTCTCATCTTGCTACCAACACCCCTGTTCATTTCCAAACATTTAAGTTCATCCTAATTGAACATTCTGCTCATACTAAGCAACCACTCCCCGTTCTTAAGCCTCGTCCTATATCTTGGTACCTTATATTTCATGTCTATGAGTTTACATATTATAATTAATTCCTATCAGTGAGACTCTGCAATAATTGTCCTTATGTGTCTGGCTTATTTCACTCATTATATTGCCCTCGAGGTTTTGTCATCAACCCATTTTTTTTTTAATATGGTTTTGTTCACTCACCATACATTCCATCCCAAGTAAATAATCAATGGTTCTCTGCATGGTCATACATTTATGTGTTCACCACCTTCACCACTATCTATATAAGGGCATCTACGTTTCTTCCACAAGGCAGAAGGGAGAGTCAAAGAAGGTAGAGAGGCAAAAGAAAGAGGAAAAAAAATGACAGCTAGGAAGCAGCAAAAGGAAAAATAACCTTAAATCAAAGTAGAATAAAGAATCAGACAATACCACCAATGTCAAGTGTCTAACATGCCTCCCCTATCCCCCCCTCTTATCTGCATTTACCTTGGTATATCACCTTTGTTACATTAAAGGAAGCATAATACAATGATTCTATTAGTTACAGTCTCTAGTTTATGCTGATTGCATCCCTCCCCCAATGCCTCCCCATTTTTAACACCTTGCAAGGTTGACATTTGCTCGTTCTCCCTCGTAAAACAACATATTTGTACATTTTATCACAATTGTTGAATACTCTAGATTTCACCAAGTTACACAGTCCCAGTCTTTATCTTTCCTCCTTTCTTGTGGTGTCTCACATGCTCCCCACCTTCCTCTCTCATCCATATTCATAGTTACCTTTGTTCAGTGTACTTACATTGTTGTGCTACCATCTCCCAAAATTGTGTTCCAAACCACGCACTCCTGTCTTCTATCACCCTGTAGTGCTCCCTTTAGTATTTCCTGTAGGGCAGGTGTCTTGTTCACAAAGTCTCTCATTGTCTGTTTGTCAGAAAATATTTTGAGCTCTCCCTCATATTTGAAGGACAGCTTTGCTGGATACAGGATTCTTGGTTGGCGGTTTTTCTCTTTCAGTATCTTAAATATATCACACCACTTCCTTCTTGCCTCCATGGTTTCTGCTGAGAGATCTGCACATAGTCTTATTAAGCTTCCTTTGTATGTAATGGATCGCTTTTCTCTTGCTGCTTTCAGGATTCTCTCTTTGTCTTTGACATTTGATAATCTGATTATTAAGTGTCTTGGCATAGGCCTATTCATATCTCTTCTGTTTGGAGTACGCTGCGCTTCTTGGATCTGTAATTTTATGTCTTTCATAAGAGATGGGAAATTTTAATTATTTCCTCTATTATTGCTTCTGCCCCCTTTCCCTTCTCTTCTCCTTCTGGGACACCAATGATACGTACATGATTGTACTTTGTTTCATCCTTGAGTTCCCGGAGATGTTGCTCGTATTTTTTCATTCTTTTCTCCATCTGCTCCTTTGTGTGTAGGCTTTCAGGTGTTTTGTTCTACAGTTCCTGAGTGTTTTCTTCTGCCTCTTGAGATCTGCTGTTGTATGTTTCCATTGTGTCTTTCATCTCTTGTGTTGTGCCTTTCATTTCCATAGATTCTACTAGTAGTTTTTTTGAACTTTCAATTTGTGCCTTATATATGCCCAGTGTTTCCTTTACAGCCTCTATCTCTTTTGCAATATCTTCTCTAAACTTTTTGAATTGATTTAGCATTAGTTGTTTAAATTCCTGTATCTCAGCTGAAGTGTACATTTGTTCCTTTGACTGGGCCATAACTTTGTTTTTCTTAGTGTAGGTTGTAATTTTCTGTTGTCTAGGCATGGTTTCCTTGGTTATCCAAATCAGGTTTTCCCAGACCAGAACAGGCTCAGGTCCCAGAGGGAAGAAATATTCAGTATCTGGTTTCCCTGCGGGTGTGTCTTAGAAAATTGCTCCACCCTTTGATGCCTCGGGTCACTGTGCTTTTCTGCCCAGCAGGTGACGCCTGTTAGCCTATAATTCTTGACTGGTGTGAGGAGGTATGGCCGTGTTCCCCCAGGCTCTGAGGTCTGGTTCTGAATGGAAAGGGCCCCACCCCTTTCCTCCTAGAGAAGATAGACCCCCCAGGTGGAGGTCATTAGCATTTCAATGGTCTCGCTCTCTGCTTGTGCTGTCTCCACCCTTCCCTGAGTCACAGCCCTGGAAACTGAAAATGACTGGGGCTTTCTCCACTGAGGCAAAAAAGAAACAGATAGTCCCCTTCAGACCCAGTCCAAGGCGACCCTCCGGCTCTCCCAGGTCAGTCATCACCCAAAGCCTCTGTCTGTTTTTTGGGGCTGCGTACCTGTAGTGAGCAGTTCACACTCGCTGCTTAAAACCCCAGTTGGAGCTCAGCTGAGCGATATTTGCTTGCTGGGTGAGAGCTTCTCTCTGGCACCACGAGGCTTTGCAGCTCGGGCTATGGGGGAGGGGGTCTCACGACTTGGATCCGCAGGTTTTACTTACAGACTTTATGCTGTGTTCTCGGGCATTCCCCCCAATTCAGGTTGGTGTATGATGAGTGGATGGTTTCGTTTGTCCCCCCGCAGTTATTCTGGATTATTTACTAGTTGTTTCTGGTTTTTTGCAGTTGTTCCAGGGGGACTACTTAGCTTCTACTCCTCTCTATGCCGCCATCTTGCCCCTGGCATGTTGTTTTATAGACCATCCTCTGTTTTCCAAATGGAGGGCAGTGAGCAAATAAGGGTCAATTTTTAAATCCCTCTCAGATGCCATCTCCTGATGACATGAATCTCTCTCTTCCCTTTTTCTCCTTTTTGTCTTGAAACTGTGGTTACCCAACTGGGAAAGAAGGTTAATTGTGAGATATGAGAGAAGAAAGAAGCAGTTAACTGTGTGCTTCCCTCACTAGAATAAATTTAAAGGGAACCAAAGTAAAACTGCGTTATGGCTACATCTGGAAGATCATGTCTGTTCCACCAAGTGAGTTGAATTTAGTTGATGCACTGTTACATCACCAATTAATTACACCACCAATTAATTGGATGTTTACTTTTATTTTATAGATTTTTTTTCACAGCTAGGAGTCAATCCTCTATTTTGGTTTCTGATTGTAAACATTTTTATAGGGCCTGTGGTGATTTGAAGCTGTATGTACCCCAGAAAAGCTTATTCTTAAAACTAATCCATTCCTGTGGGTGTGAACCCATCATAAGCAGGATCTTTTTTGATGAGGTGTCTTCAGTTAAGATGTGGCTCACCTCAATCAGGATGGGTCTTAATCTTATTACTGGAGTCCTTTATAAGCTGAATAAAATTCAGACACAGGGAGAGAAAGCCACAGGAAGCAAGAAGCTGAACATCAACGAACCATGAGGAGAAGGGAGAGACCAGGAGATGGTGCCATGTGTCTTGCCACGTGACAAACCGAGGACCAAGGACCGCCAGCATCCTGCCCCAGAACGCCACAGTCATCGGAAGAAACCATCGCCTTGATGACTTTTTCCCAGCCTCAAACCATGGAATAAAATTCCCATTGTTTAACCAACCCGTTTCATGGTATTTGCTCAAGCAGCCTAGGAAACTAGAACAGGACCTTAGAAAGCTCGTGTGTCCTCCAGGACCTAATGGGTAAATTGACCTGAGATGGCACAGACCCCCTTGGTCTTGGATTCTGAAGGCATGAGTTCAAGTCCCAGCTCTAATATTTAGGTCTGTGACCCTGGGCAGGCCAGTCCCCTCTCTGGGCCTTAGTTTTCTCATCCATGAAATGAGGTGGCTAGACCAGTGTTCTCTCATGTCCTGATGGGTTCTACACCTCCCATCTTTGGGATTTCACTGGCACCTCGTGGACCCTGGCATAAAGTCTGTTTAATTAAATGAATATTTGCTTATGAGTAAACCAGCAAAGCTGGGGCCTGGCCCAAGCCCTCCCAGCATTGTCCTTGTATCTCTTGGGAACACAGGGGTGCTGAGTTCCCTTTGGGTCATAGAAGGAGTCCTGCTCCTCCTCCGAGGGATAACCTGGGCCCCACCCCACCCTCCTACCTTGTTGAGGGTATTGAGAGCTGCCTGGGCTGCGGTGAGGGCTGGCTCTGCTTTGGCCAGATCTTCCTCACAGTCCTTCTGCTTCTGCTGAACCTCCAGCATGATGAGGGCCACCTTCTGCTCTTCCTCATCTGCGATGGCTTTCTCTCTGCTCACTTTATCAGTCTCCACGCCCACCACCTGAATCAGCTTGTCTGCGTCCTCATTCTTCTGCTTCAGCTCCACTTCCTGGGTAGCCAGCTTGGCTTTCAGATCATCCACCTGCATTGGAGAAGCACAGAGCTGACTAGGAGGAGTGACAGAAAGACCTGGGCAGGGCCCTGGGGATCCGAGTCTGCAGAGCAGAGGTGCAAACTCACTTGGACCAGGATCTGGCAAAGGAAAGGACTGTGAGACTCCCTCTCCCCTTTATAGGAAATGTGGTGGAAGATTCTAAACAGTCCATGCCCCGACATTTCTCCTCGATGCTCAAGTGATTTTGATCACTTCTCTCTGGTACCAGTGCCTATGTCTTATAAAACTTGAAATCCACCTCAGTGCCTAGCATTCTACTTTGCACACAGTAGGTCCTTAATAAAATTCAGTCATTGGTTAATTGAAATTGTCCAAAGTGGCTTGTGCTAAGGATTCAGCAGGAGATAAAAAGTGAGTGTGCATCCTTAAACAAATAGAGGGCCAGGTTGAAAAGGGACAGTGAGGGTCCCAATGGTTCAGGCCAGCTGGATTCCCCCGCAGAGGTTCCCAAGTGGCATGGAGCCTGGAGGCAGGACTGAAGTGATGGGAATATCAGCACCTGGGGAAACCATCTGTTTCTTTGATCAGTGTGCTGGTTTGAATGTATTATGTCCCCCAAAATACCATTATCTTTGATGTAATCCTGTGTGGGCAGATGTATCAGTGTTGATTAGATTGTAATTCTTTGAGCGTTTCCATGGAGATGCACCCCACCCAGCTGTGGATGATGACTCTGATTGGATAATTTCCATGGATGGGTGGGTCTAAATTACATCACTGGAGCCATATAAATGAGACGACAAACAGAGGGAACTCAGTGCAGCTGAGAGTGACATTTTGAAGAGGAGCTACAGCCAAAAGGGACACTTTGAAGACTGCACTAGAACTGAGAGAGGAGCTTTAGCATACAGAGACATTTTGGAGATGGCCTTCGAAAGCAGACTTTTGCTCTGGAGAAGCTCAGAGAGGACAAATGCCCCAAGAGCAACCAAGTGTGACATTTTTGAGGAGCTGAGCCTAGTGAGGAACATCCTGGGAGAAAGCCATTTTGAAACCAGAACTTGGAGCAGACGCCAGCCACGTGCCTTCCCAGCTAACAGAGGTTTTCCGGACACCACTGGCCATCCTCCAGTGAAGGTACTCGACTGCTGATGTGTTACCTTGGATACTTTATGGCCTTAAGACAGTAACTGTGTAACCAAATAAACCCCCTTTTATAAAGGCCAATCCATTTCTGGTGTTTTGCATTCCAGCAGCATTAGCAAACTAGAAAAAGCAGCTAGCGAGAGAGGAACGGTTTTTCAGGTTGGTATAATACAGCGATTTCTGAGAGTGTGATCTATGGACCAGCTTGTTAGAAATGCAAATTCCTGCACCCAGCCCCAAATAAACTGAATCAGAAATTTTAGGGCTGGGTCCAGTGAACTGTGTTTTAACAGGCCCTCCAGGTGGTTCCGATGCCTGCTTAGGTTTGAGATTCAATGGCATACCGTCATGGCCTTTCAGATGCAAAGGGAAGTCTCAGACCAATTTATTTCTGGAAAGGAAAAAGGCCATTTGTATTTGCAGTATGGCCCACAAACTTTACATTCCAGAATGACCTCTTGCCTCTCATTTTTCTGTAGTCTATTTCATGCGACAACTGAAGATAACTTCAGAGCTCCTGGAACACGTCAAATGGATTCAAGCGCTTTATGATGCAAAATGCATAAGGAGAAAAATAAAACTGAGGCTTAGACACTGCTGAAAATTCCCTTTTCAAGGCAGATCAAAAGGAAAGAAAAGGAAAGGCAGGAGGAGAATGCTGTTTAATTTTGTGTATTCATAGAAACTGGAGACTTTGTATTAACCTCAAATGGAGGCCTGCTCCCCAGAACTTGTCTTATATTCACATGTTGGAAGGTTAATCCATTTCCATCTCCCGTTGTTCAGCTGCACAGAGTTATTTCTACAAGGACAAAGATGCAATTGTAAATCAAAATGATTGAGGCGCATAATCGCTCCAGTCAGCAAACACACCAGTAACTTTTTGTTCCTTTTTTAAATCTTGAAAGATTTGAGAAAATTGAAGTCTTTCTTTTAGTTCTTTTTCTCTTGTATCGTTTTGTTGATTGCAGATATGGCTTATGACCTTAGGCCCAAGGTAAATCATCACCAGCACTTTAAATAGGACCTTTATAGCTCTTAATCTGGGACACAGGGTGACCTCAGGGTCACCCTCCAGTCCCAATCAGGCTGCTCCCCACAAAGCTACCAAGAGGACATAACTCTTCTGCAATGGAACAGGAAATTGAAATGGGTTACTTTGAACCTGCTCCCTTCTCCTTTTCCTTTATTCAAAGCATCGGAGCCACATTTTGGATCTCTTTCATTTAGATGCACCTCAACTTGGATAGGGAGATGAAGGGGGAGAGTGCAGCAAACTCTGAAGAGACCCTGCCCCTCAGTCCTGCCAGTTCCGTGAACATTGACCACGTGTGGTAAATGGGGGGTGCCCTGAGAGGGGTGATGACAGGTGCAGGTGGGAGGCCTTCCCTTCTTCAATGCCAGGCACATGATGTTAAAGAGAGAATACAGGCTTCCAGGACTTTCTTCCCAGAGTGCCAGAGACCTCGGGAACCAAACCATTATCCATTACTACTTTTAATACAACTACTGTTTCCAAACAAATCTGGATTCTGTTTGAGCCAGAGCTGCGATGTCCATTTAGCCTTCTCCCACTAGATTATGGGCATGGAAAACCGTGTCACAGTTGGCTCATAGGATACTGACACAATATAATTCAACTCATTTCTCTTATACCAAGACCATGATGGTATGTTCCAGTGCTTTTCTACCAAGGTAAGAACTTCAGATGAAGGATTTATACCGGAGTTAGGAACCCCAGATACCATTTTTACAAGAAATATCACCATTATAACCATCAATAAGTGGTTATAGAATACACACCTTGCACAGTATTGCCAACAGCCATCCTGTACTCCCACCCCAAGCATGGAGTGGAACTTGTTTATGTGCTTATTCATTTATCATCTACCCACCATTCATTCATCCACCTACTAAATGCCATTCCCGGAGATAAAAGATAAATAAATCTTGGTCTTTGCCCATGAATGACTAATAACAGTATAGTATGATATATACAAGAGAAGAAACATAATTCAAGGAGGGAACCACAGACAAGGGAATGCACAACTGCTTAGAGCCTAGGAAGGGCTTCTAGAGGAGAGGAGGAAATTGTTTAGGTCTTGACTGTGACAAGTTGGGGACACCTGTAAAGAGAGAGTCATGGAATTTGAGGGAACTACAGGAAGGCAGTGCTGACGGACTTTAGGGTATGATGTAGTAGAATGGAGGAAGAAGAGGCTGGAACAATATGTGGGGGTGGAATTAAAAGGTTTCTGTAAGAGGTCAGGGGATCTGAACTGTGAAATCTAAATCATTAAGGTCTACCAAAAGAGAATAATCAGACTTATGGTTGATGACTCCAGGATCAGGACAGAGATTGGTCCAGAGCTGGGCTGGGAGCTGACACGGTAGTCAGTAGCCCCGTGTGGTTCTGAGCACTTATAATATGGCTTGTCCCAACTGAGATGTGTTATAAGTGCAACATACACACTGGCTTTTGAAGATTTGGGGCAAAACTGTAAATTAGTTCACTGATAATATTTTAGATTGATTATATGTTGAAATGATAATATTTTGGATATATTAAATAAAATAACAAAATATATTATCAAACTACACTTGTTTTACTTTTCAAAATATGGTTACTAGGACATTTAAAATTATATATGTGACTTGTATTATATTTCTATTGGATGGCACTGGTCTAGAGTGCTCCCAGAAAATAGTCAGGAGACTAAGTAAATGCTCCTCATTCATTCATTCATTTGACAAATATCTGATGAGCACCTACTCTGACCAGGCATTGTTTTAGGCACTTGGGATACATCAGTGAACAAAATGGACAAAGATCCCTGTTCTTATGGAGATTGTATCCTACCAGATAGAGATATACAATAAAAAAAAATAAGCATAACAAAGTATATAGATTGTTAGGGGGGTAAATCCTATGAGAAAAAGACAAGCAGAATAAGGGCATCAGCAGTCGTGGGGAGGGGTCACAATTTAAAATAGGGTCACCAGGGTAGGAGTCACTGAAAGGTGACATTTGAGCTAAGAATTGAAGGAGGCAAGGGAGTGAGTCCTGGAGGTTATTGAGGGAAGGATGTTCCAGGTAGGGGAACGGCCAGTGCCAAGACCTAGAGTACTTGAGGAAACTGCAAGGAAGCAGCACAAAAGAATGTCCCAGAAGCAGGCCAGTAGGAGACGGAATCAGGAGTTAGCAGGGCAGAGCTGGGGCAGGGCCTTGGAAGCCACCATAATGAGTGAAATGGGGGCCTTGCAGGGTTTTGAGCAAGAGTGATGTGATCAGAGTCATGCTTTAAACCGATCACTCTGGCTACTCGGTAGATGTTAGACTATAGTTATGAGGATGTTGTAGCTATCTAGGCAAAATATGTCCACAGCTCAGACTGGGCCAGTAGCAGTGAAGGGGTGAGACATGTGGGATTCTGGGTATATTCTGAAGTTAGAGGCAATGCTATTTTCTGATGGATTAGGTGTAGGGTATGAGACAAAAAGATGAGTGAGAAGAGTCAAGGATGACCCCAAGGATTTTGGCCTGACCAGATGATGCAGGAAGTTTGGGTGAGAGAATTCAGGAGTTCAATTCATTTAACTAATCCAGGTAAGCAGTGTCCAAATCAAGGCAGTGACAGTGGGGATACAGCAAGAAGGGACAGATGAGAGAGATACTTAGAAAAGTCATAGAGCCTGTTAACCCTTAAATGTGGGAAGTGAGGGAAGGGGAAGAATCTTGGATAATCCCCCAGTTTCTGGCTTAGGTAACTGGGTAGATGGACAAATCATTCATTGAAGTAGAGAATACAGAAGGGGGAGATGGCTTTTGGTGGTTTAAGATGATGAACGTGATTTGGGAGGATTATCTACTAACCATATGCAGAGAGAATTGGATTCACCTAATGGTATAACCAGGTTTCTCCTTGTTAAATAGAAATCACCTCAACTATGAAAACAGAAATTTGTGCTTTCCTCACTGTCTACTCAAAGACCCAGGGTTGATGCATAACAGAAAACTGGGTGCTACTTTGTGGGGGGGGGGTCAGAGTATTTTCCCCATCCATTGCTCTCTGGCAACCATCCTCTACACAGACTGATCAGCAATTCCCAGAAGACAAGTGGGCAGGAGTAGAGTGCGAGGTGCTGAGGATGTTGAAGGTTCTGAGAGCAGTGTAGACTGAGAGAGAAAGGAGGAAGAGAGGGGAGGTGTTTTAAAAAAATCTAGTAGCAATGCATCCTGGGATCATATTTTATGTTGTTTTCTACAAGTTCAGAAATTGAGAGAATCAGAAAGTGATTGAGAGAGAAGGTGCTACCTATGTAGAACAAAGGTGTCCACCAGGTGAACTGCAAGAACCCCGACTGGGATCCGTGTTCCTCAATCTGCCTGTAACTGTTGCTCCAAAAAAAAAAAAAAAAAAAAAAAAAAAAGAAAAAAGACAGTCTGCCCATCACACAGCTAATTTACACAACCCATGTGTTGATAAACACTGAGTCTGAACAGATGTCATCTTGCCTGAGTTAGGTAAATAAAGAAAGAAAAATAAGGGCTTTGTAAAAAATACAGAACAAGGAAAGGAATAGCATCTAGAAGACCAAGAAAAAGTGCACAGCTGTGAAAATGATCTATTGCAGGACCAAGAAAACACTAAGGAAGCTGTTTGGCATCATCAGTAGAATGCTTGTGTGTGTGTGTGTGTGTGTGTGTGTGTGTGAGAGAGAGAGAGAGAGAGAGAGGGAGAGAGAGAGAGAGAGAGAGAGAGAGAGAAATAGTTGCAGAAAAATAGGCTGAAATTAAAAAGCAATAGGAAGTGTGGAAAAGGTTAAGGAATGAGATAAGGGAAGGCTATTAGGAAACTAAAAACGTGACAGCATAATTAAAGTCTTCATTGCAAACCTAAGAAGCAGAACACAACATTACACAATATTAAATTAGTAGTTTTGAGGATAAACTTGAAAAGCTCTCCTAGAATGCAAAGAAAAGGCCAAAGGGATGGAAACAATGAGGGAGAACATTATAAATATGGACATGGGGAACCCATCCAGTGAATCATGGCTCCTACAGGAGAGAGTGGACCAAGTGTAACAAAACCATGTATCAGGAGGAAATTCTCCTGAGGAGAAGAAAGACTATGTATGGAGATTGCAAGGACTAACTTCATCCCACTGAATGAACTAAAATTCTATAGATCCATTACATCTGTGAACCAAGAAACTAAAGAGGAGAGAAAGGACAAGTCAGAAGAATAAAGCCCAACAACTATTCCAAAGGCCAATTTTGCACAAATGACAGCAAATGAAAGGCTGTGATAACCACAGGAAAATGCGACATCCAGAATTAAGTTGATCACAATTTTAGTTTAACTGCACAAAATTCACCTTCTTAATCAGAGGCTGGCTGTGCTGTTGGTGAACAGAGAGCAGAAAGGGGCCATCAAGGGGGAAGCAATGATCTACGGGGACATGAGCAGGGGACAGAGCTGAGGCTAGAGTTGTCCCCAACTCTAAAGGGAAGACAAGTAATTTATTGGAAATAAATGTGTTTCATTTGGAAGAGTAAGTTAAAAAATAAAGCAAAGACAGGAAGGCAGGAGCCTTCTTGTGATGGCCAAACCACGTGGGAATACATGAGGAAGTGCATGAAACAAGACAGATCTGTTTAAGAAATTAGGTCCCAGTGACTCTTTGGCAAATGATAGAATAAGAAAAAAAATTGGCTAAGGTTTAACCCTGAAATTCTTTCTTCCCACCATTTATTCTGAGGATTGAAGGGAAGTGAATTGGAGAGGAAAGGAAAGCAGAGAAAAAGGAGGAGACGGTAAAGAAGAAGAGAGAAGAGGTGCTCCAGGGATTCCAGCATCAAGGAGGGGAGCAGACGGGACTTGCAGCTGGAGATGTGCACTCCTGCTAGGAGAGCTCAGCCTCAGCCTTGGCCACTGTTTCTGGTGACACTGGGGCCTCCGGAAAACCAACAGTGACTTTCAGACAGCGTTTCAGCTGGATAGTGAGCTTGACTGTGGTACGGTCACTGGAAAAGGGCCTCTCCCATTGCACCTGAGTCCCCTGCAGGCAGGAGAGGGCTTGCAAGGAAATCACTCGCCTGGGCAGAGGTACCGTGGAGCTTCAGCAGCCCATTCTCAAGCCGCTCCATTTTGGACTTCAGCTCTTTCCCATTCCTGCGCAGCAAGCTCTGGTAGAGTCTGATGAACTCCAGAAAGGATTTGGGAGTTGTGTAGTTGTAGCGTTGCTCGTTGCTCAGATAAGACTGGGATGTTTGGTTCACACTTGTGTGGACAAAGGCCATGAACTTGCTAATCGATTGCTTGACTGTGGGCTAAAATCAAAGAGAAGGAAATGAAAGAAGATATCACCATGGAGATTTGTGGTGACTTCCCACTCCCTCGTTGCTTCACCACGTGGAATGGTGTGCTCCAACACCTAAGTCTGTGCAAGCCTGCGTGTTCATCCTGAACTTCTGGACATGGAATTCCTTGTACCCTGAGGTGGGGAGAATCTTGAGGAGCGTTGTCTATTCCCTCTCACCTCAATGTTCTCTGTGTTCTGCAAGAAGCGGAGGCTGACAGACTCTAACGCCTGCTGAGGCCACTCATGGAACCAGTCGATGGCTGTGCAGTTCACAATGGCAGGAAACTTCCTGCTGCGGACCCTCAGCTTGTTTCCCACCGGGGAGAAACAGAGAGTCACCTGAAAATCAGAATGGAGGGGGAAACCAGGACGATACCAGAGAAATACTCATCAGTGAGATGGACATGGCCTTGGGCTTCTTTATCTCCTACAATGTGGAGAAGCACATCCAGCAGTGACAAAATCTCTGAAGGAAAGCCAGCCTTTCTACGCAAGAAAGCAAGAATGCTGGGACTGCATGCTATGAGAGGGAGGCCACTGCCCATAGAGCAGATAAGGACATCCATGCAATGGTGCCCAGGCTGAGACGGGCTGTGACCAGCACTGTGCCCCACCCCTCTCCCAAGACAATTAATAAGGACAGCCATGTCCAAAATATCAGTAGAGCCTCCCATCAACCATCTCTCGTCCCCAAGTAGTAGATCCTTCTTTACCTTCAGTTGTCGTCGGACTCGATCTATAAAGAACTTCCAGCAGTTCTCTCTGTTGTCAACCAGACCCTGGCTCTTGACTTCGTTCCTCACGTTGTTTATGATGTTTTCAACTTCGTCATCAGAGTAGAGATCTGGGATCTCTCCTGGGAAGAAAAGGAGCACAGATGGGAAGCTTTGGCCACTACGGCATGACGCGGTCTGACATCACTTCCCTTCCTCGACCTCATCTCTCCATCTTGGGACACAGGCCCTTTGGCTTTCAGGCCATATCCTGCCACTTTTGCTGGAGAACTAGACAGACAGCAACCCAGTGCAGGAGAATGTGTACATTCACGGCTAGAACAGGGTGTCGGACACCCTCTTGTCCTGGGGTCAGCAGTTGGTAGCACAAGACCCTTCAGTTAACATATGTATAAATTTAGCTGGCAAGGGATGTACTAATCGATAAGTGATACCAGGATAATTCAATATTAATATTAAAAAATAGAATTAGTTCACTATACAAGAATAAATTCTGAGTGGATTAGATAAAAATATGAAAAGAAAAAGTAATAATTTAAAAATAAATTACAGAAGATTATTTTTATGGCATTGGGATACAACAAGATTTCTGAAACAGAGCACATAGAAACACAAACCATAAAAAAGACTGTTAACTTTTACAATATTAATAAACCTGCATGACAAAAGTCAGACACAGACTTCAAAAAGATATTTGCAACCCATATAATGAACAAAGGGTAAGTATCCATAATCCATAAAGAACTATGACAAAGCCATAAGAAAAAGACAAAGAACTAAAGAGAAAAAGGGCAAATTATATGACTAGGCAAGCCACAAAAGGGGAGCATGAATAGCCAATAAATACTTGAAAAGACGTTCAACTTCACTGTTAAAAAGGGAAATGTCATTTCATAGCCATTGGCAAAAATTAATATGTCAACTGCCAAAAAGCGGAAGCAACCCAAGTGTCCATCAACAGGTGAATGGCTAAACAAAATGTGGTGTGTGCATACAACAGTATATTATTCAGCTGTAAAAAGGAAAGAAGTTCTGATACATGTGACAACATGGATGAACCTTTAAGACATCATGTTGAATGAAAGAAACCACATAAAAAAGGACAAATCATGTACGATCATGCACATATGAGGTGATTATGCAAATTAATAGAGTTGGAAACTAGAATACAAGTTACCACAGGCAGGAGTGGGGTTGGGGAATGGGGAGATAACGCTTAATTAGTAAAGAATTTTTATTTGAGTTATAGAAAAGTTTTGATAACGGATGGTGGTGACAGTGGCCCAACCTTGTGAATGTAATTGTATACTTGAAAGTGGTTAAAATGGGAAATTTTATGTGATATATATATATATATATATATATTTATATATATATCCAGAAAAAAAACTTAAAAAAACCCCAAGAACTGTACAACACAGTGAACCCTGATGTAAACTACAGACCATAGTTAATAACATAATTATAGTAATATTGGTTCATCAGTTGCAACAAAGGCACTGTGCCAGTGCAGTGTTAATAATAGGGAAAACTGTGTGTGTGTGTGTGTGTGTGTGTGTGTGCGCGCGCGTGCGTGTGTCTGGGGGATGGGGTGGGGTGGTATACCTGGGAACTCTGAACTTCCTGCATGATTTTTCTGTAGACCTACAATTGCTGTTATAAAAAATTAATATGTCAGATAACACCAAGTGTTGGTGAGGTGAGGAGGAAACAGGAATTCATACACTGTTAGCTAGATAGGAATTTATACAATTACTCTGGTAAGCAGTTTAACACTTTTCAGTAAAGTTGAAGATGCCTATAATACCTGAAAACCTAGTAATTTCATAGTTCTGGTATATATCATAAAGAAACTCTTGCACTGCACACCAAAAGTTTCTATTTTGTAACACTGTTTATAATTGCATGGGTATTTATTTTATTGCTTTATGTACGTCCAAAATATTTCATAAAGAAATACAGGAAAACATAAAGGGAAAAAAAGAAAGGATGGGTGGTGAGAATGTAAAAAATGAACTGTATTCTTCTGAGAATTTTGTCTGGCAAAAGGTTCTGGGACTGTTGTTCGACTATCAATTCAGGTCCAAGGAAGCTAATTTTAAAAATTTTTAGGAGGGAGAGACTTGGTTATGTTGAAATAAAAAAAAGCAGAGAAGAGGGAGAGTCAAGAATTGAAATAGATGGAATAGAGGAAAATTTTGAATTAGGAATAAGGGGGGGCTCCTACCTCAAATGGGAGAGTTGACCTTGGAAAGGAGAAATGTAGCAATTCCTGTGAGATTGGAGGAAAGGAGAAAAGTGCAAGGAAATGGAGACAGACTGTGAGGTGTAAGGCAGTTGTGGGGCTCATATCACACAACATAAGTTTTTCTCTATGAGAGAGGTGAGGTTGACAGAGGCAAGAATGAAGAAAGCCCTGGCATAGCTAAAAAACTTGAAAACACTGGACGTGATGTGAAAGGTGAGTGTGGTTCACTCAAGGATATTTTATGGGTATCAGAAATTTTATGGGCGTACTTTCAAGTATACAATTAATTACATTCACAATGTTGTGCCACCATCACCACCATCCATTATCAAAACTTTCCCATCACCTCAAACAGAAATTCTTTACTAATTAAGTGTTAACTCCCCATTCCCCAACCCCAATCCCGTGGTAACTTGTATTCATATATGCATGATCACCCAATATTTGTCCTTTTGTATGTGGTATCTTTCGCACTTCCAGACCCAGTCCTTAGGAAGGTATTGGGATTCTCTGGATCTGGAATCATACAGAAGTTCTTCTTTTCAAAATTCTCCACACCCATACGCTGCTTCTTTCCTCCATAATCAACCATCTTAGAGTCTCAGAAATGTCAGAGCTAGAAGAGGTCATTTGGGCTACCCCTCCCATCCTCCTTTCTTGTGCCCTGGATGAGGCCCTCAAGAATGGACAATTTGGAAAATGGTCTGTGACTAATCAGGGTTCCAGGGAAAATGTTGAACTACATCTGGACGAAACTCATGCCAACTTTCAAACAAATTTCTGCCCTTCATAGTTTGACCACACTAACCCAGCCAGGAATCCACTAAGAGTTTTAAGCTAATTAGGTTTAATCATTGGAAAAGGTCAAAAAAAAAAAAAAAAAAAAAAAAAGAAAAAAGAAAAACATGAAAGCTATCATCTGCTTTCTTTCGTTAATTGGACAAACGATTTAATTTCCATTCTTTAGGCTATTTAATAGGATGCATATAAAATACTCTGCACTGTTACTTGTCAAAATCAAGGTCTTACTGATGGAAAAACTCATTTCAACTTCTTTTGATAAAAGTAGGGGTCAGAGAACACTGCTAGGAAAATGAAATGACATTTAGCATGTGTTGGGGTTTCAGGAGTTTGGGGCAGTTTTAAAAAGGGAAATTCTCAATGGAATTGGAATGAGCTATACTCACTCACCTTAAAGAGCTGATTGCCTGCAGTGGTCTTATTCTTTTCTCCTTTGCCCCCATGATAATCTGTACGTCTTTATCTATTAATATGTTAGGGTCCTCCAGTGAGAACTTGGATTCACTTTGGCCTTAGAACATTTGTAACAGTAGAGTATGCATTCTTCACCTTTCCCTTATTTGAATATGTTGGATTTGTATTTATATCCTTCTGGTGTTTTATCTCTAAAATGCTGGATATTGAAGAGGCAAACTATACTCTGCAAACTAAATCTGGCCCACTGCCTCTTTTTGTACAGCCAGTGAGCTAAGAATGGCTTTAACATAATTTAATGGTTGGGGGAAAAATTAAAACCATAATATCTCATGACAAGGTGAAAATTATATGAAGGTCAAATTTCATTATTCATAAAGTCTTATTGGAACACAGCCATGCTCATTCACTACAATGGTGGAATGGAGTAATTGCGTGGCTCACAAAGCCTAAGATACTCACTCTCTGGTCCTTTATAGGAGAAGTTTGCTGACCCTGACTTATGGGACACCCTAGTGCAAAGATATTGTAATGCCATTTAGAGACTGAGCCCCTGTTCTTAAGACAGTGGTGTTGGTTACAAGATCCCAAGAAGGTCACCAGATGGAAGAGGTGGGGATAAACTCCTCTGAATTGGGAGGAAAGTTTGCATTTTTAGATTTGTTCCTCCAATTTCTCCTGACAATGTTCCTGTCACTTATTATGGGATGTAAGTTGTCATATTAAAGCAGGAAAGCAGGAAAGCAGGAAACTGAACTGCCAGAAGGGATTTTGCAATGTGCACAGAGGCAGAGGCTATTTAAATTTTTGAAAAGTTTCCTTCTGAGTCCGAAACTTGGGAAATCCTATTTCTTCCTCTGAGTGCTTCCAGGCTTCACGCAGTCAGTAAAATGTCCTAATATTTTGCAAGCCAGACTATTCTTCACCCCCTGTGTGCTACCCTGGGATTCCACAGAGGCTGCAGCTGCTTTTGGGAGGAGGAGACTCTGATAGTTGAACACGGTTCAGGTAGTTAGAGCTTGTGATCAAAAGGATGAAGCTAAGGGTCAGAGTTCCTTGAACCAGTTAGCTACACTCTGGCTTAAGGACTTTGTGATGTTTTTCAAATATATTCCCCTGGTCTCAAGGGAGAAAAAACAAGGGAGTGCAGTGGCTATTTCTATAATCTCCTCCTCCATGGCTGGAAATGTCTCAAAATATATGTCTTAGTATACATTACCCAATAGTAATAACTAATATGTGAGATGGCACCTCATTCTCATGATATTATACACTTCAATTCAATAAATACTCCTGGACATCAATCATGGGCTAGGAGATATGTAAAGACTGGACAATACAACATGATGAAAATGACACAGTCCCTACAGAGGACTGTAATTATATCAGTGTCATTTTATTTCCTAAGCTAGGTGGTCACTATTTAATTCTTTTACTGAATCTCTGTGTTATTTAATAATAAAAAAGTAACCAAGAAGAGACAACACAGTCTCTGCCTTACATAGATTTGCAATCTTGTTTCAATATAATTGTGGTATGTGCAGCCAATGAGTGCTATAAGAACATGGAGAAGGCTCACCCCTAGGGATTATGGTAGCTCAGTGAAGGTTTCCTAGGAAAGTAACACTCAAGATAAGATTTATAATATGGAGACAAGTTAATCCAGACAAAGGAGAAGGGATGAGGTTCAAAAGGAGCAGTGTGACAACGCTTGGTGGTCAGCAAACAGCAGAGTGTGTTACCTCAAGGAGGTAGGATTTACTAGGTTGTAACGGGGGAAGTAAGGCTAGCAAGGAGGGTGAAAGGAGCTTGGACTTTATTCTGCACCTAGTGAGAAACTACTCAAGGAGAGGGGATTATACATTAGACAGGCCCTTTGGAGGGGATGAGAAGACTGGATTGGAGTGGAATTGCCTTGGAGATAGAGAGGTGAACTAAAAGTGTCTGTATTTTTCCAGGTAAAAGACGACAAAAGCCTGAATTAGGTTAGAGGGTATGAATTCAGAAGTGGTTAGAGGGTAAAGTCAGTGGCAACTGATTATCTCTTAAATATAGACAGTGGAAGAGAGGTTAGCCATCCACAGAGGCACAGAGTCTGGAACATCTTGTGTAGGATGTAGTATCACAAGAAGGAAAGGAAATCAGCCCTCTTCTCATTGCCCAAGGCTGATTACTCAACATCTTACTCTTTTGGGCTCTCTGCATGGCTGCTGGAGAACCATCCAGGTACTGGTTTCAGTTCTGCTGTCCGTAGTTTGAGAAAGCAATTGGTGGACAGATCTACTGAGTCCAACAAGTACTTTAAAGAGGTCAGGTGCATGCTTGAGGGCTGCTCTTTTGCCCCACATTTTGTCTTTTCTCCCTTCAGGGAAATTGGGTCAGAATTCAGCTTATATAGCAGCAGAGATGGCCCATCTTAAAATCCAGTTCCAGGTGCTCACAGGAGAACAGCACAGACTCTGGAGTCCCCTGCGATGTGTGTGGATCCCTAACATATCAGTCCTGGATCTAATCCTAAAGCATCTGGAAGATCAGGTAATCTTTTCATGTTCTACATACCAGGAAGAGCTTTAGCCCAACTATAAAAAAGAATTTTGGCTCAGAGAAGGAGGCATATGACTTTAGAGGAGAGGGGACTCAACTGGTTATAAATTCTCTCATTAGTCCACACAGAAGCCGTATGTTACTCATCTTTGAGCACAGCACCTAGTGATTGAACTAAAGAGCTTAATAAATGCTTGTTGATTACATGAAAACATATTGTGACCCAGCCTGTACCAGGAAAGAGAAATCTTAATTTTGGAGAGAAAAGATTAAGCCATCTGAGAAGCAAAAGGAATGTCCTAAAGATCCCAAAGTGAAATGAAGTATGAGATCTGGTAGTTAGGAGAGGAAGGGACACCACATCTAGACTGGACTAGGTATTCCTGGATGGTTAGCATAACTGGCAGGGGTACTGCAGTAAAAGAGGCTTCTGGAAGGCTGGAAGGCTGGAGGCTGTCTGCTGTCCCAGGAAAATAACAGATGACTCTGCTTTCTTTCTTTGGATTAAGATGGGGATTTATTGATGCTGAGTTTGCTTCAAGAACCAGAGAGTCCAAATTTTGTAAGAATTTCATAAATACCCCTGGTTTCATGGTCAATGTATGTTCTTCAGGAATTATTAAAACAGGGCTATAAGCAAAAAGCAAGAATTGAAGTCTCAGACCAAGCAAGTGCCTATATTTCACGCACAGTTTCCCCAGCAGTTACACGGCCTCCATAAGGATTCTGGAGACCAAGGGAAGTGACTCAAAGATATGCCCCCCTGCTCCTGACCTGGCTGGCCACCTTACTTCTTTTAAGATTATGCATCTTTTGCTAATTAAATCAAGAACTTAATTCAATTTTTCACTTAGTATGTACGATCTATTTCTATCTATCTGTATCCACCTGAGATGCAGTTGGCATAAAGACGGGTTCTGAAACGTTTTAGTTGGTGTTGGAAGTGGGATTCACGCAAGGACTCCTTGCCATCATGGTTTGATTTTGGAAAAGGTGTCAGGAAACCAAGGGATGAAACAGTAAACTAAATTAGCCTTGGGGGAAACCAGATGGCTTATAGCATGAGAACATTGGCTCACTAAGGGAGTTGAATAAGTGGAATCTGAACACTCTATCTTTACCTCCAACCCAACAGGACTTTTAGATAACAAGGAAGGGATGAGTTAATGTCAAGGCAGGACAAAGTATAGCTTCCTAGTCTCTACTGTGTTAGCCAAGGGTAGAGTGATCACATCATCTCACAAAATTGACAAACTAAAGGTGTGTGTGTTGGGGGGAGGTTCTGAGGAATTGCAGCCTTGGCTGGGCTGGCAGTCGGTTACTTGCTAGGCAGAAATAATTTGATGGGGAAAATCAGAACTAAGATATGCTCTAATTCTCCCTGTAGAAGTGGTTAAGAAAAGGGGGCAGGGGATTAGAAGAAAAAAGAAAGTATTACTGTTAACTGTATCTCCATTTTAATAAGTATCCGCAAATCTTGTTTTTATGTAGAAGCCTTAAGAGGGAACTGTGAGCTTGAAACTCCGTGATGCTGTAACAGCTTATTGCATTAAGTTTTCACTGGGCAGGGTTTCAGAAATTAGTCTGCATTTGAAAAAAAAGTTGTCTTCTAAATGAAAAATTAAGAATACTTAATTGAGGAGCACAATTTTACTTGATCGAGTATAAAACTGTCTGTGTCTCAGGTATTTTATTGGGTGAAGGTGACCTTCCTGGATTGGAACCAATTGAGATTCAGGGTGAGGCTGGCAACACAGTTGGCATCCCCAAGGCTGTAAATCTTTGGAAGAAAAGTTTCCCCCTCTTTGATCATTTCATAAATTAGGCTTGAGGGCATGGCTTCAGGGTGGGAGGGCAGTTGGACCCCTCTCCTATTTCCTTAGAAGAAAATAATAAAAAGGTGAGGAAATGCTGTAGGTGAAATACTGTGTGTGTGATGTTACACAATAGCATTTCGGAAGGAAGAATCTATTGGATTAGATGAGAAAAGGACTACTGTCAGTTTGCAAACTCCTGGACACATGAGCTAACTGAAGTAGAGCAGGCAAGGGGAAGAAATGCGAGTTTGGAAGCAGTGTCATGCTAAGAGCCAGCACACTGAAGAACGAGGTCCCTCATCAGAAACAAGCCAAAGGCTGTTTGCAGACTCCACTAGCCGTGGGCCCGCGGGTCTTCACGGAAGTGACAGTAAATGGCCTAGTGTGCAGTGGCACAAAATTTGAAGCAGACCCTGATTCTGAATGAGTGAAGTTCCTGGGGAATCACATGGCAGGGGCAATTCTGAAATATATCATATATGAAATATATTATATACGACATCTTGAAATATAATATGTATTCTATATTTAGACCATGGGAAAATGTACTTTATTTATTAAAGTGTATTCTGGTTGTTGGACTTTATATACCAAAGCATAAACGGGCTTTCTGAAATGCTGGAAAGCTGAAGGCAGAAATTTTGTTCAGGAACATCTATGCATTAATTTTGTTTTCTTAACCCAGAGGAGAAGGTGGTTTTGCAGATGCTGAATTGAGTTAACAGTCAGGAAAACATTCTCCCTTTAACTGAAATAAATACACACATACATATAATTCTGTAAGTATGTACACACCCTACTGTCTTACCTTCTTAGAAGGCACTGTGTATACATATATGTATATGTATGGATATGCATGTGTATAAATACATATATGCATAAATATATATATATTTTAGAATGGTTGACATAAGTTCTGAATCCCTAAATAAATAAGGACAGTAGAGTAGCAAGAATTCAGCTTTTTGCTGAGATCTATCTGCACAGTGTCCCAGGGCAACTGAGAGCCCCTGTCAAGGTCTTTGGCAACCAAGAAAAACTATGTTGAGATACTCTGCTTCTGCTCCTGGCCTGTGTGTCCACTTTGCTTCCCTAAGACTCTGAATCCTTGGTTTAATTAACTGGTAACCTAATATTGTCTTATTGGGTAAGCTCTGCGTGTGCACATTCCTTGGCATATGTTGCTTCCTTCCCATGCTCAACACACCTGAATACTGCAGGCAATTTAGTTTCTCTCTGTGTTGGATGTGGGAAGAGACTCTCATCTTCAATCTGGGGTCAGCAGATCACCAGGCCTTTGACCTGCTCCTCTTTCCCATAATTAGTTGCACTAATAGAGCCCCAAGATGATTGTCTGTTGAGCAGTGAGGGGAGAATAAAAGCGAGGACAGCAAGCCCAGCCCCAAGCCTGAGAAGGGCTTTATACCAACAGTCCTTCAGGGCATCAGTTTTCTCCCTCATTTCTAGCTCTTCTGACCTTAGATCAAGTCTTCATCAGGTCAGAATGACTCTGACTCCAGGGAGATTATATTAGCGGTTCTGAATACAAAGGGTTTTTTACCAGATGCCAAGAGATCATTAATGAGCACAAGGAACCTCTCATCCACCACTTGGGCATCGGTCATGAGGAACACTGTGCTGAGATTCTTCACCCCGGCTTTCAGGCACAGGCTGGCCAAGTCCACCTGCGGAAGCAATCGGTATCGGTATCAGAAATCTCTGAGACGAGTCTCCTTGAAAGGGAGACCCCACCCACTCCTTAATAATGGAAACACTTTCTTATCTACATTAATGGGAAATAAAGCAGGACAGCTGCGGGAGGGAAGGAAGTGTGCTGTCTCGCACTGGCAGGAAAGAAAATATGCCTTATTTCCAGACCTCACTGCCCACGGAGAGGGGCAAATAAAGCTAGACAATGATGATCTTTCCTTCATACAACCAGGGTGACTCCTAAACTAGCTTCCAAAGTCCCTGCTTTGTGCAGAGAGGTCACAGCTTTCCAGAGACAGGGGTGGTCTACTTACATCATCATACAAGTGAATGACCTGCCCCAGAAGCCAAGAAATTGCTCTTGGTCTTGACAGACGCGTCAGGTACTTGGTGCAACAGGCTTGGGAGATGAATATATCTTACGATGAAAGTACCTTGTGTTCTTATGACTAGCTCCAGCAAAAGACTTTCGTTGAAGAAATATATCAGGAACACACACACACACACACACACACACACACACACACACACTCACGTGCTGGGAAGTTACATCCATTTGAAACTTCAGATGCTGGAAGCTAAGTGCTGAATTTATCCAGCTTTGTTAATCTTGGCTCCTGTGCTGCATCGCCCTCCCGAAGCGCAGCCATCAGTCCCTTATCTTGCTCTCTCTTGCACCACTCAGAGCTCCTTCCCTAAAGGCCTCACACATTCCCTTACACCACAGCTTCCTCTGTTTCCAGATAATTCCTCTTTAAAAATACTAAACTCCCTTTTAGATCAGTGGTTCTCAACTTTATACACGTACACAATTATCTAAGACAGTGTTTCTCAATTCTCATTAGAATCATTTGGGGGAAGCTTTGAAAAATCCTGATGGCCAGGCCACTCGCTAGACTAGATAGTTAAATCAGAGTCTCTGGGGGAGAAATGCAGACATCTGGACTGTTTGAAGATATCCAGTGCTTGCAAGGCTGAGAACCCATGGCTTATGCACTACCAGTGCATAATTCCCATATGCACCGGGTTGCCTTGTCGTTGGAAGTGCTACAGATTGACCTCATGTGAACCTGGTGTATAATCTTCGGTTCAGCCAGTCTGCGAGGCTGGCCTGCGGTTTCTGAGCAGCAGGCAGAGTCTACCTCTCCTATCACTGGCTGAGAAAGTTTGGGGACAGGTGAATGGATCTAGCATCTAGAATAGTGCTGGCTGGAATTCGCCTGGGGACAGCAAGGACAGTGTCCTGATGGAAAGGACATCATGACCTCCTTCTGTGACTCTGCTGTGGCCATACAGAAAAGGGAGGGACTGGTCAAAGTGACCTTTGAAGGTCATGCCTTTCTCTGCCTTCCTGAGCACATATTGCCGTATTGTGGCTCTTTGGTGACTAATGTCTGAAACCAAGAGACAATTTAGAGTGTGTTAAGTCACTTAAGGCCCTAGGGGCCAGAGGTTTCTGAACTCATCCTTTAAAATATGAATTTCTCACGAAACTCTGGCAGACTGTCATAATTCCTCCTAAGTCTACAGAGTTGCTAGTGAGCTGTGTGCCGAATTTGCTTTAGATGTGTTCCTGATGTGGGCGAGAGCTGAGGTTCCGCAGCTGTAAACAGGGCAGCTGAGATCTTACAAATGCAGACATTGGAAAGGCCACTCTTCTCAGTCTGAATCTAATGAGAAAAGAGCCACTCATGTCAGCAGCCTGGAATCTAAGAAGAAAATGGACGGACTATTACACGGAGGTTCTGGGCAGGGGAACTAGAGGACTAATGAAGGGTGAGAGGGAGCTGAGGGCAGCTGGAGAGCCTCTGGGTCTCCTCCCACCAACAGCCCAGCCTTCTTACCTTGAAGTCGGGGATTTGGTAGCCCTTCCGCAGAGTGATCTGGAACACATCCATGGAGCTGATGAAAGCTGCAAGCCTTGTCAGGCTCTGCTTGCCGCTCCCGCCTACACCGACCAGCAAAGCGTTTCCCCGCGGGGACTCCAAGATGCGATTGATGTGGCAGCTGAGAAGGCAGCACAGGGCACGTCACTTTGATCAGACTTGCTGCCATAAAGAGCAGGTGGGAATGGTCTGGGCGGGAACAGCAGCCCTCCTTGGAGGCAAATCCTGGGCTGAGCTGTGGGAGACGTTCATTAGATGTCCCCCCAGTGTGGCCTCACCTCTTTGCCCCAGTGGACTGAACTGTCTCAAGCCAGGGCATCCGGTGGGCCAGTGCCCACGGTGCAGGTGCCAGGGGAAGAATCCGTGGTGGTCAGGCGGGACTGGACGGGGCATGTGAGGGTGGAGGGGTGGGGGACTGGGGTGACCTTCCCTCTTCCCCCTGAACAAGCCTCACTCTGCCACCCCTCCCCACGACAGGTCACCACACCTATGTGTACTTTCAGAGGAGGGGACAGGAAAAAGAGAACATTAGAAAAGCTACAATTAGAGAGAAAAAATCAAGGAAGGCTAGACGGCCAACAGAATGGCTCATCCCATGTAGGAAAGGAGAAGAGCAAAATTAAAGTCAGCAGAGTGAGAAAGGAGAGCCCTGGAGGGCCGTGCCTCCTTTCTCCCCCTCCTTGAACCCTCCCTGGCTACTGTTGACCTTGGAGACTTTTATGGCCAGCTTGCAAGAGCCTGGCTGCCTTGCCTTCGGGGTCGTCCCCTCGCAGCCTTACTTCCCACCACTCTCTGCACTCGTATTTCCTCCTCAGTGTTGGGGGAATATTCCCAGGCCTCGCTCTGCCCGGGGCTGAGATCACCCCTTCAGAGCAACCCACGCCTCCCGTCCCCCTCCCCAGACCTTCCTCAATTGTTCACAGCCCCTTCTCCATTTTTAATTTAACCACCCAGCACTATGTAGAAACCTTATGTAAGGGACCCATATTCTTTATAAAAATAACCCCTTTTGCCTTTTCTTTTCTCGTCATAAAAATAATGGCTATCATTGTAGAAAATGTGTAAAATATAGAAAAAATCTGCAATCTTACTATCTAACCATAAACACTATTGACATTAGGTATATGTCTTTCCAGGCTTTTTTCTAGCCTCTATGTCTATAAATATGCTTGTGTGTATATAAATCTATTACATCTAAAATCTCAAACTATTTATATCTTGTACATTTAAAAAACCAGGTTCACACTGTATACTGAATACAGCATTTTGAAACCTTTTCATTCAGCAATCTACTGTGATTCTTTTCCCCCAGGCCATTAAATAATTTGCTAAATGATGCTTTTAAAGGTGTAATGATATTCTATTGCATACAATGAGATGTTTGTCCGCGAGAATCTGCTGTGGATATTTTGGTTGTTTTCTACATTTACCAGTTACAAATAATGCTATATAAGTGTGTGTGTGTGTGTGTATGTGTGTGTGTTTTAGTTCATATCTCTAGTTATCCCAGGATAAGTTCTTCAAAGAATTGCTGAGTCAAACAGTATGACAATTTTTATGGCTTTTTATACTACGGATAAACTGCCCCCCAGAATGGTTGCACCACTTGGTTCAACCTTAGGTAGAACTGATTAAAAGGTAAACCTATTATTTTGGAGGATGGGGATATATTAGATTTTGTTAGTTGAATTAGAGGGTGTTAAGTGAGTGAATTAGGGGATATGTGACACAGTTATCAAGCCAATGCAGAGAAATGGAGAAGGCAAGGGGAGAGAGACAGCAGTGCTGGTGACCTTGAGCCCAAAAGAATGTGGAGATCCAGAACTCAGTTCAAGTTTGACCAAAGAGAGCAGTGGACATATCTGAGCTTGAATTTCACAAGCTACAAGCCTGCATCCCTGTCTTGTGCTACAGATATAATCAGAAACCCCAGATTCAAATTAAGTAATGGTAATTAGGAGTGGAGCAATTTATGGTCTAACTAACTCCAATTTGGAAGGGCAGCGGAGGAGTTTTGGGGGTGGGGTTTGACATGATAACAAATTGTGAAGTCTTGTGAGGTCCAAAGGGCTCATAATGAGCTTCTTTGCTTCAAATTTTCTTATTACTGAAAATTTCTTGCTGGTACAGAGAATTTGGTCATTAGTGTAAATAAACAAAATGTGTGTGGGTCCTCCCTGCCTCATCTCTCCTGTTGGAAGTCTTTGCTGTTGGGAAAGAAGCCCTGGCAGACGTGTAGGTGAGTCAACAACTCCCACCAACAGTGTTTAGGAGAATCTGGCCTCAACCTTTGAACATTTTTCATCTTTATTCATCATTAGAAATTTCTTCTTTTGTAAATTCTCTTTTCATGTCCATTGCCCTCCTTTCCTCAGAAGTGTTCTTCTAGATCTGTAAGACCCCTTTTTGTATGTTTCAAAATTTCCCCCAAATCTGTCATTTTACCTTTTAGTTTTATTCAAGGTGTTTTAGACATTCATAAATTTTCGTGTACATTATGACAAAGTTTTATGCAGTTAAAATTCATTTACCTTAATATTCAGGAGTTATTTATTGACCTATATTTATGATTGTCTTATGATTTTATTTCTTCACTTTAATTGTTTAATTGTGGTACTTTATAACTATCCTGCTCCCTTGTTAAGCCATGGTTCCTAGGCATCTGACGGATCTGCAAACTCATCTTGTATTCTCTACAGTACGAGCACATTGAAGAAATCCAATACACTTTTGTTCAATTCAAACAGAACAAGCCCTGCCTTTGCACACAGCTTTGCCTTTGGGGGAGATGTGTGTAGTCATTCATCATACGAGGTGCGAGGGGCCAGTCATCTGCGTTGTGTCTGCATTAGATGGTGCCCGACTACAGTGATGAAAGGAGAAACTACAGTGCTAAGGTGTTCAGACCCTCTCTTCTGATTCAGGAAAGGTGAGGTGGGAATGGATTAATGGAGGAGGAGTACAAATGGGCTTTCTGGACTGTCCAACCCCCAGCTCTATCCCGGAAGGCCTGGGCTTGGCTTACTTAGCATGGCCTGTGTTACTCAATATCTAAATGGGAGATGCATCCTTAGTGATGAAGTTTCCAAAGAAGAATGGCTAAGTCTGCAGCAGTCAGCACCAGACTCCAGCTGGGGATTCATTAGCAACTCTGACGAGGGCAAAGGACTCTGCATTTAAATTACAAAATTTAAAAAGAAGATCAATATTCTAAAGGGCTCCTGGGACAGACAACCAAGGCAGCTTCAGTTAAGCCCATTACTGAATTTCTTGGAGATTGAAAACAAAAGCTGAAGATGCACCACAGCACAGCTGGAGGAAGGCACAGGCACTAAACACACTCACACACACACACACGCACACACACATACACACGATAACTGATGGGATACTTGGGCACAAAGGATGACCGCCCGAAGTTTCCTTTTTGTTAATAGTTGTTAAGTGATTCTAAGAGGAAAAAAAAAAAAAAATAGGAGCCAGAAAATATATGTGGGAGTGAAAAACACAAAGGCCATGAAAAAGATGGATTAAGATTGTAGCAAAAGCAGGGGAAAAGACTGAAGGCTTTAAGAAAAAGCAGAACAAGAATCTGTAATGTGAAGGAAGTCAGGGGAAGAGCAAAATAGTAGCTTTAAGGCAAGGAGGCAGTAAAAAGGGCCCTAATTTATTCACTGCTTATTAAGTGCAAAGCATGTCATATATACAGCAACAACCCTACAAAGGAGGCATTCTTATCCTCCTTTTCCAGATGAGGACATTGAGGCTTTGAGAGGTTAAGTATCCTTCCCAAGCCCCCACAACTGACCTATGGTAGAATGTGGACTTGAACTTGGGTCCGGGCCCACTTTCAGAGTCCACACCATTAACTGCTGAACAGTGCTGCACTGAGGCTCAGCATGGGAGCAGATGAACAGCAGAAAGAGAGAGCAGCAAAGCCATAGAAAGGGTAGGGGAATCAAACAAAAGAAAATATTGAGAAACCAAACGGCAAGAACAAACAGCAGGACAATAAAATCAGAATGAGCATGAGTGCTACACTGTGAAACAGGCTCTCAGCTTGGCGAGAACCTGTGGGTGCCAGGAAAAGAGCTCACAGACTCCTTCCTTCTCTGCTCTGCCCTACCCCTACTTTGCATCTCAGAAGGTGGAACCTTCTCCATGGAGATAGAAAGCAGATTAGTGGTTGTTAGGGGCTGGGGAAAGTGGAAATCGGGAGTAACTTCTTATAGGGTACAGGGTTTTCTTTTGCAGCCATGGAAATGTTTTAGAAGTAGTAACAGTGGATGGTTGCATAACATTATGGATGTATTAAACACCACTGAATTTTAGGCTATGTGAATTTCACCCCGATTTTTAAAAATGTGGGAAGAGCCCCCGTCAACCTTTTTATTTTAAAATTGCCCCTTGGACTATTATAGGGTAGGGATGGAGGTCCTGAATTCCTCTGATGCCTCTTTTATGATAACGGATCTTCCTGTGATGCTCCTGTGATCATGCCAAGGGGTAGTGAATGACGGAAGTGGAACTAGGTCCAGTTCTACCTGCGTTCAACTCTCTGCTGCCCCCTAGGGCCAGCGGTAGAAGCTGCACCTGTAGCTTTGCTGGCAGCCATCTTGACGTTCATGGCTGACACAGCAGCTGCTTTCCTGGCTTTATGAAAGCATCCTTAAATACCCAAATAAGAGCTCCGAAGTTCAGAAGCAAAAGCAACCAAGGAAAGGCAAGAAGAAAATCATGCTTACACGTGGCGTATGGCATCCTCAAAGAGAACCAGGTCCATCACGGTGTTGACTTCGTTGTGAGCCTCCAAGGCTTCCACTAGCGTCCGGGTCAAACGTTCCCACGACCGTACAGGCATGTACCTGGGCTCGCCAATACCGTTTGCAAAGTGGCAGTATACGTTCAGGCTTTGGGTCTGCTCCACACTCTCCTCAATATCCTGGCAGGAGACAGAGAGACAAGGGACCCCCTTACTGACTCCCAGTTCTAGTTCCATGCAGAGTGGGGACAACAGATTTACTTTTTCTCTCTGCACACTCCTTGAAAGTGAATTAGCGGTGCTGCCTCTAAAGCTTTTTCCCTCTGAGAAGCCCTTATAAAGAGGATGCTAAGCATTCTTTCCTTTACCAGCTCCATGACCCTTAGATGGTCATCATTATTCATTGTGGGCTGAGGCTGGGAATGGAAGGTGGGAAGTGGACTGCTCACATGCCCAGTGACAGCCCATCTGTGAGCAGAGGAGTGGATGGGGACACATGAGTGGATCTTCCTAACGAGGGGGCTCCCGGTGTTGAGTGAAGGAGACTGTGACCCAATGGCTTCACTGCCTCCACATCCTTTCCAGCAGGTGTCACAGCACTGCCACAAAACAGCCTTTCCTGCTTGCTGTGAGATTGCACACTATAGGCTGCCAGCCCCAACTTCACAGGCTCTGGTCTAGAGGACTTAGTTTCTGAAGAACGTGCTGCCAGTCATCGTTAGGTAACCGGTTTGTTTATGGGGACACTGATTGTCTTAAAGCGTTTACAGTAGAACCTCTTATTTATAAAACTTCCATAAGAATTTGGTCTTGTACGTCAAATCTTGACCACAGGACAAAACTCACCATGTGTAATACATACTTTGTATAACACAATTAACTTAAAAGATACAGAGTATATATCTCTTCACTACCAATGTATACTCTAAGTATTGAAAAAGCAGCTAATTAAAAAATTTCAGGTTACAGGAAACCGAAAGAAACTTCTTACTTGTCAAAACTTAAATACCCAAGACCTCAGATAAGAAGAAAGATTGTAGAGGAGTTAAGTCCAAAAAAAGAAGTTATACCAGCATGAGTAGTTGATCCCACCAGCCATTCAGGCTAAAGGACCCACCTAGAAAAGAGGTCCCCAGCAAGCTACTCATCAGCAGTGACATTGAGCAAGGCATAAGTCACCATAGGGTTGGCCTTGTAAGCCCATGGGACAGGACTCATCAAACCTACGTGAAGTGAGGTGACAATAACACTTATGGGGAAACTGGAACTGCTGCCTGTTTATAAGAAGAAAAGATAATTAACATTTAAATATCAAAGTGTTGTTATATTTTGCAGGTGGTTTCTGGGCCATAGAAAATCCTTAACCTTCTTTTTTGGCATTGCCAAATAGTGACAATAAATGTTCAATTATTTGGATAAGATGCAAATGTAATGCAGGAGAGCTATTCTGGCTAGCTTAGAAACATGTGGGAAAGTAACTATGAGAATATGTTTACCGTTTGACCATGGGCTAACATACTGGGTTCAGTTCTGATGGCAACTGATTTCTGCTGATGATCCAGCTGCAGAACAGCTAAAGCACAGTTCTGAAAATCATGATTTACAAACACTCTTTGATGAACAAAACAACACAGTTTGGGTTTTGTGATCAGAGCAATGCTAGGTAGAAGGGAGAAAGAAAACTAGCCCACACAGTGAATCAAAGTTTTTTTTTTATTTAATAGTGATGCTGTATCGCACAAAGGCCACAGATCAGATAAGTTTAAGCTTTTAACAGTGGAAACAGAATTGTGTGACTTCTTTGGTGGAAATCTGTCAACTTTTCCTTGATACCAATACTGAGATTTGGTGCTGCTGAGGGTGCTTGAAGCTGACATTTCAAAGCTTTTAGGGAAGGAGAATGGCAGTATGAATTATATCTGGGTCTGTGATCAAAAGAATGCATCCTTAGTGTACAGATCCAGAAGGGAACTCTATTCCAAACACTGACTGCTGTTATCCTAAACTGATAGCTCAGACTCATTTATGATGACAATCAAGTCTCATTTGTAGAGCTTACAATGAAAATATAAATTGGCAAGTTCCATAATGATCAGAGGGGGGCATCTGAGATGTGAAAGTTCCGGACACTAGGACACATGAAAAATGGGAAGAATGGAAGCTTTCAGGATGCTTGGTCACTGCTGTAGAGCAGAATGAAGTAAGTTACTTAAAATGCTGTCCAAATATCCAATGGCTGCCACATAGGCAGAGAAGGACTGCAAATATCTTCAGAGGTAGACCCAAGATCTCATCAGGGAAAAATAAGGGACCAAACCTAACAAGGTGAGGACAAGGACATTGTCCACTTATATACAAAATTCTGCTATTTGTAAGTTCAAGAGAGGAGTTTCAAGTGGCATGTGTCGGGGAAAACATGGGGCTATCCTCCCTCCAGGAGGGTCAGTGTTGGTTGTGGGGTAATTTTGACACTAAGAAATGTAATATGATTTTAAACTGTTATTAATGTGTCAGCGCTTCCCAAGGCATATTCCACGGACCATTCGTTCTTCAAATTATCAATAGGTTTTATGCAGGGAAAAGAGTTTTAGGGTCTAATACATTTGGGAAATGATATGTTAATCAGGGTTATTCAAGATTTTCAGGGCTTTAATGTGCTAAATGGATATGCTAAATGCACTGTGAATTTCCAACAGAGGGATATAGTTTGAACTATTTTCTCATCTTACTGCATTACATATCTTTTCTTTTCAAGGAGTGTCCTTTAGGACAACTGTTAAGCAGGACACATTTTGGAAGACTATGGTATATAAGAAAAGCGGGGGAGGGATGGCTTTGCTTTGGGTCAGACCCCAGCTGGGTGGCTGTGGTGAGTGTCAGGCACCAGTTTCAAAGGGGGACCTGAAGGGAGAGCAATCAAGATGATGACAGGGCTTGAAGTGAAGCCACGACAGAAAGGGCTGCAAAGACTGAGGCTATTGGGCCTGGAGAAGAGAAGACTCGTGAAGAATGAG
This sequence comes from Choloepus didactylus, assembly GCF_015220235.1. Taxonomy (NCBI): domain Eukaryota; kingdom Metazoa; phylum Chordata; class Mammalia; order Pilosa; family Megalonychidae; genus Choloepus; species Choloepus didactylus. The sequence goes on from NC_051324.1 coordinate 7,000,390, forward strand.
ATAAATGGTATAGATATTTGAAAGTCTGTCATGTAGAACTAGGATCAGTGGACAAGGAAATAAATTTTAGAACATTATTAGAATAAATTTCCAGTTTTTAAAATTGTTTCACATAGTGGGAGTGAGAACATCTTCTTGACCAAAAGGGGGATGTGAAATGAAATGAAACAAAGTTTCAGTGGCTGAGAGATTCCAAATGGAGTCTAGAGGTCACTCTGGTGCGCACTCTTACACACAATATAGATAACTCTTCTTAGGTTTTAATGAACTGGAATAGCTAGTAGTAAATACCTGGAACTATCAAACTACAGCCCAGTAGCCTTGAATCTTGAAGACGATAGTACAGCAATGTAGCTTACAAGGGGTGACAGTGTGGTTGTGAAAACCTTGTGGATCACACTCCCCTTTATCCAGTGTATGGATGGATGAGTAGAAAAATGGGGGCAAAAAACAAAAAACAAAAAACAAAAAAACTAAAGGAAACATAGGGCGGGGTGTTCTGTTTCTACTCTTAACTTCTTATTCTCACTTTCACTTTTTTTCTGGTACAAGGAAAACGTTAAAAAAAATAGATCGGGGTGATGAATGAACAACTATATGATGGCAATGTGATCAATGGATTATATACTTGTATGGTATGTGAATAAATCTTAATTAAAAAAATTAAAATTGTTCCAGATGTCCCGAATTTCCAGGCATTAGCAGCTCCAGTATGGCTGCCTTGGAGCTTCCCGTGGGATGGACAATCTGGAGAATGCAGCTGAGGATACTTAGTGTTGCTTGGGAAGTTGGATCAGAATGACTTCCATGGACCTTCTCAACACTGAGATTTTGTGATTAACTTGTGCTTATTCTTGTCCCGGCACTTTTTTACCAGGGAAAAATGATGATGGATTTTTTTTTTTTTTTTGGTACTTCATCTTTGACTTTTTTTTTCAATTGATGGGCTCACTTTTATTATTTGAGTAATCATCTGCATATCATTATTTTTCAAATATAAAAAAATCAGTGCAATACTCACATCAAAAATCTTTTTGACCACTTCTGTCTGGATTTTATCAAAAAGATCAAAGTCCTTTTCTTCCACCATCTTATCTCTATAAATCCGATTTGATTCATGCAGATAGAGCTTTACTAGGTCCTGTGAGGACTTGATACATTCCACTGAGGAGAAGAGAATGCCCTTCAAGGAGAACAGACAGAAAAAAGAAAAAGAAAAAAGTCAACAACAATTCAAAACTACAACAGCTACAATTTACTGAAGCCAGTGATGTGACAGGCCCTGGACTAGATGCTTTATCTGACAAAGCTCATTTACTCCTCATGTTGACCTTGCAAGGTAGGTTTTATTATATCTGTTTTGAATAATGCGGAGCTTGAGATTCAGAAAGATAGGCAACATGCTCAATGTCACACAGTAAGTGGTCTTACTTCAAAACAACAAGGTTTTAAACCGGATCTGCCTGAACTTAGAACCTGAAATTTTAACTATGACACTGCAAATCTCCGCAGCGAGGGGAGAGGTGGCTTCTCTGCCCTATTTAAGTTCTATAAGAGCCACTTTGAAAAATGGTTTAAGAGACAATTGCTTTTGTAAAACCAGAACTACGACCAAGGGGTTGGGAGGGGTGTAGCTGACTTTTGCAGGTCAGCAATCTATTCATTCATCTCTAGCTGGTTTCTCTTCCTATCTGCCAGAGTGACTGTTCACTGAAAAATGGAGACCACAGGGATGAGAGCCCCTCAATAACCTCAGCAAGTCCTCTAACTTCAAACCCGTCTATATCTGTGTTTGATCTTACAGCTTTCCTTCTTGTCTTATAGGAAAAGGGGTCATTCAATGGCTCCTTTCTACCCAAAGAATAACACTCAGATTTATCAGCAGGGCATAAAGATCTAGCTAGAATGTGGTTCCAGATCTGCTTCCTCTGGAGCGCTCTTACTACTGCTTCCAATGAAGTCTAGATTACGGTTAAGCAAAATTCAAATTATTTTCTGATCCTGCATTCTTTCTGTGTCTCCATGCCTTGGGTACATGCATTTTGCTTTGCTTACTATTATATTTCAAGATCTAGCTGAAATGATACCTCTTTGAAGTCTACAATGAACCATCCCCTCTCCCTGTCCAACCCCATTTCCTCTGATGTACCCCACAAAGACTCTTATATATAAATCTCTATTAGAGATGATTTAATAGTTTCTAAAATTATTTTTCTTTATATAGGCTTGCTTCTTACAGGTCACAGTGAATGTCTCAATGGTAGGGAAGTTGACAGAACAGTTTACTTTTCATTATTTTACTAGTACTGAGCAGGATGCCAAACATATAGTAGATTCTCAAGGTATGCTTGTTGAGAGAATTAATGGACTAATACTAAATCCTTCAATTAATAAAACATAGTAAGAACCTCCATGAAGATTTCTGCTTTCGGTCATGGCAGAATAGCTAATCAGAGACCAACCCACTGAGATCAACTAGAAAAGCTAGGAAAATTATTTTTAGCATTAAAGAATAACCAAGGCAGTGAAGACTTGAGAGGCCATGATCCTAGAGAGAAGAGAAGAAAAGAAGATGAACCCAAAATTCAGCAGCATTTTTACTCTTGAGTTATTTGCCAATTCACAAGCAATGGTTTAAAGGCCATGAAGCTGAAAAGACAGTGACAAGTGAGAAGTTAAAAAAATGAGCAAAGTCTTCTCATAGAGAAAGATGAAGAGAAGATGAAATTGGAGTCCTGGGATTACTAAGAATGAGGGACATAACTGAAAACCCCAAGGGACCCCCAAAGGGTTATAGCCAAGGAGCACAGGTGAAACCATCCAGTCCTCACAGAAACTGAAGCCTAGCTTCAATCTCTTCAATCTCTGGTAGCTGACGGCATAAGCAAATCATGTAATCTTTGAAGGAAAATACCATCACCTAGACCCTCACATTTAAAAGCTCACAATGTCTGTCAATCAAAAATTATTGGGAATTCCAAGAGATAATTTCAAATGACCAACACCAGGAAAAAACTAACAGTACAAAAGGACCCACAGAAGATCTAGGTATTGGAATTACCAGACACAAACTTTAACAAAGTATGATTCATATGACCAAGAAACTAGATGATAAGGTAAAGAATTTCAACAAAGAACTGGAAACTTTAAAAATGAATCAAATGGAAATTCTCAAATTAAAAATTATGTAATCGAAATAAATGGGGCTGACATTAGAACAGATGCTGCTGAAGAGAGAATTAGTGAATAGGAAGAGATTAATAGAAAATATTCATACTGAATCCCAAACAGAAAAAGAAAAGGATGGGAAATAAAGACCATAAGACATATATGGGACACAGTGAAAAAGTCTCACAGACATATATTGGAGTGCCAGGAGAAGAGCAAGAGAAGCAGATGCAATATTTGAAGAGATACTGGCTGGAACTTCTTTCATCTGAAAAAATGTCATCAAGTCAGATTCAAAAAGTGCTACAAATACTAAGCAGGATAAATAAAAAACAATAGGAATCTTAAACATCTTAGGAATCATAGTGAAAACTGTGAAAATCAAAGACAGAGTAAACCTTAAAAGCAGACAAAGGAAAATAAAATACATGCAACCTTAAAGGAGCAATGAAACTGACATAATTTCTTAAAGGAAAAATGAAAACCCAGAGAACAATGGAATGACACCTTCAAAGTGCTAAAAATTCTAACACACCCCCCAAATCCTTAAAAAATGAGAAATAAATACAGTTTCAGAAAAATAAAATCTGAGTGATTCTCAATAGCAGACGTGAACCAAAGTAAATGCTCAAAGGAGTTCTTCAGGCATAAGAAAATGATTCCAGCTGGAAGAAGAGAAATGTGGCAGGAATAAAGAACCATGGAAAGGTTAGATATACGGATAAAACTAAATAAATGTTGATTGACTAAAAGAAAACTGTTAGTGTATTTTGAGGTTTCAATGTACAGTAAATTAAAATAAATAACAATAGCACAAAAGTTGGAGGGGTGTAAATTTTTCTAACATCCTTGCATCGCATGGGAATTGGAAAAAGTATTAATTTATAAAAGATAAAAAGGTGCATTTGTTAATTATTAGATGAATAGTAAAAGGATGTACAGTATATGAAAAGAGGGAGAAAATAAAAGAATGAAAAATACATAATCAAGAAATCAGAGAAAAGGAAACAATAGGTGGAGAATACTGAAATAAAATAATATAAAGTAGATTTAATCCTAAATATATTGTTATATAAAATAACATTAAATGTAAATGTTTAATGGGTTCAGAGTTTCTATTTTGGGTGACGAAAGAGTTTTGGTAATGGATGGTGGCGATAGTAGCACCACATTGTAAATCAATTGATGCCACTGAATTGTACACTTAAAACTGGTAAAAAATCAGATAATTAAAAAAAGAAAAAGAAAAAAAGAATGTGTTAGAAGAAAAGAAATGATAACAATTAATGACCTAAATAGTTAGGCTAAAAAGTTAGGAAGAAAAGGAAACAATAGGTGGAGAATACTGAAATAAAATAGTATAAAGTAGATTTAATCCTAAATATATTGTTATATAAAATAACATTAAATATAAATGTTTAATGGGTTCAGAGTTTCTATTTTGGGTGACGAAAGAGTTTTGGTAATAGATAGTGGCGATAGTAGCACCACAATATAAATCAATTGATGCCACTGAATTGTATACTTAAAACTGGCAAAAATATCAGATAATTAAAAAAGAAAAAAAAAAAAAAGAATGTGTTAGAAGAAAAGAAATGATAACAATTAATGACCTAAATAGTTAGGCTAAAAAGTTAGGAAGAAAAGAACAAACCATCTCCAAAACCAAAGTAAGTAGGAAGAAATTATGAAGTTAAGAGCAAATATTAATAATATAAAAAAGAGATATCAAATAGCAATGATCAACAAAATCAAATACATAATATTGGTACATGTTTCTGGTTCTTTGAAAAGACTAACACAATTGATAACTCCCTGGTAAGACAGATAGAAGAGAAAAACAGGAAAGGTCCACAAAACCAATATCCAAAATAAAAAAGAAAATATGTCAGATATTACAGATATTTAAGAGATGATAAGAGGATATCAGAAACAATTTTATGCCAATAAATTAGAAATTTTTGAAGATATGGATACCTTAACATAACTGATAAGTGAAGAAAAAAAATCTGAGTAGCCTTACATGCATTAAAGAAATTGAATTCATAATTTACAACCTTCCACAAAGAAAACTCCACTGGCTTCACCAGTAAATTCTTCCAACATCTGAGGAAGGCACCATACTATTTTTTACAAAATCTTCCAGGAGATAGAAAAAGCAGGAACACTTTCTTATGCATTTTATGAGGTCTTAACATACCAGAAGAAAGGAAAATTACAGAACAATCTTATGACTACAGATACAAAAATTATATATGGCAATTAGCAAACGGAATTCAGCAATTATAAAAAGGACAAGGTGTCACAACCAGGTTGGGTTGATTTTAGGAATGCAAGGTTGATCTAATATTCAAAAATAACCAATGCAATTTATCATATCACCAGAATAAAGGAGAAAAATATATCATTTCAACAGATGCAGAAAAATCATTTGTTTAATTTCACTCCATATTCATGATTAAAACTCACAGTAAACTATAAACAGATGGGAATTTTCTTAATCTGGCAAAGGGCATCCACAAAAACCTACAGTAAGCAACATACTTAATGGTAAACTATTAAAAGCTTTTCCCCCCAAATTAAGAGAGCAACAAGGATGCCACCCTCACCACCTCTCTCCAGCATTGTACTAGCAGCTGTAGCCAGGGCAGTAGGACAAGAAAAATAAATTAAAGGATTTAAGTACTGGAAAGAAAGAAATATAATTCCTATTATTATTATTTTTTTGTGTGTATATTGGCATAAACATAATATTGAACAAAAAAGCAAGATACAAAAGAAGAGTTACTCTATGATTCTATTTATATAAAATTCAAAAACAGGCCAAAATAATTTATGATGTTAGAAGTCCAGATGGCAGTTCCCTCTGGGGAGGAGGAGGAAAGGGTGAATGGAAGGAAGCACAAGAGGGAGCTTCTGGGATGCTGGATTGTTCTATATCTTGATCTGAGTTGTGGCTACATGGGCATGATCACTTTGTGGTAATTAATGAAGGTGTCAGGTTATGACCTGTGTACTTTGCTAACTGCATGCTATACTTTCATAGAAGTTTATTAATGAAAAAGAAACCCATGAGGTCCCTTTGGCTCCAACAATGGATGTATCTCAGCCCCATTTTCATCATCAGCTTTGCCAGCCATCAGCTGCATATGAGATGCAAGGAGGGCAGGAAAAAGCACCAGCTAGGGCTCCTGCCTTCTAGGATTTTGGATTTCACTGTGAGATGAGCTATCAGCTGGAGTCTGGTACAGCCAAACACTCAAGCTGACTGACGACTAAGAGCTGAATCCAGTGAGCTTGTTGAATGCAAACTTGGCACCGTCCTAGATGGTTATGTGCGGCACTGAGATGGGAACAGCTGATGGGTCCAGCTGCCACAGCCATCCCATTCTGTTCTGACTGGGGCAGAGTGAGGAAAAGGTGGAGATGATCTGAATTACCGAGTCTTGCATCAAGCTGGATGGAGGCAAACAACAGTGTTCCCTAGGCAGTCTGTCCCTTGTGGGCATTCACCTACCACTTACACTCTTTCATCAGGCATTTAGACAAGCAGGCAGGGCGGGAGGGAGGATCTGTGGTGGGTGGTGGTCAAGCAGTGAGCTTGAAACTCCCCTCCGGAGGAGGAGGGCATGAGCTTGTATCTTGGAGACTCTGCTGTGTAGGCTGAGGGAGGCAGGCACTCCAGTGGGGGCACGCACTCCCCACCCTTGTGGCTGGTTGCTGACAGCTGGTGGGCTGCAAAGAGCACTGGCTGGGATGCAGAACCCAGGGGTCATCAGGCAGTCAGGCAAAGACAACAGCCGGGGAGCAATATCTTCCCTCGCTGGTTTTTCTTTGACACTGCCCCAAACAAGATTGGAATGGGTCACTTCTTCCCCAGGAAGCCTCTGTCGCCCCTAATTACCCACACGGTAGAGCTGGAGTTTCTAGTTTTGACTCTCAAATGCTGCTGCTTATCAGTTAGGTGGTCCTGGTTGAGGTACTTGATTTAGTTCTGTTGTCTCTAAATTGGAGATATAAGCAATTACCTTAAAGGGTTGTTGTGAGGATTAAATAGATGTTGAAGGCTTAGTATGGTGCTCAATAAACACTGTTATTACAGGTGAAAGCCAGACTCTAGAGTTTCAAATTATCTTCCCAATCTCATCTCACCATATCCCTCTCTGCTCCCACCAGGTTAGACTGCTTGTGATTCCACTTACACTGTTTGTATATTTCTACCTCCAAGACCATTTACGTTGTCACCTACTAGCTGGTAACTTCTCTGGGCCTCCATGAAATTGGGATAATAATGTCTATTCCCAAAGGGCTGCAGTGAGTCTTAAATTTCACATTGTACAGGTGACAAGGTGCCTCTTTCTTGGCAGGACACCTGCCTGGTTGGTTTACTACTGGTAAAAGGGGCTTAAATGACTCTTTTCCCTTAGTTCTGCCACTTATGAGCAACATGGATTTGATCAAATTACTTAAACTCCTTTTTTCATTTGTAAAGTGCTGATGGCAACTCTCCCCCCACCTCCTCCCCAGTGTGGTAGTGAGATTTAGGAGAGAGATTGTTCAATAAAATCATCTTTACCTAAAGCTTGATTTTGCTATCCAAAGTCCTTCTCCATTACTGTGCAATAGATGGGAGCTAATAACGGGTGGGCACAAACTCAGCCATTGTCCAGGCGTGAGGGGCACACGGCTGTGGGCTTACAGCTTAGAGCTGAGTCTTTCTTGAGGTCTCAACCATCAGATGCTTTTTCGGTTCATCCAAAGTACAGGTGAGTGGGGACAGAAAGGTGTGGTGGGACGGGGGAGGATACAGACAGTTCCTGCACTGGCTGGCTGTGTGCTCTTAGGCAAATCTATGTAATCTCCATGGGTCTCAGTATCCTCATTTCTCAAATGAGTTACTCCCAAGCTTCAGTGATGTCACGCGGCAGCTTTGACGTGTTCTCAGGGATGTCACCATGCTGTGGCTCAGTAGCTTCACATTCAGGTTACGCTTTTCCGGACCTCAGCACTTGGATCATTGAACTTGTTTTTGGTAGGATTTTATTCCTGACAACCAAGAGTCTTGGCTGGAACATGCTGGCCCTATGTCCACAGGATCCGGCTCTTTGCTGCTCTGAGGCTCCCTGGAGTCCAACCCGCATAGACAGTGCCCATGTCATTAATTCCAACTATAGCTGCTCCCAGGTGGGCCATGTCCTCATGCCCGATCCCTTCACTTGGAGACCTCTGCAGGGGTGAGTGCTCTGCTTGCTGTGAAAGGCATCCTCTCCTCAATAATGACTCAGTGCTCTCGGGGAAGGGGTCTCTCTGGAAAACAGTGTCTGCAAGAGTCTTGCCCAGGGCAGGAGAGCTGTGGACTTGAACACATGAGGATGTTGAACCTGCCCAAGCAGGAGAGTGGGTCTGGGGTCAGACCTCAGTCGGACTTTAGTGGTGAGCGTCAAACACCTGGATGCGTAGGGCAGAGACAAGTCACCTCTGCAAATGAGCAGCTGGGAGGATCTGAAAATGGATTCGGCCTTGACAAGAGTCTTGGCTTTTTAGGACTGAGGCTGTCCCAGCAGTTGGCAGGAGGTTTCTCAGCAGTGCTACAACACGCCTTCCTCAGGAAGCAGAGCTATCATGCATGGTTTGGGGGACATTCTTTTTTATCTCAGGATGTACCACTAGGGGCTGCAATAGTTTGCTCTTTCTTTTGTGCCATTTGCCTTCCCGTTCCATGCTTGAATCCTTATTTCCCATTCCATTCAAGATGTGGAGACTTCTCCAGCCCATGAAATCCATTCTGCTTACTGAGAAATGATCTATCTAGTTGGTAGACAAAACTCTATTTTACTGAAGTCCCTCCTTGGGTAGCCTGTGACTCTCTGGTAACTCGTTTCTGTTCATGTCTGCTGGTAAAATGTGCATTTTCCTAAGAGTTTGGTGTTATTTATTATGTTATTAAGAGCGGGAGGATCTGGTTCATTGTTAAGCCTTATAAGGTATCTCGGAGCAGACAGACTCACCTGGAAAATGTTGGCAAAATCTCTGAGGTTGAAGATGTAGTGGAACTTGATCGCCGTGGGTAGGAATGTGGTGGCAATTCTCTGGTGGAAGGTAAGGGCCAGGCTGATCAGCTGGGGGATGGATTTCTGCAGCGATGCTGGGAAGTTTCCAAGCTTTAGGTGCTGAGTCAGGATGGTGCTGTAGATGGAGGACAGGGCATCTACTCCCGGAAAGGAGAGTACAAACACACTAAAGTGGCGCTGCACAAGGAGACAAAGGCATGTGGACAAGGTCATGAGTCAGACATCCTTTTCTTCCTAATTTTTTTTTATTGTGGCAACATATATACAACACAACAGTTCCTGTCTTCACCACTCTCCAGTATGCAATTCAGTGGTGTTAATTACAATGTTGTGCTCCCACCACCCATTACCAAAACTTTTCCATCACCCCAAAGACATCCTTTCTATTGGAATAAAGATCACTTCTTCTGGATTCACATAAAATAATGAATTCTTATAAAGATTTTGAAATTCTACATTGTGTTCATATATCTTACACTAAACCCAAACTTGGGCTGAACCTAAAATGACAGGGGGAAAAATGGGCTTTGGCTCTTTGGCCAAGGTGGCAGCATGGGGTTGTAGGAAGAGAAACGAAGCATAAGGGAGTAGAAACAGATGAACCCTATGACCCCTTCCAGCTCTAATGGCTTCATGACTCTGGGTCCAGGAGGATCTCTGTTCCTCTAGAAATGCAAGCCAGATTCCTGTGTGATCTGCCACTTTGAAAGGCTGGATTGGGGGTGAGCCAATCATCACTTATAATCAAGTGGCACTAGCCCTGACATGGTAATATTTAATACCCAGGGCCCACGGCTTGCTCCTCCCTTACCTGGAGCCGTGGGTTGATGGTGAAACTACCTGCCGTAGGGTTCATACAGGAAACATACTGTACATTCATGATCTCCTTTAGTGACAGCTTGTTCCTATCATACCTGGAATAGTCAGAAAACAAGGGTGAGAGCTGAGTGAGTGCCGGGCAGGTGGGATCCAAGGGTGCCTTGTCAAGCTGAGAGCCAATATTGTCACGAGCCTCTGATACAGGTAGGGTGTGTCTATCTTTCATGTGTTTTCGGTGTTAAATTCTGGGAAACTGGTAGAGATTGAGAAGAGACAAGGGCCTAGGACTATATCCTGAGGAACCCAATGTCTATGGACATGGCACAGGAAGAAGGTCCACAGAGATGAACTAAGAGGTAGGAGGAAAATCAGGGGAGTGTGTTACCCCCAAAGCCAGAATTTCCAAAAGAAGAGAGAATAAGAAAGACAGTGGCCCTAAAGGGTCCATTGGATCTAGCAATAATGATACAGTTAGTAGTTTAACAAGAACAGTTCAGTAAAGTGGAGGGGCTAGAAGGCAAATTATAGGGGACCAAGGAATGAGTGGGAGATAAGAAAGAGGAAACAGAGCAGAGAAATTTGGTTATAAAGGAGAAGAGACAGGACAGTAACCGGAAAGCAATTTTTTTCTAACACAATGGAAAACATTTGAAAGTTTTAATATTGATGTGAAGGAGCCAATCAAGAGGAAGGGAGATTAACTGATGAAGTGAGGATCTTAGGAGTGGGGAGAGAATAGAGTCACGATGCCGGTGGATGGTCAAGCCCTGGGTAAGATGCATCAGGAGGAGAAGAAAAGGATGCATGTGGGTGCAAGTAAGTCATACAGACATGGAAGCAAGAAGCTGAGATTGCACCTATGTTCTCTCCGAAGGCAAGGCCATCAGCTGAGATGCGGTGGGAAGTTTGAGGAGAGAGCAAGGGGCATTAAATCAACATTTTTATGAGTGGACATGCAAATAGACTAAAGAAATACACTAGAATTGCCAGGCAGTTTCACCTTCCCATTCAACATTTATGATCATAACCTTAAAAACCAGTTGGTTGACTTTTTTCCAGGATAATTCAGCTGCTCAAATACTTGTGTGGGGATTATGGATAGTTGTATGTGGCAGTCATCCAATAAAGACTTTAGGAATGAATGAAAGGTAATTCAGGTTACCCTGGTGACTATAATTATTCTCCCTACTCTTTCTCAGCAGCTGACTCAGTGTGAGTTAGGAAGGTGAGCCAAAGTTGCCTCAAATCACTGACTTGCTTCTTTTCTGGCAAGCTCAGACCTTTTGCTGTTAAAAACTACACTACTGCAAGACATACCAAACCCTGTGTTTCTCTTATGAGGCAAAGGCTACGGGTTCTCTCCTGCCTGCAGACCCATGCATGTTACAGACGGTATTAGGTGTGAGCAGTGAAGTACCCTCTCAGTGCTGCGGGGATATGGGGTAGTGGTAGTGGTGGTGGTGCCTGTGAATTCCGCTTTGGGAGTTTGGAGAAGGCTTTTGGAAAAGGCATCTTTTGGGATGAATCTTCATGCAAATAGTAAGCTTTTCCCCCTTAGCTGAGAACTCAGTATCTTCTCTGGGCAAACTTCCTGTGTGAACATTACTACCCTGGTCTTAAGTTGCTCTCCAGGGAATGAGAGCCCCACAAGGAGCGTGGTTTACCATGGGGATCCTCAGCTGAGGTTTCAACTCTAGCCCCTGTCCCACAGAACGGCGAGTGGCCTTCAGCCTGCCCTTGGCCGTGCCCCTGCCCCGGCCCCCAGTCCCCTTGTGTGTTTCCTCTTACCAGTGGCCATAGTCCAGGTGCTGCCTGATGATGGTGTGGGGCTGCACGGTCCCGTAGGCATCCACCTCAGGCATGTTCATGTCATCAATGAAGTAGATGAGCTTCTTGTTGCCTGGAGGGCCATAGTTTCTGCCAGCTTTCTTTTCCAGAGGCTTCTCCAAGACAGCTGAGGAGAGAGCCAGTTAGTGAGAGGAAGAGCTTCAATGCTCAGGTGCTAGCACTGAGACAGCTCAGACATCAAGGACAAACCAAGGTGTGCTTGTGCATGTGCATGTCTGTGCACACATGCACGCACACACACACATACCCCAGCACCATCACCGGCAGCAGCAGCAGCAGCAGCGGCCACTGGATCCAGGCATCCCGCAGGACCAGAAGGTGAAAGGACAAGGCAGTGATGGCGGCACTACTGGCCAGGCAGCTGCACATCTTCCTAAGCGCACGGTGCTAGGATTTTACAAACATTTACTGTCTCCCTTTAGGCCTTATAACAACACTGAGAGGCTGGTATTATTGTCCCATTTTATACAAATAACTGGATCCTCGTTAGACCTGTCCCTTCCAACTAAGCCAGCAAAGGAGCACGGATGCTGTGGTCCGCAGTGCAGGATTGGGGAGAGGCTCCTTCCAGCCCTCGGCTGTTGCAGAGGAATTACTGATTATTTGGTCAACACTGTCCTTGCAGTGTTCAGGTCATGGGTTTTCCGGGATGGGTAGTGAGGAGGGGAGACAACAGCCTCAGAGAATTTTCCAGACGTTTCCAGTGTCATGGACCACACCCTCCCCTAACTTTGGGTTTTCTGCCTGTCAGAGCATTCCAGTCCCTTTCTAGAGACCAAGCATGAGCTGCTCTCCTGGACTTGTTTCTTCAATTATCAAGCCAGCGAGAAGGAATCGAACAGCCTGAGAAGACTTGTTTAGAACAAACTTAAGTAACAGAGTGGAGATAGATGTATTTTTTTTAACCAATAAAGCAATTAAATATTTATGTATTGCAAAACCAACACTTTCTATTACAGCTGGAAGCTCTAAGAACCATCTGATTTCTTCTCTTGAAAAACAAGTTTGTAAACAAGGAAAAAAGTGTCAATAGACATATGAAGGTGACAGATAGAAAGACAAGTTCCTTCAAGAAGCTTGAATATTCTAATTTTCTGGTCCTGAGTTAAATTAAGTGTTGCAAATAGGAATTAAATTTAAATTTAATTAGCATCCAATTAACATACACTATCAACCAATTAGTCACCCAACACCTTCTTCCCCCCTAAAGATATAACAACTTATATACAAGATCTGTCAAAATGAAACATAATTAATGGGCTGCCAAGGACATGCTTCTGAGAACAGTCCTTCTCATAGGAAAGTCTCTCCTTAGGAGGACTTACTTCTCCTCCTCTCAGGCAGTGATATTCAAATTAGGCATTCCCTGTAATTTGGGTTGATTAAACTCTTTATGCTTCTAAGTGATTGTTGAGGAGAAAAGCAGGTCAGTTAGCAAGAAGTGGGCATTGGAGTGCACTGGATTATCTCAAATGGAGGATGTTAGGTTCCGTGGAGAAAGCGAGGATTCCCAAGGGAAGGCAGGCAAGCTGTGGACTCCTTCTGGACCAAGCCCTGCTCCATGCCCTATCTGGGATGGAAGGAAGGGAAGTTCCTCGGTTCCGAGGCAGAACTGGAGGAGCAGAAGTGGATTCATGTTTCTGCAAAAGTGCTGACATTGAAGGGTCTAAACCAATGAGACATAAATAAAAGTGAATTTCTGAATTCTGCGTTGTCATAAACTTATCCAATAATCAAGTCCATCTTCAGGCCCAGGATCCATGTGTGCCATTCGTCCCTGAGCCCCAAAGGGAACGGCTTGTGGTTCAATCTGGGACCACGTGGAGCAGCACAGCTCTCTACCAGGGATGTGTGTTTTAATTCATTTCTTTCCCCCCAAACCATTTTGCTGCCATCTTGCACTGGAAGTGCAAATAATTTTCAAAGTGGTTTCCCATTTGTTATTTCATTTCAAAATATATCTAGATTCTGACCAATTCTCTGTCTTTATTGCTACCATCCTTGTTGATCAGCTCTTTCCTCCCTGGTGGTCTCCCTGCTTTCAGCCCCCCTTAGATATTTTCTCAACACAGTGGACAGAAGTATCCTTGTAAAGCTTAAAACCCTCCAGTGGCATTCTCTCTCACTCGGAGCAATTGCCAGTCTGGCCACTTCGGCAAAACTCGCATGTCCCCTTTGCTCTCCTCCCGACCCCTCACCCTCAGATGCCCCTTTGTCCCTCTGCTCCAGCCACCTGCTCCTGACACCCTTGGCCCGCGCTGCCTTGGGGCCTCTGCTCTGGTTGTCTCCTTTGCCGGGACTCTCTTCTCCCAAATGCCACCATGGTTTGCCCCCTTCCCTCCATCAGACGTTTATTTACTCAAATGCCATTTTCTCAGTAAGGCCTTCCCCGGCACTGTATCTAAAATGAAAATCCTCACCCCACCCCTTATTCTCCATCCCTGTTTCATTTTCTTTCACCAACTGCCACCCTAATATCCTGTATGTTTCACTTATTTATCTTTTTTATTATCTCGCCTTCTCCCCACTAGAATATGAGCACCGGGAGGGCAGGAATTTTTCTTTTGTTCATTGTTGTAATCCCGGCACCTAAAACGTTGCCTAGCATATGTAAGATGCTCATATTAAAACTAAGAATGAACAAAAGAATTTTATTCTTTTTTTTTTTTAGATATTTACGTTTTTTTTTTAGCTTTTATTCTAGTAACATATATAGAACTGAAAATTTTCCTTTTTAACCAAATTCAAATATACAATTTAGTGCTGTTAATTATATTCACAATGTTGTACTACCATCACCACCATCCATTACCTCACCTATCCATGAGACAGGCAAATTAAAAAACAGATTATCCCCATTTTATAATGAAGGAAATAGAGGCTAAGGCAGGTTAAATGCCTTGCTGTAGTTAAAACCCAGGTGCTTAGATACCAATTCCAATATTCCGTCCAAGCCCTCATGTTCCAGCCCTTCTCTGGAGGTCTTCCTGACTGTTCTGGCTCAGTGATTTCTCAGCCTCTGAACTTTATAGCAGTTCATTCATTCACCCACAGAGCACCACTAGGGACGTGGCTGTGTGCTGAGTACCTGACATGCCCAGTATCACTGTCCTCTATCACTTGACATGCTCAGTATCACTGACCCCTATCACTTGACATGCCCAGTATCACTGACTTCTATCACTTGACGTGCTCAGCATCACTGACCCCTATCACTTGACGTGCTCAGTATCACTGACCCCTATCACTTGACGTGCTCAGTATCACTGACCCCTATCACTTGACGTGCTCAGTATCACTGTCCTCTATCACTTGACGTGCCCAGTATCACTGTCCTCTATCACTTGACATGCTCAGTATCACTGACCCCATCACTTGCCATGCCCAGTATCACTGTCTTCTATCACTTGACATGCTCAGTATCACTGTCCTCTATCACTTGGCATGCTCAGTATCACTGACCCCTATCACTTGACATGCTCAGTATCACTGACTTCTGTCACTTGACATGCTCAGTATCACTGACCCCTATCACTTGACATGCTCAGTATCACTGACCCCTATCACTTGACGTGCTCAGTATCACTGTCCTCTATCACTTGACATGCCCAGTATCACTGTCCTCTATCACTTGACGTGCCCAGTATCACTGTCCTCTATCACCTGACGTGCCCAATATCACTGACCCCTATTCACTTGACATGCCCAGTATCACTGTTCTCTATCATTTGACATGCTCAGTATCACTGACCCCTATCACTTGACATGCTCAGTATCACTGTCTTCTATCACTTGACATGCTCAGTATCACTGACTTCTATCACTTGACATGCTCAGTATCACTCCTTCACTCTTTCCTTCCTCCTCTTTCCCCACTTGCCCTCCTTCCCTCCCTCCTTTTCTCCCTCCCTCCCTCTCTCCCTCCCTTCCTTCCTCCTTCCTTCCTATCCTTCCCCCATTCCTTCTTTTCTTCCTTCCCTTCCTTCTAGAAGTTGTTGGGTTACAGAAAAATCATGCCTAAAATACAGGGCTATTATTAAAATCTTGCATTGATGTGGTACATTTGTTAAAATTGATGAAAGCACATTTTTGTAATTGGGTACTATTAACTACAGTCTATGGTTTAACTGGGGTTCACTGGGTTGTGCAGTTTCATGGATTTTTTTTTTTAATTTTTTATTCTAGTAACTCATATACAACTGAAAATTTTCCCTTTTAACCAAATCAAATACACAATTTAGTGCTGTTAATTATGTTCACAATGTTGTACTACCATCACCACTGTCCATTACCTCACCTATTTCTTTTTTCCCTTAACAAATGAGAATGCCAAAACTTAGAGAAACTGTGGGACTTTGTCTGAAGTCATACAGGTGTCAACCAAGGTCTCCAGTCACACAACCATACAGCAAACTACTTAAACATTTCTACAACACGGCTTCTGCCCCTCAGAAATCCCAGTTGGGTGAACTCTTTGCACCATATTTTTGACAGATCATTAGCGATTCATCATGTCTTATTTTGCACTGCGGCATGATTCATGTACCTGTGTTTGAACTATTTTCCTTTCATGCTATTGAAATTTCAGGTGCTTTATACTTTTCAGCTGTATTGTAAGGGCTTTGCACTTATTCTTTCAAAAAGTATCATACTTGGCATGATTTTAAATATAATATATATTCACTATAGAAAAATTTAAAAAGCATGGAAAATCATGATGAAGATGAAAATCTCCCATAATTCTATCATTTAGCAGTAACCACCCCTTTCAATAATTTAGTGTATTTTATTCTAGTTCATTTGTTCTCTTTGCATATATAGCTTTTTCCTTTACACAATCAGAATTATACTGGATATACTGCTTATATGTTCTAAGTTTCATTGAATATATCAACCTCTTCATATGATTCTAAAACATGACTTTAATTGCTGCATTTGGTTCCATATTTTGGATGTATCTTCATTTACAGAATGGTTTCTCTATTGTAAGAAATATGTGTTTTTCTCAACTTCCTTATACTTTGAAACACCCACCACTCCAAGCAGAATGGCTTGCCCCACTAGATAACACATCTTTAATGATTTAACTTTAGTTGGCCTCATCTCCTTTTCAGAAGACTAATTAAGGTAAGTGGAAGAAGGCTGTCTATATGTGATTATGTGAGCCCCATGGTCCTTTGAGATGGAGAGTTTGATTAGATCCTTTAGGGTCCTGTCTAATCTTAAGATGTTAATAAACAGGTTACTGAGATTCATTTTACACAAAGCCTCAGACATCTGAGCTCCTATTCAACTAAAGTAATTAAGTACTCGAGTGTTTGTTGAACGAACAATTGAAATTGCAGTTGTATGGAAAGAGATTCAGGATTAGGAAGAACACAGTCTTTGGCCCTCACCCTTTACACTGCAACTATGAGTCCACAGATGCCAAAACCCAGTTCTTTGCTCCTCTTCTTATTTTTCCAATGTATTCTAACTGTGGGTCACTGCATTTTATGTTCAAAATTACTTAAATTTTCAAAACATCAAAAAGAGTCTTCGGCTATTTGAATAGACATAAAACAGACCAATTAAAATAAAAACTAAAAAGGGATTCCAAAACTATACAGAAGGAGAAGAAACTTATTTGCACCAGTAATTTAGGATGACATAGTTACTGTAATTAAATACAAATTTATTTCACATTTCCCTTCATGACCACTTGCTTAAAAGTTCAAAACTAAATCTGTGTGTAATTACAGTAACCATGTAATCCCAATTTAGTGATGCAAACCTGTCTCTTCTTTTGTATGGAAATTTTTTCCAGGCAATAAATTCTAGGAGGCATATTTCTTGCATACTTACAAGAGGTACAATAGGCTACAAAATGGACAAGGTCTTCAAATGAGATTTTAAAGAAGATATAAAAATAACTTGAAATTATTTTCTATGATGCTAACCCTCAACAAAACCCAAGAGTGGAGCATTAAAGTGGAACTCAATGGAGAATTAGAGCAATGCAACAGGGTTTGAAAAGTTAAGGGATGCTTGGACAAATGGAGAATGAGCACAGACCTCTGCCTCTCTCAACTTGAGATACCAGTGTTATTAAACCATGGCTTGGGCAGGTACTGGAGAGCTGAAGTCAGTTGAAGGCTGAGTTTCCCAATGACTGACTGAAGGGCTGTTTTATTGATCATCAAAGGAAAAGATATCTATGTGCTCTAAATATTTGGGAAAGAGAAGCAAAGTTGACATTCTGTTATGGAAATTAACTTACAGACTTATCAAAATCGAAAGCCGCTATAGCTTGATTAAATTAGGCAGCTTTGCTATTATCTCATTGTGTGACTTTGAGGTGCATCACTTAATTCTCTAAGGCTCGTTTTCTCATCTTGTAAAAATAGGGACAGTTATATGATCTGTGCTGGATACTATTTCCAAACTCCTTCTCTTTAGTCACTTTCCAGCTGGGGTGGTCATGTGACACATAGTTCTCAATAGTAAAGGACAGGCAGAGGTCTATGGGGTTCCTGGAGAGCTATCATTTCTTGACATGAGCACTGCTTCTCTTATTTATCTTTTTTCCATTTGGAATGCAAATGTGATGGCTGGAGCAGCAGCCATTCTGCCACCATGAGGGGGCAGCTAATAGAATAGTAGCTATTTTAGCATTGATATAATTGGGCCATTGAGCCAGTATTATCAACTGCCTACTTCCTTACTTCTTGTTATATGATAAAAAAAATTCCCATTTGTTTACACCACTACAGATTGTCTGCTATACTTGCAGCCAAAAGTATTACTGATAAATTGTCTCACAGGGTTAGGAGGATTATATGAACTAAAGTGTTGTAAAGTCCACAGTACAATGTTTGGCACATTGAAAACATTAAATAAGTGCTAGTCATATGTGTAGGCTACATAAACTACTGAATCTGCAGCCCCCATTTGTATTTAAAAGAAGTTCTGAATCGGTGCCTAGAAATATATGTAATAGAGACTACAGAGATGAATGTAATGAAATACAGAAGAGATGCAGGTATTAGCAAGCAGCTGCTCTTCTATAAAAGAATATCTGATTTTGAATTTGAGGGCTCTCAGGGAGAATGAGCTGCAAAATGTACCTCTGGATACCTCGATGAGTTGACCTGCTGGGTGAAGTCATTGCCCATTTGAAAGCTGGAACCTTCCTTCACCAAACATTATTTTTTGCTTTAGCATGGTTTATGTTAAACTATTCTTTCAAGGAAAAGAGGTTTGCTTGTGTTCCTTTCGTTTTGGCAGTTTAGGCTTTGAAATCTATAATATTTATAGATTCTTAAATTTGAGGAGGATTTTGTTAATATTATTATAATAATAGCTTCCACTTACTAAGCACTTATTGAATGCTAGAATTCATTCTAAGAGTTTTACATATTTTATCTTAGCACTCAGGAATGAAAATAAAAAGCAATTATTGATGTATTCAGCAGCATGGAGGAATTCTCAAATTGTGCTAAGTCAAAGAAGCCAGACCAAAAAAAGAGTATGTATTGTATGATTCCATTATATAAAATTCTAGAAAATGCAAACTAATCTATAGTGACAGAAAGCAGATCAGTGTTTGCCTGGGGGTGGGGAAGAATGGGGAATGGTGGGGGGTGGGGTGGGGAGGGATTACCAAGGGACATGAGAAAACTTTTGGAGGTGATGGGTATATTTATAATTTCAATTGTGGTGACAGTTTCATGAGTGTGTAGGTATTTCAAAAGTTATCAAACTGTACACTTTAAATATGTGCAGTTTAGTTTATATCAATTATAACTTTATAAAAAGTTTTTTAAAAAAGAGAAATGCAAAAACACTATGCTGCCATTCAGCAGGAAAAGGAATAAATGAGCTGTGATTTAGTCACACCTTGGGATTCTCTGCAGCAGTGAAAATGAATGAGTTAGGTCCGCATGTATCAAAACCCACAAACAAAAAATATAACAGTTGATGAGGAAGTTACACTATGATATCATATTTTTAAAATTTAAAGATGTACAATGACACTGTATGTTTTTATGGATGCATATATGTATCCAAAGTGTAAACTTGGAATGACACACATCAATGTTAATACTGTGGTTAACACAGAGCAGAAAGGAGAAGGGATGGGGTGGTGGATGAGCTGTACTTATAATGCTAAGATCCACAGAGAAATGACAAAATGTTAGCATCTGTTAAATCTGGGTGGTGGGTACATGAGCATCTGCTATCTTATTTTCTGTACTTTTCTGCATGTTTGAAATATTGAACAATTTTTTTAAAAAAGCTAAGTAATTTCCCATCCCATTCAGAATCCATTCCCCTTGAGAAGGGCAATTGCTGTGATCAGTTTCTTGTGAATCCTTCTGAAGATAGATTGTAAGTATAATATAAGCATAGATGTGTGTGTGTGTGTGTATGCATGCCATAAAAAGAAGTAAATTTTCATATATCTCCTTCTAAACAAGACACAATTTGGAGCATGAGGTATGCACTGTTCTATATCTTGCTTTTCTCGCTCAACAAAACTTTGGAAGTAGTTCCAACTCAGTACGTACAGAATTTTCTCATTCTTTATAATGGCTGCATAATATTCTGCTATATGGATATAATGATGGATAATAAGGCTTTCTCCCATTTTTGCATTACAAATGCATTATAAATACACATTTTTGCACATGTATCTCGGTATACTACCTGTCCTTTGAAGCAGACTATATCACACTACATTCCATCTTTTCTTAATTATACAAGGTCTTTAGTCCAAACAGCAATAGAAAACTGGGCTGCAAGAAAAGCAATGGGCTCGTGGGCTGGCTGGGATGTTTGGCCTCTTCTCTAAATGATTAGGAAGCAGCTATCTTCTGAGTTCATCTATCTCCTTTTTAAGTTTTCTATTTCCCTCTTGGATACCAGGTTTCTGAATCTCACTTTTGCAAAGGTTGGTAGCAGCCTTTCTCCTGCTATTTTGCTGACTCTAGAGTGTTTCAGGCTCAGAAACCAAATAACCCAGATTTCAGGAATGTGACTACAGTGAGGGGAGGAGCTCCCAGTAAGGGAACCCAGGCAGGCCGGCCCCTGTGGGGCCTGGCTACTCCCTGTGGCGGAATGAATCATGCCCCACACAGAGAGACATGTTCAGGTCCCAACCCCCGGTCCTGTAGCTGTGAGCTCAGATTTAAACGGGATCTTCGAGAATCCTATTAAGATGAAGCCAAATGGAATCAGGGTGGGCCTTAATCCAATATGACCAGAATCCTTTCAAGCAGAGGAAATCTAAACACGGTCAGCAGCAGGAGTGAGGACACAGGATTTGACAGGTGGCCGTGTCACAGAGGCAGCGATTCAGTTATGGATGGCCTGAAAGCCACCAGCTGAGTGCTACAGACTTCAGAGACGTTATGGGCTGCCGACAGGTTGATTTTGGACTTCTAGCTTCCCAAACTAGGAGACAATAAATTCCTGTTATTTAATCCAACCAGTCTGTGGCATTTGTTAGAAGAACCCTGGCAAACTAAGACATCCAATTAGTGTCTGATGTACCTGGTGAGTGTTTGATACTGCAAGACATGATTATTATTATTATTATTATTGTAGTCAAAGTCTCTAGAGAAACTTATGGTGCCCAAAGTCCACCAGCCTGTGCAAACCTCTCAACAGGTTTTCAGTTTTCTTTCTCATTGAGGTGCTGAACTGCTGTGTTGAACAACCTGCCCTAGAGTGATCTACAGGCCGGGGAGGTGTGGGAGAAGGGATGGGAGAAGGGGGCGGTGCTGGGGGGATGGAGCAGGGGGACAGAGGTGCTGTGGAGGAAAGAAGACGGGAGCACGACAGGAAACGCACAGACCCAGGGGACGGGGGCGGAGGCGGTCAGGACAAGCAGGGACCAGGCACCCTGTCCCCTCCGAGGCAGGTGCTGTGGCCACCCAGGCGCCCTGCCTGCCCGGGGCTCTCACCCTGAAGCATTAAGGATGTGGTGTAGTAGTTGAACGGCACGTTCTTCACCAGGCATTCCTCCGGGTCCAGGCTGGCCAGCCGAGCTCCCACCAGGACCGACTTGCCCGTGCCGGCCGTCCCCACCAGCATGACAGGCCGTCGCCGCTCCATGAGCCGCTCCATGAAGTAGCACACTCGGATGGTCTCGCTGGTGTGCACCAAACAAGCCTGGAATGGGAACACAGTGAGTGTGCCGGGAGCTTGTGGGAGAAACAGAGGCACCACAAAATGTTCCAGATCATTCCAGAAGAGGGAATTCTGTCACGGTGGATCTCACCACCCTCATCGGGAGTGTCCCCTTGATATCTATGGTCAGAGGAGCTGTGGGACATTATTACCTTATCCAGTGAGTCCAACCCATAAACCCAGTCTTGGGGCTCCCAGCAGTTGGGTACAGAGCATCCCCTTCCTCTACCTAATTGTCCCTCCTGTGGCTCCTCTAATGTATTTTAAAAAATTTTTTATTGTAAGAACATATATGCAACTCAGACATTCCCACTGTAAGCACTTTAGAGTATAAGTTCAGTAGTACTAATTACCTTCACAATATGGGGCTAACATCACCACCCTCCGTTACTCAACTTCGTCACCACCTCAAACAGAAACTCTGTACCATGAAGCAATAACTCTCCATTTCCCTCCCCCACCCAGCCCCTGGTGACCTCGAATCTACTCTCCGTCTCTTTGAAATCTGCTTCTTCTAAGCATTTCATAGAAGCAAGCTCATATGATATCTGTCTGTTTGTATCTGGCTTATTGCACTCAACATGACGTCTTCAAGGTTCATACATGTTGTCGCATGTTTCAGAACTTCGTTCCTTTTAAGGCTGAATAATATTTCATTGTATGTATGTACCACATTTTGTATATCCATTTCTTTGTCGATGGGCACTTGGGTTGCTTTCCATCTTTTGGCTGTCATGAATAATACTATGAACGGAGGTGTATAAATATCTCTTTGAGTCCCTACTTGCAATTCTTTTGAATAATGTATTTTGGAATATTCTGTCCCTGTTCTCTCCTTCCCCCTTCCTTTAGGATGTCTGCTGAGACTAATATCAGGTTTCCTAGCCTTTGGAGGATCTTGTGACTTCATTAAAACTATAATTTACTCGAAAAAGATGTGTAGCTGGGGGACTACCAGTTCCTAGACAGGCCAGAACCTTCGGAGACTGACACGGCTACTGCTCAAGAGCAGCTGCATATTGCTCGGGGGATGGGGGTGAGGGGGAAGGCAATGGCTTGTCCCCAGCCACCCTCGGCCACACTCACCTGCAAAGGCATGTCTGGGTCAAATTCAAACTTGGGGATTAGCTTGGACCAAGGCTCAAATTTCTTGGTCTCCGGGTCTATGTAATAGTCAAAAATGGTTCCCTGGGAAGGAAACTTGACTGTCTTGAACTCAGTCAGCCACCACTTGCTGAACTCTACCCGGTAGTCCACAAGCTGGAAAAAGAAAGCATGTCAGACGTCAAGAAGCCCCAAGGGGTTGAAGGCAGGAGGTGTGGGTGGGGGAGCACAACAGCTCCTGCCTGATGGCCCAGCCCCTCCAGGAAGACCGGTGCTCCCCCGAGGATCAGCCCCTACAAGGCTCCACTTTGTCAAGCTGTCAAAGAAACAGTCCCTGGAGAAGCCCCGAGGACAGCAGGGTGGACGTCAGGAAATTCTCAGATGTCAACACCCTCGTCCCCTGTGCCTCCCCCGGCTCAGGGCCACCTTGAGCAGCTGCAGCTCTGGAGCACACGCAGGGACCTTCCCTGGCCGCGTGGCTGAGCTTCCACGTGGCTCATGGAGTGGGAGGAAGGCCCCTGCAGGGTGTAGGGGCTGGACCGCAGAGGACACTGGGAGCCCATGGCCACGTGGGCCAGTGTGGTCCTGGAAACAGCCCAGCTGCTGTCCTCCACAGGTTCCAGAGACTCTGGGCAATTTCCAGGAGACGGTCAGGGATGGATGGAGGAAAGGGTGGGCATGACTGTGGACACGGGGGCGCAGTGTGCACGAGGGAGAAGAGCCCAGCAGGGGAGTCAGGTTGCCAACCACACGCAGAGCACTTCTTCCTGTGCCTGTTTCCTCATCGGTGACACGAGGGTTCCAGAAAAAATTTCTCAGATTCCTTCAAGGGTTAAAATTCTAAAATACTAGGAGCAGCAGAGGAGACAAAGTGAGACTGGTCTTTACACAGAGAAATGGGTGGAAGTGTATAATGGACGTGTCTACACACTACACATTGGGTCCCTTAGGGAAAGGGCTATGCACCTAGTGTGTGCAAACTGTCTTATTGGGGACGAAACAGAGACACATGCACGCACACACACATACATACCTGCTCACATACTCATACACGTATTCTCACACACACACACTTTCACACATACACACTCACCCTCATACTCACACTCTCACATACACACACTCACCAAATCATGCCCACTGCTACTGGCAGCCCTATGGGGTAGCACACCCACCCTTTGTACACACAGACCTAGGAAAAATCTTGAAAGGGGGAGGAATGTTCCTGGATGGCAGGGCAAAGAGGACCTCAGAGGCTGGACCGACCCGTTGCTGGGCACATGGTGACGAATCTGGACTCTGCAGAAATGACACTCCTCGTTTTGCTGACTATTCAATAAGTAGGACTGAATTAGTTTGCTTTAAAATGAGAATGGAAATTAGGCCCAGGCCCTCAGATAAAGACAGATTTGTTTGCTGCTCTTCCGATTTGCATTCAGATTAAGGGGAGGCTATTACTCCTCGGTATTGTTCTTTCTAATTGAAAACTTCAGAAAAATCCTCGTTTTGAATTCATGGATAAAATTATTGAAGACCTTTAACTTTCTGTTAAAACCAGGTTCATATGGACAGTTGGAGAAGAGGGCTACCTCTAAAAAGAATGAGCTTGGGGGGGTGTCCGTTCACCACACCCAATCTTACCTTGCGCTACATGATCAGTTTGTCAAGCAGGCCACCAGCTGGGTCACGCCTACCCTGTCTCACCCCCCAGTGAGCTGGAGCTTGATCTTCCCTTCTCCTGTAACTGGACACTATAAAGGACACGGCCATCTCTGCGGAGCCAAGGCAATGGCCTTTTCTCAGTTCTGCTCTATGGGCATTGCTTCAGCAACGGACACTAGTAGACTGTTCCCTTCTGAAGTCCCCTCCCCTTGGATTCTGAAAATTCTCTGCTTTCCTCCCTGCCCCTTAACTCTGATGACAGTCAGTCTTAACTGGCATAACGTAGTAGAGTTTGGAATGCAGTTTCACCTCATTTGATCTTTGCAAAGCTCTAAGTTATTTATGCCAGCAAGTTAAAATGATTCCTATTTTATACATGAAAAGACAAAATCACAGAAAGAAGCATATGGTAGAATTGGAAGTGGAATCCAGGTTTTCAGCCTCCCAATCCGGTGCTCTTTCTACCATATGCTCCTGATAGTAATTCCCTGTGATTCCTGCAAAGTATTTAGTCAGGCCCATTCGTTTAACTTGGGTCACCTACTTAGCTATGGGCTCCATTTTGTATTTCTGCTTTGCTTTAATGACAGCTTTTGAAATATAAGCAAGATTGGTGTTCCTGATGTGAGTATTTTGACCAAATCCTTACTTTTCAATTTACAGCCCTATTTTTGGTGTTTAGCTTTAATGCAGGTTGCATATGGGTTTTGGTCATTCCCTGCTGCTGAAAGCTTTCTCCCTTGTCCTCTCCCCATGGGCCAGCATGGCCACCTATGGCTCCAAGTGCTCTGAGGCCCGGGACACCTGGAGGGGAAGCTTTCTAGTGGGCTTTTAAAAAGAGTTGAGTGGGTTTAGATATTTCAGTTCAGGGCTAGAAAAATTGACCAAGCATCTTCATTCTGATACCCCACTGCCTGCTCAGCATCAACATGGGAGAAAAACTCAGCAGTTGTTGTCCGACATTTCAGCAGCCAAAAGGTCAGGCACTGCATTTGTTGGAAAGCAATAAACTGTGCATTCTGGATCTCTGCATTTCAGCGGGATCTCTTCCATCCTGCTGGAATCTTTCCCTCCCTGCTTCAAAGGGGAAAATGTAAACTGCCGAGGAAGTGGTCTATGGAGAAGCTCCAAGGACTGCAGAACAGACAGCATGAAATTCTCTGAAGACAAACTCCCAAACCAGGCACCCCCTGCCTTGGGAGAGTCCCCATTTCCCCCCATCCCTGCCCCCAGCATCTGGCTCTGAGCTCCCCAGAGGCTGTGAGACCTCTTTCTGACTTACGAGCAGCAAAGAACACGGGCAGTGATGGTAGGTAGGGTGGATGTTACAACCAGGGCCTGTGAAAACCGACAAGAAACTAACTGCAAATTCTTATTGTCCTGGCTCATGTCCATTTTGGTTTCCTAGACTATGGCTTTGCCCTGGGAGGCTAAAACATTTTACCTCTCTCCTTGAAAAAGCCCCTCAACCAACCCGACCAGAAAGAGTATATCAAAGCTCTCCAACAACTGCAGCTTGGCTTGATCCCCTGTTGTGGAGACGCACCGTATACCTGCTAAGAAACCGAATATTTTGAGTATTTATGTTAGGATAATATGCATAATAAGCATGTATGTGTGCCAACACTATTTTAAGAGTCTTGCACGTATTCATATAGGGCAATTAGAAGAGTACACATTTGCTCAGTTCTTATAACCATCCTAGACACTGGGTACCACGATCATCATCCTCATCTCCTTTGGACACATGGGGAGAGTACAGTTCAGAGAGGTTAAGTAACTTGCCCAAGGTCCCCCAGCTAATAAGTGGCAGAGTTACAATTCAAACCCAGGCACTACCAACTCCAGAGTCCATGTTCTTAACCACTGTGTGATATTGCCTAAGAGCTTGCAATTCTCAGTTGTGAAAGACTGGCTTGCATAACCTTGACTATGTTGCTTCTAGACAGAATACTTTTTATTTGAAGGGAAATAAGCAAAGAAAAAGGCTGGGACTACATGAAAGGTTAGGGGATAGAATGCCACTTATCCCAAGTTAATCCCTACCAACAAACGGCAGGAGGCCACAGCAAACAATACCAAGAGATAAATTCTCCTTTTATTTCCCACCTCTAAACGCCAGTTAACCTTTGGTGCAACCTTTTCGGACAGCTCTGTGTTTCAGCTTATGTACACATGATGGTGTACGCTGGGCTGGTACAGAGCAGCCCTGTATCATCCTTGTTCTTGAAGATTTTTCCAAGGCTAAAGGGATTCCTTCCACAGAAGCTCGAAAGCACAGGACCATCCTACCTCTCTCTATAAAGTACACATCACCTTGAAAAGTAGATGCACTTACACCAACAGTTATTCAAACACAAACGATGCAACTGCTCCACTCAGATCAGGAGATAAGTTCATTAACTGAAAAAGCAACAGCTCCAACACATACCACAATCCTTCTCACTGCATGAAGCCCTTCTGTGGGGACTGATGTCTCTAGCAGAGCAGTGGGTAGACAGCCATGATGCTTTACAACTGGTTCTGACATTTCACTGTCATATCCGCCAAATCTCTGCTGGGAAATCAGTTTTTGCCAGTTACAGACTAGAGCACGGGTGTTATCATCAGCACATACTCTTACCTGGTCTTGGGCCATTGCTCCGCCAAAAGCCCAGATGGCAGCAAACACGAAGTAAAGTTCATAAATTTCCTTGGGGCAGTCTGCAGGGATGTCCTCCTTGGTCAGAAGACACTCCAGAAGGTGGCACAGCATCTGAACCATGCTCTGCTCTGGGATCGGGATAATCTTCTTAAACCTGCAAAGAGAGATCGGAGAGTGCTCGGGAACACCGTGGACTCTCCATTCTGGAGGGGTGGCTGACCAGCGGGCAAACCTGCTTGGTTTGGGTGGCCTCGTGATGTATCGAGTTCTTTGGGGGGAAGAGGACTGTGGTGATTATTCTCATCAGGTATTCTTGGGTCAACTCCTTTGGAGAGCAGTAAAGACACAGAGTTCTCTGAGGCATTTCCTCTGACACCCGCCCCCTATCCTCTTTCCTTCTCTGAATACCGATGATCCCCCCTCTCAGTCCTTGGGGAATGAGGCAGATACCTCACAGTTTCACTCTTTTACAGTTTCCTCAGTCGTCAACAAGCACCGAAGAGTCAAGCGGGGTGCACTTCTGGGGTTTCTGCTTCCCCTTCACCTCAGAAAATGTCCCTCAAGTCAAACACACCGGAAACATTTTCTCTGGGAGCAGTCTTATCTGGGAGTAGAGTGGGTCGGGGTGATGGTTATCTTACACAATCATGATCACTTAATGGAGTTCCTCGTGTGAAAATATGCCTCCGTATACTCAGTGGAGCTCCTCACCTGGCTTTGCCCTGGCCTGGCCTGGGGTTTACGGTGTTGGCGGAAAGGCAGATATCAAGAGATGCACGACAATCATCCCATGACAAGGGAATAGGCATGCACACATACACACACACGTGCACACACATGCACACACCCACACACAGGCATGCACACGTTTCTCTAAGGGCACTCTCACCACAGCACACACACACACGGTGTACCCCACATACCCACACACGCAACCCCTCCTGCACCCTTGTCCGCATCACCACCTCCCATGGGACGGTGAGCTCTCAGGCCACACAGAAGCATTAGACAAACGCCACCATCAGGTGACACCCCTAAAATTCATTTCCTAGCATTGGGCGTTAGAGTTGCAGAACATTCTGTTTTCCTTGGTGCTCTGTGTTTGTGCCTGTGTTTAAGCTATTTGCAGTCCTTACAACAATGCTGTGAAGTGGTCCAAGAGGACAGGGCTTGGTCCCATTTAAGGGATGAGAAAACTGAATACTCGGTAGACATTCATTCATTTATTCAACACATCTTTGAAACACAATCTTGAAGGGGAACTATCTCAGGCTGAGTTTTGGACTAGACACCAAAACAGTAGGAGCCAACTACCCCTACATTCCAAACTGGGATTCCAGACAACCTAGTAGAACTTGCAACTCTGGCCCCTCACCTTTCCAAGGATATAGGGGGACATGCATTGTTCACTTTAATGGAGAGGCTGGGATATGAGCATACAGGATTTTGGAGATCGCTCTTAGTGTGCACTGAACACACACTCTCACCCCTGACCCCATAGTGAGGACGGGTGATTGCCCTGGTAGAGAGTCTGGGGAATGGGGCTTTGGTGGGACTACTCCAAGCTGGAACATCCTAAAGAGACCTGAGGCTCTAACATTGGAGTGCAGATAGGTGGCTTGCTGGGGCAGCCTGCACTCCAGTTTGCCAAAGCCACGGTGGTGTCAGTATTCCCTGGAATCGAGGTGTGGGCCATGTGCACGTGGGGGTGTTTTATGTGCATGTGGGGGTGTTTTATGTGCTGGCTGGGAGAGCCACCTGCAGCGGTGAGGGGTATGGGTTTTTGTGAGGAGCCATCAGTGACTGATGGAAGGAGAGGCATTTGCTTGCTTTAATGGACCAAGAAAAAGTCCCCCCCAAGAAAGGGTCCCCCCCAAGAAAGGGTCTGATTCAGCAATCTGCCACAGTCAGGCTAACTAAGGCCACACTAGTTCCAAGCAAGTAAGACCTCTCCTGACTCTTTCCTCCTTCTGAACAGACACCCCTTCCCACGGCAGGTGGCGAGCTGCAAGCAGGCCCGAGCTGCAGCAGCAGGGGGACAAGCTCGTTTTCAGTGGAGTTTGACATTACTTTTTCAAATGTACACTTGGACTGACGTGCACACATATGCGTGCCTGTGTGTCGTGATTGTGACCAGAAGTGATCAAATGCTTTTTTATTACTGAAGAGTGACGGCTCTTGACAGAAAAGTCATGGACATTGACCTACATTCCATCCAGGAGCAGGAGGAGGACCAACCACATCGAATGGTTTTGCAGGAACAGTGGGAAATAAAACAGAAGTGCTTTACAATCACCCCTTAGGAGGTCTGCTTGCTCGATATAAAAATTAATATGTGTTGACATCGCACAGCTTCATAGTAGCAAAGCATTACAATACTGTGACAGTATGAAATAGAAGCAAGATTTTGAAGCAAGTGCCTTTGTTACTAACTAGCCGTGATGCCAGGGGACCTCACGGGGCCTCGGCTCCCCTATCTACAGGAAGGACAGTCCTCTTAGGAGCACTGTGAGAGTCAGATGAAATAACACACAGAGCAGGCACTTTACAGAAGGCCAGCTAGTTTGTTTTTCTTGATAATCACAAAATACAGGGTTCAGAGATGTGTGTGTGTGTGTGGGGGGGGGGGTGTCTCTGGATAGACAGATCTACTACAGTGTTAAGAGTCTGCAAAGTGTGTTTCAAAGGCTTGTGCATGCACATGGGCACACGTACACTCACACTCACATACAAATACACAAGAGTTTGGCAACTCTTGCTGTAAATGCCCACAGTGGGAAATAGCCTGAATTTTAGTCCAAACTGGGTGAGTGACTCAGCAAAAGATAAAGAACAGGGATACACTATTCTCCTAAAATGCTCTCCTTCGTGGTATTTTAACTCTTCACCATCCTTGCCTGTTTGGAGCCTGCCCAATTCCAGACTTTCCATGGTGCCAGGACTATTTTTTCCCATTAGATCCTGAGAGCACAGAGCCCCAGGGCCTCCAGGGGCTATATACTTTTCAAAGGTTGAAGTCTGGAAAAATAATTACTGGACCCCAAATATAAAAACTGCAAAATCAAAATTAATACATTTTTAATTAAATATCTAAAAAGATACTATGATGTCGCCTATGCAAGTGCTACTCATCTTTTAGTTGCACAAAATTTATTTTAAGGTGGGTTTCACGAGAGTGGGGCTCTTGAAATTCGAGCGTTCCCGGCCCTCCTGAACCTCCTGCCTGCACTGGGAGGTTCTCCCTCCACTTCCGCCTCCACACTCAACCATATCCCAGGCTTGACAGACTAATAAAGAGATGCCCAGGGGTCATTTTGAGTGCTGAACTCTAATTTCTGCAAGAAACAAATCCTGACCCTAAATTGCGGGAGTGTTCTGGAACCAGTCTTGGATGCCCATTCTTGGCTGTGCTAAGTGGTTGGATGCCAGATTCAAGAATGATGCATCAAATGGAAAAAAAAAAAAAAGTGTAAAATAAAAGAAGGTTCTAAATGCTGGACACATATGATTTTCTTGCTGTAATAAGTATCCTTTTGGTTAAGACCAATTAATCTCCTGTTAAGTGACAGGTAATCGGGGCTTGTTGCTTTTGCTTTCAGCAAACCATAAGGAAAAGTGAACCCACAGCATCCAGAGGGACCTTACTAGCCAAATGATGCTTTATACCTAATCCTGCATTATCTGGGCCGTGAATGTACACAGCCAGGAGCAGGAAGTGACCTCACGTGCCACTGACAGGTGCCATCCTCACCTCTAGATCTGGCCTGTGGATCACTGATAGGAGGGCCAGCTGCTGGTCCCACAGACCAAAGGCTCTGAGTCTCAGGATTGCTGTCTGATATTACAGCCTCCTTTGGAGACCCCCACGTGGCACTCGTGGAAGGCACTCTAAATCTTCCTCTCCTGCACGCACCTCCCTTCTTGCCTGAACTGACAACAGGCATCACTTGGGCATCCTTCACGTGTGATCCCCTCTGCCATCTGCTCTATCTGGAGGGGGACGCTTCGGGGACATCTGACTTTGGGGATAGGACAGAACATCAGCAGGATATTAGAGGTGAGCCAACAGACTCTTTGTGGCTGCTTTCCCTTATTCCTTGGCCTACCTGGTTCTGAGTGTGTCTAAGCAGGTTAGAAGATACTTGTCAAATAGAATGGTTAGGTTGGCTTTCTCTGTCTGGATTTCTCTCTTGTCAATCCAGCTGCTCACAGGGGGGTTCCATCCGAGGTCTGCTGGGTTGATGTACAGGATCCCTGGGAGCACAGAGGACACTGTTCAGTGAATGTAGAGGGTTAAATAATGACCCACAAAACATACATCATGTCCCAATCTTGGAAAATGTGACCTTATTTGGAAAAAGGGGTCTCACAGATGTAATTAACTTGAAGATTGCTAGATGGGATCTTCCTGCATTACCGGAGTGAGCCCTAAATCCAGTGACAGGTGCCCTTATAAAAGTGAGGCAGAGGGAGATTAGACGGACAGAAGAGGAGGACACACAAGGTGGAAAGGCCATGTGACGATGGAGGTGGAGACTGGAGTGATGTGGCCACAAGCCAACAAAGCCAAGGGACGCCTGGAGCTGCCAGAAGCCGGCAGAGGCGGGGAAGGGCTCTCCCCCAGAGCCACAGAGGGAGCACAGTCCTCACAGCACCTTGACTTTAGACTTCTGGCCTTTAGAACTGTTAGAGAATATATCTCTGTTGTTTTAAGCCCCCCAGTTTGTGACTGCTTGTGAAGGCAGCCCTTGGAAACTAATAGAATATTCCACAGATGTCAGCATATTCTTCACACAAGGGAGTTATTTCCTCTGTTAAAGAGGACACGGTCTGGCCTAGGTGTTAGAGGGCTAATGGACTCGCTATTGAGGACCAGCTGCCCCGACTGGTAAGAGCTGCATGGAGAGCTGGGTTGAGAAGGAGCCAGAGACCGAGTCCAGGCTCTGGAGGAGAGAAGGCTGCTATTGATTAGCAACACTTGTCATCGTGTGGACTGGGTACTGGGCTGAAAGGTGGCCCCCAAAAGCTATGTGCATGTCCTGACCCCAAGAACCTGTGGATGTGATCTTAATTTGGAAAAGGGGTCTCTGCAGATGTAATTAAGTTAAGGCTCTCGAGATGAGATCATCCCGGCTTATCTGGGTCAGGCACTTACAAGTGTCCTAAGAAAGAGAGGAGATACACACTGAGGAGAAGGTGATGTGAAGACAGACTCAGAGATGGGAACGATGCTGCCACAAGCCAAGGGATGCCTGTAGCCACCAAAAACTGGCAGTGGCAAGGAGGGATTCTCCCCAAGAACCTTCTGAATTAGCACGGCCTGGCTGACACCTTGCATTGGGTCTTCTGGCCCCCAGAACTGTGAGAGAATACATTTCTGTTGTTTTAGGCCACTAAGGTTGTGGCAATTCGTTACAGCAGCCACAGCAAACCAGTACAGAGTGAGAGAGACAAATCTCCGGGCCTGTGTTCACCAACCTCAGCATAGGGCCTTGAAAGGGGATCTGATGTCATGGTAGAGGCCACGCAAGTTCTCTTTATCTTCTAGCCTCTGCTGATAAATTTGGTCAGTGGAGACAGGAAAGTTAAACTCTAAAGCTGATACTTTCCATCAGGATTTAGCGAGAAATTGCAATTCTAGGTCATCTCCATTGATATGGAAGCTAGAAGGGGCCTAAAAGTAGCCTAACTCAAGGCATGGACGTACAGATGACCATTGTCCAGCTCAGAGGCCACTTTCCTCCCCATCACCACAGCATTTCTGAATTAAAAACATCACATGGCCCTGGCCTTGGAGAACTGCTTCTTCTGGTAGAAGTAAATTAAGGGCTGAGAACTGGGGCAGATTTTGGGTGATCAGCTTTGGTGTCTGGCTCCTGTTTAGAACTTCCTCTAGAGCCAACGAAACCATGCACAAGGCTGGAGATGCCTGTCTCTAGTTTTTTGAGTATTTCTTCTTTCTTGTGCCGTACCTGCTCTGGAGACAGTTGCCGGGGTGGCTGTGCGCAGGTGGCTGATCTCAAAGAGGAGCCTCATCGTGGGACTCAGGGGGATCCTCTCATTGCTCGCCAGGGTCAGCACCTGGGAACGACCAGGAGGGACGTGCCAAGGTACGGAGGAGTCAGGACGTGGGGCCCGGGGGTGGGGATTTGGCTGATTAATTTCTTCTTTGGGATTATAAGGGTTTTCTAAATTTTCTACGATAATCCTTTCTCTCTCTTCTTGTACTCATTCCACCCCTACTGCTGTGTGTGTGTGTGTGTGTGTGTGTGTGTGTGTCAGGAAAAATTTCTTTAAAAAGTCTTTATATTTCAAAAGTCTAAAATCATAATGATCTTAATGATCAAATAAGGTGATCAAATAAAATTATTAAAGGAAAGAGCTTAGGTTTCATACCACTACTATTTCTTTTAATAGCATCCCTTTGGGAGAGCCTGTATTTACCCTAATGATTCTGAAAGTGTTGAAACAATTTTAAAACTTCTATTCTGGATGTGGTTTTTGAAGAAAGTTTAGAGTGGCATGAAAAACGAAGCCTCCACTTTGATTTAATCACCATCCTTTAGTGATGGTTTAACATCTACTTTATTGGCACCCAGTCAATTTTCATTGTTCGTAACATAAAATATGCTCTCAGTGGATAAAGATTTGCCACCACCAAGAATATGCGACAAAGGCACAGAATGTTTCTGATCCTCAGTTTCCCTATTTACAAAAAAAAAGGGGAAAAAAATAAAAGAAAAGAGATTTGAATTGCCAATTTCAAGATCCCTTTCAGCTCTAAATATTAAATTAATCTACGTGAAGAGGATTCTGAAGGAAATTCCAACAAGGTTGGAAATGTTGTGAACAATGGCAGTTCTGTTGAATGAAGTGACAGCTGCTCAAGTGGACGTGTGGGTTCTGAGATGTCCATGGAAACACCTGTAACCCTTCCTTACTCCGGGCCCGCCATCATGTGGAATCGAGGTTTCTGAATGTGGCTGCCACACTTGGGCACTGTTTTTTTAGACAGTTAGGGATGGCGTGGGCATACCTTGTTATCATCCATGACTGTGTTTAGAGACTCAATCCACATGGGGTCTATGTCCCCATCCAGTAAAATCCACTTGGGCCCATCATGGGTGATGTTGGCGAGCTCCCTCATGATGGAAGAGAACAATCCTAGAAGAAACCATGGATTCCTTATTTACCATTTCACCATCACTGCTCTTTCTCTTAACACACTTTTCCCCATTAGCTACCGCACTCAGAAGGTGTAAACGCAAGAGGCAGGCCAGACCTGGCTTTACAACTTCTTCTCCCAAAGACTTAACAGAGCCCAAGGTGCCAGCCTCTTTAACTTTTGTAATAACAACAACAAAACTTGATAGTGCTAGCTTCCAAAAGTTTTTTTTTTTAAATTGAGATGAAATCACATAACAAAATAAAAACAATTTTAAAGTGTACAACTCAGTGGCATTTAGTACATTTGTAATATTGTGCAAGCACCACCTCTATCTAGTTCATTTTCATTTTCCCCAAAGAAAACCCTGTACCCATTAAATACTCACTCCCCATTCCATTTCCCCCAGCCCCTGGAAACCTATGGATTTACATCCTGTGAATATTTCACATAAATAGAATCATATAATATATGATCTTTTTTGTCTGGCTTCTTTCACTTAGTGTAATGTTTTTGAGGTTTGCCCTGTTGTAGCGTGTATCAGTATTTCATTCTTTGTATGGTTGAATAATACTAGTTTTTTTAAATCACAAGGGACCCAGTGAACCATTTCAGCAGGTGACTGTGACATGATGGAATTACATAAAATTTAACATTAACTGTAGTCCTGGCAAATCTAGCCAAAGATTCTATTAAGAGAAGGCCCAATATGATTGTAATTGACATTATATAAATTTATACATTAATTTGTGCAGAATTAATTTTTTACAATATTAATAATTCCTAGTCAATAACATGGTATGTCTTTTCAGTTTTTCAGATACTGTTTTATGTTCCTTAGTAAATTTTTAGTTTTTAAAATATCTCTTTTGCTAAATGTATTCCTAAATATTGCACAGTTTTTATTTCTATTGTGAATAGGATTTTTCTGTATTTCCATTTTTAGCTGGCCATTGCTAGCATAGAGAAAAGCTACAAATTTTGTACGTTTATTTTATATTCAGTTACCTTAATAAATTTCCTTATTCATTCTAGTGATTTTTCAATAATGTCTCTTGGGTTTTCTGGATATAAAGTTGAATCATCAGCAGAACACTGATTTTTCTTTCCTCCAATCTTTATACAGTATTCCAATTTCCTGTCTTATTGTATTTTCTAGAATGCTTTTCCCACACACAATACTGAATAATAATGTTGATAGCAGGCCTCCTTGCACTGTTGCTGATTGTGCTGGTTTGAAGCTGTTATGGACCCTAGAAGAGCCATGATCTTTTAACCCAATCTTGTGGGGTGGAACCTTTTGATTGAGTATTTCCATGGAGATGTGACCCATTCAACTGTGGGTGAGACCTCTGATTATATTATATCCATGGAGTGTGGCTCCGCCCATTCATGGTAGGGTTTTGATTAGTTCACTGGAGTACTCAAGAGAGCTCAGGAACTGACAGAGATGCTCAGAGATGCTTGGAGATGCAGACAGAAGGATGTTTGGAGATGCTGAGCTAAGAGATGAAGCCCAGAATTTGCCTCAGAGAAGCTGAGAGAGGACCCCTAGACACCTGGAGAGAAATACCCTGGGAAAAAGAAGCAAGGATGCACAGGAACTGAGAGATAGGAGCTAAGAGAAACCCAGAGACATTGTGGACAAAGCCATTTTGAAATGCCACCTGGGAGCAAAGGACCAGCGGACCAGCAGACACCAGACACATGCCTTCCCAGCTGACAGAGGTGTCCCTGACGCCATCGGCCTTTCTTCAGTAAGGTATCCTCTTGTTGATGTCTTAGTTTGGACACTTTTATGGCCTTAGAACTTTAAATTTGTAACTTAATAAATCCCTTTTATAAAAGCCAATCCATTTCTGGTATTTTGCATAACGGCAGCTTTAGCAAATTAGAACACTGATTTTCATGGAAATGGCTTGTCTCATCATTTAGATTGATTTATTTTTGGCTTTAGGTGAAGAGTATTTATCATATTTAGAATACGTCCTTCCTGTTCTTGTTTTACTTAGGATTTTTTATGAGGAATGGCTGTTGAACTTTTAGCACCCATTGATTGGTCAAATGATTTTCTCCTTTAATTTGTCAATGCTTTATGCGAATACATTTTTTTGTAGTTGATCTATTCTTACATTTCCAGAATAGAATCTACCTGGTCAAAGTGTATTATTCTTTTCAGATACTGCTGGATTCTATCTATTGACATTTTATTTAGAATTTTTGCATCTATATTAATAAGTGAAATTGAGCTTTTTGGTTCGATTATTTAAAAAGTCCGATATCAAGATTATGCTGGCTTCATAAAATGATTTGAGAGCTGTTCCAATTTGCTAGTGCAACCGTTATGCAAAATACCAGAAATGGACTGGCTTTTATAAAGGGGGTTTATTTGATTACAAATTTACAGTCTGAGGGCCATGAAAATGTCCAAATTAAGGCATCAACATAAGTATACCTTCACTGAAGGAAGGCCAATGGTGTCTGGAAAACCTCTGTTAGCTGGGAAGGCAAGTGGCTGGCGTCTGCTGATCCGAGATTGTGTTCCAGCTCCTCTCTTCAAAATGTTGCTTTTGGGGCATTTCATCCTCCCTCAGCTTCTCCAGAGCAAACTCTGGGCTAGCATCTCCAAAGCATTAGGAAAAGTCTGCTTTCAATGGCCATCTCCAAAATGTCACTCTCAGCTGCTCTGAGTCCCTTCCATCTGTGAACTTTTGTATAGGACTCCATCCTGAATGGGTGGGGCAACACCTCCATGGAAATAATCCAATCAAAGGTCTCATCCACAGTTGACTGGGTCACATCTCCATGCAAATACCCAATCAGTAGGTTCCAATCCAATCAACACTAATATGTCTGCCCCCATAAGACTGCATTAAAGATAATGGTGTTTTGGGGGACATACTACATCCAAACCAGCACAAGAGCTGTTTATTTTTTATGATTTTGGAATTCTCTGTTTTTCATTCTGACTACAATTTTTTCATTAGCTTACTCAAGTTTTCTGTCTCATTGAATAAATTTTGTTAGTTTATATTTTGCTAAGAGGTTACCTATTTCTTCTAGTTTTTCAAACATGTTGTCTTCTAATTAGGTCTTCTCTTCTAATTTAATCTTGTCTATATCTATTGTAATATTTTCTTTCTAAATCCCAATTTAATACACTTTTACTCTTTTATTTCATTAATTGTGCTCATAATGAATTTATTTTAGAGGTATTTACAAAGAATTGATATTTATATTTATTTATCCTTTCTATGATTTTTTGTTTTCCTTCCCACTATCTTCAGCTTTTATCTTTACTAGTTCCTTCTTTCTAATTTTCTTCAGGTTATTATTCTTTGAACAATTTCCTAAAATGGATACTAATTTCCTTTATTTCTAGCCTACCTTCTATAGAAAGGAAAGAATTTAAGACTTTCTTTTATAGGCTTTAGATGTATCCCACAGGTTTTGTTTGAAGTGTTTTTCACTTTACTGTTTCCTAGAGGGGATTGCAATTTCATTTTTTTTTTGATCCAGGTGTTAAGGGAGCATTTCTTGATTTGCAAGTAGTAAAATTATTTTTGGTTATTTGCTATTTGTTTCTAATTCTATTACATTATTATCAGAGAATGCAGCCTGTAAATTGATACTTTTGAGTTCATTATAACTTTCTTGGTAGCCAGCTAAATTACTTACTTATTCTTGGAAATGTTCTGTGAACCAACCAAGAAAGAAATATTTTCTATTTATAGGATGCAAAGTTCTAAAATTACATGATAAAGTGAGTTGGAGGATGCATTTGTCAATTCTTTTATCTCTATACTTATTTTTATGCCTAGTGGATCTAATTTTGAAAAAAGGTATATTAAAATAGCCTTCTAAATGTCAAGTATCTGTATGACATCTGAGACTCAGAGCTAGAGTTCAGTAGCTACGAATGTCAGCATTGCCCTATACAGCAACTGTTTAAAAAAAGCTGAAAAAGAGTTCAGATTTCAATTAGAGATATGAATGGGGTGGATCTGGTTACAACTAAGGCAAATCAGATTAAAGGGGAAAGGATGATATTGACTATGTTTTGAAGCTTCAACTTCTGTGTGAGACCAAAGGAAGAGATGTTTATTTGGTGCAAAATCTACATTTTCTGTAGCAAACTACATAATCTAACTTGTATGGTCAGTTTATTCAAACACCATAATTACATGGAACTTTTGAATAAGGAGTGAGATCCGGTTGATTTGTACAGGTTAGTGTGAATCCCTGATACATCCCAAAGTAATCTGGGCAGAGAATAAAAATGTATTTGCAGTACCCCCCACCCTACCCCACCCCCACCCCCGAGGTACTGGGGAAAAATGTGGAAATATCAAACTTCTTCACCTGAGTTACTACTGATATCTCACAGACATTGAGGACTAACAATTTAGTAGGCCAAGCCCGCAATCTTGTAGCTTGCTTTATGAAGCTTGATACTACAAAGGAGAGGCTAGGCCTACTTATGATTGTGCCTAAGAGTCTCCCCCAGAGAACCTCTTTTGTTGCTTAGATGTGGCCTGTCTCTCTCTAAGCCCACTCTGCAGGTAAACTCATTGACCTCCCCCCTACATGGGACATGACTCCCAGAAATGAGCCTTGACCTGGCATCATGGGATAGAGAAAGCTTTCGTGACCAAAATGGGGAGGAGAAGTGAAACAAAATAAAGTTTTAGTGGCTGAGAGATTTCAAGTAGAGGTCACTCTGGAGGTTATTTTTATGCATTATATAGATATCCCTTTTTAGTTTTTAGTGTATTAGAATAGCTAGAAGGAAATACTTGAAACTGTTGAACTGTAACCCAGTAGCCTTGATTCCTGAAACTATGCAGCTTACATGGTGTGACCATGTGACTGTGAAAACCTCGTGGTTCACACTGCCTTTATCCAGTGTATGGACAGATGAGTAGAAAAACGGGGAGAAAAATTAAATGAAAAATAGGGTGGGATGATGGGAGGATGGAATGTTTTGGGTATTCTTTAATATTTTTATTTTATTCTTATTTTTATTTTTTTGGAGTAAGGAAAATGTTCAAAAATTAATTGTGGTGATGAATGCACAACTATATGATGGTGCTGTGAACAACTGAATGTACACTGTGGATGACTGTAGGGTATGTGAATACATTTCAATAAAACTGAATTAAAAAAAATTACCCACTACATTTACATTTTTGTCATGTTCTCTTCTGTAGTGAATATAGTCTTATGATTATTATATCTTCTTTGTCAATTTCCCCAAATTTAATGTATAAATTTAATAAAATTTTTAATTTGAATTCAAATATAGCTTAAAAGTTTGAAATATATTATGGATATAACTATATTATGTGAACTTTAATATGGAAAAAGAAGTGCCTGAGAATAGCCAAGAAAATTACAAAAGAATATTGAGAATGACTTACTTCATCTGATATTAAAACGTGCTATAAAATAACATGTCTCCCCCAGAGAACCTCTGGGGAGGTAATTAAAATATAATGTCATTAACTTTTTAGGTAACTAAAAAGTAAAAAAGTTTAGGTAAACTTTCTAGGTAACTAAAATATAATGTCATTAACTTTTTAGGTAACTAAAATATAATGTCATTAATATAGGATTAGATAAATAGATGAGTGAAACAGAATATAAAGCCCAGAATCAGATCTCGACATATATGGAACATAAATGACAAGCTGGTGTTTAAATTCAGAGGGAAAGAAGTGGTTTACTTAAATTATGCTGGCACAATCAGTTATTCACCTGGAAGGAAATAACATTAATTCTCTATCCTACCTCATATTAAACAGCAAAATAAATTCCAAATGGATTAAAAAATGTTAATGTAAAAAGACTCCTTAGAGCCGAATTTATGATACTATATCTATAGCCAAAAGTTAGAGTTATAACCTAAATGGGAATCCCAGATGCAAAAAAGACTAGACAGACATAAAATTTTATTTTTAGAAGGTGCACAGCAAAATATAATATAAAATATATATAGACAAATGGTAAACAGGGAAAAACCATTAGAAATGGATATGACACATAAAGCGTTAAAATTTTGGATATATAATGAACACTTACAAAACTGATAAGAAAATGACCAGGGGAAATAAAATCGCAAAAGAGCAAATCACTAAGACCAATAAAAATAAAAAGATGCTAAGCTTCAGAAATAGTCAGGGAAATAAAAAGGCTGCTTTTTAAAGCCCTTTGTTCTAGGCTTCTGAATGAAGCTCCTAGATTAGAGAAATCCAGAGATCCTGACTTTGATGTAGTCAGACATGGAAACATTAGGAGAGAGCTGGGATTTTCTCCTTCCAAAAGCCAGGAAGCTTTTACAAAGAAGTTCCTATCAGCTCATGGAGTTTTCCCTATTTTCTTTTCTGCTCTCACCCCATTACAGAGGACCCTTTCCAATGCCTAGTAGTGATTTTTAATCTTTGAAAGTGGTGCTAAAAGCAGCACTGAGTGAATGAGTGTTGGGGATCCCCTGAATCGCAACAGAAGGGACTATGGCTCCAGGAACCCTTCGCGGATTGTATGGATGCCTTCTGCATCACTGGGGACCTGACCTAGTCATGATGAGTTGAGGAACATAGCTTCCTGCCACTGCTGGGGCCATGATGAGTGGAAGAGAGGGGCCCTCTGTGGGATGCTAGCCTGGGAATGAGCCGTGGGCTTCCCTACCCCACACATGCTTTAAATCCAGGCAGTGCAGATTATCCCCCCAACATGGCTGGTGCCCCAGAATCAGTAAACTACAGCCAAATGCCTGCCTGTTTTATCTTCTCTAAGTGCCCTCCCTGAAGGTGCAGCTGGAAGTGGTCTCCAAGAAACCTCCAAAAGGTTGAGGTTCTGCTCCCAGTCAAGATTGGTGTTTCCTTTCTACTAGTATTTCATTTCTTTCTGCCCTCCCACTGATCGCTCCAATACTCTCTGTGCCGTAGTTCACCCCACTACATCCAATACTGCCCGCGGGACTCCCATTCTTACCATCCTTCCATTCTCGTGTGGCTGGATTGATGATGCCAAAGAGCTCATCGTTCGTGACTGCTTTGGGATTGAGGTCAGTCCAGACAGGTCGCCGTTTCATGATCTGGTAGGCCTTGTGCAAGGACCTCAGTACCTGAGACTTGCCAGTGCCAGCACTGCCCACCACAAATACAGAGTGCCGCACCACCAGCAGCTCCTCCAGCTGGACCACCTGGGCAGAAACAAAGTTGAGTCAGAGGGACCAACCTGTCACTCCCCTACATTCCACAGCCAGGCTGCCGTGAGGCCTGGAGTCCACAGAGAGAGGGTCATTCACCCCAAGATGAGACGGGGTCCCACATAGAGGAGCAACATGAGTCATTTATTCACTACCTTATCTTTCAGCCATGTAACTATTAGTCACCAATTAATTGTGCACCTGGTGAGGGGCATTCAGAGGTGACTTTCCCACTCTCTATGATCTCATAGTCCAACGGAGAAGAAAGTCATGTTGACAAATTATAATAATAAACAGTGATAAGTGATCTCATAGAGGTATGTACAGAGTTCTGTGGGAACGGGGAGGGAGCAATTGATTTTGTACAGTTAAAAGGAAAAAGGAAGGAATCACAGAGGAGGGGACATTTGAACTGGGCTTCAGGGATGAGTAGAAGTTTGCCTTGAAGATGAAGAGGAAGGATGTTCCAGACACAGATAATAACGGGGCGACAAGAGCATAATGTCGTTGGCCAGATGGTTTGGTGAGGCTGGAGTCAAGGAGTCCTGTGGGGATGATGGTAGCGTTGAAGCATTGCATCAGTCTTCTAGCTTGCCTCCAGCCTCACTTTTCCAAGCCCAATCCATCCTCCTCACTGCTGCAGTATTAGACTTCCTGGAAAGAAAATCTGTTCATGTGACTGCCATCATCTTCTTGCTTTACTGGTTCTCTATAGCTTTGGTGATGAAGTCCCAAGTCCTTAGCCTGGCTTACAAGGCCTTTTGCAGCCTGGCCCATACCAACTCCCATAGTCTTTTCTCACGCCCCCCAACCTGCTCATTCCAGTAACACAAACATCTGGAGTTCTTCAGTGATGATGTCCCCTGCATCTATGCCTTTGTTCATACTGTGCCTTCTGCTTGGAAGTTAGGAGCGGGCGGAGGGGAACAGGAAGGGGAAAGGAAGAGGATGGGGAGAGGAGCAGGATAACCAGGAGAAAGGAAAAAAGGGAGCAGCTTTGGCTGCTGAATGGAGACATCATATATGTATATGTTTTGCACAAACAATGGATTCTGGGAAGACTTAAACTTGGTTTCTAGTTGCACCAACTTTTTTGTTGTTCATTTTAATTGCTTTATTGAGATTCACCGTCTGTAAAATTCACACTTTTAAAGTGCACAATTCAGTGGTTTTTAGTATATTCACAGAGCTGTGCAACCATCACCACTGTCTACTTTTAGAACATTTTCATCACCCCAAAGGAAACCCCACATCCATTAGCAGTCACTCCCCATTCCCCTACTTCAGCCTGAGGTAACCCCTGATCTGCTTTCTACCTTGATAGATTTGCCTATTCTGGACATTTCATATAAATAGAATCATACAGCATGTGGTCTTTTTTGAATGGCTTCTTTCACTTAGCATAGTGTTTTCAAGGTTCATCCATGCTGTAGCATGTTAATACTTCATTCCTTTTTATTGCATTGGTATGGGTGTGCCGCATTTTGTTTATCCATTCATCAGCTGATGAATGGGTTATTTCTACTTTTTTTGGCTGTAATGAATTCATCAACATTTGACAGTCTCTTTCGTATGATCCCTATCTTTTGTAAATATCTCTATCTTTCCTTCTCCCCTCCATCTCCTATCTTCTGCCAGACAAGTTTACTTTATATTGTCATGTTTGATAATATTTACATTCTGTTCTGTAATGTTACGCATACCTTCTATATTTTCCATGATTCTAAGAGAAAGATCAATCAACAGTTTACATTATTGATTGTAGATATTTTTCATTGTAGAAGAAAACAGTTGCCTGGAATGCATCATGTCCTTTATGGGCCTGGTGTCATGACTTGAGAGAGGATTGTCCAAGCATCAAGCCAAGGTCAAATGGATGCTTTTTTTTCAACACTCCACATATCAATCAATATTAGGTCACACTCATTTGTTTTATTTGGATCATGATTTCCCCCCTTTGGTGTTTTTAATTGCCTTCCTCTTTCTTTAAGAGAAAAAAATAGCATATGCATTGGTCCTTATAACTTAGTATTTAAGAAAATATGCAAGAATTCTCAGCCTGTTAATCTATTCTTGCTTTGTATATTATATTCATTCTTCTTAAAGTCCTTTTTCTTGAAGATCACTGACTTCCTGCTCTAATTTGGATTGATTCCTTTCTAGGCCTGCTTACAACAGTCATTCCAGGATTTCTTTTTTTGATTCTTGAGTTTCTGGGATCCCATGATTTTTTGTTCATTTGTTTTAAAATTTTGAGTCTTTGAAAATATCTTCAGTGAAAATCTGGTTGGTTTGGAATTCTATAAAAGAATTCAATTCCTTGTGCTTTAGTACCAGTGTTACTGATGAGAGGTTATGATGTCAGTCTGATTTCCATTCCTTTCTTGTGTTACCCTTACTGCCTTCCCACTCCAAACCACAACCAGGAAGCTTTTATTCTTTTCTCTTAACCTTTAACTTCTGAAATTCCATTATAACGTGCCCTTGTAGGAGTCCTTTTTTATTCATCCTGTCAAGTCTCCACTGAGCCCTTCCAATCTGGACATGCGTATTTCCAGCTCAAGTAAGTTTATATTTTTTCCCAAGTCAATCTTTGATACTTTTCTCTCCGCCATTTTCTCTGTTATCTCTTTCTAAAATGTCTATTGGCAACATGTGGA
Source organism: Choloepus didactylus (assembly GCF_015220235.1). Taxonomy (NCBI): domain Eukaryota; kingdom Metazoa; phylum Chordata; class Mammalia; order Pilosa; family Megalonychidae; genus Choloepus; species Choloepus didactylus. Next base: position 7,044,914 of record NC_051324.1, read on the forward strand.
TATCTTAGACTGATCCACTATATGTCATTTTGACTCTCATATTTTCTTTCCCTTTGTTTGTATGTGTGTGTTTGTGGGGTGTGTGTATGTGTCTAGTTTTTACATCCTGGAGATAACCTTGACTTTGTCTTCCAATCTTCTGCTGAATTTTCTGTGTCATCAATCACACAATTCTATATTTGGAAGAGATTTTTATGATTTTCTGGTAGTTCTTTTTTCATAGCCTCTTATTCTTGTTTTATGATACCAAATTTTCTTTATTTTCTCCAAGGAAACTAATTAGAACTTTTAAAATGTTCTATTCCTTATTTCCACCAGAGTCCATTGCTATGTGTGTGTGTTGGTTTTCTCCAATATCTGGTGATCCTAGTGTTTAAACGAAGAGCTCCGTCGTTTGTTCTAGGAGGTTGGGTGGATTTCCTCTGCTGCAGGATGTGCGAGGTTCTTTCCAGAGTAGGAGGACTGTCTGGCAGCTCGGTTGACAAGTTCAGGTCTTGTATTTTGGCAGGTTTCACTTGTGGGTGAGTGAGCAGGTAGCTTGCTTTTAGGCCCCAAACAGAATGGAAGGGCGTTAAACGGGCTTACCAATACTCCCATAAACACACCTAGTTTTCCCCAAAGAGTTTATTAAATTTCTACAGTTATGTTTCTTTTTTCTTTTCGGCCAAGGGTGAAATGACTGGCTGCACATGGTATGAGTTTTTGGGAATTGAGTATTAGAAGGGGGAGCTGGGAGAAGCGTATTGGGAGTCAAGTGGCATAGGTTACAAAAAAAAAAGAAAACAAACTTAACTATCCCTCTTCTGTTTTCAGTGCTCTTTTCCATTTCTGCCCACCTTAACTACCAACTCCAAGCCCAGAGCTTCTCCAGGCTGTTGCTTGGCAGACCAGCTGCCTCCTGGCCCCTCTTCCCCTGGAGCCCTTTCTAAGTATATTCTGACATCCCCCTGCTGTGCTTTATCTGTCAATTCACTTTCATTCTCTGTCTGTATTTCAGAAATTGACTGTAATACCCCTCCCTAGTTTCCACACTTCTATGGGTTTATTCCATTTTTTTTTTTCAATACCTTATTATTTCTTTTAAGGGCTCTCAGGATGCCATCTTAAACCAACAGTCTCACCAGGCAGTTTTTGAAGAATTAAGTTTCAGATGTTTAAGGAGACAATGCAAATGAAAAGAGGGTAGAAAACATCTTTTTTTTAATATAAAGCATCTGTCTTATTGGGAGAGTGGAAAGTGATTATTGAAAAGAAGGGAAGAGAATGAAGGAAACAGAAACAGAATGTGGCCTAACTGAAATAAATAGAAAGGATATGATTCTGAGTAGGAAGAAGATGCAGAAAATGGGGAAGGAGGGTCAGATTGCTTCATTGGACTGTCAGAGAGACTGGGAAACAGTGGACTGTCCTATGAGTCTAACACATCAGCCTCAGTGCACTGTAGCTCATGAACCTCATCGGATTAACTCATCTCTGGTGTAGGGGTGCCTCATAGGATCAGAACCGCCCCCCTGCCCCAGTCTGCCATTCAGGGCCCCTCATGGTTCCATATAATCTTCAATCTCACTGCTCACTTCCAACCCCACCCCAACTGGCCACCACCCCAATAACCTTTTCGCTGGTGACGCTAGACCTTTTGTTGCCATTGTAAAATCCCTATATTTCCCCCCACCCTCTATTTCTTTGCTAATTCTTTTTCTTCCACTTGTAAGAGCTTTCTCCCATCTCTACTTTTCAGAAGTGTATCCACTGAAACTGGGAGGAGGGAGGTTGGGGGTAGGGATGGACAGATTGGCAGAAACAATCACAGCTATGAAGTACCAGGGAATGCTTTGCTTTCTTCTGTCAAATGTAGAATCAAAAATGAAAGAAGAATCCTATTTGCAGTGGGGAGTGGTGTTCCAATTCATTCTTAATTTTATTTATGTATAACCAGGACTTAATCACTACCAGTGGAAAGTACTCTGTGCTTTCTAGCACCTCCTGGAGTGGAGTTGAAGTAACCTGTCCCCCTAGCACGTAAGTTTCTAGAGGGGAAACACTTTCTCTCCCATGTTGTAGTTCACCGGAACATCTTGGAGAAGTCACAGCGTTTGAGTTTCCTCATCTGTAACGTTTCCTCACCGCACCTCTGCATCATCTGCCTCTCATGGGGTTGTTGGGAGATCAAATGTGATGTGGTATATAAAACCATTTAGTGAACTCCAAAGTGATGGTCATGTGATTATTAAAGATATTATTACAGAGGGAAATATCCCATCCATGACACCGAACCCCAGGGACCTCAGCCCTTCTCTTTTGACACTTATACATCCTGTCCCAAGTTATAGGGGTTAATTTACAAGGGCTGCATTACATAATAAATACCACAGATTTGTGATAACAAATCACCACAAACCTAGTGACTTAAAGCAAAATAAAAAGGAATTTATTGGCTCACAGTTTTGGAGGCAAGAAGTACAAACTCAAGGTTTTGGCGGGCCACGCCTCCTGTTCTGGTGACAGCTTGCAGGCCGCCCGTAACTCACACTCTGCCCCTGGCACATGGCCGTCTGCCTCCTTTTGTCCCTTCCTCCCTCTCTGCTTATAAGGACCCCGATCATATTGGATTAAGGCCCGCACTGACTCAGTTTTGTCTCATCTTAATAGGACCTTCAAAGATCACATTTACAAGTGAGTTCACATCCACAGGGCTGGGGATTGGGACTTGGGCATGATTCAGTCCATAACAGTGTGGTTATTCACGTGCAGGCACTTCTACAGTAACAACATTTATGCAACCTGAAAACTTTGCCAACTGTAAAATCGCACCGTGAAAATAACAGCCTTCCGGAAAAAGAGGATTGGAGAAGAGAACTCAGAATCTATGGAACTTTGTATCCAAAGCCCTAAAAACTCAGCAATGAATCCTCATCCTAATAAAAGTGCCAGCACAGTTGATCCACCACAGTGTCTGCATCTTGCCCTGTGGCCAGGCAATTCTCTGCAGCCTTAAACCTGGGGGCCTCTGCTTTCCTTTCTGAGATGCAGGCCCTGAGAACATTCATTTCTAATAGAGACCATTTTAATCACAAGTTAAGATCTGATCCAGATGGAGCGATATTCATGAATCCATTGTTTTAACATGAGGGGAAATGGCTGCACTGTGTCTTCATCTGTCCTTCCAGTTTTCCCAGAAAATACAGTAGAAAGCACTGTTGTTTCTTATAGTCACTAAAGTAGTTACACTTGCACTGAAGTTTCAGCTTTATTTCTTAAGATCTTTATCTATGGCTCAGTTTATTACTTTCCTATGGCTGTTGTAACAAATCACCACAAACCTATTGACTTAAAGCAACACAAACTTATACTCGTACATTTATGGAGGTCGGGAGTATGAAATGGGTCTCACTAGGTGAAAGTCAAAGTGTCAGCAGAGCTGCGCTCCTTCTGGAAGGGAATCCGTTTCCTTGCCTCTTTAGAGGGCCTGCCTTCCTTGCCTTGTGGCCTCCTTCCATCTTTAAAACCAGCAACAACCAGTAAGTCTTTCTTACATCACATCATTCTGACTTCCTCCCTGTAGTTCCCTCTTTCACTTTTAAGGACACTGGGCTCACCTAGTTAATCCAGGGTAATCTCATCTCCATATCTGCTGATCAGCAATCTTAGTTCCATCTACACCCTGAATTCCCCTCTGCCACGGAACCCAACATATTCACAGGTTCCAGAGATCAGGGTGTGGGCATCTTTGGGGGCTATTATTCTGACTACCACACTGTGGGTTTTTTTCTTCAGTTGTAAGAAAGCTTGCCTCTAATCCCTTCAAAACATTTATGAGCTCAGAAATACTGCATGTGAACCAATGTGGCTTCTGTGTTGTACGGCTGTCATTCCCCTACAGTAGCTTATAAAATAATTCACGTGATGGAACCACGAGCTATACAGAGCAGACTGTGTCTTATTTCCCTCTTTAGACCATGAATTCTGTGAAGTCGGGCTCTGACTTCTTACACTCCCTACATGATTCCACATCGTGGGGCCTCAATAAAGGGCTGCTGAAATGAAAGGCATCACACTAACTAGATAAATATTTGTACTTGAAAAGCAACCCTATGCAGATCAAGGATGAAGGATAAACCACGGTCCAAGAAAACAACCAAGGGACAGAGAAATCTTGGGAGAGGAAACCCTGTGTACCTTGAGCACAAAGTTGTCCTCAGCCTGCAGCTTCAGATCCACCACTGCCTTCCTCACCAAAGCTTCAAAGTTGAGGTCTCTCCTCCGGGGGACGTCCAGGGCAGGAAACAGGTCTCCGATCAGGCCCATGAACACTGGCATGTCATCGGTCACAATCTTGGGGATGTTGAAGTCTCGCAGGGAGCGCATCAGGACCTGGTCCTCGGGCCGGCCAGGGTCTCCTCGCTTGAGGGATCCGGCCACCACCAGCACGGACTTGATGGCCCGCAGGCCCCAGTCGTAGTGATCCTGTGGGAAGGCGGTGCAGAGGTCAGAGTTTCTGGGATACAGAGCACTGTATACTCAGGCTGGTGTCTGCAAGAGGATGGATATTCAGAGCCCCAAGGAGTATTAGGGGGGTTAAGAGGTCCAGGCAGAGGTGGTGGGTGGGATTAATGACTTAGCAGACCATGACTGTGGGACCCTAGCTGGCCTGGCAGGCCCCTACTTTTCTAACTGTGATGACAACATGGCAGATGCAGAACACATGGGTGTGGGGGTCACAGAGATTAAACAGAACCATCTCCAAACCTCTCTGGCTACTCTCTATACATTAGAAGGCAGAAAGGCTGTCCAGCTGGAGCTGTGCTAGCCCTAAAAGCTCCATTGTAGAAGTCTTCAAACTCTCTGAGAAAGGGATTTCCAAAACAAAACAAAAAAGTTTCTTAAAAGGTTTGCCAAAGGCCAGGGATGGACGGTCAAAGGTGCTGATGGAACACAGCACTGACATCAGGTCCCAGGGCAGCGTGGGGAGGGATGGGGTAGGGTGTGAGGTTGACAGCATCAGTCCTGAACTCTGACAGATCTAGGTTCAAGTCTCAGCTTGGCCATTTGCTTTGTAACAGATCATTGTTTAATTAGCACCATGATAAATGCTATAAAGGAAATATTTGGTGTGCAAAGGAAACAAGGGACATGGTGGCTGTCCCTGGGCTGTGGGTCAGATTTCCCTGAAGCAGCTATATATAGAGAAGACCTGAAGGAGTAGAATTCGGTCAAGCACAGATGAGAAAGAGGACAAGTCAAGGAAGCAGTGCATTCATCGCCAGAGGAAACAGTATGTCTACAGCCTGGGGGAGCTGGAGCTGTTGAGGTGGGCAGGAAGCCAGCCCATGCAGTGGTGTGTAGAGAGTGGTTAGGAGCCAGTCTTTATCCTAAGGCCAGTGAGGAACATTTTTTAAAATGATCACTCTAGCTAGGGGGTAAGGAACAGATTAGAAGAACTTGCAATAGTTTAAGCAAGAGACAGGTGCTAAAGCGGTAGCAGTGGGTATGGAAACAAAAGAAGACTTATTTGAGAAATATTCATCTAATAAGCACATGATTAGATGTACACTAAGGAAGAGGGAAGTGTCAAGGATAACTCCCAGGGATCCAGGATTAGCGAGTGAGTGAATGATGGTTCCACGTGCTGAGCTGCATAACATAGGAAAAGTAGGCTTAGTGTGGGAGTTGGCAGGAAATATCAGCTTTCCATGTGCTGAGCTGGAAGTGCTTTTTGAGCACTAACAGGGAGATATGCTATACACCATTCATTGAATACAAAGATTTAGAGATCAGAAGAGAGGTTGGGCTAGGGCCATAAAACCGAGCATCATGGCCTGGAAGTGGATGATGGTGGAGAATCCAGGGAGACAGGATACAGTCAAAAGGGGGCCTGGCCCTCTCTCCCTCTAACTGAGCCATCTCGACAGGTGAACTCGCTGCCCTCCCCCCTGGCAACGCAGAGTATGACTCCCGGGGATGAATGTGGACCCGGCATCGTGGGACTGAGAGTATCTTCTTGACCAAAAGGGGGATGCAAAATGAGGTGAAATAGTTTCAGTGGCTGAGAGATTCCAAGTGGAGTCGAGAGGTCACTCTGGTGGACATTCTTATGCACTATACAGATAACACCTCTTAGGTTTTAATGTATTGGAATAGCTAGAAGTAAATACCTGAAACTGCCAAACTCCAACCCAGCAGTCTGGACTCCTGAAGACAATTATATAATAATGTAGATTACAAGGGGTGACAGTGTGATTGTGAAGACCTTGTGGATCACACCCCCTTTATCTAGTGTATGGATGAGTGGAGGAATGGGGATAAAAACTAAAGGACAAATGGGGTGGGATGGGGGGATGATTTGGGTGTTCTTTTTTCACTTTTATTTTTATTCTGGTTCTTTCTGATGTAAGGAAAATGTTCAGAGATCGATTGTGGTGATGAACACATAACTATGTTATACTGTGGACAGTGGATTGTATACCATGGATGATTGTATGGTGTGTGAATGTATTTCAATAAAACTGAATTTAATTTAAAAAAAAAGATCTATAATATGACATCATGTTACATCAGGTATTTTCCTATGTAATCTTTTCAAAGACAAGCAAATTTTGTATGTCGCCATTATTTAACATATTTAGTTAAATAAAGCTAATAAACACACACACACACACACACACACACACACACACACACACACACACACAGACAGACACAAAAAGGGGGCCTGGGAAGTGAAAAGAAAACCAGGAGTGGCTTCTCCATCTTGGACAGCCTTCACTGGGCTGAGAGAGCTCATGCTATGGCAGCAAAGATGATCAAAGGAAGAGAACTCCTGAAGGGAAGGTGAATCTCATTGGGAATAACCCAGGGAAGCGTCGTTGGCTGTCCTCTCCACCAAGAGATTCTCCATCCAAGGCATAAAGCTTGGAGGTGCTCTGTCATGTTTATTAAGGTGTTATTCCCATGAGGGGATCCTCCACTATGCAGAAGCCACACTTAAGGCCAAGCAGAAATGAGAAGAATGGGATGAATTAATACCTAACACTCGCTTCTCAACCCCTACCCTCATCTCATGTCCCTTTGGGTAGAAACCATTCCCTCTAAGGGCTTTGATTGGCCACCACAGTGTTTCTCAAACAGTGTTCCATGGGGCACTGGTGTGTGAGGTGTTGTAAGTACTGAATTTATAAAGGGGGTCCTGTGGTCAAGTTATTTTGAGAAAATGTTGGGCTACAAAAATGAGCATGCATCTTTACTGTAGAACTTCTCAGCTTTTAATATGCTTAAGGGCACAGCGAATCTCTTTGAGAAGCCTCTCATATGTTTCCCTAATCCACTGGTCCCAGAGCCTCTTGGGAGCTTCTGTTATTGATCACCCCTCTGTGACTGATTGACCTCCGAGGGAGCATACCTGTTTGGAGAGAAGTTCTTTGCACAACTGGTAAAGGGTGATGAACTTTCTGGCCAATAATCGGGCTTCAATGAATCCTTCTGCCACCAGCATGATTTCACAGATCAGCTCGAAGTCTGGAACAACCATTGCACAGGGCCTGTGTGAGAGAGGGACAAGACGGTTTCCCAACTACGGAGACAAAGGAGAGAGCATAAGGCAAGAGAAAAGGGCTTAGTACTGAGAGGGAGCATCTATGAGTGTGCAGATTCTTAGAAGAACCTCCGCAATTATTTCATCAAAGAGCCTGACTTCAAGGATAAGTTAACTAAGGATGAAGGAGGGGAACGGTCTTGCTAAGGTGATGGATAATGTTAGCAGATAGTGGCAGGGTTGAGGCTACAACCCCAGTCTTGCAACTTGAGTCCAGTGTGCCTTATATAAGGCAAAGATTAGTCACCCAGAATAGATTGGGGCCACTGGTTGAGGAATTGGGTCTCTCTGTGTCATTTCTCAGTCACCTCCTCCAAGCCTAGATTCTAAGGGTTTATTCTGTACTTCTTTGCATACGAATGTAACTATCTCATACCAAGGTCAAAAGGTAGGTATCTCTCAACAGACCTTGGCATGAAATGACATAGACAAGGTTGGTTGGTTTGTTTTCTGTATATAAATGTTTACTGTCATTTTTCTCTAACTATAAAAACATTTGATTTAACTTATTGTTATTAATTTGCTAGGTAAGTAATAGGAGTCTAAGGCTGTTACATTTGCATTTCTTTCATTGATTTTTCCCTACAGAAATAAAATGTTGAAAAACATTTCATTCAAATAGATTTTTCCTTTAAAGTATTTGATATTGTTTTCAAATTAAGGAACAGTAGAAGAGAAACCAAATGCACTCCCAAAGTTATTTTGCAAGCCAAAATAAAGTTAAGCGTACATCCATACAATGGAATGCAATGCTGCCATGAATTATTATTCTGTAGAAGAACAGCTATTCAATGCCATGGGAAAATATTAATTAATAAAAGCAGGATACTAAACTGTGTACAGTCTGATCGCAATTTTGAAAATGAAAATACTGTATCTGTGCAATATTGGAAGGGAAAATGCCAGATGGTTTCACTGATTTTCTCTGGATGATGACACTGCGGATGGGAGGGAGCGAAAGCTCTGGAATCAGACATCCTGGGTTCAAAGCACAGTTTTGCCGCTTACCAACAGGATAACCCTGGGCAATTTCCTGAATCCCTGTTTCCTCACTGTACAATGGAGACAAGCACAGTATCCACCTTGTAGAATTTTTGTGGGCATTAAATGTAAAGGTACACATTTGCATTTACCATTTCTTCCAGTGTTCTTCAATGAATATATGTGTCTTTTAAATTCCGGGGAAAAGAAGTAAGGAATAATTCCTACCAAGGTGATAACCCACCTCCATTATTGTATGTGACACAAGGCTTATTTGATAAACACTTTTTGTAAACAAATAGCAAATAAGATGGTTCTCTCTGGTTCCAGCTTAGACAGCAAATTTGACATTCCAAGCTCTTGGTTAAAATGGGAGCTGCCTTGAATGAGGGGACACCCACCTCACTCCTGGGACACAGGAATTTGCCATCACTGGGGCAGTTGGGCCTCTGAAAGCCCAGAAAAGCACTGGCCCCATGTGCCGGTTCAGATTTATTATGGCCCCCAAAACGCCATTATCTTTGATGCAATCTTGTGGGGGCAGATTGATTAATCTTTTTGATTAAAGTGTGACCTTTTGATTGGATGTTTCCATGGACATATGACCCACCCAACTGTGGGTGATCACTCTGATTAGATAATTTCCAAGAAGGTGTGGCCCCGCCCATTCAGCATGGGCCTTGATTAGTTTCCTAGAGCACTATATAAGCTCAGATAGAAGGAGCGAGCTTGCTACAGCCAAGAGGGACACTTTGAAGAACACACAGGAGCTGAGAGAGGAGCTGCAGCTTACAGAGACATTTTGGAGATGGCTTTTGAAAGCAGACTTTTGCTCTGGAGAAGCTAAGGGAGGACAAATGCTCCAAAAGCAACTAAGGGTGACATTTTTGAGGAGCTGCAGCCTAGAGAGGAACGTCCTGGGAGAAACCCATTTTGAAACCAGAACTCTGGAGCAGACACCAGCCATGTGCCTTTCCAGCTAATAGAGGTTTTCCGGATGCCACTGGCCATCCTCTGGTTAAGGTACTTGATGGCTGATGCCTTTTCTTGGACACTTTATGGCCTTAAGACTGTAACTTTGTAACCAAATAACCCCCCTTTATAAAAGTCGATCCATTTCTGGTGTTTTGCGAAAAGGCGGCATTAGCAAACTGGAACACCCCACATCACCAAACAGCATGCACTGGGGCTCTGGGTCCAAAAATGAGACCAACAGTTTATCCTAGCTTCCTACAGCCTATCCTCTCTTAGGTAACAGCTCAGCAGGCAGAAAATCAGAAACGATGAAGCACTCTGCAGTTTTCTCTTTGTTGGGCTGACTTCTCTTTTCTGAAAAAAGAATTGAGCCTCCAGTTCCTGCCAGAAAATGCATTTGTGCTTTCTTATCAAACTAAAGATTTAGAAACATGGCAATATGCACAGTGCTACCAGTGAAATAAAAGAGTTGCTCTCATACATTGCTAGTAGGAGTGTAATTTGGTGCCACTCTTTTTAGAAAGCAATTTGGCACTGTGTGTCAAGAGCCTTAAAAATGTTTCTACCTGTCAATTCAGTAATTCCACTTCTGGGAATCTAGTCAAAGAAAATAATCATGCATACAGAAAAACAGGAAGATTCATATACAAAGATGTACATTATAGCATTTTGCACAACATTTATTTTAAATGTCAGAAACAGTCTTCTTATTTAATTAAACTATAGGAGCAGTTAATTACACTATGGAGCATGCACTTGATAGAATAACAATAATAGAAAATAGAATGAGATTTCTTAAGAATATATAATAGAAGAAAATATTTATGCTATGATTATGATATACTATGAAATGAAGAACAAAACAACGTAGAACTGTATGTAAACCACAAATGTGTAAACTACAAATTATGAATCTAAATTATTCATAGAGAAGATCAGAACAAAATTAAGCAAAAAAAATAAATATATATTACTGGTAAGGGTATTAAAAGTTTTTTTTTTTTTAAATCTACTTTTCTATAAATTCCAAATTTTCTTTAAAATATATGTCATATTTTCAGTGAAAAGAAAAAACAAAAAAACCTTCTCTTTGGGGCCTCACTAACCCTTACCTGAAGAGTGCCTTAAGGTTCTCCGGAAGCTCCGTGCGGCCGGCATAGCCAGGGTTCATGGTGATGAAGATACCAACCGAAGGATTCAGGTTGATCTCCTCCCCAAGGAAGTTGAACCGCTGTTTCTTCTCTTTAATTGCATCTTGAATGCTTTTCACCTGGTGAACAAATCCACGGAAAATGCTTCTACTGCATTCCATGAGTGGGTCATAGCTAAGGTGGGAAACCTAGAGCTACACACAACACAGCCCAGTTGTTCTGTGGCCCCTTACTCTGAAGAACTTGCAGCCTGGGCCCTTTGCACACGGGCGCTGGGAGCAGGGCTGAGAGAAATTAGGCGCCTTTTGGGGATTGAGTCATGTACCCGACAAAAGACAAGTTCAAGCCTTAAGCGAATGGGATCTTCAAAGAGTCCATTTAGGTGTGGCCACATTGGAACAGGCTGGGCCTTAATCTGTATTACCAGAGCCTTATATAGAGACACAGTCAGAGGAAGCCACAGGACATCGCCGTGTGATGGAGGCACAGCGGCAAGTCAAGGAACCCCAAGGGCTGTGGGCGGCCAGCCCCAGAACGCTAGAGACTCTGGCTGAAAGGGAGCCTGACAATGCCTCGATACTGGACTTCCAAACCGTGAGACAATAAATTCCTGTTGCTTAAGCCAAACTAGTGCATGGTTCCTGTGACAGCAGCCCTGGCAAGCTAGACGGTGTCCACATCCACATTGCTAACAAAGTGGGCAAAGGGATGGGGACAAAACAGCAAACAGGTGCTTAATTCCCTCTGAGCATCAGTTTACTCTGTGATAACAGTGGAAGTATATTCATGTCCTTAGCACTTTTTATAAATGACCACATTTGATCCTCATGACAATCCTTCAACAGGGATATGTTATCATCATCCCCACTTCTCCATGATAACATGGAAGCATTGAGTGTTCAGGTAGATGGCCCAGAGTTACGCGGCTTCTAAGTGGTGGCAGTGGGCTTGGAATCCAGAAGAGGCTGTGGAGCCTGTGCTCTGAGCCACTGCGTGACAGAGATAACCCATACCCTCTCAGGGGCTAGTTCTAAGGATTAAATGAAGTGATGTTTGTAAAGCGCGTGACATGTAGAATGTGTTTAAAAATAGCAGCTAACATGATAATTGCTGACATCACCATCATCATCCCAGTTGTGGTCCTCATCTGGTTTTAATTCCTACACTCGCTTCCCAGACTGCACCTCTGGATACACAGCTGGAGGGGGAAGGTGATCTGTAGTGGGATCTGTGGCCAGGAGTGGAGAAAACTCCGGAGGCAGAGGCAGCCTGGGGCCTACCCAGAAGGGCTATCAGTACCTTTCTAAAGAGGTTAGACTTTTTCTCAAACATGATCTGGAGCCAGAGGGGATTTAAGTGTGATGTGGTCAGATCTACGTTTAATCACTCTTATAGCAGTGGGAAAAGCGATGGAAATGAAATTCAACCATTTTTTCCACACCTGGTCTTTTGGAAAAATGTGTGCAAAATGCAGCAGGAGGGAAGAGAAGAGACTTGCTGGCAAGTCTACAGTCTTCCTTAGACTCACCCCAGAGCGCTCTGGGTATTTCAGGCCTCTCAAGGTTCCTGCAAGCAAAACCTGAAACCTGGGGTCATCTTGAGGTTTTGAATGAGTCTCTACCACGGCAGCTAACTCTGGGGTGCTAGTAGCTAAGAGTAGCCTAATTCTATAGAGATGGAGCAGATGTGTGTGTGCGTGCGTGTGTGTGTGTGTGTGTGTGTGTGTGTGTGAAAGAGAGAGTGGGAGAGGGAGAGAGAGACGTACGCACACAGAGACAGAGAGCCAGATAGAAGGCATATAGAGGGAGAAGACACTGTCAGAGACACACAGAGTCAGAGAGACACAGAGAGACAAAGAGACACAGAGAGAAACAAGAGGCATTTGCACCATCTACTACTGGGCAAGCCTCCCTCCAGCGCCTGGCAGTGCAGGCATTTTGTTTGCCAGGATGCGTGACAATTCTACAATTAGAATTCCACTCCCTTCCCAAAGTGAAGCTCTAATGACTGAATACATTTGAGCTCTGAGCAATTAGTTTAAGCCTGAAACTCCTCTTTCTCCGTGCGGAATAGCAATGCCCTCCTGGCAGAGGCAGTTTCCAGGACGCTGGCTGCACAGATGAGTTCCGCTTGCTCTCACGGTGTTCACAAGCTTGCCCCCCCTGCCCCCCTCATTACCCTGCAAGGGATGCAAGTGGTCACGGCTGAGCTGCTACTTGGCTACTGGTTTCTCTCCATCTCCCCCAGTCCTCCCATCTATAAAATATATAGAGAGCTCATCTTGTTATGGAGTGGGGACGTTGGTTTAATTACCATTTACAAATTGCTCTGATACCTTTGGGCCAGCACTAAGGTGAGAGCTAAGGATCCTTTTTGTGGTTCGCTCTGACTCAGCATCCCCTGCTGCCACACCGAAGACCGGAAACCTCACGCTCAGCAAGAATTTACGATGCACTGTAGGATTGGAGGTATCTGTGCTTTTGTGCAATATTTTGTAGGGGGGCCCTTGAGGAAGAGTGTTGAACAGACTTGATGATGCAGTTAATCGTGGAGCCCCAGGGCTAATAGAAGGTTCCATTAGTCTGGTTTGTACAGGACACGAGACTGCTTGCCTGGAATTTCCTCATTGCCTTAGCAATTTTCCTCATTGCCCCTTTTCTCTTCCCTACTGTTGTTATCATTCTTGCAGACAGTTTCCCAAAGGATCACAGAAGTGAGTGAGCCCCGTGGAACAAACCATTGGATTGTACCAATGGCCAGGGCCTGGGAAGCCCTGATAAAGTCAAGGCCCTGGAAGAGTCCAGAGATCCCTTGGGATGCCAGGAGGAGAAGAAGGTGGATTGGGAATGTATGGATTAAACACAGAGGGTTATCAGGCTCAGTCCTCACTCATGCGATCTGTTTCACCACTAAGAACGCATCATTAGGTGGGATTATAAAGCCACAGGGAATAACACAAAATAATAACTAACATTTATTGAGCTCTTGATATGTACCAGATGTGTTCTGTGTATGTTACAGGAACCATCTCAGTCACTCCTCCCACCAGCTGCATGAGGTAGTCTTCGATTCTCATTTCATAGATGAGGAAACTGGGGCAGAAGGCAGTTAAGAAACTTGCCTGGGATAATGTGCTATGGTTATGTAAGATATGATGTTACAGGAAGTTGGGAGACTATCTACATTATTTTTTGCAACTTTTTTTTCTAAGTTTAAAATTGGTTCAAAATAAAGTTCAAAGAACAAAAGAAATTTGCCTGATGACAGACAGTTGGTAAGTGGGACAACCTGGATTTAAAACCAAGTGATCCAGTGCCAAAGCACATGTTTTTAACCACGTCCCCCAACTGCCTTCTTCCAGAAGGACACTGTGACTGAGTCAGGCTAGAGCAGGCCCGGGAGGGGAGAGAAGGAACCGTGAAGATGCCTTGAGCAAGGACAGTTAATCAAGGTCAGGGGGCCTGCCCTGCACAGACCTCCTGCCTGGGGCTGCCACCCACGCAAAACACCATCTACCACCAGGCGCCTCCCTGGAGAGAAGGGAGGGTGGGAGAAAGAGCCCTGAACAAGGAGCAGGGAGGGAGAGTAAGTAAAGCTAAGCCGTAGAAGCAGACTGCCCCATGGCGCCGGGGCCTCTCGCCTCTCTGTTCTTGCTAGCTTGTCCGCAGGCTCCTCTTCACGTGGGTACTTAATAAACTTTCTGCCTGAAAAGTCAAACTGGGCCATGCCCTTGAATTCCTTCTCACGGCATGGCCAGGAACCTAGAAACCCAATGCCAGCAACATGACAAACACATACTGGTCTCTCATCAAATACATACATTTTCAGAGTCATTTGTTTGTCTCTGAATATAACCATGTTTGTTATAATTCAGAGACATAAGTTTCCATAAAATAAGAGAAGGTGTTGTTGTCACTCATTTTTTTTAAAAAAACAACAAAAATGGAAAGCTATGTGGAAATGAGTATTCTCATCTCGGGGTGGTTTGTTCACCAGGGGACATTTGCGATGTCTGGAGACATTTTTGGTTGTCACAACTAGAAGCGGGCAGGATGATACTGGCATCTAGTGGGCAGAGGCCAGGGAGGCTGTGGACCCTCCTACAATGCACAGGGTAGTCCCCCACAACCAAGGATTACCCAGCCTAAAACATTAATAGTGCTGAGGCTGAGAAACCCTGATCTAGATTAAATATTTTACCCATGAGGAAACTGACGCCAAGAATATGTGAGTGACTTGTCTCCCATTCCACAGCTTGTCCACCCTGGTTCCCTCTAAATTCTCACGCAAATTCTTGGCCCCACCTCGGATACACTGAATGAGAAATACTGGAGGTGGGGGCCAATAATTGTGTTTTAACAGGTCCTCCTGGTGATTCTGATAACAATGCACTCCAGACTGATTCTTAAATTTCTACTAAAAGCTACTTCTGCCCAGGTGCCCCGCTCATAGATGCATACTGACCTCACAGAGAGCCTGAGGGCTCCCCTCCCTTTGCCCCAACTTCCGTGGAGAAGACTTGTCACTGCAGTTGACTAACCAGGACCAACTGGGCTCAGTTTCGTGGGTCTTAATATAAACCCAAGCTACATGGTCTTCGAAGGATGTTTTCCTTATTTGACTGGCTTCCTCTAGAATTCTTTGTTCTCAAAGTTTGTTGAATATGAGAATACTGTGGGAAGCTTTTTAAAACAACAACAACAAAAAACAAAAACAAACAAAAATCTGATGCCAGGTCCTAACCCAGTCCAAAATCTTTGCAGGTGGAGACTGTGATGATTATTTTTCAGGATTACCCAGACAATCCTAATATGTAGCCACGGCTGAGATTACTGTGCTGGAGAAGAGCTTCTCCAACTTTATTGTGCATTGGAATCACTGGGGGTCTTGAGAAATACAGATTCTATTCCAGCAGATTGGGGTGGGGCCTGAGAGTCAGAATTTCCCCCGAGTTCCCAAGTGGTGCTGATGCTGCTGATCCACAGAGGAACAGAGGGCTGATGGCAACCTCCCGTGCCCGGCACCCCCCACTGCCCACTCTCAGGACACCCGATGGCCAACTAAGTGTCCTTGTCACTGGACCACACTGCCCCATACTGATTTCATGACCCTCCAACCTCCCCCTGTGCTGGTTTGAATCTGTTTTGTATCCCATAAAAAGCCATGTTCTTTTTATGCAATCTTGTGGGGGCAGACCTATTGTGAGTGGGACCTTTTGATTAGATTGTTTCCTTGGAGATGTGACCCACCCAATTGCAGGTGGGACCTTTTGATTAGATTATTTCCATGGAGATGGAACTTGCCCATTTAAGGTCGGTCTTAATTAGTTTATAGCATCCCCTATGAGAGGATAAAAGGTAGAGATATTTTTGAAGAGAGAGACACTTAGAGAGAGAATACCCAGAGCCGACACAGATCCAGATGCTTGGAGAGGCTAAGCTAAGAGATGAAGCCCAGAGTTTGCCCCAGAAAACTGAGAACCCACAGATGAAAGCCACTGGAATCAGAAGCTGAAAGCAACACAACCTGGGAGCAAAGGACCAGCAGGTGCCGGCCAGGTGCCTTCCCGGCTGACAGAGGTGTTCCGAAAGCCATCGGCCTTTTCCTCAGAGAGGGTATCTACCTCTTAGTGCCTTAATTTGGATATTTTCATGGCCTTATAACTGTAAGAAACTCCCTTTATAAAAGCAAATCCATTTCTTGTATATCGCATTTCCGGCAGCTTTAGCAAACCGGAATACCCCCTAACAACTTTCTCTTTCCAGTCTCAATGGCCCTTTTATCACACTGCTCTCATGGACCTTATTTTATGCCTTTTTACATTTCAGATATTTGTATGGGTTTTACTACTAAGAAGATACTAAGATGAGTATATTCCAGGCCAGTACTGATCTCAAATCATCAATCTGTTATCTCACAAGCCGTGTACATGGCTGACTGTGGGGTTCAATTTCTGCCTTGAAATCATAATGCGATTTTCCCCATCATAGACTGAAGTTGGTGCTCATGGAGGGTTCCGTCCCTGTGTCCTTCCTGTCAGGTCTTGCATCGGACACATTCAATGACACATTAAAGCCATACGATCTATCTGCAGGTACACATTTTACGGTCATCATCCACCAGCCCCATGGGGCGTGGATCCTCTCAGCTTGCTCTCTGCACCCTCTACTCTGCCCTTTCACTCTAGGGAAGGAACCCGCTCTGTGGGCCCCTGAGGCCATTCTCTTTGCAAGCCTTTGCCTCCAAATGCCCTGTGTTATTAAAACCCCGTCTGTCTTACTGCACGTTTCACTCTGCAATTGCAGATTTGAGCCTGCTGCCTTCAGGGAGTGCAACCCTCTCATCACTTTTTAATTTTTTAAAAAATATTTCTGTGTTTTTACATTTGAACTTAAGCTCCTCTATAAAGGGTACTATGTTGGAAGCTCTGTTGGCTCCAAGACTCAAGCATTTGTTTGATGCCTTGAGTTTTTGGAACATAGCGGTGGTGGGCTCCCAAGTCCCCGCTAACCCATCTTCTGCTTCTGGCGGCTTCAGTCCCAGCCCAGGACTCCGTCAGGACTTGCAGGGAAGGAAAAGAAGTGGCAGGAATGCCTGGCCAGAGAGCATGGAGGGGGGACAAGCAGCTAGAGGTGCAGGGTGGTCCTGCTTCCACACGTCCCTGGGCCCAGATAATCCAAGGCCTAGGGAGCGGCTTGGAAGATTTACGGCAAGATTCTGAAAAAAGATTAAGTAGTATCTTAAACATTTTAAAAACAGCACACTAATTTCTCTTGGAATTGTCACACTAAGGTTTTTTTTCAAATAGATATTCAATTCTGCTTGAACAATCTTACGGAAATATGAAAATACCCACCTACAAGGACACTGAAACATAATTACTTTGGTAGAAGTTACTGGGAAGAGAACACAGACGGGTGAGGAGTGGAGAGGAGGAGAGGAGGCGGATGAGGGAGAAGAACTGTCAGCAGCTGGTGCAGCTTCTGAACCAATATGCCAGCCTACATTAACGTGTGAATAATTAAGTGCAATTTTCTCCTTGGATGAGGATACGGTTTTAAATGTTTCCAGCCCAGATTTTGCATGGACTGTTGTCACACCACTTTCTTCAGGATGTCTCCTTACTGGTGTGCTCCTAGATGGGGGTGTGAAAGCGTCAGGGAATTCCAGGTTGCACTTACTTCATTTCATTGCAGAAGCAAAAGGGAAGTGATCTTAGAGAACCCATTACTGACATTGTGTTAGGAAAATTCAAAACAAGGCAAAGTCAGTGTCTTTAATGCAGGGCAATGCTGTTGGGCACTGCATCGTCTTTAAAGTTGGTGAGATTTCCTGAGGCCGGTCCAGCTGAGAAGGAGTGAGGGTTGTAAAGGAGACTGGGAAGAACCAGGGTGAGAGCTTCTCTTTCCCTGCCCCCATGTACTCACCCATCTATTTCCCTTCAACCCATTTCCTTCAGTGCTCAGATAACAATAGTCATCACCATCCACCACCATAACCATCATCATCACCATCACTACCATCACGATCATCATCGTATCCTTATCATCACATCATCACCTTCTCCATCATCACCACCATCATTTTCACCATCATCACTATCACCATCACCAGCACATCATCATCACGCTCATACTCATCACCACCCCATCATCATCACCATCATCATCATCATCATCATCATCATCATCACAACAGACTAACATTTATTGAGTGCTTACTACCTGCAAGGCTTTGGTTTTCAATGCTTTACACACATAACCTGATTTAATATTTATTATACCCCATCAGGTAGGTACTATTATTAACCCCTTTTACATATGTGGAAATTGAGACATGGACTTGCCCAAGGTCACACAGCTAGTAACTAGAAGAACCTACGCTCTAACCACTCCCCCATCTCCTTGTCTAGTTAACCCCACTCTCTAAGAATCTCTTTCTTTTTTTAATCCCAATTACATAAGGAATTTGCTTACATAATCTATGGAGCCCAAACAGGGTCTATGCTAATCCTGATACAGCTCTCTCCTATGACCCATCTGCTCTTCCACTGGACTCCTTGGAGGGACACACCAAGACGGCCCTTTGGTGGCCTTCTAGCACTGAGCACTGCACTAGGATGCCCATAGGTGGAACTACTCAGATGAATGGCCCTGGACTTCTGTGAGGACAGCACAGCAGCAGGAGCTGCAACCTGGCTGGCCAGAACAGGGAATGCTGGCCTGGCCCTCCAAATTCTGTGGCAAGCAACCAGAGGGCCCGGGGCAAGGCCTGCAGGCTCCAATTCAGGACTTTGCAGCTCCAATCAGGAACGCCTTGAGAGATTCCTGACTTGACTTTCGACCACCAATCTTCCAACTGCTTAGTCCCTCCTTAAAACTGCTGCTAAGCATCAGGGCAACTTTTCTCTTTAGAAATCCTCAGGGGTTCCCTGTCCACTACTGAAGAAAGTCCAAATACATCATGGCATTCAAGTCTGTCTACTAATTGGCTGAAACCTGCCTCTTTAGCCTTTCTCTCCCTTAGCATTTCTCCCCCTTAAACACCAGGTCTGAACCTGGACAATGTGGGCATGCTGGATTCAAATCCTAATGTTGCCACTTGCCAGCAGTGTGCCCTTGGGCAAATTAGTTTTCTTTTCTGATCTTCAGTTTCTCTCTACATAAATGGGGATAATAGTGGGTCCCAGGGATGGTGTGGAAATATCAGAGGTGAGATATGAACAGCACCTGGTACAGAAAGGACTGTCAACAAAGTTTGTTCACTTTTCCCTTACCCCTGTGTTGCTTCCATCATCTGTGAGATCCTTGCCCAAATTCAAATCTTCTCCAGCCTTTTAAGGCCTGGTTTCAACATAATACATTGGGAAGTCTTGTCTCATATTATGAGTCAGAATATAGAGTACCTCCACAACTTTGAGGTGTGCTCATGTTTGTCTCAAGAACTTGAGTTTTTGAGGTTAGGGACCATGTCCTATTCAACTTGGGACCCCTTCAACCCAGCCTTCAGCATAGTGCTTGCTATGCTGTAGGTGTTCAATAAATGCTTTCTGGATGATTTGAAAGACGTGTGGCATGCTTATGTAAAATCTGACAAAAATGACTACATTCATCAATAGTCATGCTCTAATCCTAATTTATATATATAACTGAGTGAATTAAGCTGAGAGAGCTGAAGCAACTTGCCCAGAATCTCAGTTAGGAAATGAAAGAGCTGAAATTTAAGCTCTGGTCTGACTATTTCCAGAGTCTGTGTGCTTTCCAAGGAGCTGGGTGCTGCCACCTTACTTGATCCTTTCTACACCTTTTGCAGCAGGGAGGACAGATATTCTTTACTCCCATTTTACCAGGAAGGAAATGGAGTCCCATAGTTAGTAAAGTCCCAGAGCCTTGGTGATGTGGCTGCTGTAGGGGATCTGCAGGATACCCGTATTTGAGGAGAGTCTCCACCTGGGCCTGGTTTTAGAAAAGTGGACGAAAGGACAGGAAATGATAAGGGCGAAAGGGGAAAGGGAAGTGGGCGCCAAGGAGACATTGAAAAGCAGAGGGTGTAGACTTCCACAGGGCTGGGCATGAACACCAGGAACCTCCCACCAGTTTCCAGCCCCCATACCTGCACTGCCACCACTGACAAGACCTCCACGGAGATCCTATTAAACTCATCAAAACAGCCCCAGGCGCCAGTCTGAGCGAGGCCTTTGTAGATGTTGCCGCAAGACTGCAATGAAAGAGAAGAAGAAGATTAAATTACCCACAGCAATGGGCTTATCGACACATTTCTAATTCATTTTCCATCTTCTTTATTATGGATACCTCCAGTCCCCTAAAGACCACTGGTCAGAAACTCGTATTAAAATTTCAAGAACAATTAAATTTTTGACGGCTATGGAGTACCAACATAGGGCACAGGATCAAACAGAACCTTTTCAAGACACTGGGACTAAAATCCTTTTAAAATGTCATCAGCGTTGCATTACTGTTGATTCTGTAGCTTTCAAAATCCCAGGAAATGAATAAAAGATGAAATTCTTTTGCACCATACAGACAGAAGGCCTTCCATTCAGCTTTGCGCATGTGCTGATGGAAAAGTTTATGCCTGTGTCTTTAAACCCGTGCCCAAATACCCAGGTTTCCCAGGCTGACATGGAGCTGCAGCTGGGGGCAGAGGGTGACACTGTGTATAGAAAATAAAGTCCAGGTAAATCTTTTCAAATGAGGGCAAGGAAAGAATTTCAGAGGGAAGAAAGTATTTCTGCCCTTTGAAATAAAAACCATTCTGGGCATTCAATGTGAACTAGTAAACCATGGAGCAATATAAAGGAATGAGTTAATGGGAGATGCTCTCAAAACCATTGGCAAGAAGATATCATTAAAATGCTGGGAAAATCTGCAAATAATGGAAAAGTCCTCTTCATCCATTCCCTGGGTACTTTTGACCATCAGTTCTGTGCACAGCATGACACTGATATAGGGGGCTCATTCCCTCATAGAACTTTTTAGTTGGGTTGTAGGGGCAAGGCATACAAATAAAACAGGTAAAATGCTTCATCAGTGGTGGTTTCAATGGATAACATAGATCACAAATGTTATGGAGTTCCTAGAGGAGTGGATCACTGTGTTCTATATCAATCAACTTTGCCAAATAGGTGAATTTCAGATGGTACTACAACTCCAAGTACTTCTCATGAGCACCAGACCTGAAAGATGCTCTTTGAAGAAAGGGTTTTGTAGTAAAGCAAGTTTGGGAAACATTGACATTCCATAACCTACTTTTGGAAATTTGGGAAGTATATTAGTATTTTAAGCATCCTGAGAAGTCCTGTAACAAATAAATTAGTTTGGCTTTGTTATATGGCTAGGATTTTTTTTTCTCCTCATATAACCCCTGGTTTTCTCAGAAGACACACGAGCAAACACTGGTGCAGTGGAAAGAACAAAAGACTAGAAGTCAGAAGTTCTGGGATTCAGATATCTCACAGAACAACATGCTTCCGAACACACATTGGGAAATGTGGGACTAAAGGCCTGTAGACTCCATGTAGGAAGGAAGGAAGGGAAAAGGCATTCCAAGGTGAGGAAGGATTGTGGACAAAGGATGAGCAAAATCATGGTATATTCAGAGAAACATAAAGTAACATTTTGGTTGGAAAGTTGAATTACTAAAGAAGGTCCTGGTCATAAAAAGCCTTGAATGACCATAAGGGCTGTTTAGAAGTTTGTAGAAGGGGAGAAAATGATCAGTACAATGTTTTAGGAGAATCAGCCTAACAACCATATAGGTTAGGTTGGATGTGGAAAAGACTTTAAAAAGAGAGAGAAGAATAAACCCTACTTTTTATAAAGCTTCTTGAATTAACTGATTACTCTACTCATTGAACAGATGCTTATTGAGCATGTTTGATGTGCCAAGGATTGTTCTAGGTTACAAGAAATCAGCTGTGAACAAAGGAGCTTACATTCTAGTGTGGAAAACAGATAATAAACAGAAAAATAAGAAAATATCAGATAGTGGTAAGTCCTTTGTGGAGTTTCAAAATAAAGGTGATGCGGCTGTTTCAGATTGGGTAGTCAAGGCCAGTCACGCTGAGGAGTTGACACAAGTTGTAGGCATCGTGTTTGTGTACTTCACATTATTCCATTTAGTTCTTTAAATAATCCTACAGATGGCTGTTATTACATGCATGAGGAATATACAATATATATCTAATATATATTCAACCTGTCAAAAGTCATAAATAGTGAAAGTTCAGGGGTCAAATGTCAAAATCCATGCTTTTCCATGTTCATAGGGGCTTTGAAACATTTTTAAAACTGTGGACCTCTTTTATCAAATGGAAACTCAATATATAAAACAGAAAAGTAGAGTTTCCAAGGGTGGATGCTTGTCATCCCCACACTTTTCCTCCACAAGGACCTGTAGCAGAACCCCAGGACTTCACATTGCTCCATTTATTATGTGCCCCCAGCCCCTTCTCATGGTGCTATTAGTTGGGCTGCAGTGCAGCCTTGCCAGGAAATACTGGGTTTCTGGACTAGGAAAAGAGAACTGAGAATAAGGTCAAAGGCCTGGAAATAAGAGGCATGAAGACTTAACATTGGTAACTGATTGGAATTAGGGAAGGAAGGACACAGTAAGGATGTCTTCAGATCCCAATCCTGAACCACAGGGAAAATATTATTATTGATGGGAATGAAAAATCAGGCAGGGAGAAAGAAGTCAGATGGCACTGCCAGACAATAAGAGGGAAGGGCATCTAAATAGAGAGAAAGGACTAGAACTTGGGTGAGGCTGGGAAATAGATTTGGGAGTCATCTGTGTACAGGTAAAACTTGAAATGATCAAAGAGGATCATCAAATAAGATTGAGAGAGCAAGGTCAGAGAATTAGGAGAACTGGGGAAGTATAATGTTCCAGAAGCTAAGAGAGTAGGGAGTCTCGAGAAAAAGTAGTGTTCTATAATGTCAATGCAACAAAGAAGTAAAAGAGAATTCCAAATCTTTTCAGGTTCAAAACCATTTGATGTTTCAGCAACAGCCTCTCCGAGCTGAGGTCAAGGGAGAAAGTATCATTGTTATAAAGAATGTCTCAGCACTAAAACTGCAACCGTTTCCAGAAAAAGCAACTGGTTTTATGGGTTTTCCAAGCCACACCGACAGAGTAAAGCAATAACTTCCCTATTTCCTCAAGCTTCACATTGTTCTTGTATTCCACCACATCCATCTCCAATCCTCATGGAGCTAAACGGCATGAGACCCTCTTAAGAGAATTCCAGAGGCAGAGGGAATCCTGAGGGTCCCTGACTCCAGTCTAAACTCTCCTCTTAAACTCCTTTCTCCGCTTCACCACTCACCTCCCCCTATATTCTCTTGGTATCATTTGCCTTTTTCAAAAAATCAAGCCTCTCATTTTTCCCTTTCCATTTCTACCACCCCCTCATCTGTTTCCTCACCATCCCCATCCCCTCAGGTTTGAGTGACTGCAATGCTCTCATGTAAAAGTTTTCCTCATTCTGATCTCTTCCTGTTTCAATTCATGCTGCATCTGGTTGCCCAGGGAATCTTCCTTAAGTACTATATTTATCTTGCTCCTATTTTTATTCTGAAACCTGCAGGGACTTCCTGCAGCCTGTCAATTGAGTGGCTTTTGGTCCCTCCCTTATTCAATCTGTCCTTGTCCATCTTTGATTGTTCCCAACCCCTTGGGTAGCTTGGCCAGTATTTTCATTGTTCCTTGTTTATCTCTAGCTTTTTTTTCTGGAGAAACAGAGACAGAATTTGTTACTGTGAGTATCATGAATGACACATCAAAAGTGACACCTGGTGAAGTGCACACAGCTCTTCCTGACCTCCACTCCATTCCTCTCCTTGTCCCAACCAGGCCCTAGGAGGAGAGCTGAGGGGTGAAGTCAAAATGGGAGCAGGGGAAGGATATCTACTGTACTTAGAACTTGGTCATGTCTTTAAAGCAGGCATTTGAATGGGTTAGACTGTGTTAAAATGCCATGTGCCCTGTCTGGCACTCATCCAAACTTAAACAACTTCAGGGCTCTTGTGGCTTTCCACCAATTCTGGAATGTTCTGTTGATCACACATTAACACTCAGGGTTATGCTGTCTTATATCTCCCCTAACTATTCCACATGTTTTTCTTATCTTTCCAAACAGACTGCAAGCTCCATGGGGGTTCTATATCTATCTGTCTGTCTATCTGTCTATCTATCTATCATATCTTCCCATGATGCCCAACACATGGTGAGCAATAGCAATACACAATACATTAACTTGATTATTGGAAAAATAAAATATGACTCTGAACAGCTGGACCACAAAGGGGAGAGGAGGTTTACAAGCAGCTTAGTGAGGCGATTTGATGACAAAGGATATTGGGCAGCTAGGAAGGGACCACGTTCCTTTTGGTGTGTTTCACCACACCACTTGACATTGCTCTGATCTGTCTCTGTGTCACATGACTGTAGCTGCCCTCACAGTTCAAACCAACCAAGAATAGATGACTCCTCTCATGCTATAATCTTAGAGCAATTGGTGGAGCCAGGGTTCAGTGATTAGTTTTGAAAGGCCTTGGGGGTAAATGGCCTTAATGATCCTGGCCGTAAGGCCGACTCATCTCTTCTTGTTTGCTATGCTAGGCTTGACTTTGAAGAAATACAGCTGATTTTTTTTCAATTACTATGCCACATCTTACACACCTAAATTAGTGTGTCCCCCAGAATGTTCCCTTTGGGAGACTATAGTTCTTTCAGCAATGCCATCATTGTTCAACTATAGAAGGATCTAGAAACTTAAAATAATCTTTGAGGCTGAGTTTATTTCCGCAAAGGGAATAAAAATCTTTCTTTTATCAGCTTGACTTAAAAAGAAACATTACCTTAATATGCTCATCTATAAACCGACCGGGTTAAAGTTTAGGGGATGTAGACTATGGGGAGGACAACTATTTTGGGTCTAAATCTTCATTTTGTTTGCTTGCTATGAGAAAACATGGCACCACAGGATCCTGCCCCTCTTTGCACAGCAAAATTATATACAAGAGAAATTATAAAGTAATAGAAGATGAATCTCATTCAAAGAGTCCTATATGTGATATCTACAAGAGTTCTCTTGCAATCTCTAAAATTATGTTTAAATTAAATTTGTTTTAACGTCACTGTATCATTTGATTTACAAATATAAATATTTAATGCAATTATTTTATTTTCCACTCTAAATTTATTTACATGCCATGCTGTTTTCAAAAGGGACTTGAGGCAATTTATAAAAACAAATACAATAAAACAATACAAAAATAACAGGAATATGAGGCAATCTGTTATTATACTTTAAAAAAAAAAAAAAAAATCTATTTTCTAGCTAAGACCTGACCTGCTGGGCCTTGTTTCTCTTGCTTTTCTCTATGGCAGAGAACCTGGAATACATTAGTATTCAAAACAATGACGTGTGCCTGATGAACATTTGCCTTGCATTTGTCTTCTGTGACATGTCTTGCTATGAGTAGGGGTTATTATAGTCTGCTTTCTGAGCTCACACTTGCCCTTGTAGAACATTCCGCCCTTGTAGATATTCTAGGGGAAAGTCCAATTTTATAGAAGACTAATATCTTTATATTAGCCACTTAAGAGCCTTTCTGTACTTATGCCAAATAAGAGAATTGAGGACTTTGGATATGCTCAGTTTCTTCATTTTACAGATGATGGAAGAAAGACCCAAACGGTGAAGTAACATATCATTGGTCATAGAGCTCATTGGTGGAATCAGAATCTATGTTCTATGACTCCTTGTCACATCAGTGAAGATTTAGAGGGAGACCAACAAGCTTCGGGGTCAAAGATCCTCAGGTCTACTGTGAAGGAGCAAGCAGAGCACCTCTCCTTGTCTGGGTTCTGGGGTCTTACGGAGGTGGGCCAGGGTGGTGTGGCCCAATACCACCCCTGGTTTGGGATGCCACCTGGCTCCTAGTCCCAAAGATGCATTGCTCTGTACCTTGTAGTCCATCTGCTCTGAGCAGTTGAACACATAGACCATGATGCCCAGTGCTCGGCCCAGGTCCTTGGTGGTCTCCGTCTTGCCTGTGCCTGCAGGTCCTGCTGGAGCCCCACTCATGGTCAGATGCAGAGACTGGGTGAGGGTGATGTAGCACCTGCCAGACATGAGAGGGCACAGGTAATTTTCAAGTGGCCCTGCTGGGTTCCCTGAGACAGAACTGAAGTTCAAGACCATGTGTGGGCAATGGAACAAGAGAGGCCTGATACAGTTTCTGTAAAGGAAAGCCCAGGACCCTCCTGCCCCCACTCCCAATTGTTCCCCATAATGCAGTGGAGAGAACTTTCTAAAAGGCAAATCAGATTATGATGCTCCCGCCCTAAAGATCATCGGTGGCATCTGCTAGGCTCTTCTGGATTTTTCTCATACTTCCTCAAGCTTCATTTATCAGGGCTCCCCTCCCCCAAGTCCTATAGTTTTAAGTCCAGCTGTACAGAATTACTTTCACTTGCCCAAATACCTGCTTGCCCCTCTCTTTCCTCCCCTCACCCCCTTCCAGCCCTCAACTCTTTTAGTCTACCTGGAAGACGTTCATCTTCAATCGTTGCCTGGCTAATGCTCACTAACCACTCAGGGCTCGTATTTAGACATTACTTCATCCCATGTATTTCTGAACCCCTCCACACCAGGTTGAGAAGCAGATGCCCCTTGGCTGAGCTCCTACAGCTTGCTATATTCCACTTTAGCTTTCCATGACATATGTCATAAATATCTTCCATATATATCTTCTTAAGATAAGTGAAGGTGGGGCTATGTCTTATTCAGTGTTTCATCTCCAGAACCTAGCACAGGTCCAGGCACACACAGGCCCTCAACAAATATTCATGAAACAAACAGATGAGTCAATGAATAAATGCATCAAACACTCAATCGAATTAATTCTCCTGTGGCTATTTTCACTAACATTAATAAAACAAACTCAGCTTTAAGGTTGTTTCTTGTACTTTTTAGAAGGAGTTACATTTCCACTTAGTCTCAATTTAAAATATGCCTTTGGGTAACAAGCACAGGAAAAGCTGCTCAACGTCATTGATCATCAGGGAAACACAAATTAAATTCACAATGAGATACCACTACCCACCCATTAGAATGGCTGTAGTAAAAAAGACAAGACAATAAAAGGCATTGGTGAGGATGTGGAAAAATTGGAACCCTCAACATTGCTAGTGGGAATGTAAAATGGTACAGGCACTTTGGAAAATTGTTTGGCTGTTTCTTAAAAAGTTAAGCTTACCAGACAACTCAGCTATTCCCCTCCTAAAAATTTACCCAAGAGAAATAAAAACGTATGTTCACACAAAGACATATCTAGAATGTTCGATGCAGCATTATTCATCATAGCAAAAACCTGGAAACAACTCAAATGCCTAACAATAGCGAATGGATAAACAAAATGCAAGGGAATACTATTCAGCACTAAAAAGGAATGGATGAGTCTCAGATACATTATGCTAAGCTAAAGAAGCCAGATGCAAAAGCTTATTCATTGTATCATTACATTTATATGAAATGTCCAGAAAAGACAAATAGAGGCAGGCAGCAGATCAGTGGTTGCCTAGAACTGGGGTAAGAGTGGGACTGACGGCCAATGAGGTGATGGAACTACTCTAAAACTGGATTGTGATGATGATTGTACAACTCTATCAATTTCCAAATATCACTGAACATTCATAATGGGTGAACTCTAAGGCATGTTCATTATACCTCAATAGAACTGTTAACAAAATTGTACCATTGGCCTAATTTTTTAGCAAGTCAGCACGTAGGCTGTCAACTTAAAGTCTGGGAAGGTTAGGGCTGTCCGAGGGGTGCCTCTGAAATTCTCTTTGTTTCTGTATCCGATGTCTAGAGTTGACCAGAAATTCTGAGTTAACACCTTTCATGCCAAAGGGTAACTGATCTCCACAGGCTCCCTTAAGCTAAGAACTAAACGGTTTTTAAAATACTTGAAGTAAGATCCTTTCTCCTTTAATTAAGTGCAAAATCCCCGTATCTATTTCAGCCTTTCGAAAAGTGAAACCCAGGAAGGCAGTTTCTCCAGGCAGAGAAGAGAGGTGTGTGGAATTAACATTTCATCTCGATTTTTCCTCTGTAATTTAAGTAGACAAAGCCTATCGGGGGACTCAGGTTGCATTTAACCACTGGGCAAGCCTCTTCTGTTGGCCAGAGGGCAATCCTAGGGGTTCTTTTCTCTGGAGCTGCTGGCTTCTCAAGGAATCTGGAAGTCCAGGAGTACAATGCTTTACAAAATAAAATTCTCATAGAAAACTTCAGAATCCCTTGAAAGAACTTGTTTCCACTGTGGAAACTACTATTCTGATTGTTTATCTCTTTTGGAGCATCTCTAGAAGCAACACTTGGGAGAAAAATGCCAAGATAGAATTTTGTTTTCCATAATAATAGAATCCGAAAGCTAGAAGAAATTTCCAAGATCAAATAATCGTATCTCCTTATTTAAAGATGGGAAGACTGAAGTTCAGAAGGGAAAGTGGCCTGTCTAGTGAGTTCTAATAACTAAGGAAGGGCAGTGGGGCTTTAGTGCAGGGTGTGAAAAAAAAATAATAATAAAAAAGAAAGAAAGAAGCAGTATCTCCTTCTGTCACAGGAGGCGTTGTCACCATGCTTCGGTCACCAAACCACAGGATGTCCTAGTCCTCTAGGACATGCAAATGTTCTAGGAGTCCCTCTGTGGTCTTATTAGCACCTTCTTCTTTAAACTTTTATGCCAGCAGCTGCAACATGCTCCTGCTTTCCAGAGGGGTCAGCACATCACACTAGAGTGGTTTAAAGCATAGACTTTGGAGTCAGATAGCCCTGCTTTCAAATCTTTCCTGTATTACTAAGCATCTGTCAGATTCAGTAAAGATATTAAACTTTCTTTGTGCCTAAAAGCAAAACAAAACTGCCATTGGGGTCCATCACACAGTATTTCATTGTACAGAGGAACTTAGATAAATTTGCTGTTTTGAAAACAATGGTAACTGAAAACGGTAAGGAATGCTTTCAGACGAGCTCTTGACTGACCAGCCAACCCCAACACGGATATGGATCAACGTGGTTAGGTTGCACACTGGGAACGAAGAAGGTTTAGTGCTGGAAAAGACATCAGAGGTGAGGCAGTCTGACCCTTTAACCTTTCCGGGATCCCTTCCATGTGATGCTCCAAATGTGATCATGCAGCCTTTTCTTTCAGTAAGGTATAGATTACTATTCTAGAAGGCAGCCTCCTCCACCGTAGGCCAGTTCTAATTGTTTGAAAGGCCTTCCTAATACTGATCTAAAACCAGCCTTGTTTTCTTTGGGCAAATGACTTTTATAGGCTTTCTTATCTACCCCACCAGGCTCCTATGAGGATAAGATGAGAAAACAGATTTGAAAGGGCCTTGAAAAGTAGAAAGTCTATTCATTTTCAAGGTATTAAGTGAAACGTGGCTTTTCTTTTTTGATAGTTATTCAACTGAAAGATAAAGGAAATACCAAAGATGCTGTTTCTTGATTTCAGTTATGAATAGCGTGTGGTTATCACAGAAGTGTGGTTTGGACACACTTAGAGTTAGTTGGAATTACAGTTGGTTTTTATTAATTTTCTATAGCCATGTAACAAATTCCCACAAACTTAGTGGCTTAAAACAATACCCATTTACTATCTCACAGTTCTGTAGATAAGAACTCCAGGTGGGTTCTCTGCTTAGGGTTTCACAAGGTCAAAATCAAGGGGTTAGTGGGGCTGGGCTCTTCTCTGGAGGCTCTGGAGGAAGAACTGCTTCCAAGATCATTCAGGTTATTGGTAGAATTTAGTTCTTTGCAGTTGACGGACTGAGGTTGCTATTTCCTTGTTGACTGTTAGCTGGGATCCCCTCAGAAACCAGAAGCCACACTACTGTCCTTGCAATCTTCAATCTTCAAAGCCAGTAATGCCACACTTAATCCTTCTCATGTTTCCAATCTCTCCAACTTCATCCTCTGTCCTCAGCCAGGAGAAAGGTCTTTTTTTAAGGGCTCATGTAATTACATTGGGCTATCATGAATAATCTTGTCTTTTCCATATAACCTAATATGGAAGTCATATTTCATCATATTTACAATTTCCACCCATACTGAAAGGGAAGATGATTATACAAGGAAAAGGATCAAAGGAGGCCATTCTTAGATTACTGCAACCACATGGTTCAACACCCCTACCAAGGAATAAATATGAATACAACTATCTGCCTGAAAGGAGGCCTCTAGTGACATGCCCAGGACTCAATATCATCAACAACTTGAATTAAGAAATAATCAATTATATGGAAGATAAACCAAAATTCTAAATAATTTTATCAGTTAAAAATCATGGACTAGCAGGGGTGTAAATCTCCCTGGCAATGTGGGACACGACTTCTGGGGATGAGTCTGGACCCGGTTTCATAGGATTGAAAAAGTCTTCTTGACCAAAAGGGGGAAGAGAAATGAAATAAAGTTTCAGGGGCTGAGAGATTTCAAATGGAGTTGAGAAGTCATTCTGGAGGTTATTCTTTTGTAATACATAGATACCCCTTTTTAGTTTTTAGTGTATTAGAATAGCTAGAAGGAAAAGCCTGAAACTGTTGAACTGCAGTCCAGTATCCTTTATTCTTGAAGATGATTGTATAGCAGCTTACATGGTGTGACCATGTGATTGTGAAAACCTTGTGGCTCACACTCCCTTTATGCAGTGTATGAACAGAGAAGTAGAAAAATGGGGACAAAAAAGTAATGAATAATAGGGGGAGAGGAGGAGTATGAGATATTTTGGGTGTGCTTTTTTACTTTTTATTTTTATCCTTATTTTAATTTTTTTTTTGGAGTAATGAAAATGTTCTAAAGTTGACTGTGGTGATGAACGCACAACTATATGATGATACCATGAACCACTGATTGTACACTTTGGATGATTACCTAGTATGTGAATATATCTCAATAAAATTGCATTAAAAAATTATGGGCTAGACATAGCAAAGTAAATTTAACAGGGATAAATGCAAAGTAATCTTCCAAGCACTTGCATACATACAAAATAAAGCAGATGTGGTTAGATGATAGTTCACGTGAAAAATACCTAAAGATTTTAATAGATTCCAAGCTTAATATGAGAAACAGCATTATTAGGAGCAGAATATCCTTTGCATCAAACTAGAGCAAATCTGTTACTTTTACATTTTAAATTTAAGTTTTGAAAAATTTCTGTTCTCAGCATATATGCTCCCAATTCTAAGACCTATTCCTTATACTATTTAGTTATGCTATCCTTCGTTATCTTTCTTTTAGCCCACACTAGCTGGTTAATGTCTTTCTCAAAGTGTGACAGAAAGAATGCAACTTCCCATATATGAACTGTCTAACAAAATAACATTATACCTAGTAGCTAAACTTGAGTAGCAAACAACATTCCAATTACGCTCAAATATGATTAGAAGTTCTAGAAGTGATTTAGAAAACCCAAAAGAATCAACAACAAAATACTTGTAATACAGGGCAGTAAATTTGCAGAATAGAAGATAAATACATGCAAAAAAATCAGTTTTTTCTATACATAAGTAAGAAGAAAGTTATAGATACAATGAAGTCGGGCAAATATTTCTTAGATAAAACACTAAAAGCATAGTCCATAAAAGAAAAAAATGGACCTCACGGAAATTCAGAAGTTTTGCACTTCAAAAAGACATCATTAAGAAAATGAAAAGACATGCAATATATTGGGATAAACTATTTGGAAAACATATGCAATAATGGACTTATATCCAGAATATACAAAGAATCCTCAAAATTCAACAAGAAGATGAGTGGACCAATCAAACAATGGACCAAAGATACGAACAGACATTACCCCAAAGAAGATATACTGATGACTAATGAGCACATGAAAAGATGCTCAATGTCATCAATCATTAGGGCAATGCAAATTAAAACCACAAAGAAATGCCGCTCGTGTATTAGAATGACTTTAATAAATAAGACAGACAATAATAAATATTAGTGAGCACATGGAAAAACAGAAACCCTCATACATTGCTGATGAGAACGTAAAATGGTACAGCCATTTTGGAAAACAGTTTGGCATTTTCTCAAAAAGTTAAGCTAGACATATCATAGCAATTCCACTCCTAGAAATAAAAACATATGCCATACAAAGATGTGTACATGAATGTTCATAGCAACATTATTTACAATAGCCCCAAACTGGGAGCAACCTCAATGTCCATCAGCTGGTGAATGGACAGACAAAATATGGTGTATCTATAAAATGGAATATTATTCAAAGTTAAAAAAGGAACAATCTACTGACTTATATCCATCATGGCTGAAACTCAACATTATGCAAAGTTAAAGAAGCCAGACACAAGATACCACATGTCGTATTACTCCATTCATATGAAATGTCAAGAAAAGGCAAATTGATAGAGAAAGTAGATTAGTTGTTGCCCAGGGCTGGAGGTAGGAATAAAGATGAACTGAAAATGAGCATGAAGGATCTTATGGGGAGTATGTAAAAATGTTCTGAAACTGATTTATGGGGATGGTTTTATTACTTGGTAATTTTATCAAAGATAATTGAACTGCACACTTGAAATGAGTGAATTTTATGATATGTAAAATACACCTCAATGAACTTTTTAAAAAAATATATAATGAAAACACAATCCTGTATAGGAACAAAAATAAAAAAAGATCCAGGATTAACAGTAAGAAATGCTCAAAATCTATACAAAGCTACTCATAAACTTTTCTGACATAATTCAAGATTTGAATACTCAGAAATTACCACATATTAAAAAGAAGGACATTCTTTCAAAATTAAGTTGAAGGTATTAAGAGATACTATTCAAAACCCCAGTGGTTTATATTTCGGAATTTATCAAAATGATTAAAGCTCATCTTAATGAATAAACCAGAAGAGCTAAAAAAAAAAAACAACAACAACAAAAACAAACTGAAAATGAAGATATATGATGCAGACCTTTACCCTATAAATTTTATAACTTATGATAAGGCTACAATCCTTAAATGGGGTGGCATAAAGATGGATCCACGAATTGATGGACCAAAATAGAAACCTTTGAGGTAAATTTATAGTCCCAGAACTTTGTGACAGAGAACACCATAAACCAATGAGGAAAAGGACCAATTACTAACAAATGTTGGGTCCACTTATTACTTACAAACAAAAATTTCAAATTCTCTACATGGTAGTTCCTCCACTTTAGCTTTGCCCAGGATTCCACACCTTGCAAAACCATCTCTCCTCTACCCTTTATATTCTGATGAGACCATCAATCATAGTATCTCCTACCCTCCCAGGGGTGGGCACAAAGCGCAGGCTGGGCAAAGTGTTCACTCTCATTGGTTCAGGGATGGGCACATGATCCTAACAGGACCAATCAGAGTCTCTTCAGGACCTGCTCTATGGTGCTATGAAAGAGAGGTCTCTGGTCTTTCTGGATCAGGAGTTAAAATGGTGTGGGCAAGGAGACACCTCTCCAGGAATACAAAGAAAACCAATGCAAGAAAGAAGTCAACACCCAGAGAAAAGCAGAGCCCTAATACGAGCCCAAGTCCTGATATCTCCCTGTTGAGGCCACTGTAGCAAGGTGGACCATATCCTTTGTGTGTGATAAAATTAGTCCTCTTTTAAGTTTGTTAAGTGTCGTTAGCTAAGTTGATTTCTGTCACTTTTACCCAAAAATGTTTTGATAAAAACATTCACTTTACTCAATAGGCCTATAGCCAAAATGTTTCCCAAAGAATTAAAAAGGTAAAGGTAAAAAGTTGAATGAATAAACTAGAATAAAATGTAAAAGTGAATATTAAACTGACCTTTAAATGGGCATAAAAATAGGCATAAAAACAATAAACCATAACTGTGACCCATGATATTCTTTGAAATTTGCTAACTACTTGTTAAACCGTACTTTGAAAGATACCACTGTTATGTATACATGTTAAAATTCATAATAAAAAGTGCTTTAAAAAAACAATAAAGCATATAAACAGTAAAAGAATAACACATAGACAGTAACAAATAATTCAAAGGAAAAGAAAAGCAAATAGCCAAAACACATATAAAAATGCTCAAGCTTGTGAATAAATAAGGATATTCAAATGCAAATGACATATGATTTTGACTTATGAAATTCATAATATTTTTAAAGATGAAGGTGTTGTGAGATGACATTCTCATAAACTGATAATAAGAATAGGGACACCTTTCAAGAACAATTTGAAAGTACGTATTATCTAGTTATCTTACTTCTTGGAATCCATCTTGGGGTAATAATATGAAATATAGTCAAGAATTTTTTTATAAGCAAGTTCATGGCAGCTTTATTTTTAATAGGAAAAGCTTAGATATAACTTAAATATTCCATAATCTAACAATTTAAATAAATTATGGGATACTTGTAAAGAGATTATACTTCAGCTATTAAAATGTTTTAGAAGAATATTTAGAGAATACATACAAGATTATAATAAGATGACTAAAACAATCTATGATATTTTATATATAGCATATGAACTCAATTTCATTAAAAATCAACAAATAGAGGGAAATAACACTAAATAATAACAATGACTATCTCTAGGTGACTTTTCTATTCTTTTTTACAGATTATAAATTTTCCCAATCTTCTGTAATAAAAATGGAGAAAATCTTAAAAGAATGTGAGTTTTGCCAGTTTTGTCCTTGTCTAGTAACTCACCTTCAAAGCCTCTTGCATCACTTATAACTCACCTACTTGCAGCAGTTCCTGATAAATTAAGAGGTACTCAAAATTGATAAGCAGTTGATTAAAACTGTATGTAACAAGCGCAGGGCAGACAGGGGCATTTTGCATGTGAAGGGGAGGGAAGGGTAGGAATGGGGGAGATTGTCCAAAGGTTAAAAAATGACTCATGCATATTGCTTTTGCTCAGCCTGAGAGGGCATTTCCATTTAGTTCTTCAACTGAGAGTTGCGTCAAACTCTTGCGACAATGTCCGAGCCATTGCATCTACTTGTGTATTCAAGTCCCATCCAGGCAGTGGGAAATTCCAAAGAAATAGGCACAATCAGTCAGATGTACTGTATTACGGGTGTGCTTTTAATGAATGTGCAAAGGTTGTACAGATCAATTGTCCATTTGATTAATTCCTCTGGCGGGAGAGAATTAAATGTACTTAGGCTACACATCAGCAAAGGCTGAATGCTCTTTAAAATGTGATTTTCAGTGTTGAGGCCAATATTTTCTGGCAAAACATTTCTTGAGATAATAATGGAAGTCAATGGGAAAATGGAATTTGCCATATAAATATTCAAGTGCCTAATATTTTGTCAGAGAAGCATCTAATGTACAAAACAAGGTCAAGGTCTATATAGTATCTGCCATTTTTTTGCAGCAAATCTTCAAGTTCTTATTTGCATCATTTCACAGAAGAGGCTATGAATCCCCATTTTAGACATAATTCACTGTCTAAACTTTACCCTCTATCTCTATCAGGCATTCAGCATCAGTGTGCTAGAGACCTCTAGATTCAGAAGAGGTAGTTATCTTCTTCAACTCCTGGACAGGTGTGAAGACCCAGGAAAAAAAAAAACATCTTGTTCTTTGTATCGGGTGGAATGACAATGACTGATATGTCAGTGGCAAGGAAGGAAATACTCTAAACAGTACAGGGTAGAAGGATACAAATCCAGAGTCTCAGAAATCATTACATTGTATTCACTCAAAGAGTATTTCTTGAATTAGGTTATGTACCAGACATGATGCTGGCCTTAGGGGTAGAGAGATGAGCAAATCAAAGTCAATGTTCTCATGGAACTTACAGTCTAGAGTGGGAGATAGAGAGTAATTAAATCACTCAAATATATAATAGTTTCATTGTTCTGTTCCAAATGATATAAATTCCCAAACTATTAGCTCATACTCCAAGGCAGGCAGAAAACCTCAAGCAAAAAGGAATAGCACTTCAGAGCTCCCCCTGCTTATGGTGGATGTTTTGCCAAGAATCGTCCTAAAGACAAAGACACATGCGTGGTATCTTTATATATGAACGATGCTTGAAGTAGGAATAGTCTTCCTTTAACCCACGTTGATGAGCCCCTCTACTTCACTGATCTTAAGTAAAACCCTAAAGTCTCTGAAACTTCCAGGGTTGCTGCTGCCTTTACTGTCCCAGCTGCTGAGAGATCTGCATCTTCCTCTGAGAAGGTGTTACCTGCCTTTTGTCTCAAGATGGACAAAGGGAGGAGAGTGGGTTCAGCTAAGAGTAAAGGACAGAGTAGCCCCTCTTCCTCCTTGGGAGCCAAGGCCCAGAGTTCTGGGTGGATCTCTTCTCTGAGTTGACCTCCCCTTCTTCTTTTTTTTTTTTTTTTTAAATTAAATTCAGTTTTATTGAGATACATTCACATACCATACAGTCATCCACGGTGTACAATCCACAGCATCATCATATAGTTATTCCATCATCACCCCAATCCATTTTTTTTATTAAATTCAGTTTTATTGCAATACATTCACACACCATACAATCATCCATGATATACAACCCACTGTCCACGGTATGATAACATAGTTATGCGTTCATCACCACAATCTATCTCTGAACATTTTCCTTACATCAGAAAGAACCAGAACAAGAATAAAACATAAAAGTGAAAAAAGAACACCCAAATCATCCCCCCATCCCACCCCGTTTGTCCTTTAGTTTTTATCCCCATTCCTCCACTCATCCATACACTAGATAAAGGGGGTGTGATCCACAAGGTCTTCACAATCACACTGTCACCCCTTGTAATCTACATTATTACATAATTGTCTTCAGGAGTCCAGACTGCTGGGTTGGAGTTTGGTAGTTTCAGGTATTTACTTCTAGCTATTCCAATACATTAAAGCCTGAGAGGTGTTATCTATATAGTGCATAAGAATGTCCACCAGAGTGACCTCTCGACTCCATTTGGAATCTCTCAGCCACTGAAACTATTTTGTCTCATTTTGCATCCCCCTTTTGGTCAAGAAGATACTCTCAGTCCCACGATGCCGGGTCCACATTCATCCCTGCACCCCAATCCATTTTTGAACATTTTCCTTACATCAGAAAGAATGAGAATAAGAACAAAAAATAAAAGTAAAAAAGAACACCCAAATCATCTCCCCCATCTTAACCTATTTTTTCATTTAGTTTTTGTTCCCATTTTTCTACTCATCCCTCCACAGACTAGATAAAGGGAGTGCGATCCACAAGGTTTTCACAATCACACTGACACCCCTTGTAATCTACATCGTTATACAATCGTCTTCAAGAGTCCAGGCTACTGGGTTGGAGTTTGATAATTTCAGGTATTTACTTCTAGCTATTCCAACACATTAAAACCTAAAAAGTGTTATCTATATAGTGCGTAAGAATGTCCGCCAGAGTGACCTCTCGACTCCACTTGAAATCTCTCAGCCACTGAAACTTTGACCTCCCCTTCTTGATTCTGTTCTCATGAACTGGGTCTTCAATATTCAACAATCACTTATTCATTCAATAAATATCAATTCAACACTTCCTTAGTGCTGGTGACGTAGCAACAAGCAAGACAAAGTCCCTGACAGCCACAAGCTTACATTCTGAAGGGGCATGCAGACAAAAAGCAAGCAAGGTCATTTCAGAACGTGGTAAATATTAGGGAGGAGATGAACGGGGTGATACATCAGGGCTACCTATGTATGCGTGTATGAGGCAAGGGAGGTTATCTTCTAGAAAGAGTGATCAGGGAAGGTCTCTCAAAACTGAGAGTAGAACTAATGGATGAGAAGGTGTCAGAGCAAAGATCCTAGAGAAGGGCGATTCAGGCAGAGGAAACACACTGGAAAGGAATGACCTTCAAGTGACCAAGGAACACAGAGGAGGGTCATGGAGGCTGGAGAGACGAAGAGTTAGGGAGGTTGTCGGGTTACAAGGTTTTGTGAAGAGTTTTGATTTTAATCAAAATGCAGTAGGGAGCCACTGGAGATCCCACAAAAAAAGAGAAATACAAGGGTAAAAGAGGAGCAGTTTAAATGGGATTCTGGGAGGAAGAGCTTTCCAGGATGGGCAGGACTATGAATTAAAGAAATGAAAGAAAAAAAAGTGAGGGGATGAACCAGGAGGTCTTATTTTATAGATAAATGTTGGGATTTTCAAATACTTTGGATATCCCATGCCCCTTTAATTCTGTGAGGATCTTGATTAACATTTTAGTATTTGTTATTTGGAAAAATAACTGAGGATTTACCATAAAAAAGGTGACATCACTTAAAGAAAATTAAGTAAAAGATGGCATAAATTCCACTCAGACATTTTTAACATTCACAATTTATGGCAATCTCTTCATTACCCTTAGGTCATTTCTCTAGGGTGAGCCAGTCATTTGAACATACTATCCTTTATGGAGAAGATAAGATTTAGAGTTTAATAGCATTATAAGGAAAGAGCACAGACTCTTGGCAAAATTAACAGATTTCTAAGCAGAATCAAAATATTACTTCTCACTTGGACCATGACCTTATTCCCTGTCCTCTCTCTTCTTTGCCCTTATTCTGCTATTAGATTAATCTTCACAAAATACGGCTTTCATTGTACTTTTCCTCCTACCAAAAAAATTTCAATAGTTTACCACTACTTACTGGACACAGAATATATTCTCCACACTCTACAGTCTGATTCCCACTTGTCTTTCCAGCCTTATGGCTTACTACCTACCCCAAGGTCAGAAGAGTCTACTCCTTCCAGAACAAAACTTGAGAGTCCCTTCTTGTCTTTGTCCACAGTATTTCAACTTCCAGGAATGCTTTTCAGTGGTGCTTTAACTTTTGGGGTTCCTAGACCACTTTATGAATGTCACTTACAATAGAAAAAGTGACACATGCCCAGATTTCTATGAAATTCCATGGACATTCTGGCAGTCATCCCCAAACCTTCTAAAATCCTACTGGAATCCTACATATCCTTTGAGACCCAGGTCGGAACCACTTCTTCCCTGAAGCTTTCCCAAGTCTTCCTCCCCCTGTGAACAGAACCCCCAAAACTCAGAGGGCTTACTGCTGAAACTTGCTTGTTAATTTGTAGCACATAGCTTTATATCCTATTTTATACTATGGCCTTGGTGCCTTTTTCCATTCTAGTGTTATTTAAATTTATATCTATTTAGGTCTCATTTCCCCTCACTAGAACTGGAGTTTAAGGGAAGGAAATGTTTTGTCATCTTTGTATTTCCAGCGACTACTTCAGGGACTGGAGTGAACTCATTCATTCATGAATGAATGATGGAGAACATGTCTCCCTAAAAAAGTGTAGGCTCCTTAAGGATATGGACTACCTTGTTTATATCTTTATATTCTCAGAGTATAAGGTACTGAATAAATGTGCAATTGAAAATCTTTTAATCAATAGGGATCATTTACTGAGCACTCATTTCGTACTATACTCTTCACAAGCATTATTGCATTTAATCATTACAAAAATCATGCAAAGAATGAATTACTACCTCTATTTCACAGATGAGGAAACCAAGATTCAGAAAGGTCAAACCAAGATTCAGAAAGAACCCAAGATTCACTTCTTGGTCAAACAGCTGGTAAGTGTTAGAGCTGGGGTTGGAACCTGGATATATGCATGCCCGCAAAGCCCACGCTCCTACCTGCCACAGAGTATCACACAGCTATTCTGCAAGAAGCCATAATTCCCTGATCTGCTATAGGGTTTGTTCCTTACTCTGAGCCTTCTTGGGAAGCTGCCGAAGAGCTCTGACCTATATCCCTTCAATTTCCTTTACACCTGCGATTTCAGGCCCTCCGCCTGCGGTTCTTTGGACAAAATGGTGATAGCTATCAGGTGGCCTGAACCAGGCAGCAGGACGGCTCTCTGTCAGTGGCTGACACCCATGCTCACCTGTCAGTCAAAGGCGTAATCACCAGGCGAGGAGTATTTCCCAAGTACTCATAGGAATATAGGAACTG
Organism: Choloepus didactylus; assembly: GCF_015220235.1. Taxonomy (NCBI): domain Eukaryota; kingdom Metazoa; phylum Chordata; class Mammalia; order Pilosa; family Megalonychidae; genus Choloepus; species Choloepus didactylus. The sequence goes on from NC_051324.1 coordinate 7,085,141, forward strand.
GGCATCACAGATGTTGGCAAAGCAGTGTTTGGCTTCATCATCCCAGCGATGGCGTAGCTGGGACAGCCAGAGGAAGGCCTGGGCATTGTCTACCTAAGGAGAAAGTGGCAGAGGAGGTGAGTGAATCATGGTGTTAAACAGGTAAGCAGGGGGCACCGTGGCCACAGGCCACAGGGCTTCAGTTGGCTCGGTGTCTTCTGCAGCCCACTGTGACCACCACAACAGAGAAAGGGCAAGCTGCTCTGATGGCACCACTTTGGGAGAGACTTAAGAGGTGGAAGTGGCCACTCTGATCCTCTCCCAGTTCCCCGGCTGGTACCGGGCAGACCCTGGGGATGCTCATGTTTTGACAGTATATGAGCTTCTCCTAAAACCCAACATTTATGGTTTACAAAGAGGGACACCCCCGACCTGGATGTTTTTGTAACCTACTTTCTGAGCAATCATCTTGGCCACCACGTCTCGGGCATGCACATCGATGGTGCAGATGGTCATGATCTTTTGCCGGTCCCCCTTGGAGAGCTGGCCGATCAGCATGGTGATGAGGGTTTTGAGCTGGGTCACTTGCTTCTTGTAGTAGTCCTTCATGGCATTCTCATAACCTTCCTCCAGCCTGGCAAAGGCAATGCCCACCTCTGTTGTCCACCAGATCTGAGTGCAGGTCAAGGCCACCTATGGCAATAAGAGTTGCTCGGTCAGGCTGGTAGCAGGACTGTCTCCAAGCAGTCCACTCGTCACACGGCAAAGGCCCCAGATGCAGTCATGTGGATGGCCCAAGCCCCTTCCCTCACTCTTCCACTGGCCCCTCCTAAGTGGACCACATGTCTCTAAATCCTTGCAGATGTGAGGATGTCATAACGCAAGCTGGGAAAGCTGTTTCTGCCCTTGAAAAATGTATAATTTGGCTGTGAACAACCAGAGACTTACCCTGGTCAAAGCCAGGGGCTTCTAGAAATTTCTACATTGATCATTAAGTTTTTATTTCCCAGAGGCAGCATCTTTCCTGTGCCTGGGAGAAGAACAATATGTGGACTGAGTTTTCCAACAAGCCTTAGTATTTGCTCTGTCCCTCTGGAAACTTATGTGTCACTACTACCCTAGTTCAGTTAGCCATGGCTAATCATCTGAGGCACATTTTTGCGTGTCCATACTTAAGTATGATTTTATTTTCTTAAAACCTACAACCTTAAAATGATTATTCTTGAAGGTCAAGGTGAGTAGCACCAAAATTCACTGTGGTCAATACGGTTTGGGTTTTTAAGAGATTAAAAATAAAAACGTAGAAAAAGCAATTCAAATAAAGATTCTTCCGTTTACTGAGAAACTTAACATGACAAATGCATAATTTCAATAATTCATGGTGGAGAACGTAGATACATTACTCATCTGGAATATCATTTGGCTTTAGATCACTACTCTAGATGACATCTGTTACAGGAGGCAACAAATTTTCTTGCCCCCAGATTCTGATGCAGGTAAGCAAGGAATCCTGGTGGGACTTAATCCTTTTATGAAACAGAGCATCCTGTTGTCATAAAAAGTATTATTCTCTAATTTATTTGCTTTTACTTTTGAATTTACACATATTGGGTTCTATTAAAGAAGTTCCTTTTGTGTAGGTGGCTTTGTTGGGATGGCTTGATGGGAGGTGCCAATTCCACTGTTAAAACTGTACCTTTTTCCCTGTGCAGTTGTGACCATTTGTCTTCTCTTTTTCACAGCCAAGTTTCTTGAAAGAGTTATCTATACTCACTGCCAACATTTTCCCACTTTATTCTTACTCCTCAATACCCTGCAAAGCAGTCTCTTCTCTAGCATTACCCTGAAATTGCTCTCACCAAGGTGGATAGTCTTCAGTCTCTTTATTTTGCTTCAACTCTTAGAAGTGCTTGGCATTTTTGACCTCCCACCTTCTATCCACAGTTTTCTTCTGGGTTTTCCTGATTACCATTTCCTGGTTTTCCTTCTATCTGAAAAGGCACTGTTTTATCATTCCGCTTTATTGGTTGCTCCTACCTAATCAGTCTTTGATTTATTATTCTACACCCTTATCTCACTCTACACACTTTCCACTACCTGCTCCTACGGATTTAATAACCACCAAGTGTTCACAACCCTCAAATATACTAATACTGGTACTATGTAATTGTCAGGGGTAAGTAGGAGTGGTATTTGCAGCCAAAGTCATTCTTAAAAATTCTCATTATGTCTTCTTCTCTCTTATTCCCTTCCTGAGAACCCTGTAAAGGATTCAGATCTACCTTGGAATCAAGTCAGACTCTCCAGTTCTCGAAGAACGGGCTTCTGGTTTTGGCAAGCATCTCCTGACTCTGAACCACATTGGCAGTCTAACACCTGGCGGCCTCAGAGGGCTGACAGAGGACGCTAGGAAGAGAGCCTAGCGGAGGGTGGGGGCCCACAAAGGTCCTGTGTAGGCCAGTACCTGGGCTGGGTAGTCACAGAGCCACTGCTCCCTCGGCTTTTCTTCATAGGCAGTTACACCTTCTGCCATTTCATGCCTCACGGTGGCTTTCATGTGAGCGAGCACATGGTTCAACCATGTTTCCACCTGAAAGAAGAACTCTGGATTAGACACGGGGTACCTAAGAAGCTTGAATAACACCACACCTTTTCTTCCATTCTGCCTGAAGCAAAAGGAGCCCAGGAACGGTATGCAACCCCAAATGGCTGCAAGAAGGCACGGGGTGACTGTGTAAGTGAGGACAGTGGTGAGTGAGAACTGGATTTAACTAACAGCAGACTGGTGTGCCCATCTGGGACAGTCAGGTCAGGGGGACGCTGCCACTGGGGGTTCATACAAGCAAATCTAAACCTGGGATGAGCTGGGTGTGAATGAGCCAATGGAATCTCACGACCTTCTCGTGCACACTGAGCATGGGGAGGTAAGATAGGGCTACATTTCCCAACTAAATGCTTTATAGGTCTAAAAAGAGAAAATTCATTCTGAGTCAAACCCAAGGGCCTCCCTCATATAGCAGAGAACTTCTGATTCTTTTCTGATACTAGAATTGCTTTCCAAGATACTTGTGGATTAAAGTGGAACCTGGTAAGAGAGTTTTTCTCTAGGTGTTGTTTCCTTAGACTCAATTAGAACCCCCAGGCACAATGCTTTTTTGGATCATTTATGATAATGAACAAAGAAGGGCTTGCACTTTAGATGCTGCAGAAAGGGAAAGAGGTGTAGGATGAGAACAGCCTCATGATCTATTCCTTGAATTGGACACAGGAGGTCTTGAGGTAGTAGTTCTTGGAGAAGGGTGGTAGTTGGCTCTCCAAGGGGAAGGGCTCTGGAAGGAAATGGCTCTGAGATGTATTTGTTCAGAGAAGGGACATCACAGGGAAGCAGTTGATTTCAAAGGACATTTTCTTCCTGGGAAGATGCCAGTGTTCCAGATTCCTCTGTGGTCTGCTTCAGGGATTGTAATGATAAAGACTCCCGGTGCTGCTAATCAGTTTTAAATGCTTTACCTGTTGACTCAGATAGTCGTTTATGTGCATTTTATTCCTCTATGCACAGGTCTCTGGGTAAGGAAGAGATATGAATGCTGACATGTGTCCTTCGCAGACAGAGGAAAGCATGCAAAACAATACACTGCACTAGAGACTGCTGTGAAATTGGCTCATGTCAAGGGACTGGCAGGCCCAGGGCAGGGACAGCAGTTCTAGCCTCGGTTACAAAGATCATCCCCAAGGTTGACGCTGACCATATCTGAACACATATAAGAGCAGGGAGGGAAAAGGACCTTATGTTACCTGCCCACTGCAGTTGCAAGGCTCACTGAAGGCCACATACTCTTCCTCTTTGCTGTACATGCCAAGACTTATCTTGGTTGGCTCCTCACTGACATCTAACTGGAACTGCATCTTGGCCATGTTGTCAAAGAGTTTGGACAGGTGGCGTTGGACCTATGAAGGAAGCCATGCCAAAGGATCCTGGAAAAGTGTCTAGGAATACTTATTAGTTATTGTTTAGATTCCTACACCATGTGACAATCATTGTAAAAGATATAGTGATGGATACAAAGCACTTAGAAAAAAGTTTGTGGGAATGATGGTGATGCAAGGACAAGAAACTATCAAATCTGAAAGAAGCGGCCAAAGGAATATAGAACTAGTGGGAACCATGCTCTAGGTGCCCCCTGCAAGACATATTCAAGTCCTAACCCCTGGACCTGTGGGTGTGAATCCACTTGTAAATTGGGCCTTTGAAGATGTTTTTAGTTAAAGTGAGGCCAAACTGAGTGAGGATGGGCCTTAATCCAACATGGGTGAAGTCCTTCCTTATAAGCAAAGGAAATTTGGATGCAGCCAGTTAGGAGAGGCTAGAGGAAGAGAGATCACCATGTGATGGAGGGAGAGATGCAGCTACAAGCCAGGGAGCACAAGGACTGCTGGCAAGCTCTCACCAGAACACAGCAGACTCTGGGAGAAAGCTTGGCCCGGAGATCCCTTGATTTTGGACGACTAGCCTCCCAACTGTGGGATTCTGCATATATGCTCTTTCCACTAAAACCACTCTAATGGCCAGTGATCTGAAGGAGTCCAGAGAATACAACTTTGAATCTTATCTTCACAGAGCATTTTAGCTTTCCCTTTAGACCACTATTTCCCAGATCCCTCTTCCTATCAGAGTCAAAGGCATTCTCTGTAAAGGCTTAGCCCCTTCCACCCTTGCCTTCCGGAAGCTTCTCCAAACAGTACCCAGTGGAGGGCTGGAGGCATCCTGGGCAGCAGGAATGGTGGGAATGAAGAATGGTCTGGGGCTGGGGATGCAAAGCCCACACACACTGGTGAGAGAGGCATAAAGGGGAACTGAGACTCTCTTCTGCTGGGAGCTCCTCAGTCCTTCCAGATCTTTTTCTAAGTGCTCCCCTTGCTTACCTGCAGCGGAGCTGTGCCATTGGAAAGGATGTCTAACAGATCTGAAGAGGAGAGAAAGTAAAACCTAGGGAAAGCCAGCCTCTTGGTATCTAGGTATTCCGCCAGGGCCTTCTCACACAGGCACAATCTGAGGGTGCAAAAACAGAATTTCCTAATTAAGGTTGCACCCAACGGAGAATTTTGTTAGTAAGTATTCCTAAACCCATGGGCATGCATACATTACCTAAATATATGCACTATATGAAATATATGCAGAAAACCAGCACAATGAATCAGTTATGGATATTTGCAAACATACACATTGATACATTTACATCAACATAAACACCTCAAAATAGTATCCCATATACCCAACCCACAGGCAAACAAAGGGACACAGACAGGCACACATACTCACTCACTCACGCTGGTAAATAAATAAGGATTTCAGAGATAGAAGGAGAAAAAGAAAATATTGCCCCTTCGGTTACAAAGGGACAGCAAGCAGACCATTACCTGCTCTGAATATCTTCCAGTTTTTCATAAAGACCTGATTTGTTGGTGGCTTCCACTACATTTGGAGTTTTCTGAGCATCATAAGCTAGCTCTTTAAAATCAGTGTCAATGCCTTCAAATCTTTTAGAATCCTAGAGATTTAAAATGTGAAAAAATTTAAATACCACTCCCTTCAGTTACAAGACATTCCCCAGATGCAGCCAGTGGCAAAGCAGTCAGAGCAGAAACTGGTTCCCAGGTTTTCCAATGCAGAGATTAGACCCAAAGCTTGAAATAGCAGCTCTCAAACTCTTTGGTTACAGAACCCCTTTGCAGTTTGTAAAACTACTGAGGAGTCTAAAGAGCTTCTGTTTGTGTAGGTAATATCATTATCTATCAGTATTTTCTATATTGGGAGGTTAAAATTGAAAAAGTTTAAAAATATTTACTTGCTAGTTCATTTAACAACTAACAACAACAAACCCATACTGTGTTAACATATTTTCATCTATAGTAACTCTATGTTCCAAAACAAAGTGATTTAGTGAGAAAAGTGGCGTTGTTTCACATTTTTTTGCACATCCCTTTAATGTCTGACATTAGAAAGCCAGATTCTCCTATCTGCTTCTGCATTTAATCTGTTTTGATATCACACGTCAGGTAGCTTCTGGAAAACTCCACTGTATGATCATGAAAGAATGAGAGTGAAAAGGCCAGTAACATTTTATTATTATTATTATTATTAAAATAGTTTTGACCTTGTGGATACCCTGAAAAGGTCTCAAGGACCCTCAGGAGTCCCCAGGCCACATTTTGAGAACCTCTGGCATAAAACACATGTGGATCCAATGTTCTTTCTGGGCCCATGCAAAAATGTATATAAGCAAAGTAGTTTTTTCCTTAGCAAATGTACTACTATGATGTCAAACTTAGATGTCATTGTTTCCCCCAAAGACACACACCCTCATGGTTTGTGGGGATGATTAAGTTAGAGAATACTATGCAAAGGCTGGTACCTGGTAAGAGCTTGTCGTATTGTTATTATGTTAGTGCTTACTATTTCTGCTGTTTTAATTAACTATCTGAAATAGGAAATAGGAACCATTATTAGTCTTGATTTACATTTGAGGAAACCAAGGCACAGAGAGGTTGGGTAACTTGCCCAAGGTGTGCTACAGCTGCAAGTATGTTGGAGGCTGGCTGGCCCCAGTCTGTGCTCCTAAGCTCTGTGACACACCACCTCTCTACCCAGAAGATTTACAGAAAGGGCAGGGCAAAGTAATTTAGGACTCCTCAAAGCAAGGTTCTGCTCCAATTAAAAATTAAAAAGTATCAAGGTTATAGAAGTATAGGAAATATCTGACAAAAATGTTCAAATGAGAAGAGCAGAATGGAAAATTGTAATTACACCGTGAGAGCAATTATGTAAAAATATTTATATCTGAACAAAAGTTGGGAAATATTCATAATGAATGAAAATAGTTACTAGCTGGGGTGTAGGGTTATGACTAATTTTACTGTGTTTCAAAGTTGCCTCTATTATCATATTGCTAATACAAAGAAAATAAATGCATTTAAATATTTTACACATAAACTTATGGCACTGTTTAGAAGTTAATGATACTAATTATTGTTTTAAACTGAAAACTCTCAAACAGCTCCTTTAAAGTTCCTACAGAAGTCTCCACCTACATCCATATGCCCTTCTGATTAACCTGCTCTTTTTCAGTCACTACATTGGAGATAAAATGCTGGCTTATTCAATTTGGTTTAATTACATTTGCTGTAACAGAATTGCATTCTGTTCTCTTCTATTGCAAATATACAACCTTTAATCTACATTATTGCATTAAGTATACTTTTGAGGGGTGAGCAGGAAAAGTGTAATGTTTTGGTGGCATGAGCTTCAAGTTCTAAACAAGGCCTGGGCAACATATAACATTTTGGAATCAAACTTATTTGTAAGCTAAGAACTTGCTGTACTGAAGGAATACAGAGGGAGTCTGCAAAATATTTTAAAAAATGAATTAGAGTCCACTGAGTGAGGAGTCAGTTAATGGCACATTAATTAGGACAAATTAGAAGGGGCAATCAACTACAGGGAAGATATTATTGAGAAGAATACATATTTTAGAGAAATTCATTGTTTAGTATTTAGCTGAAGACTAGTATTCAGTGTGCTTGCATAGGCCAGACATGTCCAGAACAGAAGCTTGCAGCTGAGAAGGAGCTTGAATTTGCCTGGAAACAACGCTCACTTTCAACTGATACCTGCATTTTAATCATCTGCAGGGCATACCAAGAACAGCTCATCTCAACTGCAGTAGCTAATATTTTCCATCTCTTGTTCTCGTGTACACATATTTTTTATAAACTACGTTCTCCATTCTTTTTTCTACTCATCTAGGGACACACTGACCAGTGTGTGTTTCCCTTCAGTGGCTTGTGATGTCAACATTCAGTGGAGATACCAGTGAGTGAAGCCAAGGCAGGGAGGCAGAGAAGACGTAAAGAGCCTAGAGAATGCAGGAACTGGGTGATCTTCCCTTGACCCGCATAAGAGAACAGAAAGAGCAAGATTTCCTTAGCAGTTACCTGGGGTAGCTGCGCCCGGATATCCTCAGATCCAATGAATATACTTTCCAGATGAGACCACGTGCGCTGCACCTCAAACCAGATTGAGATGACAGCGTCCGCAGTGGAGAGCCTTTTCTGCCAGCCTGACACTTCCTCTAGGAAGAAAGCGATGTACTTGGACATCATCAGGTTCTGAAGTTGGACTTGGTTATCCTCCAGGACCTCAATGAGGTCCTCATCGGACCGCAGCAGGGGAACATGGGTGCGCGTGTGGGGCTCATACTGGAATTCCATGCTGGCCCAGGTGGTCTGCAGCTCCTTTAAGGTCTTCTCCATGCCCATCTCTTTCACAGCTTTGTCCACAATGCCCCGGACCTCGTCCTCAAAGTGGTGCAGTTGGAGCTGCAGGAGGTGTGCCAGGGTGGTGTCACCATCCATGGTGAAGCTCACGCCGGTGGCCTGCATCAGCTGCTTCCAGTGCCGTGGCCGGATGGCGGGATTCTGCAGCTCAGCCACGGCCCTCAGGGAGGTCAGGGTATTCAACACAGTGTTTTCCAGGCCTATGAATGCATCCCAGGCCCTGATCTCCTTGTCGAGATTCCGGATTTGCCTGGCAAACCGTTTGCACTCCAAGTCCATCGCCTCCACGTTGATATCCATCCACTTGGTGGTCTCCCAGGCATGAATACTGGAGGTGACCATTCCCACAGTGTCCCAGAGTTCCTTCAGCTGACCGGCCTCCTTCCTGCACTGCCTCAGTTGCTTATAGTCAGGAACGTTGACCTCAAACAAGCCTGCAGACTCAGAAATGGAGGCCATGGTGGATTCCATCTGCTGGATCTCGATGTGCTTGGCATCCAGCGTTTGATAAGGGTCAGTGCTATCAAACCTAGAAAACAAGATGTGTTCCTCTTGTAAGTACAGAGCACAGGGGCACGTTTCCTGGAATCACCAAGGTAACACCAGCTTACATTTTTAAATCCTTAGTATTCCAACAAAGAGCAGGGACTTTCACCAAAGTCTCTAATTCTAGGAAGAAAAGATGTTCAGGGTGGGTGGGGGTAGGGTGAGCATAATGGGTTAGAGGACGGACAATTCAAGAGGAACATCATGCTTGGACCTTTCCTGAGAAGGTAATACAAATACTCCTCCAACTCCCCATTCAGGTGAAGAGGGGAAAACCCTTTGTTCAAGCTCCATTTAGATTCTCCCCTTCATTTGGCTACTGGCTTCCAGAAGATCACTTGACACAAAAGGGCATCATTGTTACTGTAGACTCTAAAGCTGAAAGTCTTCCCAGGAAACAATATATAGTAGGCAGTCTTTGCTTGGGAGAGCTGGTGCTCTCTGGCATTGCTTCTTCCAGAGCAGTGGTTCTCAGCCTTATGTTACATTTTAGAGTCACCTGGAAGCTTTAAGTAACCTTATGCTCAGGCCACTCCTTAGACTGAATAAATCAGAATTTTGGGGGGTGGGATCCAGGCAACAGCATTTTCAAAGCTCCCCAGGTGATTTCAATGTGCAGCCAAGGTTAGGAATCACTGCTAAGGCCACTGAAGACCATGTGCAAAGCCCTCACCAAACCTCCATCCAGTTGCTTTCCATCAATATTCGCCTCAAGTTGGGCTCCGCATCTTCTTAAGTCCCTCCTCCAAGGCAACCCCTTTCTCTCACATGCCATCAACCTTCACCCTTCTCTGGCCTGCTCCTTTCTGAATTTGGGGCAGCCTCCTGATCTGGACCTGACTTTTATAAGCATTATGTCTAGCTTTATGGTTTTAGTTAGCATTTCCTCATCCGCTCCTCTCCAATGTTTATAGCATGCATCCATGTGGACAATGCCACCAACCCTCCTCGGTGTTAGACTACTTTATGCCACTGCTCCTCAAGATGTGCATTCTGGCTCAGCCTTCCTCCTAACATAAAAATCCTACATGTAGAGGCATCCAGATGGTAAGTCAGGAACACCCATAAACCAAGTGTTCAAGGACCCTCTCATTTTCCACCCCTTTCCCACCACCAGGTTCAGGTATTCTTGTCTCCCTGGAGGAGAAGCTGGGAGGGCTGGCTTAAGGGAAATAGCACGATCCTCCAAATTCAGAATAGGGCCTCATGGGGCTCAGCATCAAGGGGGAAGTTGGGAGGAAATGGGTGACTAGAGTATTGGCCGTTTCCTCCCATCCATTGTCTGTCTGCGTGTCTACCTGTATGTGCATATAAACTCCTTTTCTTGAACTGTCCCTTCTCAGCTGTCTTTAGAAATATTTGACTTGACAGATGGAAAGTTTTCCTAATTAAAGTCATTTACCTGAATTGCTTACCATTTAAGACTAATTATCATGCAACACAATAACAGTTACGCATACCATTAAATTAGTGTCATTAACTTTGATGCTTGTCATGTTTGATTCAAACACTAAATGATATTCCTGCTTGTTCCATCCAAATAGTTTTTGGCTCATGCACTATGGTTGTAGACTCACATCTTAAGGAAATCAGTTGTTTGTCTTCACTGTTCTTCAGCTCCCAAAGTTTGGAGCTCTTTGGAGTTGAAAAGGGCCCTTTGTCTATACAAGCAAGGTTTCTCCCCTATGAGAAGCAGTGGAAAAAGCACTGGAGGGGAAGAAATGGAACATTTCCACTTGCAAGCGGTCCATCAAGAAAGACTGCTAAGCATGAATGCTCCTTCTGCTTAGTCTTCATTTCCAAAGACTAACTGTTTGCACCTGTAGGTTCTAGTTTTTATCTCAACTGGAATGAACTTAAGAGAGAGAATCTGGCCTCTTGGTGTCAGTATAGATCTGTAAAATTCAGGCAAATTCTGAAAGTCTATATTCGGTTTAATTTATTAATGGACTATAATTATTAGGTAAGACATGAGCTATTAGAATATTTGGAGTATACACAGAAGATAATAAATGATCTTGCTAACCCGTTCTTTCATCAGAATATATGAACATCCTTAAATCAATGTTGGTTCCTCAAATATTTGTAAGAGGTGATCATTCATCAAACTTATTCCAAATTTCATCTACCCTGTGGCATAATTTGTGTTTACAGCTTAAATTTGTGGACAGTCATCTCCTGACTGAGCACACATAAAAGTTAATTTGGCCTAAGTAGTAAAAGGAAGCTGTAGATCTGAGAGCAGGTAACCCTCTTAACATTTAAAAACTCTACTGCAAATATTCATAGACCTGATTAATGTGCCTAATAAACTTGAAGTAGCTCTTCAAACCCTGGGGGAACAATACTGTATTATAAGAACAAGAAAGCAATAGGAAGGAAAAGGGTGTACCAATTCTTTGAAACTGAAATAATATGAAAGTATTTTAATCTAAAGGAGAAATGCCTGGTAAGTCTGGATGAATAAGACTATAATTAAGAGAAATGGAAATATGGTGCTCATGTGTGTAATCTTGGAAAAATTATTGATTCATGCCTGACTCATATGTGATGGGGGGAGAGGGGAGGGAGAGAGAGAGAGGGAGAGAGGTAGAGGGAGGGAGGGAGGGAGAGAGGGAGAGAGAGGGAGAGAGAGAGAGAGAGAGAGAGAGAGAGAGAGAGAGAGAGGAATTAGTATCTTAAATTGATTCCCTAGAAGCTAGTCGTTGGTAAATGTTAACCTCAATATCATACCTGCCTATACAGTAAGTGATGGACACCTCCACTTGATGACCCACAGATATCATCAGGTGTCAACTCAACACATCCAGCCCTAACTCATGAGCCCCCACAAACCTAGCCATTCCCATCTTGTGACCCCCATCTCAGTTAACAGTTGAACTTTACCACCTTCCCACCTACTGTCCAAACTAGAAGATGGGGAGTTATCCTAGACTCTCCTCCCCCCTCATCTCCCATATTCCTTTGGTCCCACTGATTCTCCCTCCTAAACCTCTGTCAAACCCATTTTCCTTTCTCCATTCTCCCTGCCATCACTTCAGTTCAGGCCTCCCCACCTCCCACTTGGGCTGCTGTAATGGCTCCCCCGCTGGGCACCTAGCTTTGAGTCTGTCTTGCTCCATTCAATTCTCACAGTCATGAGAAAGGGACATTTATATTGAGTTAGTCTCATGCTTAGACTGCTCAGTGGTTGATCACAGTCCTTGTGAACAGATATAAACAAAAGGACTTTCAAAACCTGGCCACATGGATGTCTCCATTCTCATCTCCTGCTTCCTGCATCCCCACCAAACACACATGCAGTTCTTCAGCTGCTCCCTACATTTTCATCCTTCTGTGCCTTTGTCTGAAATAGCCTCACTTCCTGCTCCTTTTTTCTAAGCAGTTAACTCTCTCTTGCCCATTGGCTCAAGCACCACCTCCGACAGACGGTGTAATCTGCCTCCCCGGTGGGGGTGAGAGATAGCACCCAAAGCACATGTCTTAAAATTCATTTTTGAAATGATCCCTGCAGCTATAAATTCCTGATGTCAGGTAATGTGCATCATCTCTTAATCCTACAACTTACATCATTTTTTGCTCACTTTACTTTTGAGACCACAAGCTCATTTACTCTATGGAAGCCTAAATCATATGAATGGACAAGGCCAGCTGGAAGAACAGGGTCAAGCTGAACTAGTGATATGTCGTACGATATTGGTATGTCCCTGTGAGGTTTAGTGACTAATTCTGTTTTTTTTTTTTTTTTTTTCTGGCTATTAAAGGGATAATAGACACTGTGCACTTTGGGTGATTTGGAAAGCCCTGCCTGCTTTCTCCAGTTACCATGCATGACAGCACCCAGTGGAAGGGTGTCTCTCAGCAGTTCACAGAATCTGGTTGTCATCTGCAGACACGAATGATCTCCATTGAGGCTGGAGCTTACAGGGATTGGTGGCTTTGGCTAAGAAACCCTGGGATTATCTTGGCCTTGATGTAGGAAAGAGGATTATATGTCATGGCATTGTCTCTCAAGGTCAGGAAGACTGTGCTCAAGGTCAGGAGAACCAAATAAGGGAATGCTGCCACAAGTTTGGAGCATTCCTTTCATTCATGGGGGAGAATCAGTTACCCATTTTAGGAGTTGCAGAAAGTCCTTGAATGTGAGTAAGGTGATTTAGTCAATTATTGTGAAGTGTGAGAGTTCAGCTAGGAGTATGCTGACACAGCTTAGAATTAAGCACTGAAGGATGAAGTAAAACTTGCCTTGGACATGAAGAAAGAACCTCAACCCAAACGACCTGGCTTCACCCAGCACCTGTCAGACCACAAGGGCCTAATGAGACTCACTTTCTTATTCCTCCTCAAAGGCAAGACCATGGAGAGCTGAGCTCAACGTGTGTAAATGTTCTAATCTAATCAGAACAGAAACTTACATTCGCCGAAGAGTGTACAAGGGTCTGCAATTTAGAAATTCTTAGGTGATCTAAAAGTGAAGGAACTGGTATTAATCTCACTTGCCACACACAGCACCTAAAAATTTTAATCACACCCACATACTAACACATACCAAAGTAAGAAAAAAACAAAACACACAAATTGATGTCCACTAAGATTCCCTTCAGGAATAAATCCACGATTCTGCTCCATTCCTGATAGTTTTCTTGACAAGAGGATAAATAAACCAAAATTGCAGTGCTGTTTGGTTTTCCACACTGCTGTGAACAGTTCCTTTCATTTTCTTGCAAAGATTCATCTGCATGTCAAAATAACAGATGTGACTTTGGAAAAGCCAGTTAAGAGCTGCAGTATCCGCACTGCCAGCAGATACAAGTGCTAAGACAGAAAAACTAATGCAGCTATCAAAGAAAAACAAAACCACCAGCTGATCAATACACATCCACAATGAGACTATGAAGGAAAGACACCAGATCTCCGACGTATGAAAGCGCACCAACAAACGAGTGTTGTTTCCTTTTGAGCAATCTCAGAAGTCTGTTTGTGAAGATATTTCTTCAAACATCTTTGGAATTCCTCTTTTGAAGTTTTCTTATGAGATAGCTGATGCAGAGATGAGTGCATTATTTTTAGGACTGCTGCCTTGGTGTGGCTGTTGTTCATGCTAAGTGACATTATCAGGCTGATAACCCGTCTTCCTCCCTCACCAATCTTTGCTCCCAGGGAGCAGTGTCCAATTTCAAATATTCAACTGCATGCCCAAAGGGGAGTCAACAGAATATGACTCAGACTCAAAGATCCTCAGAAAGAGTTCCACCAGTGTTTTGAGCAACGGATGTTTCTTTGGAACAAGGGCAGAGCTCCTAAGACCATTACTCTAAAGGATACAGACTCATTTTTCTGTATGTGTCCTGGCATGATTGCTTAAAAGGAAACCCCTTACTTCCTTTTAGGGCAGTACTTCTTGATCTTGGCTGCAAGTTGGAATCACCTGGGGAGATTTACAAAATACTCACGCCCAGGTCTTACTCCCCAGAAAGTCTGATTTAGTTAGTCTGTGGGACAGACCAGCCATTGGGAGGTTTAAAAGCTGCCCAGGTGATTCTAATGTGCAGCTGAAGTAGCAGAGTTCTGCTTTAAAGTGATATGTTCTAAATATCTTCTGCAGCTTCTACACCTGTCCTTCCCTGTATCTTCATATGCTCATCTTGTTCTCTCCAGAACCATGTGTAACACTTAGAGGACAGTAGCTGTTTAAGAAATGTTTGATGAATGAATAATACTGGGCCTTGACTGTACTCCAGGTCAACCACCCCAGTGTGCTGGGACTGAGGACCTGCACAGGACATGAAACTTTCAGTGCTAAAATCAAGACTGTCCCCGGCAAACTGGGACAGCTGGTCACCCCAGTCCCATGTGCTATGCTAAACACATTGAAGGATTATCTCCTTAATCCTAACAACAACCCTACGGGGTGGATACTATTATCATCTCCATATTACAGAAGAGGAAACGGAAGAACAGAAGTATCAAGTAAGTTTCCGTAACATAAGAAATAAGTTGTAGACCTGAGATTAGACTCTAGACAGTCTGAATCCAGAGCCCATGTACCTAATCATTATCCTATATTTCCTTCCAGGAAAGCTGTGGGTTTTTCTGTGCGGTTTGTTTGTTGCTTTAATGTGTATCTCCCATTGTACTATTTGGGTAAGTAATCCCTGGAAACGAAAAGGTTCCTTGCTCCTTGCACAGGGCTGTTCTCCAGTGTGAACATTTCCAAGTCTCAGGACAAAAGCTGAGCCTGGGGAAGGAGAAAGCAAAGTGTGAAGCTGGAGAGAGGGGCGAGTACCCCCTGCCACAGGAGCCTCAGTACACACAGGTGTGTGTGTTCTTTGCTCCAGGTGTTCCGGGAGCCCAGCACAGCCTGACCATGCAGAACTGGCTTGTCCTCCTGGCTGGAGCCCCCGATGCTGAGTAGGGGACGAGGAGCAGACCCCCCATAGACTTCTCCACCAAAGGAGGAAGCCTCCAAGAAAGGTACCCAAGTATGTGTGCAGTGTGGGCACGTGTGAGTAGCACTGCCCATCGTGCAATTGTTTTCTTTATGTAAATATGCACAATCACAAGTAGAGGAGGTGTCTGAACATTACTAAACACACAGAGAACAGCCTGAAGTCAGCCCTTCACCTCAGATCCTGTAGGTGACCAAAATGCCTTCCAACATTATTTCAATATTTTGGTAAAATTTTATCAGCCCTTTTTTTTAAAAAAAAAACAAAAACTAAAGAACAGAAGTGTGCCAGAGAACTTAGAATGCTAAAAGTCTAGTTAAAACCTAGTAGTTCATTTTATCACATAAAGTCCCATTATAAACCTGGAGACACAAGAGGATTCCAGACCTTTTTTTTTTTTTTTTTTTTTTAATGAGCTTGCACTATGGAAAATGGTTTGGTGGTTCCTCAAACAGTTAAACATAGAAATATCATATGCTCCAGCAATTCCACTTCTAGCTATGTACCCCAAAGAACTGAAAACAGGAACTTGAACACTTGTACACTGATATGTTCATAGCAGCGTTATTCACAAAAGGTGGAAGCAGCCCAAGTGTCCACTGAGAGATGACCAGATAAGCAAAATGTGTTTATATATATAATGGAATATTTTTCAGCTGTAAAAAGGAATGGAGTTCTGATTTATGTGACAACATGGAAGAACCCTGAAATCATTCTGTTGACTGAAATAAGGAAGACACAAAAGGACAAATATTGTATGATTCCACTTACATGAAATATCTAGAAGAAGCAAACTCATAGAGACAGAAAGTACGTCAGAGGTCACCAAGGGCTGGGGGGAGGAGAAGAACGGAGAGTTACTGCTTAATGGGTATAGTTTCTCTTTGGGGTGACAAAGTTTGGTAATGGATTGTGGTGATGGCTACCCAAATTGTGAATATAACTAATACCACTGAGCTGTACACTTAAAAATGGTTCAGATGGGAAATTTTGTGTTATATATTTATTACCACAATGAAATAAGAAAGGCAGGGTGCTCCTGTAACCTTTGGCCATCCCCTAAGGACCACAGGACTCTGCCCACCACCATCTTCCAACCAACCGACCATGATTGGAGGCAAGACTGGTGTCTACTTTTCATCTGCCGAAGGAATATCAAAACTCAGCAGAAAGGTCTTCAGTGGCTCAAGGATTGCAATGCGAAAAGGAGAGGAGGTACCTGAAGGGAGCTTCTCTGCAGAATCGCTCCCAGAATCGCTGCTGTTCCCCATCAAAGGCCGTGCACCGCTGGCGGAGCAGGGTCACTTCGTTCGCCTGCAGCGGGGCCACCTGCTGCCTCACGGTGATGGCCGTCTTCTTGATGTTGTTCCATTTCTCGGGCAGCTCCTGCAGAGGAGACCACCATGTGGTCAGACTCACATTACGCTCCCATCTCCCCGCAGTTCTGAAGTGGGACAGTGCCTGGGTGTCTCTGTCTAGGCTACAAGGTTGTACTGTGATGTGGGGTTGTCATTTGCTCATTCTCTGTAACCGCCCCACTTCTTTTCTCCCTGGTTACTTGCTCTCCCAACTATCACCTACATCAGACTGAACACTATCCTTTTGCCCTTAACCTCTATTCCAGTGGCCCTGGCCCTTTTCCATATTCTTCAAGAGTGTCCACTCTCTTTTATGCCCCACATTTTCTCCTAGACCATCTTAACATCTCCCAGATCTGCTTTTATTTTTCTCCAAATCAAAAAGTTGATTCATCCATAATTCTCTCAAATCTCTCCAGCATTACATTCTCTTGTAGTTATTTAGTTTCCAAAAAGTGCTAGATATTACACATACAGTACACACACAGTTCTGAAACATGGACTTTGGTCATCACCCACCAAGTTATCTGTTTTTCATTTACTTCAACCCATCCCACCCCACCCTGAAATCCTTAAACTTTCCCTCTATTTCCTTTGTAAGAAAACATAAACTTCCCACTGACCTCCAGCTGCTTAAACACTGTTTCTGGCAATTCTTGCTCATAGGCCTTCAGCAACTCAAGGGTTTGCTTTAAGGGCTCAAACATCTCATCCGTGCTGCTCTGACGTTCTTTAAGAGCCAGAAGGTGTCCCATTATCTCAACCAATCCTTTGAAATCTCCTTTTTCGACTTTCTTGAGCAAGCCACCTTCACTGTTTTTTATAAAAACTTCAAGGTCAGCCAAGCTAAACAAAACAGAACATGAGCTCTCTTTCCACTCCTCAAAAGGCAGCTTTATTTATTTCCTCAACAATAACAGGTATTATTACAGAAAACTTACCATGTGCCAAGCACTTTGCTTAGCACTCTGCACAGACTATACCTGATGCTAAGGAAGCGACCCTCTTCAGACGTGCCAAGGTCACGAAAGACGGACTAAGGAGTTGTTCCACAAAGAAAGAGACTAAGGAGACATGATACATAAATGCAGTATATGATTCTGAATTGGATCTTGGACCAGAAAGGGGCATTAATGGGACCACTGGTGAAATTTAAATAAGATTTTTAGATTAAATAATAGTTTTGTTTCAATGTTAACATCTTGGTTTTGATAATTATACCATGGTCGAGCAACATTCTAACATTTGGGAAAACTGTGTGAAAGGTAGAAGGAAACTCTGTGTCATTTTTGCAAGTTGTTTTGTAAGTCTAAAATTATTTCAATATGAAAATTAAAAAAAATAAAATAAAAATAAGAAAAATATGGCCTTTAAAGACACACATGTTCTTGGGTTTGATTTTGACACTTACTAAACATGTGACTGTGGCCAAGTCATTTAACATCTTTGAGCCTCAATTTCCTCACCTACAAGACTGGAACAATAACTTCTGTCTCACTGGTTATTGTGAGGGTTAAATGTGATTCATCTTTTAAACATGAAATTTTATTGAGCATTTATTATGAGCCCCCAAACTTGCAGGACCTGAGGGTGGAATGATAAATAAGATGAACAAAGATTCTGCCCTTACAAAGTTTTATGTTCTAGTGGAAAAAATAAATAGCAAATGAACTAAATCTATTGTATAATTTCACATAATAATAAATGTTATAAAATAAATAATGATAAGGAGATAAGAGGGGAAGGACAGACCTAGTTTCTATGGTATCTGAGCAGAATCCTAAACAATGTGGAGGAGTAAATCACAGAAATAAATGGGGGAAGAACATTCCAAGTGGAGAGAACAACAAGAGCAAAGACTGTAAGGCTGGATCAAGTTGTTTGAAGAAAAAGTCAGGGTGGTAGAAGTATAATAGAAGAGGTCAGAGAATTAACAAGAAGCCAGATAATGTAGGGTTTTTTTGGCCATGGTAAAAAGGCCGGATTTTATTCTAAGTGTGAGAATTCTGGGTGAGAGAATGGCATGATTTAATATCCATTTTTGTAAATATTTGTAGCTGGAAGAAAACAGATTGTAGCAGGAGATAGTATTGATGGTGATGGTGATGGTGGCAGAGGTGGTGGACAGACAAGAACGGGACCCAGGAGGGCGGTTAGGGGGTATTATACTTTTCCAGATGACAGTAGATATTAGCTTTGACCTGGTCCTGGGCCTGGTATTCAAGATAATTTTTGCATGAACAGCCAATAGGAATCACTGATTGGCTGGGTGAGAAGTGTGAGGGAAAAACAGAAATCACAATGGATCCTGGCAACTGGTTAAATGGTGATGCCATTTAAAGATTGAAGAAGAGCTGGGGAAGGCTGTCTTTTTTTGGGTGGAGAGAGGAGTAGGTTTTAAGCATGTTAGGTTTGAGTTATCTCATTGACACTAGACACCTCAGGTATATTTATTATGGAATTGAATGTGAGCCTGAAGTTTCTGAGAGATATTGGGGCTGAAAATATAAATTTGGTAGTTATCAGCACACACATGTTTTTAAAGCCTTTGACTGGATATTGCCTGGAAAGTGAGTATAGATAGAGAAGGAAGTCCAGGATTGAGGTTTCAGGAATCCTAGCACTTGGAGACTTAGAAGAGATGAGTCCAACAGAGATCAAGAAGGCACAGTCAGTGTCATTGAAGGAAAATAAGAAAAGTGAAGTTTCCTGAAAGCCAAATGAAGAAACTCTTTGGGAAGGAGGGAGTGATCAGCTGAGAGGTACAAGTAAGATGAAGGCTGATAATCACCACTGTATTTGATCATACGGAAATCACTGCTGATCAGAATGATTCACTGCCAAGCACGATTTCAGTGTGGTGGTAAAATAAAAGCCTTACTGGAGAATAATTAGAGAATGGTGACTCGGGTTTCTAACTGTATGGTGTACATGATAACATGAATGACCCTTCTGACAAAACAACTAAAATACCTAACAAATAATAAACAAACAAACAAAAAACATTTAAAATGCATCACTCAGGTGGCATGAAATTAAGGTATCTTCAGAGGCTGAAAATGTAGTGAAAGCAAAATCTCTGGGTGATTAGCAAGATCCAATGTTGGCTTTCACATGATAGTTTAAAAAAGTACAATACCCATAACTGCCCTCCTGGCTCCCGTTCTTGTCTGTCCACCACCTCTGCCACCAGCATCATCACCAACAATGCTATCTCCTGCTACAATCTGTTGTCTTCCAGCTACAAATATTTACAAAAATGGATATTAAATCATGGATCAAAGATGTTAAATGACTTGGCCACAGTCACATGTTTAGTAAGTGTCGAAATCAAACCCTGGAGATCTTAAGGTTCCATTTTGATTGATTTATGGGATGTGGGAGGCAAATGATTAAGCCCAGGGTCCCACAAGGAGAGGAGTCTAATAGGAGGCTACATATAATGTCAGGGTACCATAAGGGTGAACAATAAATAAACATGCTGCACAGAAAGAGACAACATGGAAACATGTCTGTCTTGACCTTGGCAATGAGTGGACTACCACAGGTTGTAGTCCAGGTGATTTGGGGTTGGTAGGGTCCTTTGAAGATTGGCCTTTCTGGAGGAATACAAATCAATTCCAACCCTCAAAGGGTTCCCACAGATAAAATTCTAAGAACATGATTAATTTTTAAAAAAATCACGAGATACACAAGGAAAGAAGTCACCATAAGAGGGAGCCAACAAAAAGAGCAAAATTAGAACCTCAAAGATTTTAGAAATTGGAATTCATATGCAGAATATAAGTTATATTTAATATGTTCAAAGGGCAAAAAAATCCTGTTTAGGTGACTTATTGCATTATTTCTTTCCCACATAGTGGTAGCAAATCCCTTCTCTGCAGTTTCTGGGACATCAATTTGAGACCAACTAGGAAAAGAACATCTTACTATATCAGTTTATACAGAAATGCTATTTTAGGAGTCAGTTTTCAAAAGCATAGATAGGTGACGTCATAAACATGGTGATGTAAAACAGCTACCGGAAACCTCTCCTCAGAGATTCAGCAAAACAAAAACAAAAAAAAAGGACAATTATCACTTGTTCCGAACTCTGGAGGAACGTAAAGACTGGAGAAGGATCCCACAAAAGCTGAATCAAAGAAAGAGAAAAATACCAGGTAGGAGACTTCTGTCCTGACCAGTTCTCTCCCCTCCCCCTCACTCTGCCCACGCAGCTCAGGAAGTGCCCAGAGGCAGCAGGTGGGGGCTCTCTCCCACCTCCCACCAGGGACAGACTATAAAATCTCTCACAGCAGTGAGACAGATCCCACCTATATCCAGACACAGAGAACCAAACCCACAGGGACCCACAGCAGGACTTAAGCCACTGAGGAGGGAGGAATATAAAAGGGCAACAAAGAAGAGTTTCCAAAATGGAGGATTAAGGAGGGAATGACAGACTCTTCCTCAAAAGCAGCAAGTAGCCAAGCAGAAACTGCCCAAATCAACCATTTGGGGATCCAGGGGACTGAGGAGGACATCTCAAGGCCCAGGTCTGTGAGGGACAGAGTCGGAAAACATGGACAGAGGCTGTGTTTCCAGCCTGGAGTCCTGGTGCTCATACCCACCCTTGAGGGAAACAGCAGCTGGAGCCCAATCCTTGACTGGGGGGTGGCTGTGGACTGGGGTGGCTCAGGGAATCCTCCACCACAAGTACAGTGTGGGTTACAGCCCAACACTGAGCCAGATTTTGGTGGAGAAGGGAGGGCACAGCAGCCCCACAGTTTCAGCCCCACCCGGTCAGAGGCTGCCAGGCTCCAGGAGGTAATTCAGCCCTACCTGGTCAGACTGCTGGACTCCAAGGAGGTAATTCAGCCCCACCCAGTCAGATGCTGCCAGGCTCCAGGAGGTAATTCAGCCCTACCTGGGCAGGCTGCTGGGTTCCAAGGAGGTAATTCAGCCTCACCCAGTCAGATGCTGCCAGGCTCCAGGAGGTAATTCAGCCCTACCTGGTCAGACTGCTGGGCTCCAAGGAGGTAATTCAGCCCCACCCAGTCAGATGCTGCCAGGCTCCAGGAAGTAAACAGCTTCTGAGGACAATTAAGACACCAAACAGCGCCATCTGCTGGGCATGTTGGAAAGTGCAGAGGAAAATTGCAGGGCTTTTCACAGCCTCTCCAGATCCTATCTCAGGCCCATCAGAGCTGGTCCACACCCCTTGCATGGGTACTCAGCCTGTTTTGTTTTGCTGAGAAACACGGACGGCTCTACTGTCAAAGAAGTACCCTAATACAAACCCAGGTAACAACTAAATCCTAGACAAGAGGGAGAAATTGACCTTCAGACTAGATCGATCAAGATATTCATATGACTAGATGACCAGATAGCAGTAAAAAATCAAAAGTCATAATAAAACTCAAGAAGAAATGGCCCAGTCAAAGGAACAGATGAAAAAAGTAGGAGGAGACACAGAATCTGAAACAACTAATCAAAGATGTGCAAACAAATCTCCTGAATCAATTCAAAGATGAAGGAAAGGATGTATAAAGAGATAAAGGATATTAAGAAGACAGTAGAAGAGCATTAAGAAGAATTTGAAAGAATACATACAAAAATAACAGACATTATGGAAATAAAAGACTCTGTAGATGAAATTAAAAATATATGGAGATATACATCAGCAGATTTGAAGAGGCAGAAGGTAGAATCAGCAGAGTTGAAGATAGGTTAACCAAATTTGAACAGACAAAAGAACAAATGGAGAAAACATTGGAAAAAATTTGAGCAAATTGAAGAATCCCAACATACTCCAAACAGAATAAATCCAAATAGATCCATTCCAAGACACATAGTAATCAAACTGTCAAATGCTGAAGAGAAGGAGAAAATTCTGTAAGCAGCAAGAGAAAAGTGATTCACTACATACAAGGGAAGCCAAGTAAGACTAAGTACTGACTTCTCATCAGATACCATGGAGGTGAGAAGGCAGTGGTATGATATGTTTAGGACACTGAAAGAGAAAAATTACCAGCCAAGAATTCTCTATCCAGCAAAGATGTCCTTCAAAAATGAGGGAGAGTTTAAAATATTCACAGATAAACAGAAACTGAGAGAGTCTGTTAATGAGACTGGCCCTACAAAAACTACTAAAGGGAGTTCTGTCAGCTGAAAAGAAAAGACAGCAGAGAGAGGTCTGGAGGAGGGTACAGAACTGAAGAGTATTTGTAAGGGTAACTTAAAGGATAAAAAGAGAGAGAGAGAAAAAATATATCTGACAAAAACCAAAGGATAAGATGGTTTAATTAAGAACTGCCTTTACAGTAATAACTTTGAATATTAATGGATTAAACTCCCCAACCAAAAGACAAAGATTGGCAGAATGGATTAAAAAATATGATCCATCTATTTGCTGTTTACAACAGACTCATCTTAGACTCAAAGATACAAACAGGTTGAAAGTGAAAAGATGGAAAAAAGATATTCCTTGCAAGTAGTAACAAAAAAAAGGTGGGGTGGCTGTACTAATATCAGACAAAATAGACTTTAAATGCAAAAATGTTATGAGATAAGGAAGGACATTGCATATTATTAAAAGGGGCAATTCACCAAGATGAAATAATAGTCATAAATACCTATGCTCCCAATCAAGGTGCCCCAAAGTACATATGGCAAACACTGGCAAAACTGAAGGGATTAATAGACAATTCTACCATAAAAGTGGGAGACTTCAACACACCACTCTGTCCAATAGATAGAGCATCTAAACAGAGGATCAATAAAGAAACAGAGAACCTAAATAATGTGATAAACGAACTAGTCCTAACAGACACATATAAAACATTGTGCCCCCAAACACCAAGATATACATTCTTCTCAAGTGCTTGTGGAACATTCTCCAGGATAGACCATAAGCTGGAGTACAGAACAGGTCTTAATAAATTTAAAAAGACTGAAAGTATCCAAAGCATTTTCTCTGATAATAATGGAATGAAGCTGAAAATCAATAACAAATGGAGAAATGGAAAATACACAAATACATGGAGGTTAAACAACACGCTGTTAAACAACAATGGGTCAAAGAAGACATTGCAAGAGAAATCAGCAAATATCTCAAGACAAATGACAACAAGAACACAACATATCAAAACTTACAGGATGCAGCAAAGGTATTGAATGATGGATTCAGAGACGTGACACAACTTATTGTGGTGGATAACATGAAAATTAAGGCCTGTGATGACACTATTTTGTGAAGGGAAACATAGAAAAGGCTTTTAATATGTGTCCTAGCAAGCAAAAATGAGCACACTGTACTAGACTAGCAAGTGATTCCTGAAGAAAAAAGGTAATAATTTTTGAAGGCCTTTACATCACCTTTAATACATGGTATGAAGAAACAAATCATTTTTAAGTTGACAGGTCAAAAGATGACTTAAGATCATCCTCTAATAAACATATTCTAAAACTGTAAACATGAATAAATAAAAGAAAAGCTGTAAGATTTGAGCAAGGAATGACAGTATAAAAATAAGCAGCAAGCAAATCTGTAAAATAATCAAGAAGATGTGTAAGTGAAAAATGAAATTAAAATTAAAAGCTTGGTGAATTATTTAAACAGGAGATTGGACAAATCTGAAAGAGAGAATTAGAATGCTGTATGATAGAAATAGAGAGGTTATGCAAACTGCAGTGCACAAAGACCAAAAAAAGGGGAAAAAAAGAGGAGTTTTTAAAAGATGTGGAAGATAGCGAGAAGATCTGCTCACAGATCTGCCATAAGTGTTCTAGAAGGAGATATCAGAGAGACTAGATAAGAGACAATATTTGAGATCATGGCTAGAATTTTCTTGAATTCCTGAAAGACACCAAATATAACATCAAGAAAGTCCAACAAATTCCAAATGGGATCAGTATAAAGAAATCCTCACATATATATTCATTAAGAAACTGCATATTACCAAAAAGTAAAAAAAAAAAATCTTAAAATTTGCTTCAAAAGAAAGATTTCTACAAAACAGAACAATTAGACTGACTGCTGACTACTTAGTAGTAGCAATGGGAGCCAAGACACAGTGGAATAATATATTTAAAAGATTCAGAGAAAATATCTGTTATCCTAGAATTCTCTCTTCAACAAAATCATTTTTTTTCAAGAAAAAGGGCAAAATAAAGAAATTTTCAGACAAAGACAGAATGAGAGGGTCCCACAAACAGACCCTTTCTAAAGGAAACACTAATGGCTAGACCTCAGGAAGAAGGTGTATAATGTAGAAAGGGATAATGAACAAAAATATTGCTGAATATGTGGGTAAATTTAAATATATGTTGGGTATATAAAAATAAAAATAAGGTACAATTTATAGCATTTAAATAAACAAGAGAGAACAAATCTCAATTATTAGGAATGATAGAATATAATTCAATGGGGGAACAATTGAGATCAAAGCATTCTAAGGTCTTACACTGGTTGTCAGGTAAGTAAAAACACCAATACATTTATTTTTTAAAGGATGCTTGTCAAAAAGCTGTTGTAACCACTAGAACAGTAGAACTAGATAGTACAACATCTAAACTAGCAGAGAGGGAAAAAAAAATTCACCAAAGGTAGGCAAGAAAGTAGAGGGATAAAGGGAAAAGAAGAACAAATTCAAAGTACACAATAAAATGGCAAAAATGAATCCAAACATAGCACAATAAATATTAATGAATGAAACTCTCCAGCTAAAAGATAAATATTGTTAAACTGGGTAAAAATAATTAAGTTCTATGCAGATTATAAAAGTCTTTCCTAATAAGGACACAGAAAGGTTGAAATTAAAAGGATTAAAAAAATGCGAAGAAAATATCCTACAAAAGAAAATTGGTTTAGCTATATTAATTTAAGACAAACCAGAATTTACTACAAGAACTATAACTAGCCTTAAAGAAGGTCATTAATATTTGGTAAAAAGGATCAATTTTCCAGGAAGATATAAAAAGTCAAACTCTGTTTGCCCATTATAACATTAACTTTTAAATATACGAAACAAAAAGTGGCAGAATTACAAGAAGAAATTGAAAGTCCACCATCAAGGGAGAAGATTTGTAACAAAATTATATTAGAGATTGATAAATTAAGCAAACTAAACAAAGTCAGTGAAGATACAGCAGATTTAACACAATTTACAAACTTGATTAAATAGGCATATACAGATCATTACACTCAGCAAAAACAGACCGTGGTGTAGTGTACAAATCCAATAAATTTCAAAAGCTGGTTTTTACATAGCTCACATTCTTTGATCACAATGCAATTAAATTAGAAATTAATAATAGAAATGTAACTAGAAAAATCCTGTGTTTGGAAATTTTTAAAAGCTAAACAAATCATAATGGATATTAAAAGATATTTAGAACTAAATGATAATGAAGATACTATATACTATAGTATTGTGGGATTTAGGAAAATTATACTTAGAAGGAAATTTATAATTTTAAATGTTAAAATTAAAAAGATAAAGAGGTTAAAATTAATAAGTAAAGCACCCCTCTTAAATTAGCATAAGAACAGCAGATTAAATCCAAAGAAAGAAGAAAGGTAATAATAAACATAAAAGAATAAATTATTGAAATCAAGATTAAACTATAATAAAGAAGGTCACAAGATTGTTCTGTGTTTAAGTGTCTGGCTAGAAATATCAAGAAAAGAAGCCAAAAAGTACAACTAAAAGTTAACAGAAATGTGAAGGAGGACATAATCACAGACTTACCACAGATTAAACAGGTAAGAGAGTATTAAAAATTTTATGATAATAATTTGAAGATTTACATGAAATGGATAAATTCCTAGAAAAAGGTGACTTACTAAAGTAACTCATCAAGGATTAGAAAACCTTAATCTCCCTATAACCATTAAAGAAATTGTGGGTAAAATTCCTCCCAGAGAAAAAAATACCAAGCCCAGATGACTCAATAGGAGATTTAAATCAGACTTTCAAGGCTCAGAGAATTCCAATCTTATGTCAACTCTTCCAGAGAATAAACAATAAGGATAACTTCCTAACCCACTTGATGAAACTAGCAAAAACATGATACCCAAATTAGACAAAGATAGTATAAGGCTAGTCTTCCCGAACAGAAATGCAGCAATGCTGAACAAAACATATGCAAATGAAATCAAGTAATATATATAGTATAAAAGACAATATTCATATTGGGTTTATCTCAGTTTAATATTAGAAATCAAATATATACTCACCATTTTAACATCTTGAGGAGAGAAACAAAATTATTTTAACTGAAGTACAAAAAGCATGTGCTAAAATTTAACATTTATTTATGCTAAACCTCTTAGCAAATTGGGAATAGAAGGGAACTTCTTTAATCAGATAAAGAGCATCCACAGAAATTCACAACAAATATTATACTGAATAATGAAATGTTGAAAGTGTGCCTTTTATTATTAGGAACAAGACAAGTATATCTGCCGTCACCACTTCTATTCAATGTTATATTAGAAGTCCTAGCCAGTGTGGTAAAATAAGAAATATAAATAAAATGCATAAAGACTGAGAAGGAAGAATTAAAGCTATCACAATGTGTAGATGACAACTATGTAACACGGCAAACCAAAAGGAGTATACAAAAAAATTATTAGAATTAATAAAATAAGTAAACTTAGCAGAGTTGCTGAATCCACCAAATCAATATACAAAAATTAATTCCACTTCCACAGAAAATATGATTTTAAAATATTATTTATACTAGGAACCAAAACATAAAGCACCAAGGGATAAATCTTAACAAAATCATGCAAATTATTTTAAAGGTAATGATTAAAAAATTTCATTGAAAGATAAAAAAGACAAATGGAAAGATAACACGTTCTTAGATAAGAAATCTCAATACCATAAAGACGTCAAATCTCCCTCTACTGATCTATAGTCACTACAAATAGTCAATATCCCAACAGATTTTTTTTCTTCTGTAAGTTGACTTTACAATATGCATGAAAAAGCAAGGGACTAGGAATTGTCGAGACATTGTGCAGGTAAAGGAACAGGGCGGGGACTTGCCCTGCCAAGTATCAAGACTTACTACAAAGCTATAGAAATTAGAAACTGCATGATATTAATGCAGTGATAGACAAGGGATTATTTGCATGTGAAAGATAAAATTATAAAACTTTTAGAAGAGAATCTAGGATGGCATCATTAGAATCTCAGGGCTAGAATGGATTTATTTAACAAGGAAAAAAAAAAAAGCCCAACATAAGGAAAATGATCAACACATTTGACTACATTAAACTTAAAAAACGATTCATCAAAGTACACATAAATGGAGTGAAGAGACAGGCCACAACATGGGAGACTATATTTGTAATACACACACAACTGGCAAAGGATTACATAGAGAATCTATTAGCAAGTCCTAAGAATCCAACAGGGAAAAAAAACAGTCGGACAGAAAGATGGGCAAGAGATATGAATAGGCATTTCACAGATGCAGAAACACGAAGACTCAACAAAAATATGAAAAAATGAGCCACCTTATTAATAATCAGAGCAATACAAAATAGGTACCACAATCAGATAGATCCCACTAAACCACCTTCAGAGTGGCCAACTTTAAACAGTTTGTCAACACCGAGAGGTAATGAGGATGTGGAGCTACAGGAACTTTCACACACGACTCTAACTGCCTTGGAGAGAGTTTGGCACTATGTGTATACTCTCTGACCCAGCAATTTCACTCTTAGGTGTATATGCCAGAGGAATCCTTGTCCATGTACACAAAGGTATATGTATAGGGGTGCTCAGAACTGCACTGTTGATATTGGCAAAACCATCAAAAACAATGCAGATGTTCACTGACCATCAGATGGTTAGCTAAACTGTGATACATTCATACAATGGAATACTCTACAGCCGTGAAAATGAATGGACCACTGCCACACTCCCAACGTAGAGGAATCACAAACACAGTGCTTAATGAAAGAAACAAGTCTTGGAAGAATATATAGTATAAAATACTGTTTCATTTTTATCAAGTTCTTCAATGCAGTGTGTGTGTGTGTGCATGCACACACACACACACACAATAAGCCATAAATTACAGCCTGGGGAAGAATATATCACATTCAGAGTAGGGGTTACTTCTAGCAGGGAGGGAGAGGAATATGATATGACTGGGGATGCAAGAGTAAGGAAATTTTAAAATATAAGTAATGTTCTGTTTTTTAAGCTGGGCGATGCAATTACAAGTATTTAATATTATTCTTTAAATTGCAAAAATGCTATATTTCATAAAAAAAAAATTTGTAGAGAGAGTATGGGAGAAAAAGAAGAGAAGAAAGCAAGTATAGACTATAAAGGAGAGCACACAAAAATGATGCTGTAGCTGGGGCCATGTTCCTGCCTCCTCTTTAAGACAGCAGATGCTTATATGCTGCTGAGAACAAAGGAAAAAACTGATACATTGGGAGGCAGGAAATATTTAAGGAGTTGAGTCCTTGAATAAATAAGAGAGTAAAGAAGCAGGATTTAGAAGAACAGAGACAGCTCATCCACTGTCCAGGTTAGGTAGCTGAAGGTCTGGCTTCAAATGCAGATAGACTTACAGACGTGTTGGTGAAAAGCTGAGTTAGTTATGATTGCTTATAATTTCTCAGTGAGATAATAAGCAGTTCAGAGGGGCAGAGAAGATATTAACAGTTTAAACAGAGAGAGAAAAACTCAAGCCTGGGAGAACTGGAAAGCACCCAAATGGCATATGCATGCCGAGGGCCTGCCTGAATCTTATGTTCATAAAGTAAATGTGAGACCAGTTGGAAGAATGCTTTGTTTCCCCTCATGATGGGGGTCACTGATGGGAAAGGGAGACTGAGAGCTAGGTGATAACTCTGTAAAGACAGGAAGAATGATTAAATTTTGGTAGGTGACTGGTGCAAGGACAGTCTGATAGAATTTGCTTCGGTGGAGTTGGGGATTTTGAGGGAGGACAGAGACGAGATGGTCTGGAAGCAGCACTCAACCCCCCTCCATGCCCAGCAGTAAGAGGGACACAGAGAAAAGTAAGTCTCCACTTGGGGGAGCTGCAGGGAAGCAGCGCCCTCACGGGACAGACAGGTTGGAATTAGCTCAAAAAAATGATGGAGGAGGATGTGAGGAACATCAGGCATTTGCTGCTGCTGCTGATCCTGAATTCCCACAGAAACCTGGAGAGGATGGGGGTGAGAACAGAGTCAGATTAGGGGATGTAAAGAGCTGAATGGGGATGAGAGTTCAGATCGGAAAGAGGAATGGATTTCCAGCAGTGAATGAAGAATATTAGACAAGAGCTAAATGGGATTAATCCTGACCTATTAAGGGAAAGTGGAAATCACATCATTACAAGGCATACAGTGGACACTGAACCAATGGTTTTTATTACTTGTATTTCTCATTTACCTAAACCTCAAGAACGCAACGAAACAGTCTCCTAAGGTGTAACAAATGAACTAGGTTTATGGAATCACTGACTGTTAAAGCTGGGAGGTGAATTAAAGGAATCTGGCTGTACTTGTCTTCTTTTGGAGATAAGGAAGTGTGGGTTCAAGGACAAGAACTCATCCCATTAAACCAACAGTTCTGTCCTCTGAAGCTTTACCTGCTAGAGGTCCATGGCTGCTGCTACACCACCCCATGTCCTTGGGTTACCCAGAGCTCCCAATGGAGAAGGACCACCCCACCCAGTGCTACATCCAAGGGCATCCCTGTCGCCACCACACCCCCGTCAGCCCTTCGTCTTCTTGCCTCTCAGTTCCTCAGTGAGTACAAAGTTTTTTATGAATGTGGAAGACTGGCTTCTTCTTAAAGGACACCTGGGAAACCCTATTTAAAACATCCCCACAGTGCTTTTCTAGAGTGACGGAACATTGCCTTTGCAGAGTCTCTGGGAGTTGACATGTAGACATAAATCCTCGACTTCACCACTGTCTGCTTATAGTTCTGGGTCACTGAACAGTTCAGCTGCAGTATTAAATGAGAGCAGCCCCCATCTCAGGGAGGGTCAGGTCGGCTCCCCTGTGGAATCAGGGGGCACACCAAAGTATGAGAGCCGAATGGGGGGACAATGGCTCCCCAGGAGGATGCTAAGCCAGCCCCAGGACCATGGATTCTGATGGTGGACAAGGCCAGGGCAAAGTGACCAGAGGACTGTTGACCGACTTCATTATTCCCAGATGATCCTCTGGATTAGAGAGCTCAGTACTGGGCTGGAGAGTAGAAGTTCATGACACAACAGACAAAATTTCAGACCCAGCCTGCCACACAGGTAGAATGGCACAGATAGGCGTGGGAGACAGTGGGGATTTAGTGGCTTCCACATTGCACAGCTTGACAATCTGAGACAAGGAGTAAGTGGTAGAAATAAAATCTAAAAGGCCCATTAGACCCCCTCTGCTTCCCAGGCTTAAAGAGATTTCACAGTTAGATATGTGAAGGGAGGCTGGATGTGCTATTATTGTATCTAACATTATTTACCTCTCACTGAGTGACTTTCACACACTGGGCACCAAATGGAAAATAAAACAAAGAGACCTTATCTGGTGAGCAAAGGAAATAGTAGGACTAAATTTACTGGAGGTGTCAAGAAGCCTGGAAATCCTAGCCAGCTGCTTTAATTTTTAATTTAACCGACTACCCCTTTGGGGAAAAAATAGGAAGATCAAAAACATGGCGCTCCCAGCAGTCTGGGATGCTGGCAGAAAGATAATAACAATTGAATTACCTGTTACTGACATAGTCAACAAGGTGCTGTTTAAACATGAGGCTCCACTTCTTAATTATATTCAGTAGGGATGCTTTAAAGGGGCGCACATCGATTTTCATCCAGCCGTCAAACACCTTGATGGGCTCCAGCCTGCACACCTCCTCATAGAGCTTTTCATAGGAATCGATCTGGACTTTAAACTGCTGGAGGAGGGGAGGAGCCTCTGGGATGCCGTCTTCTACAGGGGCCTCAATCTCCTCCGGGGTAAGGACATGCCCATACAACAGAAACTGACCCAGAATCTCCTTCCGGTCCTCCACGTAGAGGTAGGAATATTGGCTGAAGGTGTTCCGATAGCCACAGCAGAGCACTGTCATCTTCTGAACCCTTTCCATGAGCATGCTCCGCATGCTTGCCAAATCAGCCATGCTGTCCATATCGACCTGGGGGAGCAAGACAGCAGCAGGCAGTGTTACACCAGTCCTTGGCATGAAGTTTTAGATTTGGTTGGAGGGTAGGATGGTTGCAAATCCAGTACCTGATAGTGAGGGGGGTGGTCTTGTGGGGAAAGCCGCTGCACCAGAGATGATATCCCAAAAATGCTGGTGACAAGACCCTCTATAAGGTCGTAAAAGCCCCCTTTCACTCCAGGCTCCAAAGAGGGATAGAAAACCAATTCTGGAGTAGCTAAGCTCAATTGTGCTTCAAATATCGGGGTGAGTCCTGCCTTACACTCTGAAAAAAGTAAAATAAACAAAGCAAAAAGCATGAGTAAAGGAGGCAAAGTACAACATGGTTTTAAAAGCACTCAGAGCATTTCATTACATTAGAGAAGCTGTTCCTGGACTGGAAAATGGAAATGCAAAATTTGCTAACACCCTAGAAAAGGTGAGAGTGAATGTCTTTTGGCGTTTCACAACAGGGGAGCCACTGACATTTTGGATAAGCCAGTTCTTATGCAAGACTGTCCTGGGCAATGAGGGATCTCTGCTTTCTTTGTCTTCAGGGAGCTCATCCCAGTGGCTGATCAACCCAAACCTTTCCACGTTTCCACACCCCTCCTGAGGGACTATACAGCCCCTGGTTGAGAAGAGGTTGGTTTTGCAAAGCCAGTTTCTTGGAAGCAGCAGATTTCTTTTGGGCACAAACTATACAATTACACTGGCAGCTACTAGGTGAGCAGAGGTGTGCTTGTCTGTGGTTGTGTGGGCATGAAAAACCAAGGTAAGCCACACTCCTGCCAGGGCTGCTCTTTTTCTGTAAAAAATAGAACTTATTTTAATTCTGCAGCACTATAGTCATAAAAAATCTTAAAAACAGCATAATTAACAAATCCCTGATTACTTGCTAGACTAACTTGCTTTGTTAAATTTAAATCAAAACACAACATGGAGCAAGATGTTCCAAATACAAGCTAAATGCTTAAACTTTTACCAATAACCGCTTATTTCACAATATCTTTTTTATTTGATTGTAGAAAGATTTAGGAGACTATTATGTGCTAGGTACTGTGGGTGTTGGCACCTACTCAGGGAAATCCATTATCCCCTTCTTCCCTAGAAACCAAGTTATAACTGGGCATGTGGCTGAGCTTCCCAGTCTTACTTGTGGTGAGGTGTGGAAATGGGATTCTCTCACCAGTGCAATGTGGGAAGAAGTGAGGTGTGCCACCTCTGGGCTGGGGTTCTTGAGACAGCAAATGGGTCTCCTCCGTGCATTCCCTTTTTCTCTTCCACCGCCTGGAGCCTAGAGGTGGCAGTGACCCAGCTCGCCCACAGAAATGAGGACAAGGCCCTAGAGAATGGTGGGGCCACAGGATGGAAGGACCCTGTCTGTCCAACCTGCAACACTCACCTTGAACTCTCACTTGGGGGACAGAATTCTTTGTCTGTTAAGCCCTATTATTGTTATCGATGGAGTTTTTATTACCATAGCTTAGCCATCTGCCCTACCTAAAAAACTGTGGGATCCTCAAAGAAATGTAAGAACAGGGCTCTTCCTTCAAAATTGTAGGGATGATATGCATGCGTTATTGGACTCAAAAGAGTCCCATCAAATCCATATTCAACTTAAGGGCATGCAAATTTACCAACAGCACAAAAAACCCATAATATTATGGCTTGCATATATATAGCCTCTTGATATACTCTGTGTAAGAAAGGAATAAGTTTCGTTTTCACATAGAGACAGCATGGAATAAGGGAAATGGAGGCAAAACCAGTTTAAACAAGCCCCAGACAAAGAGAAGAGAGAATCTGCCTGATGTAAAGAGATATGAGGTAGTATCAGAGGCGGGAACTCACAGCAAAAAAAAATAAAAATTTGGGGGGGATTGGCTAATCAGTTCAAAATCTCAATAATGAGCTAGTTGGCTCTCTGGGATTGGCTGTACAAATTAAAATCTCAAAAGATGAATTAGTGTTCTGGGATAAGCTGTAACCTCTGTAGTACCCAGTCAATGGGGAAACGGGAGGGACTTGCGAATTAGGAGTAGGAGATTTAAAGATCGCCATTCTCTTCCTCTGGGCGCCAGCCTTCCGTGTGTTTGGCTGGACGCCCCATCTTGCAAGATCGTAAATAAATTCTTTTCTCCTCCAGAACCGAGAGAGCGTTTATTTCCTTACAGGTACCGCTTTATTTCCGACACTCTGCATTACTCTATGCATTATATATTTATAAATTCATAGCTAGTGTTGCTTATAGGTTAAAGGATTTAAAGAATTTTCAAGAATATTTTGACTATATGAGATTTTTGTCCCATGTGCTGAAATGAAAACCTAATTCCTATGTTAGAAGCAATGCCACCATGATTACCATAAAAGGAAGATTGTCCTGGTTCCACAACTGTGGTACAAGTCAAGTCACTTTATGAGTTAAGAGGAGGCCAAACGTTTCTGGATAGAGTGTTGGCAGGATTTGGATTCTAAAAGATCACAGGGAGGCCTGCCCAAGTCATGGGGAAGGTATTGGCTTGACCCCACACCAGAAGGTAAGAAACAGAAGCTGGTCATGGAACAATAAAGCCATGTAGCTGGGCTATCACAAGGGGTCACTTTGATTTTCTTCTTCTCAGAAGCTACCCATTTTAGGTCCTGCACCCTCCCTCGGATAACCAGTGCCTTTTTAGTTTACTTGTTGCTCAGCCAGCTGCGAAGCCCACTGAAGGGAGAATCTGAAGAACCTCTTACAGTTTGAGGAAAATGCATTCCCCTGCCCTCCCATTTCCCTGAAGGGAGGCAACTTTGGTAATCTTGGAGAAACACTCCCAGCCCCTCCCACCTTTCCCTTGCTCCCACTCCGTCTTTCCCATGAGAGGATAAGGAGCGACTGAAGGCCCACCTATTGGAACTCTGCTTCTGGTTTGTTTCTTTGGGTTGGACTTGACATCTTAAACTCGCATCTCACTTTTATCCTCCGGCTTCAAAATATTCAACTCCGCTTTTCCATTTTGACTAAACCTTCTATATGGCCCTTGCTAAGCTCTTCAGAATCTACCAGAATGTGAAGTTTTCATTCAACTTTTTGTCCTGGACTCTCTTGCCCCTTCTATCACATAGCTAAGTTTAGCCCTTACTATATTATCTTTCAGTCGGTGCACCTCACCTCAGGTTACCCACCATAAATTCAGAGCCCTCAACTATCTTTTAACAGCTTCAAGGAATGCACGAACTTCTTAACATTTCCTTTCCTTCTGAAAGCTACCTCCTCCCCCTGCTTCTTTCTGACTCCCTTTCAAAGAGAAAAGAATTCTGTTCTTCCATTCAGCCTGGCTACAACGAACCTCCCTGCATTCTCAGAAGGCCACAGAGATAAAGTACTGGAAGCCCGAAGGCTCAACATGTCTCTCTCCCATGGCCATGTGTCAAGTCCACATGAAGCCACCATTGCTAATTATGCTTCCTGTTGCTCCAACTTAGTCCCTCCTCTCTACTGAGGCTTGACTGAGATTGAATTAGCTTTTGTGTTTTTGCTTTTGTGATGGTGTTCACTGTCTTACAGCCGGGTTTACCGCCTGCATTTTAAAGAGTCAGAAGTCTTTTCTCTTTCAACGATTTAGAAACTCAATACCTTTGCTATTGTACAGGGTATCATTCACAAAAAGTCTTTTTCTTATATAGGCACAATGTTTTGGGAAAAATCACAGAGCCCTCAATTTCATTTTGATTTTACTCAACAGATGCTGGTACTGTTATTTTTCCCATTTCCATAAGCTGGTAAGTACCAGTATTTTCCAGGAGATACTCGAGGGAGCACTCAATGGCAAGAAAGAATCCATCCAGTAACATATCATCAAGGTAGTTAACATAAGTTTTCCAGATGGTGGATGTTGGGTCTGCTGAAAACAAATCCAAGTTTTCCTACAAAAGGAAAAAGAAAGGATGTAAACCGTGTTTAATAAAATGAAAGAACTGGTGGAGTCATCATTAATAGGAATGCAAACAACATAAGGAGGGAAAAATTATTCTTGTGAAGAATTTGCTACTACATGTGTATATGGGGTCCCATCTTGTCTTTGAAGAAGGAGACTGGGGACTGGCCACCTTCTTAGGAGGATGCCGTCAGACACAGCATGTGTGCTTCATAAATGCTGGTCGATGGGCTGTGAAGGAAGTGGCACCAAAGCAGAAATTAGGATAAGCAGAGGAAGGACTATTGAGGGTAGAGGGAACTATGATTCAGGGTTTCTAAGAAATTTGGGGTTCATGGAGGTAAAGCATTTTCTGAATAATCCTCAGAGGTGAGCTGGAGTGTTTGGTTGTTGGCATTTAATAGTAACTAAAATAGAAAACATTAACTCATACATAAACAAATGCATTCTCTCTCTTTCTTCCTCTCTTTCTGTCTGCTGCTCCCTTTTCCTCTTTACTTTTCTTTGACTTGATATAGTCCCTGATTTGAAGCCCAAGCATCACCAGTGTAACAGGGTTTGGGCTTCTAGGAGAAGGAGACTAAATACTAACTTACGGCAAGTACAGACATTCCATTTACTCATCATCATTTTCATTCCTGAGACTTTTTAAAGCAACTTTCCATTTATCTTGTACCCTCAAGGAAAGTAGAAACTTGTAGAAGTAACTTTTCTAGATAACACACACTTATCCCTCTAGGAAACACTGTTATGTTGTAAATAGTGCCACTGGATTTAAACAATATTTCCTACCTTATAGTAACAAAACTGTAAAAATGCTAAAATGCATTACCTGGTCCTTTCCTTCTTATGTAGGCTTAAGATTTGATTAATACTTAAAGTCCACCATTATGAAAATCACCCACACAGTGAAAATATAGAGCTGTTCTCTGGTCTTATTAAGATTTGTATGCCTGTTTGCCTCTACAATAAATAACTTTTGGGTTTTATGACTGCTTTGTATAGTTTTTCTATCTCCACCCTATTCTCAAGCTATCAAGACAGCTGTCTATACCTTCCATGTTCATTTACTACTTCAAATCTGCTGTGTCCTAAGGAACAAACTGGTTGGAATTATCTGCGATGTAAAAATAAATAGCTCGGGTTTCTGATTCTAGCCAATATAGAGTAATGACTTACCCTTCTGCCAGAAATAGCTATAGAACTGGATAAAATATATAAATTAATTGCTTGGGGCAAATGGATAACAGGCAGCACAGAGATGTGATCACTGACAGAAGGCAAATACTAAAGGTGAGCTTCAAAACCACATGGCTTTCTACCTGGGCACAGGGAAGGGGAGCCCAATCAAAGCAACAGTCCTTCTGGACAGAGAAGACAGAAATTGTGGGGTTTGGGGAAACTGAGGTGGCTAGGTCTTCTTGAGTCTTTGACAAAGTATCAAGCTATACATGTGTAGAGCAAGATTCTGCAAGACCCAGAGAGAACAGCTGCTGGAGTGCTTTGAGCTCAATAGGGATTTTGTAGTTTACATAGTGCTGGAAGATGTTAGCTTCTGATCACAAATAATGGAAAGACCTTGCTAACAACGCAGGAATTCAGTTGAGACCCCAGAAGTGCCATGCTTTAGGATTAGAGCTGCTCTATTCTGGCATAAGGACTCTTTAAGCTTAATGGGGAATCTGCAGGATTAAACTTATCCACCAGTAAATTAACTGCCTGCCAAAACAAAACACTCTTTAAAGGAAATAACATCCAGATTCTCAAGAAGCATTCAACATGCCTAGCACACACACACAAAATTACTAGACATGCAATGAAGCAGAACAATGTGACATTTAACCAAGAGAGAAACGGTCACTAAAAACATTCAGAAAACAGTATGGGTAGTGTGCCGGTTTGTATAATTATGTCACCCAGAAAAAGCCATATTCTTTAACCCATTCTTTTGGGGGCAGATGTATTAGTGTGGATTGGGTTGGAACCTATTGTTTCAGTGTCCATGGAGATGTGACCCACCCAACTGTAGGTGATAACTCTGGACAATTTCCATGGAGGTGTGGCCCTGCCCATTCAGCATGGGCCTTGTTTAGCTTACTGGAGCACTACATAAGGTCAGACATAGCTAGCTGGAGCTGAGGCAGACATTTTGAAGATGGCCACTGGAAGCTGATGCAAACATTTTGGAGAACGCCATTTTGAAATGCAACCTAGGAGCAAGCAGATGCCAGCCACATGCCTTCCCAGCTAACAGAGATTTTCTGGATGCCAATGGCCTTTCTCCAGTGAAGGTACCCTTTGTTGATGGACACTTTATGGCCTTAACACCATAACTGTATAACCAAATAAACCCCCTTTATAAAAGCCAATCCATTTCTGGTGTTTTGCATTCCGGCAGCATTAGCAAACCAGAACGGGAAGGTTCCTCATTTCATAGCTGTCATATTAAGCCTAGAATGCCTAGCTTCTAGACTTATTTTATTTGAGATGAACTGTGTTACGAGTTCTACACTAAAAACTACAAAACCTTGCAGAGAGAAATTAGAGAGACCTAAATAAGTGGAAAGACATGCCATGTTCATGGATTGCTATATTTAATATTGTTAAGATCTTTATCTTCCCCAGATTTAATGCAATCCCAATCAAAATCACACTTTGCTTTTTCTAGAAACTGACAAGCTGAATCTAAAACTTAGGTGGATGTGCAAAGAACCTAGAATAGCTAAAACAATCTTGAAAAAGAGAAACTAAGTTGGGAGACTTATAGTACCTGATTTCAAGATTTATTAACAAAGTTACAATAATCAAGAGAGCATGGTAATGGCAAGATAGATCAATAGACAAATGGAACAAAATAAAAAGTCTGTAAATAGATTCACATTTCTAGAGTTAATTGATTTTCAACAAAGGCACCAAAACAATTCAACAGAGAAAAGTCTTTAAAATATGACATTTGAAAAACTGAATGTAAAGCAATGAACTCAATCTCTGTATCACCTCCTAAACAAAATAATTCAAGACAGATTGCAGACGTAACTGTAAAAGCTAAAATTATAAAGCTTCCAAAACAAAATATAGAGTATCTTTGCAATCTTGAGGTAAGCAAAGTTTCCTAGATAGCATTTAAAAACACAAACCTTAACAGGAAAAAAGATGAAGTTGCCTACACCAAAATTTAAAACTGCTTCTCTTCAAAATTTACCATTAAGACGATTAATAGATAAGTCACAGACTTGGAGAAAATATTCCCAGTACACATACCTGACAAAGGACCTATATCCAGAAGACATAAAGAACTTCTAGAACCTAACACAGAGACAAACAACCTAATTTAAAAACTGGCAAAAGACTCAAAAGCACACTTGATAAACAAAGACACACAATTGGCCAATAAACACATGAAAAAGTTCTCAACAGAATAAGCTGTCAGAAAAATACAAATTAAAACCTCAATGTAAACACACACACACACACACACACACACACACACACACATTTGAATAGAAAATGACCAAAAGGAAATATTCCATTCATTCATTCAACACATTCAACATGTATTTATTGAGAATCTACTAGGTGTCACTAATAAGCAAAAAAAAAAGAGAGAGACAAAAACCCCTTCCATTCTTGGAGCTTCTGTTCAATGGTTTTCATGAAAAATATTTAAATTACCAAAATATGAATATTATTCAAGGCCTAATTACTAATTGTTCAGTGTCTGGCCTAAGGGGCCCTCCTGACTAAAATGGAGGTTGTATAGTGTGTTGGATAAATGCTCTGCCTCAAATTTATCTGGGGGTTTGAGGCAGTGAATTTAATTCCTCTCTGCCTTGCTTTCCTCAGCAAAAAAGTAGGAATGAGAGTGCCTATAATTTTATAAGAATTAAATTAACTAACACCTAGAACGTTACTAGGCATGTGGTAGATGGTAAATAAATGTAACTTACTATTATTGTGTTGTAATAAGAATTTTTATTAAAATGCCTGGACTTTTAAAGCAACTTCTGTGACAAGTATTTTGGCTTAAGACCATTTTGGTTATTTCTTGTTGACCACTGGACAACTAAAATGTTATAGTATGTATTTTTTTCCAGGTTACTGTGTTTGCTCACTGATTAGGCAATTTATTAACCAAATGTTCTCTCATTCTGACTTTCAAGAGAATAGTTTTGAGCATTGTCATTACATAGATATAGATAGATGACAAATAGATTCTATAGAAAATGATGATAATGGTCAATCGATCAATGGACAGTGGATAGATAGTATAGATAAATAGAAAGGTAGGCAGGTAGGTAGATTGAGGATGGATAGATAGATAGATAGATAGACAGACAGATAGATAAACAAATTTTAAACCTTTAAAATCTTGAATAGTTTCTTATCCTGGCCTACTGATTTTCTTCTAATGACAGCTACTATATCTTGCATTTTTATGATATTCAGTAAAGCACCTAGGGCAGTTTTTGAAATTCTGCTGATGGTGGATGGATGGTTGGGTTCTAGGATGGATGGCTGGCTGGCTGAAAGATGAATGAAAGATGGATAAAAAAAAATGGATGTTTGGGCTCCACACTAGGTCTACTGAATTACTGGATATGGGACCAGAGGAGGTTAAAAATAAATCAAGTTGAAGAATACTTTATCTCCAAAGCCATGATTTCAGCAATTATCCAACTCACCTAACTTCCGGTCATCATTAGTGCTCAAGGCTCAACAATTTTCTTGTGCTTCAAACCCTAGATAACAACCGTGATTCATTACTGACTTCACATATGAAATCAACCTGTCAGATGGTCCTATGGCTACTTCAGTAGGATCAGGGCTGGTGGCCATTTATAGCCTTCTTTCTTTTGTTCTCCATGAAGCATTAGTCTTTGACGGGGAGGCATGAGGGTGCCCTGAGTACAATGCAGGGAGGAGCCTTATTGCATGAAGTGCAGCACTCTGCATGCTTTCTTCTCCTTCCCCAATGCAGGTAGGGATATGATGGTAATCTCTCATCTCTCCAGATTCTATAGAGCTAGTTTATGAGGATGATGCTAGAAGACCATAAATGTGGGGAAGGAAAAATGAGGGGATAAGTACTGCAATGGATAGCAGGGTTCTCTCCTTGGCCATCACCTATCCACTGGGGTTTGGTGTGGGATTTAAATCATGTGATGACTAAGGGGTGTTGCCATTAAAGAGTTTTAATTTTGACACTGATGCCAGCATGTGACTTTTTACTCACTCTGTTCTTTTGCTATCAGCATAAACATCTCTCCCTGCCTGCAGAAGCCACGTTATCTACTGATTGTTCTCATTTCCAAACCACTTCTCATTCCCAAGCTCACTTCTTGATGCTTTCCCTATACTCATGGCATACAAGTCTGAGAAGAGTTATTACCTGAACAAGGGCATGAATCTTAAGGCCAGATTCTTGGATGAGATTGTAATATTTTTCCTTTCGATCATGTTGATCATCCAGAGAGAGAAGGCATTCCTTTTTCCCATCTTTTCTCTTAAATATTGGAGACACCCATGTTTTCATGATGTTTTGAATCTCTTCCACATTGTCTTTAGTTTTCTGAATTCTTTGTTCAAGATTGTGAATACTGTTGGTGATTTGATTGACATAATCCCAAATGCCTGCTCATCAGAAGAAATATAATTGATTTAAATAGCTTACAGCTAAAGGACTAGTTGCTAGATGGTGGGCTTTAAAAGACTTCTTCTGCAAAGGTTACTTCACTACCATCAGAGCCTTTACCATGACCTGAATTATGGGGGAAGAGAGACAAAGAAGGGATGTAGGGATGTTTACCTCCCTGCATGCGAGACGTGGTATAGGAGCTGGGACACACAATTTTACATCCCGATACCAGTGCAATTTGATGACTATATTTGGATTATTGGTCTTTATTTTTTTTTTTTTTTTTAGCACTTTCACTGTGTTTGGTTGAAAATGTCATTCCCTCTTATATATGGAATAAAGTTCTAAGTCCTTTAATATGGCATTCAAAGACTTTCATAAGTTGACTGTGACCTTCTTTTCAAACTTTAACTCTTCTGAGGAACCTACTTCAAATTAATCTCCCTCTCCTGTGATTCATCACACTTTACTTTAAGCTCTAATTTTAGCCTGTCTTGTATGATGTATTTGTGCACATGTCTGTTGCCCCACCTAAATGTGAGCTTTTTGAGGGAAGGAGCCATGCCTCTTGCACCTCATATTCCCCACACTGCCTCACATGGTTTCTGCATGTGCTTATCAGTCAATGAAGTTTCACCGAACTGAAACGGGGGATACAGGAGAAATAAATGCGTAGCCTCTCCTCCCCTTAAGAGGCTTATAATCTACTTAAGGAAATTATGTAACAATGATAATATAATAAAAGCTCTCATTCATCAAGCACCCAATATATTTCTAGAGACTGTGGGAGATCTCATGCAACCCCTGAGACTCACAAAGCACATAGCAGCGAAATTTTCTAAATCTACAAATCATATCCAAAGAGGAAGAGGAATATCAACTCTCTCTGTCTTCTCTATATTGGATACATGCCTGGGGAGAGAATAGACTTGTGTTTCAATCATCTAAAAACCAGATTACCAGGGAATAACTTGAGGTTCTGTCAACTTCATTAGACCACTGACTCCCAACATTTTTCCTAGTCTCCAGTTGGGGCCCACTTACCTTCTGTTTTCCAGTTCAGAGTCTCCTCTGCAGCTCTCAGGCGGAGATCAATACTGTGCAGCTCACCCTCCACTAAAGGAAATTCCACCTCTAGCAGAGTTTTCGTCACCTTGTTGTACCAACTTGCCATCAACTCCAAATTAGCCACGAGCTGTCGATAGAATTCCCTGGAGGAGAACAAGGCCGCTGCCGTCTCCGGAATGTGCTTCGTCTCCCTGGGTTCCAGGTAACTCATTTCTTTCAGCACTGAAATCAGCTGGGGGAAGAGAATCAACCCCAGGGGCTGGAACTCAGTGACAGGGAATATCAGTCCACACCTGGAAAGCCCCAGGGGACCCAAAGGCCTTCTGGGGCCCTTCTGAACTTGTGCTCCTACAGTTCCTTAAATCTAGTCTCAGGGAAGGGAACTCCAGAGCATTAAGCAGAGGGAAGATGACTCAGAAAGCAGCAAAGTTACCAAATCTGTAAATCACAAACAGAGTGCAAGAAGAGGAAAATCTGAGAATGGAGACCACAGCGGGAGGGGAGTGGGGCCCTGCCTTCCACGCTTTGGGCCTGTGGCTGAGGAAATAACAGGCTCGTGCTGACCCCGCCAGTTCCTTCGAGAGGGTGTACCGAGAGAGGATCATCAGGCCTGGGAACACCATCTACATGAGGGGCCCCAAATTAAACTGGTATCATCTCCAAATGAGGTCATACTTATCGCCAGAGAGAAACAGGGACAGGACCGAGAGGAGATTACCCTTTTGTAAATTTAATGGTTAAATACAATGATTTCAAATATCCCACACTTTCTCTAACCCTGTGCTGGCATTTCACTCAGGAAATGGAAGTCACCCAGGCCTCTCTGAACTTCTGTGGGGCCCTGAGTTTAGTGGCAACTGCAGAAGTGAGAAACCAAGCAGACATTGTCCAGTGAAACGACAGAGAGGCTTTTAGCATGGTTTTAAGGCACCCTCTTCATCCCTTGCTTATTATTGTTGTGCTTATATCTAAGCGACAAGGACTGATGTGTGTATGTGTAAGGGAAGAGACACATACAAAGCCACGGATCCTCCTCCCACTACCCCCACTCTTGCTTCCATATAATGACACTGGGCTCCTAGCTCTCCTTCTAATAGCTAGCCAGTTAGCTCTTCATTGTGGACCCACCAACGCTACTCAAGGTTAAGACAAGCACTAACTATTTTTCAGTAGAGGGTGGGGAGATGAACTCAGTCCCCTAGTTCACTTGCAACAAGCTCTAGATTGATATTAAAAATTTAAACAAAAAAAATGAAAGAAAACAAAAACTTAAAAGAAAGTATGTGTGAATGGAATATTATTTGGCCATAAAAAAGAATGAAGTTCTGATACATGCTAGAACTTGGATGAAACTTGGAAGCATTATGTTGAGCAAAATAAGCCAGACACAAAGGACAACTATTGTACAACTCCACTTTTATGAAATATCCAGAATAGGCAAATTCATAGAGGCAAAAAGCAGACTAGAAATTACCAGGGATCGAAGGAAAGGGGAAATGGGGAGTTTTTGTTTAATGTATATAGAGTTTCTGTTTGAGGTGATGAAAAACTTATGGAAATAGATAGTGTTGATGGTAGCACAACATTGTGAATGTAATTAATACCACTGAAATGTACGCTTAAAGTGGTTAAAATGGGAATTTTGACAGTAATCAAATAAATACAAATTAAAGCAACACTGAGTTTTTTTTAGTTCATCAGGCTAGAAGTTATTTGGAAAAATGAACAATATTGTATCTTGCTGGCAGCAGAATAACTGGGTCCCATATTTCTGATGA
Organism: Choloepus didactylus; assembly: GCF_015220235.1. NCBI lineage: Eukaryota > Metazoa > Chordata > Mammalia > Pilosa > Megalonychidae > Choloepus > Choloepus didactylus. The sequence goes on from NC_051324.1 coordinate 7,129,369, forward strand.
AAAAGTTGTTAATATACACAAAAACTCTCAAAATGTGAATACTCTTCAACCTAGAAATCCATTTCTAGGCATTTATCCTAAAGAAATAATCTAGAACGGATGCAACAGTTTAACTAGGAATGTTTATTGTAGCACTATTTATACCACATTTTGTCCAATTTAGGATGTCAGCAACTGTAAGATTCACTATTATTTTATATTCAACTAAGGAAGAAAGAAAAATACAGCTTATTAAACTATATGACACATTCCAATTTCAGGGATGGTAAAATTCTAAGATGCACAATAAAAAAAGTGCATCTTAGAATCAATGAAATACACACTGATGAAACTAGAAAATAATTTAAATGCCCAATAATGGGCCATTTAAATAGTGTAAGCAAATAATTTACATAAATTTAAATAAAATATATTTTAATCTATACAGTTCTTATCCTGTCTCCAGAGAGGCAACCTGGCAGTTGTGTCCCTCTAGACTGATACATGCATATTTTTAATAGACCAGCTATTGCCATATTGTTTGAAGTTGGAAGTCAAGGCAAGGGTGTTCATAGTTCGTTTGACTTGTTATGTTTGCAGTTAGCTGCCCTACATTACTTGTGAGTTGAACTCACATTATAGTTTAGGTATTTAGTTCTCCCCCTTTTCCTTTCTTCTCTTGCTCCTTTCCTCTCCCTCCTTTCCCTTCTATCATGTACAGACTGTAAAGCTCCTACTAGGTGCTACACATTGAGGCAGATATGAGTCCTTACCCTTGAACTGTATAGGGAGGAGAGGCCCATCTTCAATATTATCTTATAAACAAGGACTCAGTTACTCCATATATAACATCTAGACTGTGGCCTACGTGGTAATCCAGATATGCATCTCTTTGGGCATTTAATATGCGATATGGCTCACAGTTGAGTCCTGATAAAATTATCCCAAGGACTTACATGAGTTAAATGACAGACCCATGTCTTCCCAAAATGAAGAAATGGATCCTCCAACTCCCTTTGTTGCCTTTGATACCAGGGGGAACTGATGCTCTACTTACACAGCAATTTTCTCAAAAGACACCAATGTGCTGTCAACTTGGCTTGAAGCTCTTTCTAAAGTGCATTCCGGGAGAACATGCCATCAGGGCAGAAGTAGGTGACTGGTTTTAACTTAATGTAGCCAGTACATTCATTTTTGGTTTTTTTTTTTTTTTTTTTTTTTTTTAGCTGAAAGATGAACTTCCTAAAATGAACTAACTTATGGTCATTGTTTTCTTCAACATTAAACTCTCTATGGCTGGTACAGGCCATTGATCTTCAACCTTTTGATCATCTAGAACAGGGTTCCTCAACTCAGCACCACCAACATTTGGGGCTGGATAACTGCTGTGGGGGGGGGTGTCCTGTGCACTGCAGGAAGTTTAGCAGCATCCCTGGTCTCTATCCCCAAGAAACTAGCAGTGCCCTCTTTTCTCCAGTTGTGACAAGCAAAATATCTCCAGGGGGGCAAATCACCCCCAATTGAGAACCACTAATCTAGAGTCTTCTTTCCAAAGCTACTCCTCTGGGATTTACCATACACTATCTAAAACAAAGAGATTTTTACATCCTTGGGTTCTAGCCCTCCAACTAGGTTGTGGGTTCCTTGACTGCAGGAACCAGATCTCACACTTCTTTCATCTCCAGCATCTAGTTCACAGCCTTTACATGGACTATGCTTGATACTAAGTGATCACGGATATTTTGCAATATTTCTTGCTATGTGAAATCAAAGCATACATACTAGATAGTCCTGGAGAAGAAAGTGAGAATGCACTACACCTCAGAATTCATCCCAAAGAAGAAATCCAGGTGCAAATTCTTTTGAGCATCTTTTACATAGTCTTAAACGAATAAGCAAACTTTTGCCTTTGAAATCAGCAGAGTTAAACTCTTCAGGAACCCAAAAGAAGGTTACTATGGCCCGACCTACCTGTGGGTTAAAGTTGACAGTGATTTGCTTTGTCTCTGGATCACGTCTCAGAAGTGGCAGGGAGAGGTTGTACTGTGACTTCTCTGATACTGTCTGACACCAGTCCTCATAAAGTCTTGCCTCATACCTGCAAGGATCAGAGACAAGCACCCCCTCATAAGCATCCTCCTACTCCCCAATACCTGGTTATGATCTAGAACACTAACAGAAGATACAAGCCATAAAATACTTGAACATATTCTCAAGTCAAAGTCATTGACCCTGATAGGAATGACAGCTCCTGTGGGTAACCATTCAATTCTAAAGGTGGCATAGCTTAAATCAGAGGAGAGTAGCAAGAGAGACTTCATAGGATTGTTTGGGGGATGAAGGGAAGTTGGAATTAGCCTCAGGAAAAAATGGAAGACATTACTGGGTAAGATTTGCGTTCACACTAATCTTCAGCCGCTCAAAGTCCATTCAGTCATTGCACATTTGCTGAGCTCCTGCCCTAGGCTGGACTTGGGGGATAAAATGGTAAATGCAGCTAAAGGTGGAGAGCACAGATAATCAGATAATTATAATACCAAGCAGGAATGTATGCAGAGGTCGGGCAGTGAAGGAGGAGTGGGTGTTCCTGGCAGAAGCAAGAGCATGGCCAAAGGGGTGGAGGCGAGAAACAGCACAGCACGTGTGCAGAGAACAAGAGATGTGTGCACCTGAGGACGGGGGTGGTGTGGGACATGGCTGGAGAGGGAAGCAAAGGCCACGTTAGGCAGTGCTCTGTGTATCACAGGAAGGAGATGTGGGAAGCGCTGAAGGCTTCCCCAGCTGGGGAGCTGGGTGCCATTATCGGAGTTGGTGACAGTGTCAGCTCTGGAGGGCACAAATTTGGAGGTAGGGAGGCCTGCCAGAGGCAGCTTCAGCAGCTCAAGCCAGAGATGTTCTGGTTGTTCGAGAAGGCACTAGTGGAGACAGAGGAGTGGATGGATTTGAAGCTATCTGGGAGGTAACAGCAGTTGAACTTGGGTGACTTGGCAGATGGGGTGCCACCAAGTGATTTGTCTAAAACAATGCAAAGTATAATCACCACCATCATCACCACCATCATCATCATCATCTATATAATCTTATACTCCTAAATAAAGAATAACAGGACAAGGCAGAGGGAGGAGATAAGACAATGAATGGGCTGTTCCTAAATCCAGCAACCCCAAAAGACCTATTGCAGTTTTAAGCAGGAAAAATCATGAACCTGAATAACATTTTCATTATATTGAAATGAAATGCCTCCTCCATAAAAGGACACAAAAATATTCCTAAAAGGTATTTTCTCTTTGTGCAGCGTAAATTACTGCTTTCAGCTTAGTGAGCAACTCCTGCGACTTTCGGGGACACAGATCTTAGAGTGCCACAAGGAGTGCCCCACTTTTTATAACTCTGCCAAGTTTACGCTACCAACAAAACTGCACTGGAAAAGGGTTTGTTTCCAGAAGAGAGCTGCATTCCCCAGAGACGTTGCGTTTCCAACCCAGCAATACTGTACTTATAAATATCGTGGTTATAACATGAAACACATAGCAACATTTCAGAGTCACTGAGGAGTCTGTGCAGATTTGGAACTGTGAAAGGCATCCTGGGGGCTATGTGCTTTACAGAACAACACAATCTCAGAAGCTGCTTACTTTTCCAGCAATGAGAGTATATCTTCATATTTTTGTATCATGCGCTTGCCTTCGGCCGACTCCATGCAACTACCCATATAAAAGAGAGGAAAAAGTGACAAATAATTAGAAGTCAAAGTAATGGTCTGAGTAACAAACTGCAGCCAGTAAAGAAGAGATCCAACAGCTTCTCGGGCTGGTTTCCAAATGCCCCTAAATGAGCCTGCATTCTTCCTCCCACACATCCGCCGAAGGCCACCAGAGGGCACCTGCAGGTCCCAAAATACAGGCGGCCTGGAGATGACGGGGTTGTCGTATTTTCCTGATTAGAAGTCCCACTAGCCCTCCCTCCGCCTCGTGCAACCCATGGTTCGACCTGCCCCTCATCGTAGCCCAGCCAGTCATGCACAAAGTAAATGAGGTCTCTCAAAACTGGATAAGATGCAAACTGCGATATTAAAGAAACATTCTAGAGCTGTACTTTCTTATATTTAAGAAAAAATCGCCAATAAAAAAGAAAAAAAAAAAGACATGAATTCCTTTCTCTGAAAATCCTTCTAGGACATTTCATCAGAAACCCCACCATTCACTGACATGTTTGTATGAGGTTCCCTCGCACGCCTCCCTCTCCACACATGCACGCTCATATGCACGCATACCTGTACACATCCACACGTGGATATTTGCTCATATGTGTACACACAGATACAAACACACACAAACGCCTGTATGCACACATGCACGCACACACACGTGCACGAAGACTTCCACAGGAATGCTAAAGACCACAGGGCGCTGTGAGCAAAGCTTGGCTGGAGGCACTGGTAACTCACAACTGGTTTTGACACTCACTGCAGCACTAAATCCAGCACTCAGTCCAGCTCCTGGGAAAATCAATGAAGTATTTTTAATTTTCAGAAACCTTCACACTGTGTGGAGGGTCTCTTTTTGTTTGTCCTGCGAGCAAAACGAGGCAGCTTACTGGTAAAGATTCTTTAAAATCCCTTTGCTCTTTAAATCAACACAGGGTTTCTTTACAAGATCCCCTGAGCTTTCAGTATAAGCCCTTAGGCCTGGAGAGAAAGCACTGGATTTGCTGGCGTGTTTTCTAGTTGCTTAGCTCCCTTTATTGGCAAGTGAGCAGATGCCTCTGCAGGGCAGCAAAGAGAAGTGGCAAGTGCTTCAGGCCATGAGGGTGGGCTCACACCTAGCTCTTTTCTTCAAAGCAGTGGGGTTTCCATAAGTCTCACAACCCCTGCAAATCAGTTTAATATCTATAAGAGAATGAAGCTAGCCAAGAGCCAGGCCTCTCACGCTGGGGCATATGGACAGTTGCAGAGAGATGTTTGAGAAGTCACAGGAGCATGCACGTTGGAACTCCCTATAGCTTCCATTTTAGGTTATGGTGAAGATACCAGAACATTTTTATAAAGAGTAAATGTATATCATAGAGCTTAACACAAATTTGAATTCAATTTTTAAAACAAATCAGATTGCGGGCTATGCTGGGGCAGACGTGTTAGTGTGCAATCTAGATCCCCTCTTGGGACTGTGCACTCGTTCCCCCACTGCCATGAGGGTTCGCTGCTGAAGCACAGTTGTGGCCCCCAAGGTCATACCCCCTCCCCAGGAAAGCCCATATCCAAAGCCTAGACCATATCGGGTTGCAAAGGCTAGGCCCTATCCTCTCAATTCACAGCAACTCTGAAGAGCCAGCATTCCCTGCAGCATTGGCTGAGGACTCAGCTGCAACTAACCACAACCCAACTTCTCCCACTGCTCAGTTCTGCTTCCCTCACTCCCTTGTGGGTGTTATTCCCCAAAGCATTCCTATAAACTTCCTCTAGATAAATCTCAGGGTCTGCTTCCAGGGACCGGACCTAGGGACAGTGCCATAGCCTTCTTAGAAGGAGCCCTGTCATCCCTCCCACCCCATTCACACACCTACCCCTTCTGCCTTCAGGGACTTGCTTGGGAAGCACAAGGGCTGGGCTCTCCCCTGGCCTAAGGTCCCAAGGCTAGGGGAGTCCTGGAAAGAACTCTGAGCTAGGAACCCCGAGATCCAGCTGCTTGTTCCAGTCCTTTCCTTGGCTGTTCTGAGGACCTCCTCACTTCTCTGGGCCTCACTTTCTTTATCTGCAAAATAAAGGGCTCAGACTACAGCAGATGCTGCAAACGGTGAGTCCACCAGTCCACTGGGTAGATGTGACACACACACATGTTTTGCTTGATCTGTGAGGTTTCAGAAAAAAACTGAATACTTGCCAATTGAAAAATTGGGCATTTCACATAAGAATTTCGATTTTCAGCTTATCTCCAATGGTCAGGAGATTGGTCCTATTGAATCTCCTTTGTTGCTTGGCAACCCTGGAGCAGAGTGGGGGCGGCCCCTTTAGACTCCTTGCCTGCTGTCTTACATCATCTCCCTCACCGGGTCATGACAACTTCCTGGCCTCTGAAGGCATTTAGTCTTGCCACCCGGGCCAGGGAATCTCTAGCCCTTCCCACCTCTGAAAGCCCTGTGATTCCCAGGATCAGACTCTAATTCCTTCACGTCTGCTGCGTTTGCCACAGGCTTTCAGTGAGATCGTCCTTTAGAAGGAGGAGTGAAAAAAAGATTGCCCTCTCGTAGGTAGCATACTAAATGTAATATTGCACAAAACTCTTCTCACTCCCTTCTAACAGCGGAGTTGCCTCTAACTCTCATAGCTTCCAGTCTCAGCTGTAAGGCAGGTCAATGGTTGCCAAACCTGGGTGACACCCCAGAATCATAGAGGGAGCTTACTGAAGAAGCAAATTCACAGGCTTCCCCACCTCTGATGATTGAGATTCAGTGAGGGGCAAGGCCCAGGAATCTGCATCTTCAACAAGCACCCCAGGTTATTCGAATGTATCAGGTCCTCACCCCACACTATGGGCAACACCAGTAGGAATCATTTGCCAATGGCCTCAGTAGCAAAGAAACATCAATGAGTCAGAGGGAAAGGTGGAACAACTCCACAGACCTTCCAAACACTGGCTTATTTTCCTCCAGAAATGAATCTTAGATCAAAAAGAGTCTGCCTGACGTCCATGGGTGACTGCCCCACTTAACACCAACGGACCCACTCACTGGTCCTAATGTCTCAGTATTGCCACTGCGTGGCCAATAGGTTATCTGGTTGACTGCTGGAAATGGAAACAAATTCACATGATTTTTATGCCTTAGGTAAATGAGTTGCATTCTTACAAAACTCAAAATTCGTAGCAGGAACAGAAGCTCAAACCAAACCAGCCTTACAGGAACAAGATACTCACGGATGTGTGATGTTCCTGAAGTTGCTGAAGGGCCCCTGGATGCGCTGCCTCAGCTCCTGTGCCCAGCGAAGACCCCCGGCCACAGCGGGCATGTTCTTGTGCACCTGGGAGAACCCTGGGGACACACACAGCCAGGTCCAAGGAGGGCTCTAAATCCTACTCCACCCCACAAACGCCTCCCTCCGGTTACTCTGCTTTTTGCATCATCTACCTCCTTGCCATAAAATCATGCTGGGGTCAAGAGTCCCTGGGAGCTCATCAAATTCTGCTAAAGACTAAGGAAGAACATTCCCAGCCCAGCTCTGCCAGTTCCAAGCTCTATCACTTCAAACTAGTGACTTTTGACCTGGCTGCATGCTAGTATCACCTGGGCATGCTTAAAAATACTGATTCCCAGGTACTACTGGAGCAATTCAGATTTAATTGGTCTGGGCAGTGCCTGGTCATTAGTATTTTTTCAAAGCTCCCTAGATGTTTCTAACTATACAGTCAAGGTTGAGAAACACTGTCTTCAACAGGCAAGTTAATTTCTCTGGGCCTTGGTTTTCTCATCTATAAAATGGGAATGATATCTTTCCTGCTTAACAGCCTGGATATTCTTTCTTTAGTCCATAAAGTGGATTTGTTTGTTTGTGTATAATTAGTTATCAAGATTTAACAATTGTGGGATTTTGTTTAAAAAATATATCAGTTTCCAGCTTCTCTCGTAAAATTGGAAGATCTGGCAACAATCAGTCATCATTTCTAGAGAGCAACAATTGGCTGGAGTGGAACAGTGGTTACTTCCTTTACCTTACTGTGGACTCCACCACTGCCTGTTGTCTTATGCTCACCTAGGTCCATTATTGTCATTTCCTGCTTTGCCTCTGTGGTAGACAAAATTCTAAGATGACCCCAATAATCCTCACCCTTTAAGTGTGGGTGGAACCTGTGTATATGATGAGATATCATTCCCATGATTATGTTACATTTTATGGCAAAAGGGAGATGATCCTGGCTGTGAGCCCTTTAAAAGCAGAGTTTTCTCTGGCTGGTTGCAGAAGAGAAAGTCAGAGATTTGAAGCATGAGAAGGATGCGATGCACTGTTGCTGGCTGGAAGATGGAGGCGGCCGGGCTATAAAGAATGTGAGCAGACTCCAGCTGAAAGCCAACAAGGAAACAGGGGACTCAGTCCTACAATCACAAGAAACTGAATTCTGCCCACAAGGATGAGCGTGGAAACACACTCTCTTTCCCCCAGAGCCTTCAGATGAGAACAGACTGATCCACACTTTGATGTCTGAGTAGAGAACCCAGTCAGGCCATGCTAGCCTGATCTACAGAACTATGAGCTAAGAAGTGGGTGTTGTTTCAAGCCACTGAATTTGTGATAATTTGTTACACAGCAACAGAAAACTAATACAGCTTCTGAAGTCAATTGCATTTTAAAATTCTGGATTTAACTGTACGATGTCATGATGATGGCTCCCCTTAAAGGTGGGGCTGACAGATATTTTGGGCACGATTTCCTAAGCAGAGGCAATTCTTAATCATGTTATGAAGCCTCTTTATAAATATAGTGGCCAGTTACTCCACTATTTAAAAGTCTTTGCTAATTTCACATTGCCTGAAGAATGAATGGCACTCTGAGCACATTACAACCTGACTCCAATCTTCATGCTAACCCGAGCACCCTCTACACACCTTCTTTTCATATAGGCAGTTCTGACTGATCACCCACATCTTCTAGAGTCTCTGCTTTAGAGGACTTTGCCTCTTCTCTCTGGCTGTCAATTCCCCCACCTTTTAGAACCCAGCTGAAGATCACTTTCTCTGCAAGCTCTTCCTGGAATCTCCCAGCCACAATTCATCTTGTTTTGTTACAGTTCTTTATAATTTGAGTCAAACACTTCTCAAATTCTGCTATGTGTTATTCTTAACTGTGCTCATTTCTATGTACCTGATGTGTTCCTTGAGGACTACCTTTTGGCATGAATTCCTTTATCCCTACATATGGTGTCTACAAATGTGCTTTGCAGACACAAAAACTGTCTTGTAAAACTGAACTGAACTGGCGTTTGACTTTCAAACAAGACAGGGCATATAGGAATGGCAATAAAAATGGCAACTGTATACTGTAATATGGGACAGTCCTTTTGTTAGGCTCTGGCTATTTCTTCCACCAGATGCACGGTTGCTATAGCATTGGAAGGGATGAGAAACTTTTCTCAGGTGTGGGAAAGTCTACTGTGGCACTGAGGTATGTTGAAGATGAATCAGAGTAGCAACATTGATCTTACGATACAGCTCAAATGTATTTCAAGGTCTCCATCGATCAGCCACAGTCACCGGGAAATTCACAGCTCAGTGAATGCTACATTCACCTCGGATGGTCTGGAATTTCAAGCAAGAAGGTTGTGCTTGCTTCCCTTGGGTATGTCATGGATCCACTTGTGGACAGTTAACAGATGTAAAAGGAGTGAGCAGCACTCTTTCTAGTAACAGAACTCCCCACTACGAACTCTCTGGAAACAAGGCCTACCAAGTTCTGCTTCCTCCTGGACGTGCTGAGTGTAGATGGTCCTCACTGCATCCAGGTCTTTGGTGAACATTCTGATGAGGACCAGGTATTTATCAGACACATCCTGCGCTACTAGTGGTCTTTCGAGGAGGTTTCCCACTATGTCTAGCAGCTGCAGAGAAGGTGGAGAAAGAGAAAGACCGTCATGGATTAAACCTTTCCAAGGTTACATAACACTTGTTTCCTGGTTTTCCCTTCATATACCTGCCAGTGTAAGAGGGGTCAAAATCATTATTGTGGGACTGGATCAATTATTATTAATATATGAATATTCTGTCTTTCCTCCTCTCCTCTGCTTCTAAAAGGGAAGGATTCCTATCTGCTGGATCAGTTACCAGGCACTCTTTTGTTGTAAAAATCTGGACAAAGAATAAAACAAAGAAAACTAAGGCTATCAGAGAAGTTAAGTTGATCTATATCACAAAGAACTAAGACAGAAGAGTGTGCTGTGCAGGTTTGAATGTATTATGTCCCCAAGAAAAAGCCTTATACTTTGATGCAATCGTGTTGGGCGTTTTAGTGCTGATTAGATTGGAATCCTTTGAGTGTTTCCATGGAGAAGCACCCCACCCAACTGTGGGTGATGACTTGGATTGGATAATTTCCATGGAGGTGTTACCCCACCCATTCAGGATGGGTCTAAATTAAATCACTGGAGCCATACAAATGAGCTGACAAGCAGAAGGAACTCAGTGCAGCTGTGAGTAACATTTTGAAGAGGAGCTACAGCCAAGAGGGACACTTTGAAGAATGCAAAGGAGCTGAGAGAGGAACTGTAGTTTACAGAGACATTTTGGAGATGGAAGACTTTTGCTCTGGAGAAGCTAAGAGAGGACAAACACCCCAAGAGCAACTGAGAATGACATTTTGAAGAGGAGCTGTGGCTTAGAGAGGAATGTCCTGGGAGAAAGCCATTTTGAAACTAGAACTTGGAGCAGAGGCCAGCCACGTGCCTTCCCAGCTAACAGAGGTTTTCCAGACTCCATTGGCCGTCCTCCAGTGACGTACCCGATTGCTGATGTGTTAGCTTGGACACTTCTGGCCTTAAGACTGTAACCGTAACCAAATAAATCCCCTTTATAAAAGCCAGTCCACTTCTAGTGTTTTGCATTCTGGCAGCAGTAGCAAACTAGAACATGCGCTGATGGAGAAGAATAAAAGAGTCTCAGAAGGCTGGGAGTGAGAGGAGAATTAGAGGACTAAAAACTCATAGGTGGAAGCAAGAAACAAGTTTCAGAGGGCAGTTGCCCGAAGAATAGCAGTGACAATTAGGATGCTTTTGAAGATGTTTCTCTGGGCACAAAAACTGCCATAACCTGTTGGTATTTCCTGGAGCAGCTGAATCAAGATGCGAAATGCTTTAATGCTTTCAATTACTTTTTTGGTTGTTGGATTGCATTTCTTTGATTGTGAAGCCACACAGAGATAGGGCCATGTAGGACTCCAGTTATATTTAGAACTTATCGATGCACTACTTCTAAACTTGTCTTAGAACCACCTCTACCTCCTGCTTTAGTCAGGGCTGGAAATCTACAGCTGGTGGGCAGCCAAAACCTGGCCAAACTTGGCCTATGGACTTTGGGCACAGTTTTTAAATTTTTAACTGGTTTAAAAAAACACAAAGAAGAACATGTGATAGAGAGTCTATGTGGCCCACAAAACCTAAAATAGTTGTAATCTGGTCCTTTACAGAAAAAATTTGTTGACCTTTGCTTTAAATCAATGGTTATTTAATATGCACAATGTCAAAATTACATTCATATAGTCCAAAATTGGAAGTTGGCTTTAAGTGTCTAAGACCTCACACACTGCCTTTTACTGCCATGCTTCATCTTAGACCATTCTGACCACCTCTTTGTTTTCATCATCTTCCAAAGCCTGGGTAAAGGGAGAGAGGGCAAGCTTCAGGAGCTCATTGGCATGGGCCTGCAATCTGAGACAGGTCCAGGAAGTTCTGGGTCTCCAGGTCATGCCCTGTGGAATGGCTATGCAGAGAAGAGCCACATATGAGCCCCCAGCTCAGGATGTTTCCCAGGTCAGACAGTCTAACCATCTCCTTATTGATTCCAAGATACTCTAAAACCTTTCTAAAGAAGTTCAAATTCAGCAAATAGGCTCTAGGTCCATTCTTTTCTCCATGGGACATCTGCCTAGGTCCCTGGGGACAACAGAAAGTAGCTCTCCCTCAATGGAGGTGTAAAGAGCAGGTCCCGTGGCTGCTGTGGCTTAGACCTCCTGTGGGGAAAGTGCGAGGTATGGGCTGAGGCTCCACTGTGGCCAGCCTGTACCCTCGGACTCAAGTTCTTTGACCTGGATGTACCCAGCTGGCCATGTCCACCGAGGAACACTGAGTGGGTGGATGATCTGACAGCAGTGACAGGTATCTGGATAAGGCGATCTGTCTGGCCCCCAACCCCCAATCTTGGGAAGGCACTTACGTGTATCAAACTATATCTATTGGAACTTCTGCTTTGGTTAAAGGAAGAAGAAAAAGTTTAGGTTTCCTGTTGGTGAAATGACCAAAAACAGAGAAATGAAGCAGGAAGAAGGGACTGGATGGTTGTGGTTTTCCTACTGGGTCCCATGCACTGGGTTGGGAGTCCCACTGAGAAGAGGATGCTGGGTCTGAAGAGGAAGGGTCTGCTTTTATGAGACCCCTGTGAGATTTGATACAAGAAGTGTGGCTAAGGGTGCCACAAAGTTGGTAAAGTCTCCCTCTCGTCTGCCCAGAAGCTTACTCCACCATGAAATGTCAAGGACTGGAATTCTGGGGCCCAGAGAGGTATACCCTTGGCATACACATAGATGCTTTTGTGGTAGGGACCAACAGAAGAGCAACAGTAAGACTCTTTCAAGCACTTTCCTGGGCAGATAAAATTTACAAGGGACACTGTAGATAGGTAGCAGAGACACACAATGATTTGGAAGACAGTGTGATTTGCGTGAATGTGAGGCATCTCTTCGGGGACTCCTTGGAATCCATGGTGAAGAGGAATTTATAGGAGGGATAGGGCTGGAAAGCCTCAGTGCATGGATGGAGTCCCAGCTTCCCAAGTTGTCTAGATGGTAGAGTCCTAATTAGCCATGAGAGTCAAAGGCAAATAGGATCATTTTGTGAACACATGTGAGCCCTTTCCTTGAAATTAGTTCAAATGCTTGGAGAGGGGAACCCCAAAGGTCTTCCAATGTGAGTTACGGAACATCAGGTATTTGTTAAAACTTACACATATATGACTAAACAAGCCTGGCACATTTGGGTTGTCCAGTATTCTAGAATAGTATCAATTCATCCATTCAGGGTTTAATTTTCCCACCAGTTAGCAGTCTATGTTTGGATATTTTCAGTGACTGGAAACTTACTCCTTCTCATGGCATTCCATTCTATCTTTAAACAGTTCTGACAGAAATCTCTTTCCCCTACTGAGGCAAAATCTGCCTCGTTATAACTTCCACTCACTAGTCCTAGTTCTAATCCTTAAGGCTTTACAGAATAAGTCTCTTCATAGTTTATATTATATCTCTTTTGCTCCAATAAGTCTTCATGTCTCAAGACTCAGCCCTGTCTGTTGTCCAGTCTTGTATCTACTCTTCATCTGAAACCCTCTCCTCCATACTCCTTGTACCATCTGATCAGTGCAGGGAAGGACAAGAGCACAGGTCTTTTTCTAGTTACTTTTAACAGAATGCTATAATCAGTTACCAGGTAGGTCAATTCATTTGAAGCAAACTAACAGCAGGGGTTATGTAGCCACTGAATTGCCAAGATATGGTTTTAGGACAGTGACCACAGGAGACTTTCCCATTTTTAAAGGGTACCCAAAGAGGGTATTCCAGAAGAAACTCTTTTTAAAGGTATTTTACATTGCCACACTTTCAGAAAAGCATAAGTAATCAGTCTGAGAAGCCCAGTTCTGCACACTCCCCTGCCCTTTGGACACTCACAGTACCTTCTCTACCAGGCTAATAAGAATAGCTAATATTTTCAGGAACAAAACAATTAGAAGAGTATCCGCCTCTTTGCTGACAAGGATGGGAGAACATTGAGCACAGGAGTGGCTCCTTCCCTACTTGCACAAACCTTAAAGGCATGTTCCAAACCCGATATGTCATCAAAGGCTTGAATGAAGATGGTCCCCAGTCTTCGGTCAAGATCTTCTACTTGCTGGTTAAATTCTGAAACATCATTTTCAAATTCCTGGAGAGACAACACACATAAATAAGAAAAAAACCATGATCTTCTGGAAGCCAATCTGTTCCAGTTTCAGATATTATGTCCCCCAAAAATCATGTTCTTTCACACAATCTTGTGAGGGCAGACATTAATCTTTTGATTGAGTGTTTCCATGGAGATGTGACTCAATTAACTGTGGGTGAGACCTTTGATTAAATTATTTCCATGGAGATGTGGACCCTGCCCATTCAGAGTAGGTCTTAATTAAATCACTGGAATCCTATAAGACAGCTCACTGACAGAAGGAGTTCAGAGCAGCTGAGAGAGACTTTTGGAGAGACACTTGCTGATGCTTTGAGATGCTTGGAGATGTTTGGAGATGCTAGCCCAGAGTTTGCTCTGGAGAAGCTAAAAGAAGACCCCAATACTTAGGTGAATAGGAGCTTAAGAAACTAAGAGAGACAAGCCCAGAGACATTTTGGAGAAAGCCATTTTGAAATGCAACCCAGGAGCAAAGGACCAGCAGACGCCAGGCACATGCCTTCCCAGCTGACAGAGGTGTTCCAGACACCATTGGCCTTTCGTTAGTGAAGGTATCCTCTTGTTGATGCCTTAGTTTGGATACTTTTATGGTCTCAGAACTGTAAACTTGTGACCTAATATCTCCCCTTTATAAAAGCCAATCCATTTCTGGTAGTTTGTGTAACGGTAGCATTAGCAAACAGGAACACAATCCAACTCTGTTCCTTACTACTAACCTACTTATTACTTACTACTAACTTGAATTGGTTCTATGAAGGATTTACTTTAATTTTCTAAAATTCACCTTGGCATGACTTCGTTTTTAATCTATGTAGACAGTTACCTATTTTTGCTGCGTTTATTTTTCTGGACACTCTAGGCAAAATGGCAAAGTGAATCAAATGTGAGGTTGGTATCTTTTACCTCCCTTTCTGTGCCCCTCTCCTCCCCTTCCTGAAACCCCTTCTCCTTCATCACAGTGCCAGCCCTTGCCACTTCGAAAGTCACCTCAGCAGCAACATCCCCAATGACAGGGCTACTCCAGCATTACCACCCTCTTTCTTCCCTCTTCCAAGTCAAAAATCCTATTTTTTTCAGTGTAACCAAACTTAACCTAGCCAGCAGGAGGAAAGTAATCCGATTAAACTAATATATACTCTATTTCTTCTAAATATACTTTAATTGGTTAAGACAGCAACGAGCCATTGTTCCTAAGCCTGTCAAATTTAACAAATAAAAGTACAGGACATCCAATTAAACTTGAATTTCAGATAAACAATTAGTAACTTTTTAGTATAAATGTATCCCAAATATTGTACTTTATCTGGCAGCCCTGAGTGTGTTCCCCTTCCGAGAATGTAGCAATTTTCAAGGAATCATTGTTAACTCAGATCTCTAAGTTGTGGAATTAATATGTTATTATTGCTTTATAATAGTTTATAAAACATATTCTTACCACAAAATAAAGTAGCAAACATGATGTAGTTCTACTTTTTAACTAATCTACATTAACATCGTGGTATGTTTCCTCTAGTTTTTCTCCCCCTTTGTATAGGATTTTGTTTTGCTTTGTTTTATTATATGGTAGCAAACACATGGCATGCATCTTCCTTCGTGCCCACCTTCTTTTTTCCCCTACTCTTCACTAATGGAATTTTTAGAAAGTGGTATCTCCCTGGGCCTGGCCAGCTAAGATCCCCCAAGACATCTGAGGGTGCGCAGGGCAAATTCTTGCCCTAATTTCTTTCTCTCCTCCCCCATATACTCTTAAAATTCTTTCTCCAGTAAGTTTACCATTCCCTTCTCAGTTCTGTTTTTTTACACTAGCCTTCTTTCTTCCTTCTTTCTCCTGTGAGCTTGGTCTTGCTGGCTGACTTTGTCTCAAGTCTCAGCTTTCCCAGGCTACAGGTGAGGCTTGGACTCTTGTGTCTCTATTCTGGAAAATACAGCACTAGCTACAGAAGACTGAATTATGTAGTGCAGTTTAGACATGATCTTAATCTATTCCACATCACTGTGGGTGAATCCATTGTGACTAGGATCTCTCGAAGATGTTATTTTTAGTTAAGATGTGGACCAACTAACTGAATGAGGATGGGCCTTAATCCAGATTGCTGGAGTCCTTTATAAGCAGAAGAGATTCAGACAAAGTAAGAGAAAGCCATGGGGAGAAGCCAGAAGCTGGAAGTCAATGGAACCCAGAAGAGAAAGGAGAGGCTATCACTATGTGACATGAGGCTGGGATACAAGCCAAGGAACCCCAAGGATCACTGACAGCCAGCACCAGAATTTTAAAGACTTTGGGGAAAAAGAATCACCTTCCTGAGCCTCAGTTTTGGACTTCTCCTAGCCTCAAGACTGTGAACCAATACATTCCCATTGTTTAAGTCGACCTACTGTGTAGTATTTGTGATAGCAGCTCAGGAAAACTAGGAGAGTAGCCCTTTCCTAATGTTGAGTATTACCTTGGGATTAGGGTCAAATCAGAAGAACCAGTTGACAGCCTCACTTACCCCTTCCCCAAGCCACTAGTAAAATTCTGTCTAGGTGTGCCTGGCCTTCCCATTGGGTCTCTGCAACCAAGTTGAAAGGTCTGAAGCCGCAGGGTAGCCATAGCCAACACCATCATCTCATAATCATCTCAGCATCTCTGAGCCTTAGGTAGCAGCTGGTGCAGTTATCAGGCAGAAACAGCCCTCCCTGATCTTTCTCCTGACACAAAGATTAGTTAGGCGTGGGACTCCTTAGATAAAACCATCAAGAACCACAGAGCCAAAGGAAATGCTAAAAATGCAAATGAATTCCCAGACCCTTAGCCTACAGGCATCTGACCAGGGAGAAGACTTACTATTTAGTCCTTACAGAACCTACCATGCTCTGGGGGTCCAAGCAGTCATAGGAGGACTCTGTGAAGATCCTGTACATATCTTGAAATTCATCATACATTAGCAGGACCTGCTGGCCCAGGGCATTCCCTCTGATGCCACTAAACTCAAGCTTTGTGAGTTTGTGGAAATCCAAGGTTGTCTTTAGGAGATCCTGGGGGGACAGTTCACAAAAGAGTTAAAATAATAATAACAGAAGATGACGTTCAAATTAGTGTGGGGAGAGAGCTAAGGATGGTATGGGGGTGGCAGTTGCTTAGGAAAATGTGAAGCCTGATTAGTTTCGTAACCTTATTATTAGATTTGGTTGGTATAAATAACTCTTGGTTAAACTCAGTAACAAAGCAAAGGGATAGTACAGATAAATAAAATCACACAAACAAAAAGTATCAAATTTACATTTCAGCCGCTGTGTTCTCTAATAAAAATAAAATTATTTCCCTGATTTCTGACATTACCACCCATTAAAAAAAATCAATTTCAAACAAACCAGGCTCTGTGGTTCTAGAACAACAGCTATCTTAGAGGATATTGACAGGAAAGTGGATCCTCCAAATAGTCCTAAGGACAAGCCCAGAGGATGACACCAACATTTTTGCAACTACTTCTGCCAAGAAAAGAAATCTACAGCATTCCCTTCCCAAGCATACACACACCATCAAGATGGGTGACTGTGGGCAATTCTTTACATCTCTGGGTTTGGTTTCTTCATCTGTAACAGCATAATAATATACTTAGCTCCTGGAGTTGTTGTGAGTTAAATAAGTTAATACAGGCATAGGATTTAGGCCAGTACCTGGTACACAGTAATTATGCAGTAAATGCTTATTATTGTCACTGTTGAATGGCAGTGTTCCAGCTGTGCTCAGAAGTAAAGGAGAGGTGGACAACACGGCCCAACATCCTCCAGGAGGATCCCTTCCTAAAACCTGTGGATGCTTTACCCTCAGAAGCACAGTCCAGGAGCCTCCCGAATACGTCTAAACATGACAGATTGTATTTGTCTCACAACTACCCGTCTAACATCACAAAACCTTCAAATCAAGATGTGATTCCCTTTATATTTTCCATCCTAAGTACATGCCCCTTCAATGGGAAATTGGAAGATACAGGCTACCTTTGTGCCATTTTGTCAAACATTTGGTGTGCACCTAGGGTGGGGTGCTCCACCCTGAGTACAGATTCAAAGGGTGACAACAGGGAAAACTCTGACACCGATGCTAAAAAAGCACAGTAGACCCCGGGTACCACTCCTGGGAATTCCCTTCAGGCCATCGGGCCCCTGTGCACCTTTCTCTTGCTGAGGCACCAAAACCAGCTACAGTGACAGAATTACTGGGAAACAGTGAGAAGTAGCTGACTTGTCCCGATTTGCCAGGAGGATACCCCATGCAGCCTTGGGCAGCCTTCTGAGAACCCCATTTTTGCTCAGCTGTGTTCAGGCATGGCTGCAGCTAAGAGTTGAAGCAGGAGACAACACATCAGGAAAGGCTCTGACACCAGCTACAGAAAGGAAGACATGTGGCCAACCCAGGGGGTCTTGCTACCAGTGGTTGGAAAGGAGGCAAGTCGGTATTTTAAAAATGTTCAACTTTATATTCTGGGGAGAACAGAGAAATGGATTTTATTTCAATAAAATTGAGTTAGATATTAATTCAAATCTCTCACAAGGTGCTTGGTTGTAATCAGTTTTATAGGAGAAACCTATTTGTGCTATGCAACATAAACTCAGTACACATTCTTCATAATCCCATGGACGTCAGTTTCAATTTTAGGAAGTACTCTCTAACCATTTTAAAAGGAATATGCATTTTGATAGGTTTGATGACATCAGAAAAGTAGATGTGATCACTTTGTTTTCTCAAGAATACTTTGAAGCTTGGTCTTGGGTGGTCATAGGAAGGTGGTTCATCTCCAAGCTAACAGGTAAGTCAAAGGTATTTGAGAAATACTTACTTGATTATTCTAATTCAGGAGAAACAATGTCAACAAGACACTGGATATTTACATAATTTTGTCCAGCTTAGCAAACATGGTGAACAACACAATGATTTGGGCTCAATTCAAGGTCTCAGGCCTTTCCTTGTCCCTCTATCAAAAGAGCTCCCTTACCCCACTGTTCCCTGGGACCCTACCTCCTTACTTTGCTTTAGTTTTCTCCAGATTTCTTATCACACTTCGCATTATTACATATTATTTGTTTATTTTCTGTCCATCTTCCTCCGTGGATTGTAAATGCCCCAAAGGTCCCACTGTATCCCCAGTGCCTGGAAGAGTTTCTGTCTCTGAACAAACATTTGCTGAATGAATATGTACTCTTTGGTCTCTGACTTAAGCTACAGCAGCTCCGGGAGGTGTCAGGGTGACAGAGAATGTGGGAACCATGACTTCTGAAGGTCATATGGTAAAATCAAGGAAAATCAGACAACAGACGGGAATTACAAAGCATGGAGGAACGGCACCTCTAAATGTCTGAAGGGCCTTGGTTGAGGGCAAGGCAGAACCTTGTATGGTTCTGCTCTGAGGGCAGAACAAAGGTAAACGAGTAAAGCAGATTTGCCCTCCAGATATAGGTTGAACACATTGCTGCTAATTGACTGTTATGACCTAAAATATGGCAATTTTATGTGGCCCAACTTGATAAAAATAGAAACATCTAATGCCTGGAAATGTTCAACCATAGTATAGGCTGTTAAGGGAGGTAATGAGCTCTCCGTGACTGGCTGGATTTTAGTAGAAGTTTGATGTCAGCAGAATTGTAGAAAAGATTCCTGAAGCAGGTGACAAATTGTCTCACAATGGAAGAAACAGATTTATTATATTGACCATGATTACATATTTAATCCTTAAAATATTTAAATGTAAGCTCTTTCCACTGGTTATTTTAAAGTCTTCACAAAACAGAAAAAAAGGCAGTTTAAACCAATAAAAGCTTTAAATGGTATTTTTCTAAATATCTTTTTTGTTGATTGAAGGAGTAAACACATGAAAATGACTATGCTGGGTACAGGCTAAAAATACTGAGTTCAATGGCAGGACATATGGCATGGTGGAAAGAGCTCAGGATTTAGGGCCACAGGAACCTGGGTTAATACAACCCTAGTTCTGCCATTTATTAGCTACATGACCTAAGGCAAGATATGACCTTTTTAAGTCTCAGTTTCCTAACCTGTAAATGGGGACAATAAAACTTAACTTGCTGTAGGACTACTGAGCTAGATGAAATGTACCTTGTAGGACTTGAATAAATGTTAGCCACCAAAATTACGTATGATCATATTAATGTCATCAGAGCAGGTTGGTGGATAGGAGATGCATAAGGGGACATGAGGGTGCTCCTACAGAGCTGGTAGCACAAAGAGCCCCGGGGTCTGGTGCAGCTTACCGGACGGATTGTGCAATATTTCATGATGGTGGAGGGGAAGGTGTGGTTTGTGCTATAGTCTGTGAGGTGAGGAATCGAAATCAAGAATAACGATATGCCTGACAAACAGCAACCCCGTCTCCAAGCAGAGGTCACACTGCCCATCTTAAAAGAAATGTCTGCAGAATTCGTTAAGGGAGAGCACAAAGCAGACATTCATAGATGAAAATCTTAAAAGGTCATTTGGAAAAAAAGACCGTTTTCTTTACCTTTCGACGGCAGCCGACCTTATACAGCTAATGATCTCGTACATGACCACAGACATGGCCAAGCAGGGTGAAAGGGAAGCCGGCCCAATTAGGCCCGGAATGAAAGGAGGCAGCCCAGTGGCTGGAGATCGTGGAAAGAGCAAAAGGAAACACAGAGTATATTAGGTCAGCTTATTACCTGTCTCCCTGCTAATCACTTTGCATAAAGCCTCAGCAGGAAATCATTCTGTCTCCAAGTGAATCATTACAGCAGTTTCCTACTGAAAGAAATGAGGGCTCTCTCCAAGTGGCTTACTGCATTGTTTGGAGGGAAGAGGCTGTAGGCAGAAACATAAACAGGGGATCTGCAGAAGCTACAATATTGTGGCACAAAAAATGAGCTCTGTGTGTGTGTGTGTGTGTGTGTGTGTGTGTGTGTGTGTGTGTGTGTGCTGGAGTGTCAAGCAGGCAGGGTGAGGGAAGGGATCGGGAGGCAACTGAGTAACTATTTTCCTCTTTGATTTCTGACTAGTCATTAACATTGCAAAGATGTTATATACTTTCGGGATTTCCTTAATAAGTTATAAAGTCAAATAAGGTCCTTTTGTGGAATGGGAATTATAAGTTTATCCAAACAACTTTTTAGATACAAGGACCTAGAAATCATATGGTAAAAATAGCACTATATGGGCAGAATAAAACCATAAAACAGTTTGGCCCCTTAAAATGGTAGGGAGGGAGGAAGGGAGGGATGAAGGAAGGAAGGAAGGGATTGAGGAAGGAAGGAGGGAGAGAGGAAAGGAAAGAAAAGGAGGGGGGAGGGAGGGAAGGAGGGAGAGAAGGAAGGAAGCGAAGGAAGGAAGAAGGAAGGGGAGGGGAGGGGAAGGGAGAGAAGAAAGGCAAAAGGAGGAGGAAGGAAGGAAGGAAGGAAAAGGAAGGAGGGAAGGAAGGGAGGGAGGGAGGGAGGGACGGAAAGAGGGAAGGGAGGAGGGAAAGGAAAGAGGGAGAGAGGGAGGGAGGAGACAGAGAAATCAGATCTTAGAACTCCCTGGGAGATATTCAAGTTTGGTGGAAAAACAATACTTGGAAGCATATGTCTCTGGGTATGAATTCCAGTTATACCTCTAAGAACTGGGCAACCAAAGGCAAGTTAATTTATGTATCAGACTTAATTGTGCTCATCTATCAAGATAAGAGGATTGATCCATAGCTCTTATTATAAGGATGCAGGTCTTGGCATGCTGACAGGCCCTTGAAAGATGTTAGTTCCTTATTTTTCTATTCTTCTCTTGCCTTCCCAAGGGTTAGCTCTCTAAGAAGTTAGCTGTATCACTGCTGTGAGGAGGCTGAGGAAGAGGACAGTGGCTTCCCTAGAATGCAATTAATCCACCACTACAGATCTGCTGAAAACTGCAAATATTGCCTCCTTCCCAGCAGCTCCCCTTCACCTAGGGGGTGCAGAGGTGGCAGAGTCGATCTGCACAATCAAACTCTCTTGTGCAAGAGAGCAAAAAGGCCAAAAATGCTACACAAATCGGGGGGGGGGGGGCGGCATCCCAGAGAACTGTGGAGGTTAAAGCTAACTCTGCACAGCAGGGGTTGGATGTGTTGATGCCCTTTTATTAACTGGGCTCTGTGTAGTTATTAATTGCAGCTCCTAACAACTCGGTGGCCCTATATTGTATTGGAACAGCAGGATGACTAAGGCTAAATTCATGCTAATTCCGGCTGGAGAGAAGCAGATTAATCCCATTTCAAACAGGCATCGATCACAGAGATACACAGAATGTTAACTAAAGGGCTCCACGAAGTGCACCAGGAGAGCAATCGATAGTCCTGAGCCCTGCTGCACGGAGCTGAGAAAGGAAAAGGCGGGGAGGAGGAAGACAGCAAAGGGCAAGGGGAGTACGCACGAGGAAACATTTGAAGATAAATAAATAAAAAGAGACAGAGAAAGGGGAAAAAAACAAGAGAAGGAGGTGGGCAACAAGTAGAAAGAGAAGGAAGAGGAGTTAGGGAAAGGAAAGGAGAGGGATGCGCAGTAAAGAAAAGGAATGGGAGAGCTCTGCACAAGAAAAAAGGCAAAAAACCAGAGCGAAGGGCAGAAAAACTTAAACAGGGGAAGGAGCAGAAAGAGTATGGTGACATTCAAGTCACCCTCTTGTTAAACTGGGGCAACTCTTTTTTTTAATGCATCTGTGCCCTTGACGCACAAAGGAAAAGCAGCCGGAGAGAAAACTAGGGAGAGGATGACGACTCTGGGGAGCTGGGTGGCCATCGCCTCTTGTATTTACTGAATATCCTCAGGAAATCAGGCGCCCTAGTGCTAGAAGAGGTGCCTACATGCAAAGTCCCCTCAACACTGAGCTGGGCTCTGCTAGCCCCCCACCCCCAACCTGAGGGCCACCTGCAGGGCTGCAGCTCCTGCAAACGTGACTGCTGCAAGGTGGCAGCTATTCTGTCAGGTCAGCCCAGGTCAGGGGCAAGTTGGATTCCAACCGCCAGTCACCTCCAGCTAAATAATAGGAAAGGAGTTGATGTGGGAGAGGAGAGGAATAAAGAGTGGAGGCCGAGGGGAGAAGAGGCTGTGCATCCAGAGCTGTGACTGAAATGGCTGCGGGGAAAGGGGGCATTTGGGATAAAGCTAGGTATCAATTATTTATATTCTCCATGATCCTGATCAAGGATTTAAGATACGCTTTTCATAAGATCTAGCTTCTGGCTTTCTCTCTTGGGCATTTCCTCCGTCTCTGCGTGATTCCCCATCTTCTTTCCTCGGCCAATTCCTAGGCCAATGTCTTAATTTGTTTCCTCTTGTTGTCCCTCATCTCCCAGAGCCCAGCTGGGTTAGGGCACTGGGCCAGTTTGGATATATTATGTCCCCCAAGAAAAAGCCATGATCTTTTAATCCCGCCTTGTGGGATATTGGGATTAGGTTGTTTCCATGGAGATGTGACCCAGGGAACTGTGGGTAATACCTTTGATTAGATTATTTCCATAGAGGTGTGGCCCCGCCCATTCAGCGTGGATCTTGATTAGTTCACTGGAGCCCTATAAAAGCTCACAAATAGAAGGACCTCAGAGCAGCTGCAGCTGAGACAGACATTTTGAAGACGGCCTTTGAAAGATGCCACTGACATTTTGGAGAATGCCATTTTGAACTGCAACCTGGGAAACAGGCACCAGCCATGTGCCTTCCCAGCTAACAGAGGTTTTCTGGTTGCCAATGGCCTTTCTCCAGGGAAGGTACACTTGTGTTGATGCCTTACCTTGGACACTTAAAGCCCTTAAGACTGTAACTTTGTAATCAAATAAACCCCCTTTATAAAAGCCAATCCATTTCTGGTATTTTGCATAATGGCAGCATTAGCAAACCGGAACAGGGACCCTCTTCCACTCTCCCAATAACACACAAATCTCACCTTTATGGCGGTATTTAGTACACCTCATTAAAGTTGCCTGTTCTGTGTCTTTCCACCCCTGAATTTCTTTCACTACTCCATCACCCTTTTCCTGTGCTCCTCCTACAGGCAAAACCCTATTTCAGTCATCTCTCTGTGTTACTAGTACCCAGCACAGCACCTAGCTCATGGTTGTGCCAGATCAATGCTTTCTGAACTGAAGTGAACAGTCAGTCTCATGATCACCCATCCTTGCAATCCCATGGTTTGCCCCATGTCACAGCCTCTTACCAACACATTCCCTCTCTTCATTCTAAGTCTCTGCTGACAGCAGCTAGAAGTGTGACTCTAATTCCTTCTCGGCTCCCTTGCATTTGTCCTAATCTTGAACTTGACCCTGGATTTCTCAAATAAGTTTTAGGTGAAGTATCTACTTCATTTTATTATGCCCACTCTCCTCCCAAAGTCCAATCAGTGAATATAGAGCTGTAAGATGTTAAAAGACCTGTTAGCCATATTAAATGCTGGACGGAAGGATTGAAGCAATCAAAAGAAAAAGGCTTGTGTCTTCTTCTCTTGGTATTTAAACTAAAATTTGCATTAATTTTTAAATAATTTGGGGAAAAAACACAACTTTGAACAATTCTTTTTGTTTTGCATAGGAGTTCACTACTTTTGTGTTTGTCAAGCCACCTCGATGGTGGGAGCCTGGAGGAGGAGAAGTTGAAAGCAGCCAGCTTTGTGGAAGGGCCAGCTGCATCCAGGGCAGCTCACTTTCATATTTTACTTTTGTACGAATGGTCTTTCTAGTAAGGGTGTATTTGGAACAAAGTTTTAAGATGATGGAATGCTTGGAAACCACTGAATTAGGTGACTGAATTGGCCTTGGTAAGGGGTTGAATTGTGTCCCCAAAAGACATGTGGAAGTCCTAACCTCAGTACCTCACAATGTGACATTATTTGACAACAGGATCACTGCAGGTGTATGAGTTAAGATGAGGTCATAGGGTGGCTCTTCATCCAGGAAGACCAGTGTCTTTACAAGAAGGGAAGAGACACAGAGATGGAGATGCACAGGAGACAAGGCCACAGGAAGAGAGGAGAGACTGGAGGTGAGGCAGGTACAAGCCATGGGACACCCAGGATTGCACACCACCTCCAGAAGCCAGGAGAGGCAAGCATGGATTCTTCCCCGGAGCCTTTGGAAGGGAGCATGGCCCTGCTGACACCTGGAGTCTGTACTTCCAGCCTCCAGAACTGAGAGAATAAATTTCTGTTGCTTGAAGCCACCAAGTTTGTGGTAATTTGTTACAAAAGCCTTAGATAATGAATACAGTTTTCTTCCTAAATATAGCTAAATTAGAATTTCCTAAACTATTGATGGAACCACCATTACGTGATGACCAATTTAGAGGACATCTATTTGTCGAACCCTTATTATGGGTTCTTCCAGTTGATGGAGGGTTGACCACCATGTTGTATTGGCCATTTCTTTAGGCTTCTTTTTGGATCCCTGGATTCCTTACTCCTGTATGGTGCCTGAGATGAATAAATATACTCACCTCCACCATGTGTAGTCTTCTCAGGAAGCTATCCAATCGCACAAAGACCAAAGAAGACTGGAAATCCCATTCGATGACTTCCTGGTTCTCTTTAAAGTAAGTATGGAGATTCTCCCTTCTGTCTTGAAACAGCTGCTTGAAGAAGCTCAAGGTGTCCACGACCACCTGCAGTTTCCTCTGACTTTCTTCTACCTCACTTCTTAGGAGATCTTCTGGGCCGAGATAATTTGAGGCCTGGAATGCAAAGAGATTAGTGTCACTGATCCTGGCTATGGGTGCAGGGCATCCCAAAACTTGCCAACACCAAGTCTGAACTGAATAATTCAGAATAATTATTCAGAATAATAACTACCAAGGTAATATTTCTAGAGGTATAGCATAGTGAACATTTGATCCCATCTTTGGTTCCAGAGGTGGACTGGGACCTGGATTTAAGCCACATTGTTTTGCAACCTCCTGTCACAGTGATTGGCATAGGGATAGGCAAGTGACCAATCAGAGACAATGAAACACAAGACTTTGGATAAGACAGATGGGACTGGGGCAGATGTTCTTTTCCAGGTGTTCTTTTGTGACTTAACTGGCTTTTGACAGTAAGGTAAGTCAAGTGCAAGGATTCTTTGCACCATAATTATTTCCCTGTCTCCAAGAGACTTGCACCTGAAAAGCTGGGAAGCAGGAGCTGTTGGACAGCCCTCCTAAGCTCCACGGAAAGGGGCAGAGATAACTGGGTCTTGGTGATATCATTGAAGGCCCTAGAGCAAGCCAGGGCAGAAGCCAGCCTTATCATGGATTTTCGAGGTACCTGAACCAAAATTACCTTTTTAGCGATGCTAATTTTGGTTGGGATTTCTTATATTTTCAACCACAAGAATCCTGACTGATAAACAGGCAATGATGGAAAAGCATTGGTCTAGGAGTCAAAAGATCTGGGATTGGGCCTTGGTTGCGGTGTCCTTGAGCAGCTCAGTTAACCTCCCTGAGCCTTAACCTCCATCTTTAAATGAGAATAAAGGGCCACTTCACAGGGTTCATCTGAAAATCAACTGAGATCATGGATGTAACAGCATTTTGCAACAATGTGCTCCATAAATTTTTGTTATTGTTAGCTAATCTTTAAACTTGTTCATTGTTTTCTCAACACAATATAGCTCCTTAAAGGTAACCGAAGCCAACCTGTGGGGAAAGATCACTCGCACTTCCTCGAGGCCTCCATTTCTGTACATGGATATACTCCTAGAGGTTAACACTGCCCTGTTTGGTGCTATTAAGGAAGAGGAGCCTGGAGTGTGTAATCTAAGAAGCTCTTTCTCTGTAGCTAACAGGTACCAAGAGCTTACCAAGTACAGGGCACTGTGTAAGCTTTTGACGTGCATTATCTCACGGAGCCTCCCAATTGCCCAGCAACCCTTTGACATAGATTCTCTCATTTTCACCATGGCACACAGGAGGAAGCTGAGACACTGAGCAGGTAAGCTTCCCAGGCACACACAGCCAGTAAGTGGTAAAGCCAGGATATGGCACAGGGTCGTCTCATCCCGCAGTCAGCATTCTAAACTGCTAGGCTCTGCTGCACACAGACTGTTAAGGAGGTTGAAATTCATACCCCCCACCCCCCACCCTTTATCCCACCATCGTCTTAGGCAGAGGCGAAAGGAAAAATGGGTTGCTCAGAGATTTCAACACTACTGAAAACATCTCTGTGAATTACTGGCTTGTGACAGTAAAATAATTCAAGTGTGAGGACCCTTCGAGCCATCATTATTTCCCTGAAATGTTATTTCCCTTCATGTGAGTTGGTGCCAAGCCAGACCCAAGGGAGAGGTTCTCGGGACTCCTGGACGGCCAACCTGCTGGATGAGAAGGTTGCAGGTCCCCTGGAGCAGCACCGTGAGCCTCCCCGGGGAGCGGTAGGACTCGCACGTGGCCCAGATCAGACAGATGACATGCAGCAGAGGCTGCAGCCGTGGCTTCACCTCCGGAAACTCCACACTCTCCAGGGTTTCCAGATGGCGATGGAGTGGCATCAGGTGGGCGTGGATGTCCTGAGCCTCAGTCAGGGCTGGAAAGAATCAGAGACAGACCCTTCACTGCTGGAGGTGCCTACCCACCCTGGAGCACCGGTGCCTTGGAAGAGAAGGCACTACAAAGCAGATGACTGCAATTTCTCCCTCAACTGGGAAAGCACAGAGAAGGCTGGTTTTAAAAAACTTTCCAGCTCCTATGAAGAAATAGTGAAATCTGGAGAGCTTTGAAATATTAGGACAATGGTCCGAGGAGCCATCTCTTACAAAGACCCTGTATCTGGACCTCGTCCTGGCTTTCCGGGCCCAGCCTAGTGCTGTATGCATAGTACATACTTGATAAATCTTTGCAGATTACTTTGCTGCTGATATCTCTGAGACACTACAAGAGAGATGACAGAGGACAAGTTTTCGAACTAGAAAGACCTGCCTTCAAATGCTGGCTCAGATAGCAACCAATTGTGGTTAACCTCTCTGAGCCTCAAAAATAGTAACTAATTTAAAGAGTTCTTAGGAAGGTTGGAGGTAGCACAAATGGAATCTTCTTAAACAACTAGCACAGTGGCTGGACCAAAGAGGGCATTTGATTAATGGGAGTGACCTGGATTAGTATTTATTAATAAAGGACCTCACTGGTATCTTAGAGAGAGATCACAAGGATTAGAGAAATAGCAGAGACTGAGGATGGCAAGGTTTTGCTGGGTTTCAAAGCCAGAAAAACTTCCTATCATCTCCTCTGAACAGAGCCAAGGAGAGAGAGGATCTTTAACCAGTTATCTTGAAGAGCCTGAGAAGGGAAAGCAGGAAAACTAGCAGCACTGGATACTAATATCGGCAGAGCAAATTACAAGGAATGCAAAAGCCCATTGAACAAACTGAACTGGAAAGGGACTGTTTATAAAAGCTGTTTCTCTCCTGGAAAGAGAATTAGATGGTATCATACAAGAGCAATGGGTGCCTTTAGGCCCCGGCTAGACTATGTGGATGAGGCTCTGTGTTTATCCTAAAGGAACTCAAATACTACACCATTTGGTAATCAGTTTCAATATTGTTCTGGCACGTATCATATACACTTGAAATAAACCATTGTATGTAAAGCCTTCTGAGGTGACTTTACTACTTCACTACTCCCATTTTTAAGGGAAGAAAGCACATTTTGATCTACAATCCTGAAGAGTTAGGAGAAGGTTTGATGGCAGAAAGGGGGGAAGAAGCAAAATGCACTGATGAAGGGAGCGGGAGCCCTGAAACAAATTTACCTAACTCTAATTATAGACTTCACTGGCTTTGCAATTTTGACAAAGGCCAATCTTGTCCAGTGCTCAGATGGCCAGGAAACTGCAGTCCCCTCTGACAATAAGAACAGGGAAAAAGCAGAATGGAGCTAGAAATGTAATAGAGACTGTAACAGAGACTTCTCAAGGAACCAGCGGGGGAGGACCTGAACCCCAAAGGTGAGAGAGAACAACATACATTTGTACAGTGTGGTACAATTAATAAAGTAAGAATTTCCACCTCCATTAATTCACAACGGCCACATGAGGTAGGTGGGAAGTGTGTGCATCATAACTACAGTACACGCTCAAGTTCAGAGAGGTTAGGTGCCTTTGCCCCAAGGTCAAACAGTGGTGGAGCCGGAAATGCACAGAGTAGCTGCTTTTCTGCTTCTAGACTTGGTATTCTTGTCACTGTGCCACACTGTACCAGGCTGGAAGACTAGAAGGACTTGAAGCTACTGAAATCAGAAAGAGAAGTCGATTCTTCACTAATTAAGAAATTTGAGTCCCAGGTATTGTGCCAACACTTGCTAGGGCTGCTCACCTGCTGCAACATCTCTGAACATGGCTTTGAAAGCAGGGAAGTAGCTGCTCTGAAGCTTGTCCAGGAGCCCGGCCATGCCCCTCACCTTGATGGTTCTTAGTTGACCGTAGATGTATTCCAGATCCTCACACCTATAACACCAGGGCAGAAGGGTGAATCCAGGTGAACATCAGGAAAGGCAAGTCACACTGTGTGGACCCACCCTCCCACAGACACACCCACCTCAGGGTGCTTCCACCAAGACCGCGCTCCCACCCAAATGGCTGGGACATCTGTTCCCAACAGTGAGGTCAAAAGCCTGAGTCGGGAACACAGGATCAAAGGGGCAGCTCCAGGAGACAACAGCAGGGAACCCTGCTGTGACCATCTGGTGGCTCAAAAGTCTGGCAGCTGGAGGTCATTAGCTCTTGCAGAAAGGTTTGGGGCAGGGTGAGAGAGGGGTTGTCTGAGCAAAGCTGCAGGAGAAGTGCCCCGCAGTAGGTCAGCAGAATGGTCAGAAACCAGGCAGGAGGACGTTGGCATAAACGGGGCAGGGGCCCTAGAGGCACGCGTGGTCATGTGATGCTGACACTCTCCATTCAAGGCACAGACAGGAACATCTGCCTCAAACATCCCTCTGTCTCCTTTCAAGCAAAGGATTAATAGGTGCAATGATAAATAGGAGCAAGGAAATGGGGAGGAAGGGGTAGAATGAGCAGGAGCAAAAATTAGGACCTTCTGGATAAGTCTAGGGCTAGGACAGAGTGGACCCTGCTGAGAATGGGCCGGGACCTAGGAAAGATCGCTCTGCTGCCAACTTCCCAAACCTCCTCTCTTTCTCCAGATCCTTACAGAAGGTACGGGCATCTAGCCTGGACTGTCCAAGCAGAAAGGAGCAGACAATTAGAAGAAAAATATGAGTGTTAATTAATTTTATATGTAGTAGAAAGAATTCTTGAGGAAACGTCAGAAGACATGGTGACTGGGGCCCCAGAAAGGAGGAATGACTACTGAACCCTGGGGAAAGCACACATCTCCCTGACCACAGAATGGTTTTGATACAAACAACACTGATGTTATTTGGATGTCTGCCGCAGGGGTGATGAGAAACATGTGGAGGGGAGACCCAGACTCTGACTGGTTCTCCCAGACCAGAGGCCTAATCCCGTTAGACAGCTGCTTTCCAGGGTTTGCACATGTGCTTCCGTGCCTACCTGCTCTTCCAGAATGCCAGTTCCACCTCAGGGGTGGGATTTTCCCCTGGCAAGAGCGGCTGGGAAGATTCTCTCTTGAGTACCACCTGGATTTGGTGGCTCCATCTGATCACTGCAGACTCAACGGCGTAGATGACTGACTTATCTATGGAATCCAAACTGTGAAAGACAAGACAAACCTCCTGGAACATGTAGAAATAATCTAACTCTGAGTGTTCCCACAAACAGAATATCACTTTTTAAAATATTAAACTGGTGAGAATTTCCATCTAGCCCACATGTTCTTAACTTTTATTGGATAAAAGCTCATGAAAAGTGCAGATTCTTTCCCCAGAACAAATGCTGATGCTTGCGTACATCCACAATTATACACACATATACAGGCTCAGGGGCTCACCAATATTCTGAAGACTAGTTTAAGAACTTCAAATCCCATCAGGTCCTCCCGTCAATGCACGATTACCTTGGGCAGAAAATATTCGGATGACCACCCAACCGTTGCTTGAATTTCCCCGATGACACCAAGCTCCTTACTTGACAAAACAACACATTCCACAGTAGGTCAGACCTCCCTGGGAGAAAGTTTGTCTCTATACGGAACTACTCTACCTGCAATTTCCTAATTTGGGTCTTAGTTCCAACCTCTGCAGCCAAAGGAGGGTGTTTCCTCCTCCATAAGACAAACCATCAGGCATCTCAACACCATTCCCACGATTCATTTTGTCATCACATTTCCAGTAAAGGATGAAATGCCCAAGCATCCCCTCACCATACACCCCTCCCCAATTTTTTTTTTTTTTAAACCTAGCTATGTTTTGGAAGGGATTAAACATCAAAAGTACATTTTGGATAGAGGCGAGGCAAGATGGCAGACTGGTGAGCTGTATGTTTTAGTTACTCCTCCAGGAAAGTAGGTAAAAAGCCAGGAACTGCGTGGACTGGACACCACAGAGCAATCTGTCTTTGGGCATACTTCATACAACACTCATGAAAACGTGGAACTGCTGAGATCAGCGAAATCTGTAAGTTTTTGCGGCCAGGGGACCCGCGCCCCTCCCTGCCAGGCTCAGTCCCGGGGGAGGAGGGGCTGTCAGCTCCAGGAAGGAGAAGGGAGAATTGCAGTGGCTGCTCTTATCGGAAACTCATTCTACTGATTCAAACTCCAACCATAGATAGACTGAGACCAGACACCAGAGACTCTGAGAGCAGCCAGCCCAACAGAGAGGAGACAGGCATAGAAAAAAAACAACACGAAAAACTCCAAAATAAAAGCAGAGGATTTTTGGAGTTCTGGTGAACACAGAAAGGGGAAGGGCGGAGATCAGGCCTTGAGGCACATATGCAAATCCTGAAGCAAGGCTGATCTCTCTGCCCTGTGCACCTTTCCTTAATGGCCCTGGTTGCTTTGTCTATTAGCATTTCAATAACCCATTAGATCTCTGAGGAGGGCCCTTTTTTTTTTTTTTTTTTTTTTTTAAATCCTTTTTGCTTTTTCTAAAACAATTACTCTAAGAAGCTCAATACAGAAAGCTTCAAAGAATTGAAATTTGGGCACGTCAAGTCAAGAGCAGAACTAAGAGAGCTCTGAGACAAAAGGCAATAATCCAGTGGCTGAGAAAATTCACTAAACAACACAACTTCCCAAGAAAAGGGGGGTGTCCGCTCACAGCCACCATCCTGGTGGACAGGAAACACTCCTGCCCATCGCCAGCCCCATAGCCCAGAGCTGCCCCAGACAACCCAGTGTGACGGAAGTGCTTCAAATAACAGGCACACACCACAAAACTGGGCGTGGACATTAGCCTTCCCTGCAACCTCAGCTGAATGTCCCAGAGCTGGGAAGGGGGAGCAGTGTGAATTAACAGAGCCCCATTCAGCCATCATTTCAGCAGACTGGGAGCCTCCCAACACAGCCCAGCAGCCCAGAACTGCCCTGGGGGGACGGCACTCACCTGTGACATAGCACAGTCATCCCTCAACAGAGGACCCGGGGTGCACAGACTGGAAGAGGGGCCCACTTGCAAGTCTCAGGAGCCATACGCCAATACCAAAGACTTGTGGGTCAGTGGCAGAGACAAACTGTGGCAGGACTGAACTGAAGGATTAGACTATTGCAGTAGCTTTAAAACTCTAGGATCATCAGGGAGATTTGATTGTTAGGGCCACCCCCCCCTCCCCGACTGCCCAGAAACACGCCCCACATACAGGGCAGGCAACACCAACTACACACGCAAGCTTGGTACACCAATTGGGCCCCACAAGACTCACTCCCCCACTCACCAAAAAGGCTAAGCAGGGGAGATCTGGCTTGTGGAGAACAGGTGGCTCGTGGACGCCACTTGCTGGTTAGTTAGAGAAAGTGTACTCCACGAAGCTGTAGATCTGATAAATTAGAGATAAGGACTTCAACTGGTCTACAAACCCTAAAAGAACCCTATCAAGTTCAGCAAATGCCACGAGGCCAAAAACAACAGAAAATTATAAAGCATATGAAAAAACCAGACGATATGGATAACCCAAGCCCAAGCACCCAAATCAAAAGACCAGAAGAGACACACCTAGAGCAGCTACTCAAAGAACTAAAGATGAACAATGAGACCATAGTACGGGATATGAAGGAAATCAAGAAGACCCTAGAAGAGCATAAAGAAGACATTGCAAGACTAAATAAAAAAATGGATGATCTTATGGAAATTAAAGAAACTGTTGACCAAATTAAAAAGATTCTGGACACTCATAGTACAAGACTAGAGGAAGTTGAACAACGAATCAGTGACCTGGAAGATGACAGAATGGAAAATGAAAGCATAAAAGAAAGAATGGGGAAAAAAATTGAAAAACTCGAAATGGACCTCAGGGATATGATAGATAATATGAAACGTCCGAATATAAGACTCATTGGTGTCCCAGAAGGGGAAGAAAAGGGTAAAGGTCTAGGAAGAGTATTCAAAGAAATTGTTGGGGAAAACTTCCCAAATCTTCTAAACAACATAAATACACAAATCATAAATGCTCAGCGAACTCCAAATAGAATAAATCCAAAAAAACCCACTCCGAGACATATACTGATCACACTGTCAAGCATAGAAGAGAAGGAGCAAGTTCTGAAAGCAGCAAGAGAAAAGCAATTCACCACATACAAAGGAAACAGCATAAGACTAAGTAGTGACTACTCAGCAGCCACCATGGAGGCGAGAAGGCAGTGGCACGATATATTTAAAATTCTGAGTGAGAGGAATTTCCAGCCAAGAATACTTTATCCAGCAAAGCTCTCCTTCAAATTTGAGGGAGAGCTTAAATTTTTCACAGACAAAGAAATGCTGAGAGAATTTACTAACAAGAGACCTGCCCTACTGGAGATACTAAAGGGAGCCCTACAGACAGAGAAACAAAGACAGGACAGAGAGACTTGGAGAAAGGTTCAGTACTAAAGAGATTCGGTATGGGTACAATAAAGGATATTAATAGAGAGAGGGAAAAATATGGCAAACATAAACCAAAGGATAAGATGGCCGATTCAAGAAATGCCTTCACGGTTTTAACGTTGAATGTAAATGGATTAAACTCCCCAATTAAAAGATATAGATTCGCAGAATGGATCAAAAAAAATGAACCATCAATATGTTGCATACAAGAGACTCATCTTAGACACAGGGACACAAAGAAACTGAAAGTGAAAGGATGGAAAAAAATATTTCATGCAAGCTACAGCCAAAAGAAAGCAGGAGTAGCAATATTAATCTCAGATAAAATAGACTTCAAATGCAGGGATGTTTTGAGAGACAAAGAAGGCCACTACATACTAATAAAAGGGGCAATTCAGCAAGAAGAAATAACAATCGTAAATGTCTATGCACCCAATCAAGGTGCCACAAAATACATGAGAGAAACATTGGCAAAACTAAAGGAAGCAATTGATGTTTCCACAATAATTGTGGGAGACTTCAACACATCACTCTCTCCTATAGATAGATCAACCAGACAGAAGACCAATAAGGAAATTGAAAACCTAAACAATCTGATAAATGAATTAGATTTAACAGACATCTACAGGACATTACATCCCAAATCACCAGGATACACATACTTTTCTAGTGCTCACGGAACTTTCTCCAGAATAGATCATATGCTGGGACATAAAACAAGCCTCAATAAATTTAAAAAGATTGAAATTATTCAAAGCACATTCTCTGACCACAATGGAATACAATTAGAAGTCAATAACCATCAGAGACTTAGAAAATTCACAAATACCTGGAGGTTAAACAACACACTCCTAAACAATCAGTGGGTTAAAGAAGAAATAGCAAGAGAAATTGCTAAATATATAGAGACGAATGAAAATGAGAACACAACATACCAAAACCTATGGGATGCAGCAAAAGCAGTGCTAAGGGGGAAATTTATAGCACTAAACACATATATTAAAAAGGAAGAAAGAGCCAAAATCAAAGAACTAATGGATCAACTGAAGAAGCTAGAAAATGAACAGCAAACCAATCCTAAACCAAGTACAAGAAAAGAAATAACAAGGATTAAAGCAGAAATAAATGACATAGAGAACAAAAAAACAATAGAGAGGATAAATATCACCAAAAGTTGGTTCTTTGAGAAGATCAACAAGATTGACAAGCCCCTAGCTAGACTGACAAAATCAAAAAGAGAGAAGACCCATATAAACAAAATAATGAATGAAAAAGGTGACATAACTGCAGATCCTGAAGAAATTAAAAAAATTATAAGAGGATATTATGAACAACTATATGGCAAGAAACTGGATAATGTAGAAGAAATGGACAATTTCCAGGAAACATATGAACAACCTAGACTGACCAGAGAAGAAATAGAAGACCTCAACCAACCCATCACAAGCAAAGAGATCCAATCAGTCATCAAAAATCTTCCCACAAATAAATGCCCAGGGCCAGATGGCTTCACAGGGGAATTCTACCAAACTTTCCAGAAAGAACTGACACCAATCTTACTCAAACTCTTTCAAAACATTGAAGAAAATGGAACACTACCTAACTCATTTTATGAAGCTAACATCAATCTAATACCAAAACCAGGCAAAGATGCTACAAAAAAGGAAAACTACCGGCCAATCTCCCTAATGAATATAGATGCAAAAATCCTCAACAAAATACTTGCAAATCGAATCCAAAGACACATTAAAAAAATCATACACCATGACCAAGTGGGGTTCATTCCAGGCATGCAAGGATGGTTCAACATAAGAAAAACAATCAATGTATTACAACACATTAACAAGTCAAAAGGGAAAAATCAATTGATCATCTCAATAGATGCTGAAAAAGCATTTGACAAAATCCAACATCCCTTTTTGATAAAAACACTTCAAAAGGTAGGAATTGAAGGAAACTTCCTCAACATGATAAAGAGCATATATGAAAAACCCACAGCCAGCATAGTACTCAATGGTGAGAGACTGAAAGCCTTCCCTCTAAGATCAGGAACAAGACAAGGATGCCCGCTGTCACCACTGTTATTCAACATTGTGCTGGAAGTGCTAGCCAGGGCAATCCGGCAAGACAAAGAAATAAAAGGCATCCAAATTGGAAAAGAAGAAGTAAAACTGTCATTGTTTGCAGATGATATGATCTTATATCTAGAAAACCCTGAGAAATCAACGATACACCTACTAGAGCTAATAAACAAATTTAGCAAAGTAGCGGGATACAAGATTAATGCACATAAGTCAGTAATGTTTCTATATGCTAGAAATGAACAAACTGAAGAGACACTCAAGAAAAAGATACCATTTTCAATAGCAACTAAAAAAATCAAGTACCTAGGAATAAACTTAACCAAAGATGTAAAAGACCTATACAAAGAAAACTACATAACTCTACTAAAAGAAATAGAAGGGGACCTTAAAAGATGGAAAAATATTCCATGTTCATGGATAGGAAGGCTAAATGTCATTAAGATGTCAATTCTACCCAAACTCATCTACAGATTCAATGCAATCCCAATCAAAATTCCAACAACCTACTTTGCAGACTTGGAAAAGCTAGTTATCAAATTTATTTGGAAAGGGAAGATGCCTCGAATTGCTAAAGACACTCTAAAAAAGAAAAACCAAGTGGGAGGACTTACACTCCCTGACTTTGAAGCTTATTATAAAGCCACAGTTGCCAAAACAGCATGGTACTGGCACAAAGATAGACATATAGATCAATGGAATCGAATTGAGAATTCAGAGATAGACCCTCAGATCTATGGCCGACTGATCTTTGA
Organism: Choloepus didactylus; assembly: GCF_015220235.1. NCBI lineage: Eukaryota > Metazoa > Chordata > Mammalia > Pilosa > Megalonychidae > Choloepus > Choloepus didactylus. Next base: position 7,165,771 of record NC_051324.1, read on the forward strand.
TAAGGCCCCCAAAGCCACCGAACTGAGCCATAATGGTCTTTTCAACAAATGGGGCTGGGAGAGTTGGATATCCATATCCAAAAGAATGAAAGAGGACCCCTACCTCACCCCCTACACAAAAATTAACTCAAAATGGACCAAAGATCTCAATATAAAAGAAAGTACCATAAAACTCCTAGAAGATAATGTAGGAAAACATCTTCAAGACCTTGTATTAGGAGGCCACTTCCTAGACTTTACACCCAAAGCACAAGCAACAAAAGAGAAAATAGATAAATGGGAACTCCTCAAGCTTAGAAGTTTCTGCACCTCAAAGGAATTTCTCAAAAAGGTAAAGAGGCAGCCAACTCAATGGGAAAAAATTTTTGGAAACCATGTATCTGACAAAAGACTGATATCTTGCATATACAAAGAAATCCTACAACTCAATGACAATAGTACAGACAGCCCAATTATAAAATGGGCAAAAGATATGAAAAGACAGTTCTCTGAAGAGGAAATACAAATGGCCAAGAAACACATGAAAAAATGTTCAGCTTCACTAGCTATTAGAGAGATGCAAATTAAGACCACAATGAGATACCATCTAACACCGGTTAGAATGGCTGCCATTAAACAAACAGGAAACTACAAATGCTGGAGGGGATGTGGAGAAATTGGAACTCTTATTCATTGTTGGTGGGACTGTATAATGGTTCAGCCACTCTGGAAGTCAGTCTGGCAGTTCCTTAGAAACTAGATATAGAGTTACCATTCGATCCAGCGATTGCACTTCTCGGTATATACCCGGAAGATCGGAAAGCAGTGACACGAACAGATATCTGCACGCCAATGTTCATAGCAGCATTATTCACAATTGCCAAGAGATGGAAACAACCCAAATGTCCTTCAACAGATGAGTGGATAAATAAAATGTGGTATATACATACGATGGAATACTACGCGGCAGTAAGAAGGAACGATCTGGTGAAACATATGACAACATGGATGAACCTTGAAGACATAATGCTGAGCGAAATAAGCCAGGCACAAAAAGAGAAATATTATATGCTACCACTAATGTGAACTTTGAAAAATGTAAAACAAATGGTTTATAATGTAGAATGTAGGGGAACTAGCAGTAGAGAGCAATTAAGGAAGGGGGAACAATAATCCAAGAAGAACAGATAAGCTATTTAACGTTCTGGGGATGCCCAGAAATGACTATGGTCTGTTAATTTCTGATGGATGTAGTAGGAACAAGTTCACTGAAATGTTGCTATATTATGTAACTTTCTTGGGGTAAAGTAGGAACATGTTGGAAGTTAAGCAGTTATCTTAGGTTAGTTGTCTTTTTCTTACTCCCTTGCTATGGTCTCTTTGAAATGTTCTTTTATTGTATGTTTGTTTTCTTTTTAACTTTTTTTTTCATACAGTTGATTTGAAAAAAGAAGGGAAAGTTAAAAAAAAAAAAAAAAAGAAAAAAGACAAACAAGGAAAAAAAAAAAAAAAAAGATGTAGTGCCCCCTTGAGGAGCCTGTGGAGAATGCAGGGGTATTCGCCTACCCCACCTCCATGGTTGCTAACATGACCACAGACATAGGGGACTGGTGGTTTGATGGGTTGAGCCCTCTACCATAAGTTTTACCCTTGGGAAGACGGTTGCTGCAAAGGAGAGGCTAGGCCTCCCTGTATTTGTGCCTAAGAGTCTCCTCCTGAATGCCTCTTTGTTGCTCAGATGTGGCCCTCTCTCTCTGGCTAAGCCAACTTGAAAGGTGAAATCACTGCCCTCCCCCCTACGTGGGATCAGACACCCAGGGAAGTGAATCTCCCTGGCAACGTGGAATATGACTCCCGGGGAGGAATGTAGACCCGGCATCGTGGGATGGAGAACATCTTCTTGACCAAAAGGGGGATGTGAAAGGAAATGAAATAAGCTTCAGTGGCAGAGAGATTCCAAAACGAGCCGAGAGATCACTCTGGTGGGCACTCTTACGCACACTTTAGACAACCTTTTTTAGGTTCTAAAGAATTGGGGTAGCTGGTGGTGGATACCTGAAACTATTAAACTACAACCCAGAACCCATGAATCTCGAAGACAGTTGTATAAAAATGTAGCTTATGAGGGGTGACAGTGGGATTGGGAATGCCATAAGGACCAAACTCCACTTTGTCTAGTTTATGGATGGATGTGTAGAAAAGTAGGGGAAGCAAACAAATAGACAAAGGTACCTAGTGTTCTTTTTTACTTCAATTGCTCTTTTTCACTCTAATTATTATTCTTGTTATTTTTGTGTGTGTGCTAATGAAGGTGTCAGGGATTGATTTAGGTGATGAATGTACAACTATGTAATGGTACTGTAAACAATCGAAAGTACAATTTGTTTTGTATGACTGCGTGGTATGTGAATATATCTCAATAAAATGACGATTAAAAAAAAAAAAAAAAAAAAAAGTACATTTTGGTTGACTTTCACAAAGTCTTAAATGAAAAGTGTGCATGCTGGGCTCCCAGGATACAACTGCCAAAGAAAGAGTACATCATTCAAAGTTTCATGCCAGAAACCCACCTTCACATAATTTAATTAAATTCATATTTGCTGAGCAATGACACTGCACAAGTGATTATGGAAGGTATTAAAGGGGGAGATGCTCACCTCCTCCAAATAGGATCCAGCCTTTTGGGAAATTATAAAATTTGAACAAAGGGGGACAAACTCGGCAATGATTATACACACACATTGAATGTCATTAAGTTGAAATACAAAAGAGCCAGGAAAATGGCAATTTGATTTGTTTATGTTGAAAATTGGATATTTTTATTAAACCACAATAAAGTTTCCCACCTTACTGGGAAATGACTTCAAATTATATACATAGCAAATTACCACCAGTAGAAAAAACTTGTTATAAAGCACTCTGCCATCCTATGCATTATTTATCCTGCAGATCAAATCATGAATCCCGATTACACAATGATGACAGTAATACACTGAGAAACTCCTGACAACATGGGCAACTGAGCTCAGGTAGAAGGGCCACCTTTTGCCACCAACACATAGAAATACTGGATAAAATATAACAAAATATATCATTTAAATACATAGACTGGCTTGAAAGAAAAAGTCCCTAAGGGACAGAAATAAAGACAACTCAAAGTCAGAAATGTCAGCAGATGCTGATGGTGTGGTGGATATAACTCCTAAGAGGGAAAGGAGGCATTTTTTACATAAATTTTTTTACATAAATACAAAATAAGAACATTACATAGTGAGGTAGGGAGAGGAGGTTTTGGATGTTTGAGGACAAAAAATCTGCTAGAGCCAGATTTGCTTTTATTTGGAAATAAAAAATCCCCAGGACCTGAAAAAAGTCTCCAGCTGCTGGGGGAGGAGGGCCTGGGACTATAACAAGAACCTCTAGAGCTGCTTCTGTGACATTATGTGCAGGGTAACTGCTGGGAAGAGACGCGGCTGTCTCCCAGATTGGACCTGGGTCTGTGCCAATGATGATACACTGGGCTGATAGGCCAAACGCTGAAGTCAGTGCGGCTTCTCTCAACCCTGCAACGATCTTGAATGGAAAACAGGCCATGTTGCTGTGATAGCTTTAAAAGACTTCAGGCAGAGAGACTGGGGAAAGGGTGGTAATCAGCACACAACACACAGTCTGAGGATGTTGGCAAACAAAGCGGATCGTGGGCTTGTGTGTGGAACAAGGAGATGTGCAGAGTTAGGAAGACGAACATTGTAAAGAAAACATTCAAATAAACCAGCATCTCCCACATCTCAGAGGCTCACACGGCTGGTGGTACTTACACTGCCTCACTTCCGGAGTCCTCAAACCCCATTTTCTCTGAGCCTACTGGCAGAGGCAGCAAGGTTTTCCCCTTCACTTGCTCAAGGATAACTAAGAGGTCACACTGGAGGCTGTGGGCGTGCCGCCTGACATCTTGACATACCACGTGGGGCCATTCCAGGTGGTTCTTTTCATTGGCCAAGATGGGTATAACAACCTGTAACAAACAGAGGGGCACAGGGCAGAAAAGGCAGGCATTCAACTTTCTGACATCTTAAGAAAGACCACTCTGAGAAAGATTTATAAATCTATATACAACCTTTTGCAGGTCACAAAGGCCAGAGTCAAGAAATAGGGTAAATGCTGGTAAGAATGACCCTCTGTCTATAGGTGTGATGGAGGCACCTTAAACAGGTAAGCAAAGTTGAGACTCTCGAATCTGCCGGGGAGGTGAACATTAGTTGCTTTTGGCCACCTAACATAGTTCCTCTTCTTTTGGTACCCATCCCCAGATCCAAAGGTGGACATGGACGTATGCCCAAGCCAATCACCGCAGTCCATTTTCCTGATGCAGGGGTAATTGGTGCAGGTGTGGGCACGTAACAAAATGTGGGCCAACGAGAGCCAAGTCAAATTCACTTATTTGAACTTTTAGAGGAAGGGAAGTCTTCACTTTTCTACTGGACTCATAAATGGAAGGAAGAAAGTCTGGAGGACTATATGGGGCCTGAGAATAAAGTCAATATGGAAAAAAGAAGTTTCCAAAGGGATAAAGAACAAATCCCGGAGAGATCACTTGAGACTCTGATTCAAGCTGTTGTTGAACTTTTTGAGCTAGTTTAGGCTGAGTTTCCTATCACTAGCAAATTAGAAAGTTGAATTAATAGAACTCATTAGGAACCCCGGCCTGAAAAAAGCTCATACCCAAGGTAATGGGAATACTAGAAAGAAGGATTATAAGGTAACGTGATGAGGGGGCCACCAAGTAAATAATGAAAAGGAAATATGGTTGGGTTCTGTATATGGCCAATAAGTTCTTGTGGCTGTGAAACAGAATATAATACCTGGGCTCACCATGTTCAGTCTCAGAGGATAACCCTTGCCAGGTTGGTGTGGAAATATTGACTGAGCTGAGCACTCACAACAGGGGGACGTAGAGCTCCAAAGAGAAAATGTCACAAATTGATCTCTATTCACATCCATGTTAAGAAAGCACCCTTCAGACCCGGGACAGAAGGGCTAACAAAGAACAGAAGAGGAACTGACATTTTTCTAGGATCTCCAAGGAAGGGAGCATATCTCATTTGATCTTTATACCCATAGTTTTTCCTAGGGACTGGCACAGGGCAAGTGCTAGAATTTCATAGAATGATGGTATGCTATCTGAAGAAAGAGCGTTGAGTTCAGGTCAGATTCTGGAAGGTTTTGAGTAGCATGAAATAATGAATGTGGACCTTCTATGAAATGAAAAGCCACTCATTCATTCAATGAGTAGATATTTATTGAGCAACTTCTAAGTGCTAGCACTGTTGTAGGTCTTGAGAGGATACATCAGTGAAAAAAAAAAGACAGAAATTCTTGTCCTCATGATGTTTATATCATAGGGGAGAGATAGTCAATAAACAGTAAGTTCTGTGGAATAAAATAAAGCAGGGTGAGGGGAAACAGGAGTGTGGTGTGGAAGGGTTACAACTTCAAATGGAGTGGCCAGTGTAGGCCTCATTGAGAAGGTAACATTTGACCAAAGACTTGGGTAGATGGGGAGGGTGCCGTGCAGATACCTGGGGAGGCACAGTGCAGGCAGAAGGAACAGCCAGTGCAAAGGCCTTGAGTAGAAGCATGCCTCGTGTGATCAAGGGCAGTAAGGAGGGCAGTGAAACTAGAACACAGTGATCAAGAAAAAGAAAAGCAGGGGTGAGAAAAGGAGGCCAGACATGTGCAGCCTGGCCTGTAGGATTTCAGTTTTTACTCTCAGAAAAATGGGATCTGTTGGAAGGTTTTGAGTGAAGGAATGGCATGCTCTGATACCCTGGCTGTTGTGTTAAGAATAGATTTTAGGGGGCAAAAGCGGAAAAAGGGAGATGAGTTAAGAGCTATTGCTACAATACAGAAGAGAAATGAAGGCGGCTTGGCACATGGGGCAGTGGTGGAGGTGGAGGGAAATGGTCTGATTCCATATAAATTTTGAAGGTACAGATAATATGGTTTCTTAATGGATTGGATGTGGACTCGTGAGAGAAGAACAGAGGCATCAGGATGACTCAAGGTTTGGAGTTGCCATTGGCTGAGATAGGAGTAAAAATAGAGTAAGTTCTTGAGGGCAGATCAGAAGCTCATTTTGGGGCATGTTAAAATTTGATACCACTATTGAACTTTGAAATGGAGACATTGAGTAGACAGTTGGGTAGGGAATTCGGAGAAGAAAAGGCTAGAGAGAGAAATTGGGGTGGTATCAGATACACTTTATAAACCATCAAACTGGGTAAGAGACCCATGGAATTGAGTATAAATAGAAAAGAGGAGATGTCCAAGAATGAGCCCTCAGGCCCTCAAATACTGAGAGGTTGGGAAGAAGAAGAGGAGCCATCAGTGGAAACTGAGAAGGAATGGCCATGGAGAGAGGAGGAAACCAGAAGATTGTGGTGTCCTGGAAGCCAAGGGATCACCAGCAGGATGGCCTGCTGCTCACGGGTCAAGCAGGGTGAGAATTGGTAACACTTGACTAAATTCTGTTTAGTCAAGTGGAGGCCACTGGGGACATTGCCAAGTTCCATCACTCCTCTTCTGTGTTACATGGGGGTGAAAGCCTGATGGATGAGTTTAAGAGAATATAGAAGAAGAAAGGAAGATAGCAAGAACAGACACATTTTAAAGAAATTTTGCTATCAAGGGGATCATAGTAACGGGGTGATAGCTGGTGGGGGAAATGAGGCAACGAGAGGGTATTGTTTGATGTGAATAACCTAGAGAAGAGAGAAAAGTTAAGAATGTAGAAGAGAGGAGAGAGAATTAATGGGGCAACCTCCTCAAGGAGGTGAGGATGGATGGGACCTAGAGTAAAAGTGGCGGTTTTAGTCTCAGGGTTGGCATCAAACGAGAGCACAGTCAGTCCATCTGTAGCAATGGACGGGAGGGCAGATTATGTCAGTACAGATATTGGCAGATGGGGTAGATTTGGGGATATGCAAAAATTTTATGCTATTGTTCCCATTTTTTTTTTTTTTTACATAAATACAAAATAAGAACATTACACAGTGAGGTAGGGAGAGGAGGTTTTGGATGTTTGAGGACAAAACGAAAGTTGTGAGATACTGATCTAGAAGAAAGAAATTGGAATAAGAAACCTACAATTTCTGCTAGGCAGCACAGAGGGCCTATTAGAGGTTCAAGGTTATGAATTTAAAGTGGTTGTTGGTTTTTCTCTAGCCTCAATCAGTTTCATACTCTGTAGGTTATGGAGCAGGCAGAGAATTGGATTTCTCCAAGATTGTGATTTTGCCAAACAAGTACAATAAAGTGAGGGAGAAGCAAGTGAGGCAGGAGTTTATGTGAGACAATGGTTATGGTGGACTGTGGCTGGGTAAGGGGGAAAAAGAGAACATGGGATCGGGCAAGGGGCTGTGGGAAGGCGGCAGGATCAATGGGTTGGAGGTTCCAGTGGGGGTCAAGGAATTTTTTTAATTCAATTTTATTGAAATATATTCACATACCATACAATCCTCCATGGTGTACAATCAACTGTTCACAGTACCACCATATAGTTGTGCATTCATCACCCCAATCTATTTTTGAACATTTTCCTTACACCAGAAAGAATAAAAATAAGAATAAAAAATAAAAGTAAAAAAGAACACCCAAATTGCCCCCCCACCCTATTTTTCATTTAGGTTTTGTCCCCATTTTTCTACCCATCCATCCATACACTGGATAAAGGGAGTGAGATCCACAAGGCTTTCACAATCACACTGTCACCCCTTGTAAGCTACATTGTTACACAATCATCTTCAACAGTCAAGGCTACTGGGTTAGAGTTTGATAGTTTCAGGTACTTACTTCTAACTATTCCAATACACTAAACCTAAAAAGGGTTATCTATATAGTGTGTAAGAATGCCCACCAGAGTGACCTCTTGACTCCATTTGAAATCTCTCAGCCACTGAAACTTTATTTTGTTTCATTTCACATCCCCTGTTTGATCAAGATGTTCTCAATCCCACAATGATGGGTCCAGATTCATCCCTGGGAGTCATGTGCTGCGTTGCCAGGGAGATTTACACCCCTGGGAGTCAGGTCCCAAGTAAGGGGGAGGGCAGTGAGTTCATCCGTCGAGTTAGCTTAGCTAGAGAGAGGGCCACATATGAGCAACAAAGAGGTACTCAGGGGGAGACCTTTAGACACAATTATAAGCAGGTTTAGCTTCTTGGTCAAAGAATTTTTGTAGTCTGGATATTAGAGGGAGTGATCTGGAAAGATAGGAGTAGTTGTCAGAAGAGGAGGTGCATGAAACTGGGTTAGGATGAAGGTGCTCACTGGTAATGCCAGGTCTGGGAATGGCCACGGGAAGGGCCAGGATAGGGTCACTGGAGGAGAAAGGTTCAAGGAACCCAGAGGCCAGATTGTTGGGAAGATATTTATGTGTCTACTGAAGAGACAAATATTAAGACAGGAGTGACATTGGGGAGTCAGAGTGAGCCAGAAACTATAATCATACAGAAAGGAGGGCAGTGCCATCATATACGATGCAGCAATGAGGACAGTGGGTGACTAAAGCTGATGACATAAGATTCAAACTACAGGTCTTTCAACATGGTCTGGAAGCCACAGTGAGCAGCAAGGAGGGCACTTCTCCCATCTCCAGGCTCAGTGAGAGCATGGCTGGGGAAGATGGCTGGGGAAGCAGACTCCTCAGGGGAGAACCAGGTTTAGTTAGAGCAGGGTGACAGGATTGGTCAGAGGAGTGGTTGAAGAAGATTTTATGTGGGGGATATTGACAAGACTTCCCATTCTTTATGGAACTTCTACAATATAACACACTCTGTTCTAGATATGCTAATACATTATTTCTAAATTTCATAATAACCCTGTAAGGTGTTTTGGACCTGACAGAGGTGAGCTAACTTGCTTACATCACTGATGTATTTGGCAGAACCAGGATTTTAACCTAGATCTGTCTGACCTCAAATCCCATGCTCATTCTCCCAAAGATAAAAATTCAAACAAGCATCCAGGTTTCAGAACTCCAGGAAAAACAACCTGTTCGCAATGAATCAAGTGATTGGGAGGAGGAAGAAATGGAGCAGGGGAATTGGCTTCTAAATTCTGTCAATTCTTCCTTTGACACATTTCTCGGATGCATTTTTTATTTTTGCCTTGTACTGGTGCAGTGGGACAAAAATAATTATTGCTTGAATTTATGGCCTTCTCCTCTGATCAGTGCATTCTCTACCACCACCCCAACCTGACCTACACACTCACACACACACACAAAACACAGCAAGACTTCTCTCAGTCAGGTTTCTTTAGGCCTTTGTGATACAAACTGGAGGGTGGGGGTGGAGTGGGGGTAGAGAAAGTTACCAAAGAGGCTAAACTGATGTACAAGGTACTGAGAGAAAGGAGAGGAGAGGGGTAGATAGGGAGAGCTGGGAGGGGCAGGAGGGAGCTTAGGGGGATGGGAGGTTAGCACGGTTTGAAGGGACACCAGATCAGCTTCAGAATGTGTAAAAGAAGTAGATGAGAGAACGGAGCGTGGCTTGGACTACAGATTGCTTTTACAGATTTTGAGAAACACAAGTTAAAGCACTTGAGGTATTTTAGTACAAATTATTTTATTTAGGTTTTCAATAAATACATTTATATGATTTACAATTTTAAAAGTACAAGTTTTTAGTGAAAAGAAGGTCTTCAACCTATCCCTTTACTTCAGCCAAGCAGTTCCTGGCCCGAGTATGACCCTGTTAATGAATGTTTTTCCTTCCTTTTGTCCCCTTCCTCCTCCCTCCCTCCTTCCCTCTTTCCCCTTTCTCTTTTTAACATAAATGTTAGCAAACTATACATATAACTCTGCACCTTAAAAAAATTTATCTTAAGAATTGTTCCATAGCATCATTCTTTTTAATAGTTACACAATATGTCATTGAACAGATGGACCATAATTCATTCACCCAGTACCCTGTTGATGAACATTTAGTTTGTTGACAATCTCTTTCATGCAGCAGTGATGACAATTCTTGAACATCTGAGGATCTGCATTATTTTAAAATTACTTTTGCTTACTGAGCTACATTTCCTTAACCATGACACAAGTCTCAACTGGGCCCGCTTTCCCTCGACTCTGAACTTTTGTCTCCTCTCTAAACCTCAACAGTTACCTTCCTTGACTTCTGTTATCCTAATCCCTCCTGTGGTTCAGGAGCTAGCGCAACACTCAAGGTGAAGCACGTTTCTGAGACAACATGCACATCTGTCTTCTCTGTACTCTATGGCACTTTCTGCCACTGGCATTCGTTTGGAGACTTCATCCAAGCTTGGACTTATGCAGGGCTGGCATTCCGGCAATACACAACAACAAGGCCATGCCGGTTGTTAACATAGTGCAATACTTCCACAGCTCCTAATAAAGTGATTTTTTCCTGGGCCTCCTGCAAGCTCCCCTGTTGCTTCAGTCCCTCCCTGGAATACCCCTCCTCCCACAGCCTCATGGTAGAGCAATTAAAGGGTTAACAAGACCTAGCAGGGACTCTCCAGAACCCGGCTACAACAAGGGGGTGGGGCAACTTTAGGGGAGCTCTATCGCCACCCCCTTCCCCAGCCATACTGTTTTTAAATATTTTGAATACTTGATTAGCTACATATATTTTGGCTCCTCAAAGTAGGCAGTCCATGGATGGCACCCTGTCTTCTATTTCTTTGGTACCTCCATAGCACCACACATGAAACATCATAAAGCTAGTACTCTGTACATCCTTATATTTCACAACCTGCAGGATCTAGGACATCACATATGCAAGACTTGCAGGGAAGTTTACTCCTATTCCAGAAAGGTTTAAGTGTTCCAAGACCGTCCTGCACTCTCAAAGCATCCACAATGGTGCCTCGGAAGCACTCCATTAGGGACATCTCTGCCTTCCTCCCTGAGCTCCAGGCAGATCTCCCTAAACACCTGTTGGACATTTCCAACCGGATGCCCCAACTTCTTGTCTGAGCACAAGACCTCGGGTAAATGGTTGTGTGGTGAAAAGAAAATCAAAACCATTCCACCTGTCCCTTTTAACTCCACTCCAAAAGTAAAAACTGTTTATAGCCCTTCGCCTCCTTCCACTGCACTCACTCACCTTGTGCACCACTTCCTGTTTCCTCTAGTCCTTCCCAATTTATGGAATGGGCTAAGAGATACTGACTTAAAAAGTGGTCCAGGACCTCGAGCCTCCCCTTGACTTTGTCTTGACCCCAGACTAGGGCTGTTCCAAGTCTCAGCCCCTTCAGGCTAGCCTGGCCTCCACTCAGATTTCCTTCGGCTCACCCGTCCCGTCCACGTCTCAGATGTCGTCTCTGATCCCAGTGGCCACCCAGCTCCGCCCCTCCACTCCCGGACCGCCGGCCCCCACCCGCGCCATTTTCCCCCAGGTCCCTCGAACTCGGCTCCCAGTCGTGGCTGCCCCCACGTCCCCGTCCCTCGGCCCCTGGTCCCGCCTCCTCACGTCTCCCCGCCAGTTTCGCCCCTCGGCCGCCCCTCGCGACTCCTCCTCCCCTCCGGGCCCCGGCTGCAGCCAGCGCCAGGCCTCCCACCCACCCTCACCTCAGAGAGCAGCGCGGCCAGGTGCTCCAGAGGCGCCGCGGGCAGATCTCCCCAGAGCACGGCGCCGCGGAGGCTGCCGGGCCCCGGCGGCTCGGGCCCGGTGCGCAGGAAGAAGAGCCCCTTGGCGCGGGCCGGCCCGGGCTCGGCTCCCGCGTCCAGCCCCGGCAGCACCGCCAGGCCCCCGGGCCCGGGCCGCACCACCAGCAGCGGCCGCGGCGCCCGCGCAGCCTCGCGGCCCAGGAAGGCCTGCAGCAGCGGCTCGGCCTCGGCCGTCCCGGCGCAGCGCTCCCAGGCGCCCGCGGCCGGCCGCAGGCTCCGGGCCACGCAGGCCCCCAGGAGTCGCAGTCGCGGGTCGGCGCCCGGCTCCTCGTCCGCGTTCTCCGCCGCGAGCGCGGCCTGCTCCTCGGCTCTCGGCATCTCGCGCGGCCTGGGGCGGCCTCGGTTGCCCTAGCGACGGGGACGCGGCCGGGACTCCCTCCCCTGCTCCCCTCCTATTGGCCGCAGGACTCCTGGTCCCGCCCCTCCCAGGCTTAAAAAGGTAAGCGAGGGACACCGCGAAGGGGTGGGGTCGCGCGGCTGTTTCTAGGAAACGGGTGGAGGCGCCTACCTGGTGGCTAGTGTGTGGGTTGGAGGTGCGCTAGGGTGACCGCCGAGGGCAGCGGTGGATTGATGGGGCGTGTGGAGGGGAGGTCAAAGGATATAAATGGTGTTGGGGTTCTCTCTGGCCAAGGTCAGATTAAATTCTTTAAACGGTCTCCAGACACGGAAAATAATGTGTTCTCCCACCTCTTCCCCAAACGTGTAATTCAAAATTTAAACAATGCCCAATTGCAGAACAGGAGTAAGGACGATGTAAAGAAATTCAGTGAGGTTTTGATTCCTTTCCCATGGGGTCTTTAAATACTTTAGAAGAGTGCTGTCCAATAGAACTTTCTGATAGGAATAAAATGTTCCAAATCTGCAGTAGATACAGAGGCTCTTGAGTACTTGAAATATGGCTAGTGCAATTGAGGAACTGAATTTTCAATCTTATTTAATAATTTAATTAATTTTAAATTAGTCACAGGTGACTAGAAGATACCGTATTGAACAGTTCAGCTTCGTAATTTTAATATTAATTATTAAGTTAATTATATATAAATAATAAATAAAATAATTTTATATACTTTATGAACTATAAAGATTTACTGGTACCCAGCTTTGGCTATGCTGTAAGCTTGTGCTGAATCTGCCCAATGAGTAACTGAATCCCTAGTTTGCTTTGGTTTCCTTCGGTATGGTCCCCTACCCAGTCAGTAAATATAGAAAAGCATTTTTAAAGTATGCAGGATGCTCAGAGCCTCTCCATCCTACCTTGTCTTCAAAAAAGGATAATATGGAGCTCCTTTCCTGGCCTCATAAATTAGCATTTGTCACCAGCTGAGCCCTTCATGATCAGGTTATAAATAGCTCAGATCTTTGCATGTATGTGAGGTGAAAAAGCACAGATGCCAAGAACAGGGGAACCCAGGCGATGGTGAGACCTTAGGCCCTGAAATGAGCTCCTCTTTCCCTTAACACTTTGATATTAGTCACCTCCCAGAGACTGCAGAGTTTCTGGTTATACAGAATGTTTATAATGGGTTTCAAAGAAATATTAACAGAATAAGCACATATCAAAGGCAGCTTAGCTAACAAGAATCTCTCAGGAAAACTCCAGTGACTGGAAGGTAAAATGATTGATTTCTTAATAACAGGGACATAGAAATTGCTATGGTGCAAAATGTTCACATTAGAAAATGAATCTTTTTGTTCCTAAAGGGAGTTATCAATGCTGGATTAAACAATAGTCAGTCTGTGAGTAAAGGGGCACTGCAGGTGCACTAAACAATTTAATAATTGATTATTTGCTAATTGATAATTTGATAAGTGATATTTCAAAAAAAGCATCAGGAAAACTGGAAATGTTGGCATTTCTTACATGTATCTTATAGTTTTGTACAGTTTTAATTTATGCATAGAGAGGCATCATTATCGTTTTAATGCTTAGGGCCTCCAAATGTGTTCATCGTAATCGTGTTTTGTATACAGTGTGAGTTCAGGGCCATTAGCACCCTGTAAATCCTTCAAATAAAATTCTTGTCACCTTCACCCCCCTCATCCCTTTCCTCTGCGTGTCTCATCATAAATGAAAATAGAAACAAAGGAACCTTGAAAATGACTTCAGGATGTCTGTCTGGGAGTGAACGTTCCTGACCACCAGCAATCCCAGCTTTTATTTTTTCTTCAACAATACACCGTAATCTCTATTACAGAAGGAGATTTTAAGAGTGCTCATATGGGACTTTTTGAAAACAATTGTGATGTTTTCTTTATATTATATAATTGTGGTAAGAAAAATAAAAAGTGTATTTGTTATCTACTGCTGTGTAACAAATTACCCCCAAACTTAACACCTTAAAACAGCAATAAATATTTATTATCTCCCAGAACAGTTAGGAGAGTCTCCCTCCATACATCTCGGATGTCACTAAGTGAGAACATCAGACATAAATGGGCAGATGTTTTGGATGCATGTCTAGAAAAAGTCCAGGCCATATGGGGCTCCATCCAGGATTGATTGTTGCATTTTTCATAATAGCAAAAATAACAGGAAACAAACCAAATGTGCATCAGTAGTAAAATGAATAAATTATGGTATGTATTATCCATATGGTAAGATACTATACAGCAGTGAAAATGAATGAACTATAGCCGCATGTATCAACATGGATGTTGAGTAAAAAAGGCAAATTCTGCAAGAGAATACATTTATTATTATATTTAATTGAAATTTAAAATGAAATAAAACAGACAATACTTTGGTAGAGGAATATGCATAGGTAATTTGGAATAAAACAGTAAAAAGAAATGTGCCATTTCTTGTATTCTGGATGGGGTGGAGCAAGTCATTCCAGTTACTGAGAATGAAAGTATTATTATTTATGTAAGTGCCAATGACCCATTGCTTGTAATAATATGAATTGAATATCTTAAAAATTAAATTTTATAATTAAGTCTATCACTGGTGACTTCTTTGTCATCAAATGCACGAGGCCCTGTTCAGGCATCATGAAAACGTTCTGTCTCTTAACTTCTGTGGCAAGTACCATCCTAGATAACCCCCACCTTAGTGGCACTCCTTCTCTTTCTCCTTGGCTACTGTCTCTTTGTTTATTCCGTCAATACTAGTGTTGTTTAAGCCTCTGTCTCAGACCTCCGGGTCTTCTCACTTTAAAATCTCTCCTGGTATGAGTTTATTTGCCCAGGAAACAATTGTTCCTTTTATGCTTCCAAATCCATATCTCCAGCCCAGTACTGGGTACATTTAATGTTTGGGGGTAACACCTGTTTCCCCCTCAAATCTCTATAGAAGTTGTTCCATTGCCTTTTTTTATCCAATTTTTAATTGAAATATATTTACATACCATACAATCATCAAAGTGTAAAAATAATTCACAGTATCATGATATATTTGTGCATTCAGCACCAAAATCAATTTTTGAATATTTCCATTACTCCCAAATAAAAATAAGAATAAAAATAAAAGTAAAAAGAACACTCAAAACATCCCATACCCCTCCTCCCCCATATTAGTCATTTACTTTTTGTCCCCATTTTTCTCCTCATCTGTCCATACGCTGGGTAAAGGCAGTGTGAGCCACAGGTTTTCACAATCTCATGGTCACACCATCTAAGCCATATGCTTATACACTTGCCATCAGAAAGCACGGATACTGGATTGCATTCAACAGTTTCAGATGTTTCTGTCTAACTATTCTTGTTCATTGCCTTTTGGCATTCTGTGTTGAAGAGAAGTCTGAAGCCAGCTTGATTTGTGTTCCTTTGTAAGTAACATTTCAGAAGCTACGGGAATGTTTAAGGAACTTTTTTGTCCCTTTTTATTTTTGTCTTTCAAAAAATATTTTAGTATAGAGCGAAATAGTTACAATGAATTGATTTTTTCTTTTTTTTGCCTGAAATTGTGAGAGCCCATTTGGTTCTCAAAATGAGGTATTTCTTCACAGCAGGAAAGATTGTTCTATGGAATCTTTGATTATTGCTTGTTTTCCACTTGCATTTCGTGGTCTGGTTCTCTGGTGATGTGAACTGATAGAGTGAGCTAACAATTGCATGTAGGGGAAACATCCAGAGATACTAATCAAGGTTTTTCATTCCCGTGTGTTTTGATGTTGTCCTGTGGCTCTCCATCCAGTGAGCCGTGACATTTAATACCCCAGGGGAGTGTGGATACGGCCTATAACAGTCCATTGAATTTTTGAATAGATTTTAAACATATAGCAGAGGCAATAGCCCTGAAAGTCATGCTATTTCTTTTCTTTTCTTGTAAGAGCCAAGCACTTAAGAGAGAGAAAAAGGCTTATATTGTATTACTTGTTTGTTTTAATTTTGAGAGCTTGGCTTTGAATCCAGAGGGCACAGTCTGGAGACTGTGAGGTTAGAGTATATAAGCGAAACCATAGATGGATAAGAATGCATGGTGGTACGATGAGCAGATTTCCTTTCTGGAATAGGGAATGTGGAGGGACTGGGAAATTGAAGCAGGGAGGTAGATGACCACTTGGATATGGCTCTAGAATTCTTGATCCTTTCAGGTAGATTCCGGGGGAGGGCATGAGATGATAGCTTTTACAGAGAAACGTGGGTGTCTAAGAGCATGGGAACTTGAGCCTTGCTTCCTGGGAAAGACTTGATAAACTGCAAGCAGGTGGAGATGCCCTTATCCAGCTTGTACCCAGTGTTGGGGAAACAGTAGGTAAGGGCAGTATTCAAGGAGATAGCCCCGACTGAAGCCTTTCAGATGCTCCCTGTCCTAGCATGGTTCAGGGAGAGGAGATGGCAGTATCTAAGCTCTTTGCTGGGTGGGTAGAAGGAGGAGAGCAGAAATACTTAGAGGGATAGAGAGCTGTAAGTGGCTTGGGGTCCAGCTAAAAAAGACACGGAATAGGTATGGCTGTCACCTGGAAGCCATGTGGATGACAGTGCATGGTTACAAGGACAATGCAAAAGTGTTTATATCTCAGTGAGGACAAATGACAGATGTGGACCAGATGCTCCTCCCTGATGGCCAGCAGATATGTAAGCCCCCCCCCCCCCCCCAGTCACTTATATTACTCCAGAGAAGAGGATAAAAGGAAAGAATCCTGAATAGGCTATAGAGCCATCAGAAGTGATTGCATTATCTTAAATTATCTTGAGTTGGTGTGTCAGTCTGGGTTTGGTCCAAGCCCCTCTAAGTATTATAGAAATGATGGTTTTAAAATAGTCATCAGAATTTACATGAGTATAGGAGGGGCTGGAAGGCTATAGCTTCATGATCAGGGTCACTAACAATGTCAGCTTGAAGCACTGGATTTTGTGAAATAGTAGAGTTCTTGGAAAAGCGTGAGAAGTTGCAGCTTCTATGTGCCACAGGCTCTCTGTGGAGCGGTTTTTAGAGCCACATGTCTCCCAAAGCACAAAGGAAGAGTTCTCCAAGGGGTCTGCGGAGGCACACTCCTGGCCGCCATGCCTTCCCTTGAATGGGGTTGCCACATAAAATACCGGATGCCTGTTACGTTTGAATTTCAGAGAAATGACATACAACTTTGTAGTATAAGTACGTCCAAATATTGCATATAAGAATGCATGGTGCTATGGGACATACTTGTACTGAAAAATTATTTGCCGTTTTTCTGAAATTCAAATTATCTGGGCATCCTGTGTTATTATTTGCAAAATCTTGCAACTTGACTTGTGAATAATGAGCATCCTTTTCATCTCCCCCTGCCAAATCTCATGTGAATTCCTCTCAGCGGCAAACACTAACAAAGAACCATTCAGCAGAGGAGGTTCTGAAAACCGCAGTTCCCAGCTTTAGAAGGGAGAAATTGTCACGCCAGGTTGATGGCAATTTGGAATGGGGGATCATGAGGCGACTTGACCAGATATGGGAAAACGAAAACATATGTAACTACTTTTTTTCAAATCTAAGTTTTGTGGCCATGTAAAATATACCCCCATCCCAAACAAATACAACCGTCTACGGTCTCTAGTATAAAGTACCCCAAATCCAGTCTACTTCCAATCCCATTGTCTTATGGGAGTGTCTGTTTCTCATCATAGAAAATGGTGAGGATAGAGAGTGTAGGGTAAGACTAAACTGGAAAATAGGGGGAGGTGAAATGCTATTTTGGTAGCTTCACACACTCCTGACCCAGGTTTAAGATTAGGGATGCAGAAACTATAGCCTGTGGGCCAAATCTGACCCACTGCCTGTTTTTGTAAATAAAGTTTTATTGGAATACAGCTGTGCCCATTCATTTATGTATTGTCTATGGCTGCCTTGCCCCTATGAGGTTAAAGTTGAATAGCTATAACAGAGAACTGTATGGCCCACCAAGCCTAAAGGCTTCACTGTCTGGCTCTTCACAGAAAAAGTTTGCCAACACCTTGTTTAGATTAGCAACCACCCAATTTTCGGTTGGCAAAGCCTCAAAGTAAGGAACGAATGGACTGTCTTCCTATTTTTTTCTTTTTAAGCAGCCTCAGTTTTCATGATATAAGACTTAGAATGTATTTTCATGATTTCCATATGCTTTAGAATAAAAGGTCATTATTTGCCAATCCTGGAATTAGGAAACCATCAGTCATAATTGCCAAAGTTGAGAGCACTTCTCTTTTTGTGGGTTTTCTTGGTTATTCTACTAAGAAGTCTGGAGGGATTGCATTAAGGGTCCCTAGCTAGACATTATTTTAAATGACAAATCCATAATGTACTTCCTTATTAGTGGTTATGGACTAATTGCCTTCTTTTCTCCCCCATATCCCAGAAATGCTCTTGTGGGTTGCTAAAGCAGTGGCCTCTCACTTCTCAGTGTAGCACTGGTTCCAGCAGACATTAATTCTGCAGACCTTGGGGATGCAACAATAAACGGGATATAGTCTTGTCATCAGAGAAGGCTCAAATAGTGAAAATCCAAATTCGTGTATTAACAGTAAAATGTGGAAAGGACAATAATCAAGGCTGTTTATATTCTATCGGAGTCTGGTCACGTCACATACTTCTCTTACCTGTTATTCAAAAGTCAGCAGAACAGTGGTTTTGCGGACGTCCCTTTTGTTGCTAGTTTTGTTTATTGGCTTGTGTTTTTACCCCAGGATCCACATACCCTTCTAGTAACTGTTCACCACTTTTCCATTTGGGAACAGCCTTCTTCTCCTGAACCACCTCCCACCCCACTCCCAGTCCAGGTAGATCATTCAGTTCCCAGCTCCTGGGCTGAATGCTGTGACTTGGCCTGAGCTAGCAGATACGTTCCATCCCTCGGCCACAGATCAGTGTGTCAGTGGGTGCATGATTCCATTCAGGACACCCCAAACTTTTGTTTGACTATTGTGGGTAAATGAGGACTTTCGATTTTCTCCTGGACTTGAACCTAGAAGGGTGTAGGGCAGAACTCATGCGAACACCTTGGCACCATGAGGGCAAGGGCTGCCCGAAAATGGAGCCGAAATGGTGGAAGTGGAGCCGAGAGATGGAGAAGCAAAAGCAGTGCCTGGTGACATTGTTTCAGCTCTAGATCAAGTCTCCACGCTGGACTTTTCATTTCTATGAGCCGATACATTCCCTTCCTAGTTAGACGGTTTGAGTTGTGTGTTCTTTCCTTCTAAGAAGAGTTACAGCTGTTGCACGTGGCAGTTAAAGAAAAGTTTCTTCAAGAAAGAGAAGTGTTGGCATCCATCAAGGAGAGGGTCAAGGAAAAAAACTTACAGGGCATTCTTCCTGGGACAGTTTCTGCAGGAGATGTGAAGGGTTAACCCTCGATTGCTTTGTTTAACAGGTAACAAGTCCAGATCACAGGCTTGGCTGTTGATTTTTACCCTGCTCTGAAATTAAGGCAGTAAACCAGAAATTAATATGGGCACATTTTCTTGTGTTTATTCACCTTTGAATGTTTAATTCCTAGAGGGTGAAAGAAATACTTAATGAATTGTGCTAAACAATAACTATTCCTCGCTTGCTTTTCACATAGACCTGTGCTGCAGAAATATGCTATGAAGGGTCGATGAACCTATTTTTAAGAAATGAATTCCACACACTACTTAATCATAATAATCTGTAGAATGTAACTGTGCATTTTCCACTCCAGGATACGGGTGGGCAGAGCAAGGAACACTGCAGAAAGCATACCTTTTCAGCTCTTTCTTTTTGCACTTGCAGGAATTCTTGGGGCTTGGGGTTAATTTTAGTTCTCAGATGTGGTCCTCCTGATTTTGAAGGAAGTCACACCTCAGATCTAGGGAGCCAACTCCTCAGGTGATAGTGGGGTTATACATTTATGAAATATATATTTGGTCATGAATTGCATGAGCAATTGAATTAATGCACACGTTAGCAAGAATCTGGACATTTACTTTCACCTCTGAGCTGGTCATGTGGGTAGGAGTAAGGTGAGGGTACAGTGGGAAAGAATTGTGTGAAAAATGAATATTTTCTTCCAGGTACCTGGAATTGGGAAAATGAGAAAGAGGGAGAGAGAGGGAGAGAGAGGGAGAGAGAGAGAGAGAGAGAGAGAGAGAGATTGAAAAGAGACTTGGTTCTCTAATATCTAATCATCATTTTCTCTCATATTCAAAGATAATCAGCCTCCAGGAAAGAGGAAGATTCTAGTTCCTTTCCACTCTTTTAGCCACCACCTTCTTTCCCATAAGGAGACTCAGAGCCAGAGAGGTCAAATTACTTCTAGGACATGGTGGACCACACAGAAAGGTGCTTTTCAAGAGGCTAGAGAGGAATGTGAGCTCTGCATTCTGGTGGTTCTCAACTGTGGCCACATGTTAAAATCATCTGGGGGTATTTAAAGAGCAGCAGTAGGTGAGGCCCCACCCAGAGCAACTGAAGCAGTGTCTGGGGATGGGGCCCAAGCCTTGGCATGTGTCAAAAGATCTCCAGATGATTCTATTGTGTTTCCAGGCTGGGGAACTACTGGTTTATTGGTAAGCCTTTCCTTCTACAAGGCCAAGGTCTTGGGAGAACGTATTCTAATCTCCTGAAGCTAATATTTCCTTTTTAATTCTCCTATGTCTCTGTCTCTCTTTCTTTTTTTTTTTTTTTTTTTTTAATCATCATTTTATTGAGGTATATTCACATACCACGCAGTCATACAAAACAAATTGTACTTTCGATTGTTTACAGTACCATTACATAGCTGTACATTCATCACCTAAATCAATCCCTGACACCTTCATTAGCACACACACAAAAATAACAAGAATAATAATTAGAGTGAAAAAGAGCAATTGAAGTAAAAAAGAACACTGGGTACCTTTGTCTGTTTGTTTCCTTCCCCTACTTTTCTACACATCCATCCATAAACCAGACAAAGTAGAGTTTGGTCCTTATGGCATTCCCAATCCCACTGTCACCCCTCATAAGCCACATTTTTATACAACTGTCCTCGAGACTCACGGGCTCTGGGCTGCAGTTTAACAGTTTCAGGCATCCACCACCAGCTACCCCAATTCTTTAGAACCTAAAAAAGGTTGTCTAAAGTGTGCGTAAGAGTGCCCACCAGAGTGATCTCTCGGCTCGTTTTGGAATCTCTCTGCCACTGAAGCTTATTTCATTTCCTTTCACATCCCCCTTTTGGTCAAGAAGATGTTTTCCATCCCACGATGCCGGGTCTACATTCCTCCCCGGGAGTCATATTCCACGTTGCCAGGGAGATTCACTCCCCTGGGTGTCTGATCCCACGTAGGGGGGAGGGCAGTGATTTCACCTTTCAAGTTGGCTTAGCCAGAGAGAGAGGGCCACATCTGAGCAACAAAGAGGCATTCAGGAGGAGACTCTTAGGCACAAATACAGGGAGGCCTAGCCTCTCCTTTGCAGCAACCATCTTCCCAAGGGTAAAACTTATGGTAGAGGGCTCAACCCATCAAACCACCAGTCCCCTATGTCTGTGGTCATGTTAGCAACCATGGAGGTGGGGCAGGCGAATACCCCCACATTCTCCGCAGGCTCCTCAAGGGGGCACTACATCTTTTTTTTTTTTTTCCTTGTTTGTCTTTTTTCTTTTTCTTTTTTTTTTTTTTTAACTTTCCCTTCTTTTTTAAATCAACTGTATGAAAAAAAAAGTTAAAAAGAAAACAAACATACAATAAAAGAACATTTCAAAGAGACCATAACAAGGGAGTAAGAAAAAGACAACTAACCTAAGATAACTGCTTAACTTCCAACATGTTCCTACTTTACCCCAAGAAAGTTACATAATATAGCAACATTTCAGTGAACTTGTTCCTACTACATCCATCAGAAATTAACAGACCATAGTCATTTCTGGGCATCCCCAGAACGTTAAATAGCTTATCTGTTCTTCTTGGATTATTGTTCCCCCTTCCTTAATTGCTCTCTACTGCTAGTTCCCCTACATTCTACATTATAAACCATTTGTTTTACATTTTTCAAAGTTCACATTAGTGGTAGCATATAATATTTCTCTTTTTGTGCCTGGCTTATTTCGCTCAGCATTATGTCTTCAAGGTTCATCCATGTTGTCATATGTTTCACCAGATCGTTCCTTCCTACTGCCACGTAGTATTCCATCGTGTGTATATACCACATTTTATTTATCCACTCATCTGTTGAAGGACATTTGGGTTGTTTCCATCTCTTGGCAATTGTGAATAATGCTGCTATGAATATTGGCGTGCAGATATCTGTTCGTGTCACTGCTTTCCGATCTTCCGAGTATATATCGAGAAGTGCAATCGCTGGATCGAATGGTAGCTCTATATCTAGTTTTTTAAGGAACTGCCAGACTGACTTCCAGAGTGGCTGAACCATTATACAGTCCCACCAACAATGAATAAGAGTTCCAATTTCTCCACATCCCCTCCAGCATTTGTAGTTTCCTGTTTGTTTAATGGCAGCCATTCTAACCGGTGTTAGATGGTATCTCATTGTGGTCTTAATTTGCATCTCTCTAATAGCTAGTGAAGCTGAACATTTTTTCATGTGTTTCTTGGCCATTTGTATTTCCTCTTCAGAGAACTGTCTTTTCATATCTTTTGCCCATTTTATAATTGGGCTGTCTGTACTACTGTCATTGAGTTGTAGGATTTCTTTGTATATGCAAGATATCAGTCTTTTGTCAGATACATGGTTTCCAAAAATTTTTTCCCATTGAGTTGGCTGCCTCTTTACCTTTTTGAGAAATTCCTTTGAGGTGCAGAAACTTCTAAGCTTGAGGAGTTCCCATTTATCTATTTTCTCTTTGTTGCTTGTGCTTTGGGTGTAAAGTCTAGGAAGTGGCCGCCTAATACAAGGTCTTGAAGATGTTTTCCTACATTATCTTCTAGGAGTTTTATGGTACTTTCTTTTATATTGAGATCTTTGGTCCATTTTGAGTTAATTTTTGTGTAGGGGGTGAGGTAGGGGTCCTCTTTCATTCTTTTGGATATGGATATCCAACTCTCCCAGCCCCATTTGTTGAAAAGACCATTACGGCTCAGTTCGGTGACTTTGGGGGCCTTATCAAAGATGAGTCGGCCATAGATCTGAGGGTCTATCTCTGAATTCTCAATTCGATTCCATTGATCTATATGTCTATCTTTGTGCCAGTACCATGCTGTTTTGGCAACTGTGGCTTTATAATAAGCTTCAAAGTCAGGGAGTGTAAGTCCTCCCACTTCATTTTTCTTTTTTAGAGTGTCTTTAGCAATTCGAGGCATCTTCCCTTTCCAAATAAATTTGATAACTAGCTTTTCCAAGTCTGCAAAGTAGGTTGTTGGAATTTTGATTGGGATTGCATTGAATCTGTAGATGAGTTTGGGTAGAATTGACATCTTAATGACATTTAGCCTTCCTATCCATGAACATGGAATATTTTTCCATCTTTTAAGGTCCCCTTCTATTTCTTTTAGTAGAGTTATGTAGTTTTCTTTGTATAGGTCTTTTACATCTTTGGTTAAGTTTATTCCTAGGTACTTGATTTTTTTAGTTGCTATTGAAAATGGTATCTTTTTCTTGAGTGTCTCTTCAGTTTGTTCATTTCTAGCATATAAAAACATTACTGACTTATGTGCATTAATCTTGTATCCCGCTACTTTGCTAAATTTGTTTATTAGCTCTAGTAGGTGTATCGTTGATTTCTCAGGGTTTTCTAGATATAAGATCATATCATCTGCAAACAATGACAGTTTTACTTCTTCTTTTCCAATTTGGATGCCTTTTATTTCTTTGTCTTGCCGGATTGCCCTGGCTAGCACTTGCAGCACAATGTTGAATAACAGTGGTGACAGCGGGCATCCTTGTCTTGTTCCTGATCTTAGAGGGAAGGCTTTCAGTCTCTCACCATTGAGTACTATGCTGGCTGTGGGTTTTTCATATATGCTCTTTATCATGTTGAGGAAGTTTCCTTCAATTCCTACCTTTTGAAGTGTTTTTATCAAAAAGGGATGTTGGATTTTGTCAAATGCTTTTTCAGCATCTATTGAGATGATCAATTGATTTTTCCCTTTTGACTTGTTAATGTGTTGTAATACATTGATTGTTTTTCTTATGTTGAACCATCCTTGCATGCCTGGAATGAACCCCACTTGGTCATGGTGTATGATTTTCTTTAATGTGTCTTTGGATTCGATTTGCAAGTATTTTGTTGAGGATTTTTGCATCTATATTCATTAGGGAGATTGGCCGGTAGTTTTCCTTTTTTGTAGCATCTTTGCCTGGTTTTGGTATTAGATTGATGTTAGCTTCATAAAATGAGTTAGGTAGTGTTCCATTTTCTTCAATGTTTTGAAAGAGTTTGAGTAAGATTGGTGTCAGTTCTTTCTGGAAAGTTTGGTAGAATTCCCCTGTGAAGCCATCTGGCCCTGGGCATTTATTTGTGGGAAGATTTTTGATGACTGATTGGATCTCTTTGCTTGTGATGGGTTGGTTGAGGTCTTCTATTTCTTCTCTGGTCAGTCTAGGTTGTTCATATGTTTCCAGGAAATTGTCCATTTCTTCTACATTATCCAGTTTGTTGCCATACAGTTGTTCATAATATCCTCTTATAATTTTTTTAATTTCTTCAGGATCTGCAGTTATG
Organism: Choloepus didactylus; assembly: GCF_015220235.1. Classification (NCBI taxonomy): domain Eukaryota; kingdom Metazoa; phylum Chordata; class Mammalia; order Pilosa; family Megalonychidae; genus Choloepus; species Choloepus didactylus. The sequence continues at coordinate 7,190,458 of NC_051324.1, forward strand.
TCACCTTTTTCATTCATTATTTTGTTTATATGGGTCTTCTCTCTTTTTGATTTTGTCAGTCTAGCTAGGGGCTTGTCAATCTTGTTGATCTTCTCAAAGAACCAACTTTGGTGATATTTATCCTCTCTATTGTTTTTTTGTTCTCTATGTCATTTATTTCTGCTTTAATCCTTGTTATTTCTTTTCTTCTACTTGGTTTAGGATTGGTTTGCTGTTCATTTTCTAGCTTCTTCAGTTGATCCATTAGTTCTTTGATTTTGGCTCTTTCTTCCTTTTTAATATATGCGTTTAGTGCTATAAATTTCCCCCTTAGCACTGCTTTTGCTGCATCCCATAGGTTTTGGTATGTTGTGTTCTCATTTTCATTCGTCTCTATATATTTAGCAATTTCTCTTGCTATTTCTTCTTTAACCCACTGATTGTTTAGGAGTGTGTTGTTTAACCTCCAGGTATTTGTGAATTTTCTAAGTCTCTGATGGTTATTGACTTCTAATTGTATTCCATTGTGGTCAGAGAATGTGCTTTGAATAATTTCAATCTTTTTAAATTTATTGAGGCTTGTTTTATGTCCCAGCATATGATCTATTCTGGAGAAAGTTCTGTGAGCACTAGAAAAGTATGTGTATCCTGGTGATTTGGGATGTAATGTCCTGTATATGTCTGTTAAATCTAATTCATTTATCAGATTGTTTAGGTTTTCAATTTCCTTATTGGTCTTCTGTCTGGTTGATCTATCTATAGGAGAGAGTGATGTGTTGAAGTCTCCCACAATTATTGTGGAAACATCAATTGCTTCCTTTAGTTTTGCCATTGTTTCTCTCATGTATTTTGTGGCACCTTGATTGGGTGCATAGACATTTACGATTGTTATTTCTTCTTGCTGAATTGCCCCTTTTATTAGTATGTAGTGGCCTTCTTTGTCTCTCAAAACATCCCTGCATTTGAAGTCTATTTTATCTGAGATTAATATTGCTACACCTGCTTTCTTTTGGCTGTAGCTTGCATGAAATATTTTTTTCCATCCTTTCACTTTCAGTTTCTTTGTGTCCCTGTGTCTAAGATGAGTCTCTTGTATGCAACATATTGATGGTTCATTTTTTTTGATCCATTCTGCGAATCTATATCTTTTAATTGGGGAGTTTAATCCATTTACATTCAACGTTAAAACCGTGAAGGCATTTCTTGAATCGGCCATCTTATCCTTTGGATTATGTTTGCCATATTTTTCCCTCTCTCTATTAATATCCTTTATTGTACCCATACCGAATCTCTTTAGTACTGAACCTTTCTCCAAGTCTCTCTGTCCTGTCTTTGTTTCTCTGTCTGTAGGGCTCCCTTTAGTATCTCCAGTAGGGCAGGTCTCTTGTTAGCAAATTCTCTCAGCATTTCTTTGTTTGTGAAAAATTTAAGCTCTCCCTCAAATTTGAAGGAGAGCTTTGCTGGATAAAGTATTCTTGGCTGGAAATTCCTCTCACTCAGAATTTTAAATATATCGTGCCACTGCCTTTTTGCCTCCATGGTGGCTGCTGAGTAGTCACTACTTAGTCTTATGCTGTTTCCTTTGTATGTGGTGAATTGCTTTTCTCTTGCTGCTTTCAGAACTTGCTCCTTCTCTTCTATGTTTGACAGTGTGATCAGTATATGTCTCGGAGTGGGTTTTTTTGGATTTATTCTATTTGGAGTTCGCTGAGCATTTATGATTTGTGTATTTATGTTGTTTAGAAGATTTGGGAAGTTTTCTCCAACAATTTCTTTGCATACTCTTCCTAGACCTTTACCCTTTTCTTCCCCTTCTGGGACACCAATGAGTCTTATATTCGGACGTTTCATATTATCTATCATATCCCTGAGGTCCATTTCGAGTTTTTCAATTTTTTTCCCCATTCTTTCTTTTATGCTTTCATTTTCCATTCTGTCATCTTCGAGGTCACTGATTCGTTGTTCAACTTCCTCTAGTCTTGTACTATGAGTGTCCAGAATCTTTTTAATTTGGTCAACAGTTTCTTTAATTTCCATAAGATCATCCATTTTTTTATTTAGTCTTGCAATGTCTTCTTTATGCTCTTCTAGGGTCTTCTTGATTTCCTTCATATCCCGTACTATGGTCTCATTGTTCATCTTTAGTTCTTTGAGTAGCTGCTCTAGGTGCTGTGTCTCTTCTGATCTTTTGATTTGGGTGCTTGGGCTTGGGTTATCCATATCGTCTGGTTTTTTTCATATGCTTTATAATTTTCTGTTGTTTTTGGCCTCGTGGCATTTGCTGAACTTGATAGGGTTCTTTTAGGGTTTGTAGACCTATTGAAGTCCTTATCTCTAATTTATCAGATCTACAGCTTCGTGGAGTACACTTTCTCTAACTAACCAGCAGGTGGCGTCCACGAGCCACCTGTTCTCCACAAGCCAGTTCTCCCCTGCTTAGCCTTTTTGGTGAGTGGGGGAGTGAGTCTTGTGGGGCCCAATTGGTGTACCAAGCTTGCGTGTGTAGTTGGTGTTGCCTGCCCTGTATGTGGGGCGTGTTTCTGGGCAGTCGGGGAGGGGGTTGGCCCTAACAATCAAATCTCCCTGATGATCCTAGAGTTTTAAAGCTGCTGCAATAGTCTAATCCTTCAGTTCAGTCCTGCCACAGTTTGCCTCTGCCACTGACCCACAAGTCTTTGGTATTGGCGTATGGCTCCTGAGACTTGCAAGTGGGCCCCTCTTCCAGGCTGTGCACCCCGGGTCCTCTGTTGAGGGATGACTGTGCTATGTCACAGGTGAGTGCCGTCCCCCCAGGGCAGTTCTGGGCTGCTGGGCTGTGTAGGGAGGCTCCCAGTCTGCTCAAATGATGGCTGAATGGGGCTTTGTTAATTCACACTGCTCCACCTTCCCAACTCTGGGACAATCAGCTGAGGTTGCAGGGAAGGCTAATGTCCACGCCCAGTTTTGTGGTGTGTGCCTGTTATTTGAAGCCCTTCCGTCACACTTGGTTGTCTGGGGCAGCTCTGGGCTATGGGGCTGGCGATGGGCAGGAGTGTTTCCTGTCCACCAGGATGGTGGCTATGAGGGGACACCTCCCTTTTCTTGGGAAGTTGTGTTGTTTAGTGAATTTTCTCAGCCACTGGATTATTGCCTTTTGTCTCAGAGCTCTCTTAGTTCTGTTCTTGACTTGACGTGCCCAAATTGCAATTCTTTGAAGCTTTCTGTATTGCGCTTCTTAGAGTAATTGTTTTAGAAAAAGAAAAAAGGATTTAAAAAAAAAAAAAAAAAAAAGGGCCCTCCTCAGAGATCTAATGGGTTATTGAAATGCTAATAGACAAAGCAACCAGGGCCATTAAGGAAAGGTCCACAGGGCAGAGAGATCAGCTTTGCTTCGGGATTTGCATATGCGCCTCAAGGCCTGAGCTCCGCCCTTCCCCTTTCTGTGTTCACCAGAACTCCAAAAATCCTCTGCTTTTATTTTGGAGTTTTTCGTGTTGTTTTTTTTCTATGCCTGTCTCCTCTCTGCTGGGCTGGCTGCTCTCAGAGTCTCTGGTGTCTGGTCTCAGTCTATCTATGGTTGGAGTTTGAATCAGTAGAATGAGTTTCCGATAAGAGCAGCCACTTCAGTTCTCCCTTCTCCTTCCCGGAGCTGACAGGCCCTCCTCCCCCGGGACTGAGCCTGGCAGGGAGGGGCGCAGGTCCCCTGGCCGCAAAAACTTACAGATTTCGCTGATCTCAGCAGTTCCACGTTTTCATGAGTGTTGTATGAAGTATGCCCAAAGACAGATTGCTCTGTGGTGTCCAGTCCACGCAGTTCCTGGCTTTTTACCTACTTTCCTGGAGGAGTAACTAAAACTTACAGCTCACCAGTCTGCCATCTTGCCCCGCCTCCCCCAGGATTTCTCTGTCTCTCTTTCTATATCGCTTTGACTTGGCCTATCTTTATCTGTTTCTTTGTCTCCTCGTGTCTCTTTGGTATCCTCTTTCTTCATCCTTGAGGCATTCTTGTTTACTCAAGCCTGGTGAGGTAAGACTGAGCCTAAGACAAGACTGAACCTTCACTGTCTCTTGCTTCTCTGGCCTCCCTTTGGATACTGAGGCTGTAAGTGTAGTAAAATGGCTTGAGACAGGTCTGGAGTAGGGCACTGATCCCAGCCCTAAATAGCCCTGAAGTAGAATGATGATGCTGTGATGCTCTAGGGCTAGGCCAGTGGTTTTCAGTGTGGTCTCAGACAGGCAGTATCAGCTGCACCTGGGAACCTGGTACAAATGCAGATTCTCAGCCCTTGACCCAAATATGAGACAAAAACTCTGAGAGTTGGTTTCAAAAACATATTTTCACAAGATTTCCAGGTAATTCTGATGCATGGTAAAGTTTGAGCAACACTGCTCTAGATTCCAAGGAGGAATGCTCCCTGGTTTACTCTACACTGGCATCTACCTTGAATAAAGGAAGTCCTCTAAACATGTGAGCCTGCAGTGGGTTTGGGACCTATATTTATCCAAGTAAATAATGCTGCACGCTGAAAGAAACAACCCTAAATCTCAGCGACTCACAATAATGCAGACTTTATTCTTGCTCCAGTGTGGGTCCAATAGCTTTCCTGTGTGGCTGTTCTCCAAATGATGACCCAGAGCTCCAGGCTTCCTCCAGTGTGTGCCTCCACTCTCTGGGAGTCCTTAGCTTTTAGCTGCCCTTCTGGAGGAGAGGGAGACCATGGACAATTGCAAGGGAAATTTCAGAGGCCAGGCCTAGAAGTGGGCTACAACTTTCCCAACCGCATTCTGTTGCCCACATTCCACATGGCCCTAATCTATCTGCAAGGAGGGCTGGGAACGGGATCCGGGGCCTCCTCCATGTATAACTAGCAATCCATACTTTCCCACGAGTGCCTTTGTGTTGACATGTCCTAAATCACCGTTGGCACAGTGAGCCAGGAAATACATTGGGAACTCACACTTCGGGGCCATTTCTATTGTAGACAGATTGAGGCTCCTGGAATGGGAGAGGCTCTTATGCTTAAGAGCTTGTTTATATGGCTCCACTGTGCAAGATTTGGAAGTTTCAGGTCATTGGTCCCAGACATGGTAGGCTATCTTGGCTTAGCCACCCCAGATTCTGTTCACTGCTAGTTTGTTTTGCATGCCTTATTTTGGTGTCAGTAGGATTGGAGGATGTTGAATGCAGTTGTTTGCATGTTCCTTATGATACATTCTCATGCTGACTCCATTGTGTATCAGATAAACCACAATCTAGAATTTTGCAGATATGGGAATTTGGGGGGAAGTGGGCAGATAAGCAAAAATAGAAACCCTGTGTAATCATGATGATTTGGCTGGAAGATACTAGTAGGTCCCCCAGGGCTTTTTTTCCTGATTGGGTATTATGGATGGAGGTTAGATAATTCCTAATCATGTCTGTGGTTTCCAGAGACTCAGGTTCATTTGCAGAAGAGTGATGGAGTACACCAGTGCGAAAGAAACAGGGACACTTACTAGACGGAGAATCAACTTCTCCTTGACCTGAGATGGAGAGAAAGCAAATGAAAATACTGCAAATTCATTGGTCTAAGAAAATCCCACTAAATAAGGCCTAAAAGTAGAATTGTCAGGCTAGGAAGATAGGGGATATCTTAGTTGTTCCTACTCCAGAGAGGATGGTGGGTCACAAGGGGCAAGCAGAGGAAAGATATCTCCTTTCAAGAGTGACCCGTAAAGATCCACCTCTTTCCCCCAGAGAAAGCCAGGATCCAAGAAATCAATGAAAGTTTCCCTGTCAGCCACACATAGGAAGATAATTTGGAGATGTCTCTGTCCTCTATTCCCTGCTACCACCTGTAATGACATTGCAAGGCAGTGGCAAACATCTGTAGAGCTTTAGGAAGGGAGATCGGGAATATTGATAGAGGGAACTCCAGGCAATACTCACTGATTTGCAGGGTTCACTGATGTGTGAGTGGGAAGGTTGCAGGGCCCACTCTCTGACAGGGCATGCCTGGGAGATGGTTGGAGTCAGGACTTCAGGGAAAAGTTGGTGGCAGAAGAGACACGCCGAAGGCAGTGAGTGTTGTGTGTGGGTGGAAGGGGCAGGCAGAGCTTGGGTGGCCCCAGGGTGAAGTTAACCTTCTCGGGCAAGTAGATGAGGTCCTTGGGTTTCATGAATCATCAGTGCCTTTGTCTGCAACCCTTAAAACAACTTTTGGAAGATTTTTCCAGTAAAATACACAGAAAAAAAAAAAAAAAGAAGAAGAATATCTCATTGCCTGTATTTTGGAAAAAAGAACAGATGTATTTCTATAGAGTGTGTAGAAATGAACAGATGTATTTCTGTAGAGTGTATGTATTTCTATAGATTTTATCAAATGCTTACTATGTGCTGGACATGGTCCTCGGCATTATAGAAAACTATTTCATCTTCCACAATCTTATGAGGGGGTGTTATTTGTACACCCACTTTACAAATGAAGAGAGTTCCAGAAGGTTAGTAACTTGCCACTGTAATTCAGCTGGCAAGCGCTACTGCTGGGTTGAACTCAGGTGGGCTGATTCCTGAGTCCACATCTTCAAACATGTCACCATAACATCTGTGTTTGGGGGAAAATGTGAGAATAAGGGGGGTTTCTCAATTAACAGGCAGGATTCATGGGCCTTGTCCACTGGGACATAAAGGCAGCCCAGGGCTCAGAAAGCCTGGGGGAGGGATTGAAAGTCCAGGAGATGGAAACCCCAGAAAGATGAGCAGGGATTGAGGATGGGGGGATATAAAGCCACACACATTAGTGGAAGTTGTGTCTGTTGTATATGTGGGGAATTCTTGCTCACAGGAGACAGTATGTTCATGGTTCATGTCTTAGACCTCAGCTCTATGGAAGCAAAACCCCATAAAAGAATTAGAAAGCAAATTTACTTTTTAATAGTTTTATTGTGGTGTACTGTTGAATAACCTACCCATGTTTAAAGTGTACAATTTCCCAAGTTTTGACATGTTTACACACCCGTGAAACCATCAACACAATCAAGATAGTGAACATAATGAGCAACCCCCAAAGTTTCCTTGTCCTTCTTCATGCTCTCCCTCTTTCCTCTTTCCCCAACCCCTTCCTCTCCCAGGCAAACACTGGTCTGCTTTCTGTCACTCTAGATTGTTTGCGTTTTCTATAATTTGGTATAACTGGAATCATGCAGCATGTGCTGAGTGCTGGCTTCTTTCACTAAGCATAATTGTTTTGAGATTTGTTCTTATAATTGTGTGCATCAAAAGTTCATTCCTTTTGCTCTCTGGGCTCGGAGCTAGAAGGCAGCACTGTGGCTAAATGGACCAAAAAGGTCAGGATCATTGGCAAATAGGGGAGCCGGGATGGCACCTTCCTCAAGAAAATGGTACACTTCCTCCTTCTGTAGCAAAACCAACGTTCCGAGATGAGCCGAGAGCATCTGGCACTGAAGTTCCTGCATGAAAAAGTAGCTGATGGTGCCTGGACCTTCCCCACCACCTCTGTAGCCACAGGAAAGTCAGCCACCAGAAGGCTGAAGGAGTTGAAAGACCAGTAGAAGCTCCCCAACTTGAAGCATCTCTAGCCTATAAAAAATGGGTTCACTTACATGAAAAAATAAAAGCTCATTCCTTTTTAATTGCTGAGCAGTATACCGTTGAATGGATTTATCACAACTTGTTTATCCATTCGTCTGTTGATGAACATTTGGGTTGTTTCCAGTGTTTGACTATTACAGAGAAAGCTGCTCATTTATGAGCATTTGTGTACATGTCTTTGTATGGACATATGGCTTCATTTCTCTTGGATAAGTACAAAGGAGTGTAATGGCTGGATCATGTTGTAGGTTTATGTTTCATTTTTTAAAGCACTACCAAACTGTTTTCAAGGTGGTTTATACCATTTACATTCCCACCAGCAGTGAATGAGAGTTTGAATTCCTCCATGTCCTTGCCAACTTTAATTTTAGGTGTTCTAATACTGTGTAGTGGTATCTCATTGTAATTTTACTTTACATCTCCTGAATGACTTAACGCTGTTGAGCATGTTTCCATGTTCTTACTTGACATCCATACGTTGTCTTTTGTGAAGTGTCTGTTCCAGTATTTTGCCTGTTTTTTTTTTTTAACTGGATTGTTGATTTCTTATTATTGAGTTTCTGAGAATTCTTTACATATCTGGATACAAGTTCTTTATCATATGTTTGATTTGCAAATATTTTCTCCAAGCCTATAACTTGTCTTTTCATTCTCTTAACAATATATTTGAAAAGCAGAAGATTTTAATTTTGATAAAGTCCAATTTATCATTTTTTTGCTCTTATGGATCAGTTAGTGCTTTCGGTGTCACACTAAGAAATCTTTGCCTAACCCATTATACTGTGTGGAAAAGTCTTTATTTCACCTTCATTTTTGAAAGATAGTTTCACCTAGTAATTAATCCATATATTTTTCAGTATTTTAAAGGTGTTGCTCCATTGTCTTTCAGCTTGTATCATTTCTGACAAGAAATTTGCTGTCATCTTTGTGTTTGTTCTTCTGTTACATGATGTCTCTTTTTCTCCAGCTGTTTTTAAGACTTTCCTTATTGCAAATTTTGAGCAATTTTCTTGGTGTTATCTTCTCCATGTTTCTTGTTTTGGGGTTCATTGAGTTTCTTGTTTATAGTTTTCATCAAATTTGGAATATTTTTGGCCATTAATTTTAAAAATATTTTTTTCTGTCCCCTCACCCCAACACTCTCTCCTCTTCTTCAGTGACTCCAATTACATATTCATTTGGCCTCTTCTAGCTGCCCCACGGTTCAATCACAGGTCGGCTCTGTTTATTTTTGTTTTGATTTTTTCTCTCTGTTTCATTGTAGATATTTCTATTGCTATGTCTTCAAATTCACCAGTCTGCTCTTCTGTAGTATCAATCTGCCTTTAATCCCTTCTTGGGTATGTTTTCACACTCCTGAGGCAAGACCCTTCCTAGCACTCTAATCCATGTCCCCTGGATCATGCATGACCTCGCGTACCTGGCAGTCATCTGAATGTGTAAGGAGGACCTCTGCAGATCTCAGGAGTTGCCTCTCTGCGCTTCTCTCCTCTTCAGTCCTCTCCGCTATGAAGTCTGGCCTCTTAGTTTGCCTGGACTTCGAGCTCAGCTCTTCCTCTCACTGAGACCACTGGTTTCTGCTTGAGTTCCTTCTTCCTGCACCATGGCTCAGGAACCTTCTCCAGGCAGTAAGTTGGGGCAGTTAATCGTAGGGCCACCTCATTTGTTTCTCATCTTGCAAGGATCACTGTTCTCTGTTGTCTGATGTGCAATGTCTTTGGGGTCATTGTTTCATGTATTTTGTCTTTTTTTTTTTTCGGTTGTTTCAGATGGGAGGGTAAATTTGGTCCCAGTTACTCCATCTTAGGTGGAAGCAGAAGTCCTTAAAAGCAAAATTTTTGAGTTCTAGAGATGGCCTCTGTAAAGATCTTCCGATTGACAGGAGACAGATTTTGTAGGAATGTAGGATTAGTTAGAATGTCACTCTAGAGTGAAATTTACAAAGTTAAGCCCTCCCTCCATATCCCCCATCCCCAAGATACGGAACTTAAGTTACAACCTCAACTAACATCTATTGAGAGTATCCTCTGTGCTAAGCACTGTTTTTATCAACTTATTCAATCTTTAGCACAATCATAATCCTTATTTTACAAATGAGTTGACCGTAGCACAGAGCTTAAATCCAAAGCCTCCGGACAGTATGTGGTCTGGTCCAGAGCCAAAACCCTTACCACTCTCCTATGCGGCCTCCTGTCCTTTTCGGGGAGTTTTATATTCACAAGCGATGGAATACATGGAAAATGCATAGAGGTTCATCAGGTTAAATCTCATAGGATGGCCCCACATTTGTAATTTCACATTGGCGTTCTGCTTTGTTTGGGCTGGATTGTTTTCCGGTACCTATTGTACAGCCCTCTCTGGTGAGCCCATTTGGAATTGGAGCTGAGCTTAATTTCTGTGGAGGAACGGAAGAGAGAGCGATGCTTGGCTTGGTGTGGAACTGAGGTAAACCTAATCATCACTGTTTTGGCTTGACCTGTTTCATCCGCTTCTGAGAGGAAAATCAAAGGGACAATCACAGCAGCCATGAAAGGGTGAAATTCGCATTTTATTGATTTGTGGGGTCAGCGGAAACCACGAAGGTGTAGACAGAACTCTTGTGAGACTGATTTAATACTTCACTGATTTCCTCCCAAGAAAAGTACAGCAGTTTCTATGGTGGGTCATAGGCTCAAGTCCAGCCTAGTAAGTTAACAGGAAAATAGGGGAATGTCTGGTGTCCCAGAGAAGGGAGGTGCCTAGTTCTTTCTGTCTTCCTCTCTTCCACTTATGTCCACTCCACATCCAAAGAAGGGGAGCTCTGGCCTGGTTGGCCAAAATCCAGGATGCAATATTTGGTCCCAGTCCCAGAGGATGGAACTTCCAGAGTTTAAACGTTGAGCAAACCTCAGGGACACTCTTTCTTTCACAGGAGAGAGGGATGGGGTGCTGCTGGTGGAGAGAGGGGCCAGCTCAGTTTCACCTTGACTGCACTGGGCTCTCCTGCTGCCCTCCCTCTGTCCTCCCCCAACACACACGCCTGTCCAGCTTGCTTACTCACGGGGCTGGATAAATGTGGTTTCGCTAAAAGAAAGTCTGGCCATCTTTTTCTCTGTTTGCCTTTTTTTTCCTTTGAGCTCTTTCTCCCATATGGATAACAGATGCTGGCTTGTGGTACATCTTGCTGTGGAGCTGCCTGGGTGTAATAAGGCTAGGGGACTCTGCTTAAGTCATCTGTGTCCTAGACCTGACAATAATTTCTCCCTCATTTTCATTCTTCCTCCAATTCTTAACAAGCAGGAAAGGAGTCTCCCGTGAGTTTTGACTGAGTTCACTAAAACTTGACATGGCCCCAGACAACAGTAAATGTTTCTTTACTCCGTTCTGTTCTTTGCTGCATTTATTTTCCACTAAGATTTTGCAGTAAAAGGTGGCTGATTGAGGGAGAGATTTAGATGTTTGGGATTCAGTATTTTCTCTTTCGCTGTATTTTGACATGATTTCAGTTTGCTGCTTCAGTGACTTTCTTTTGGTGACACAGCTTCTTGGAGTCTGGGAGCTATGTCAGGAGAACAAAGAGTGATCCAGCTCAGAATTTTAGGAGACTTTACTGACCATTGAGCAGGGCATCTTGGAAGTAAGCAAAATGATGTCTCAAGTCCAGCTCAGTGAAGTAAACTTTGTCAGTGGTTTATATAGATAATATTCTGCTTATATTGTCCAATAACCCCTTATCAATATGCTTTTCACTATGAAAACCTACATCCCATGATGTAAATGAAGATGCGATTACATCCCCCATTTTCCAAGGGAGATTTTTATATCCAGGAATTCTTAGCCATGATCCTAGAGGTTCTTGAAATGCCCTGTTCCTTCCCTTTGGTTCAAGGTGTAACTAATTAATTGGTGACAAAGACTTTTTCAGAATTGAGGGTGCCATTCCCAATATTCAGTATCAGTGGTCAAGAGCTGCAGAGCTAGTGGAAAAGTAAGGAATCCCAGCTCTATCTGACTTGGAGTGAACTAGCCAAACCAGGGCTCTCAGAGGTGTTTGTGTTTAACCAGAACTCAATCCATGAAGTGTGTGTGTGTGTTTTTTAAATGAATTAATTGCCATCAGTTTAAAATCAGTGTGTTTTTATCCTTTAAAAATATAAAAGGTATACCACTTTGCCCTGGCTTTCCACACGGTAATGACTGGCTGGAGCTGAGAAATAGCAGTCCCCTTTAGACAGGGCTTACAGTCTCCAATTTGACATAATCCTCACCACTTCCAAATGGATCTAGCAAAAATAACATTAGGCGAGGATTAAAGAGAGTCTAGGAGTGTGTCTCCTTAAAGGCAGTAGTAATTGTCGGGGACTGGGCCAACTAGAGAGGGCATGCCCTTTCTAAGGGGGACAGCTACACTCCCCCATCCCACCTGGCTCCTGATGGGCTTTAAATCTGCAGCCCCTCCTCCACTAATTCCCTAATCACAAATAGAGCTAATACACGAAAAAGGAAGAACTCTGCCTTTTAGTGATGATAAAAGATCCCTCCAGGGAAACAAAGAAAAGAGAGGCAAAGACCAGAACAGGCTGATGGCAGCGTCCCTCCTTTCAGGTGGGGGCCCAGTAGAGCTCCTTCCAGTTGTAGTTGAGTCTACCTGTTTTACATTCTACACTCCCCTGTGAATATCGCTCCACCTTCAGAGAGGGGGCCCTGCTGGGTAATGGCTAAATCCTTTGCTGTTTCCTTTTCAGGAATGCCTGGCATCTTTGTTCAAAGTGAGTTCTCCACCCCACTTCTTTTAAAAATTTAAAGAATGAATTTTATTTTTACATTAAAAAAGTAAGGCATGCTCATTATTAAAAATTGGGAGAATACACAAAAGTAAAAGGAAATTTAAAAATTACCTAGACTCAATACCACTGTTAATAATTTGGGGCATCTTTCTTCCATACATTTTGCTGTGTGTGTGTGTGTTTTTCATGATCATATGATATTTTAAAAATTACATAAATTGATAGTTTTCTAAATATTAAAATAATATATGTTCATTATAGAAAATTAGAAATTACTGAAAGTATAAAAAATATAAAGATGTAATTCTAAATCAGATAGAGTCCCATGATCTAATAAGAATGCAATTGATTTGTTGGCTTATTTACATGCTCTTTTATCTAAAAATTTTATACATGCAAATATATGCATATAGATGCACATATATAAACTTATATGCATACATACACATATATATTTGTATATATACAAATACATACACACATATACATGTACACATATATGCATTTATACACATATATATGTACACACACACACACACACACACACACACACACATGGTTTTTTAAGCTTGGTCTTCACCAGAATAATCACAGTCCTAGATAGAAGATAAATGGGAAGGGGGAATATGACAAATACTACCCCCTGCTATGTAGTTTATTAGTGTACATTTTTTTAAAGCACTGATTCCAAATTAATGTGATTTTTAAATAACCAGAAAATGACTTAGAATTCTTAAAAAACCCTGATGTTGCTCTACTCCACTGAAATTTTAAGGGTAGGGCAAAAGTTTTGATTTCGTGGATCCACCATCTTCCTCATTGATCTCCTTGCCTTCAGTCTGGCCCTTGCCCGTCCATCCTCCACAGTGGAGCTCTAGCAATGTCTCTGAAGTATGACCTTGATCTTGCCACTGCACATCCTACAGCACTTCAGTGGCTTCTTCTTGTCCTTAGGATAGGGTCAAATGCCTTAACGATGGGCATTTGTTAGTGGGCATGCATTACTTATGAGTGGTTCCTACCTCATAAGAGGTGATGGAGGATGAAATGAGTAAAAACATGCAAAATGCTTTTGAATAGTTTCTAGAACATCATAAGCATGAATGAATATTAGCTATCATTATTATTCTTTTCTACCACTGCCTTCCTTCCCCATCTTGTCTGGAGCCAGGCTACTCTGGTAGCCCCAGATTCTTGTCATTAATGTCCATTCCTGGAAAAGGAAGACATTGTCTATGTTTGGAAATTAAAGGAAAGAACTGAAATTGGTATATTTGGGTCATGTGTCTCTACTAATGGCTGATGTATGGCTGGAGTTTGTTATTGATGATATCAGACTGTCATACCACTGGCTTCATGTAAAATAAATCAACTGCAGAACAGTGGTAACTGCTTTGATGGTCTCACTGGATAGAGGAAGGGGCATTTGTTTGTGAAGAGTCCTAGCGTTTAGCTGCGAACAGAACGTGTTGCTGCTCATTGACAACTTCCTGCTCTCTGCCTCCCTGGCACATGGTAGGGCCACGCTTTCTGGCTCCCTTGTGATGGGGTGGGACTGTGGGACCAGATCTGGCCAGTAAGATGTGCGTAGAAGGGCTGCCATTTAATTGTTGTGCAAGACCCTCCAGAATTCTACTTTTCCTCTGCCGGGATGGCTGGCAGTGTTGCAGATGGCAGTTCCTCCATCTGTTTCAGGGTCCTTGAGTAAGAATGAGGAAGTACAGCAAAAGCCCCAGCTGATGCACAACAGAGTAAGAGTGAAAAATACACCTTTGTCCTGTTAGGGTGCTGAGATCTGGGGGCTGTTCATCACCAGGGTGTAACCGAACCTATCTAGTCTGAATCAAAGACTCTGCATCAAAGGTTACTGAAATGATTGGGGCCCTGCAAGAAAAACTCTCTGGGGAGGCTCTTTCTCTTCACTGAACAATGGCCACCATCTTGCCTTCCCATGAAGTTTCAGATGGACAGCTCTTCCCACTTCTAGACTTCTCCTCTACCTGAGCAAATGGATCTTCTTCTGTCTCCACATCCTTATTCCTATTCTCCTCTCCCTTCAAATTTTAACACTCTCAGTATTGTCCAGTCTTTAAAGATTCTCATTCAACCTTATGGTGCCTTCCAATTGTCGTCTAATTTCTCTGCTCTTTTTTAGATTAAACATTTCCCATAGATAGTTTATACACCTTGCCTCAGATTTCTCCTCCTTTCCTAAATACTTAATCATCTGTAAACACTTTTCTGTTCAAATCTCTTCACGCAAGCTGGTAGCCTAAAATAACCAGGCTACACAGATCAAGGCTACTCTGACCCCCAGAATTCCAAGTCATTTTTATTGTCAAAAGGTTACAGAATTTCAAAACTGGGGAAAAGAAAATGACAGAATGATGGGCTTCTCAAAACTTTAATGTGCATAGCAACATCTAGGGATCTTGTTCTGGAGAAAGTTCCATGAGCACTAGAGAAGAATGTGTATCCTGGTGATTTGGGATGTAATGTTCTATATATGTCTGTTAAATTCAATTCATTTATCAGATTGTTTAGGTTTTCAGTTTCCTTATTGGTCTTCTGTCTGGTTGATCTATCTGTAGGAGAGAGTGATGTGTTGAAGTCTCCCACAATTATTGTGGAAGTATCAATTGCTTCCTTCAGTTTTGCCAGTGTTTCTCTCATGTATTTTGTGGCACCTTGATTGGGTGCATAAACATTTATGATTGTTATTTCTTCTTGTTGATTTGCCCCTTTTATTAGTATGTAGTGGCCTTCTTTGTCTCTCATAACATCCTTACATTTAAAGTCTATTTAATCTGAGATTAATATTGCTACTCCTGCTTTCTTTTGGCTGTAGCTTGCATGAAATATTTTTTCCATCCTTTCACTTTCAATTTCTTTGTGTCCCTGTGTCTAAGATGAGTCTCTTGTATGCAACATATTGATGGTTCATTTTTTTTTTTGATCCATTCTGCAAATCTGTATCTTTTAATTGGGGAGTTTAATACATTTACATTCAACGTTATTACCGTGAAGGCATTTCTTGAATCAGCCATCTTATCCTTTGGTTTATGTTTGTCATATATATTTTTTCCCTTTCTCTATTAATGTCCTTTAATGTACCCATACTGAATCTCTTTAGTACTGAACCTTTCTCCATCTCTCTCTCTCTCCTTTCTTTGATTCTCTGTCAGTAGGGCTCTCTTTAGTATCTCAAGTAGAGCAGGTCTCTTGTTAGCAAATTCTCTCAGCATTTGTTTGTCTGTGAAAAATTTAAGCTCTCCCTCAAATTTGAAGGAGAACTTTGCTGGATAAAGTATTCTTGGTTGGCAATTTTTCTTGCTCAGAATTTTAAATATGTCATGCCACTGCCTTGTCACCTCCAAGGTGGCTGCTGAGTAGTCACTACTTAGTCTTATGCTGTTTCCTTTGTATGTGGTGAATTGCTTTTCTCTTGCTGCTTTCAGAACTTGCTCCTTCTCTTCCGTATTTGACAGTGTGATCAGAATATGTCTCGGAGTGGGTTTATTTGGATTTATTCTATTTGGAGTTCGCTGGGCGTTTATGATTTGTGTATTTATGGTGTGTAGAAGATTTGGGAAGTTTTCCCCAATAATTTCTTTGAATACTCTTCCTAGACCTTTACCCTTCTCTTCCCCTTCTGGAACACCAATGAGTCTTATATTTGGACGTTTTATATTATCTATCATATCCCTGAGGTCCGTTTCAATTTTTTCTATTTTTTTCCCCATTCTTTCTTTTGTTCTTTCATTTTCCATTCTGTCATCTTCCAGGTCACTGATTCATTGTTCAACTTCCTCTAGTCTTGTACTATGAGTATCCAGAATCTTTTTAATTTGGTCAACAGTTTCTTTAATTTCCATAAGATTGTCTATTTTTTTATTTACTCTTGCAATTTCTTCTTTATGCTCTTCTAGGGTCTTCTTGATGTCCTTTATATCCTGTAGCATGCTCTCCTTCATGTCCTTTATATCCTGTGCCATGGTCTTGTTGTTCATCTTTAGTTCTTTGATTAATTGCTCCAAGTACTGTGTCTCCTCTGATCTTTTGATTTGGGTGCCTGGGCTTCGGTTATCCATATCGTCTGTTTTTTTCATATGCTTTAAATTTTTCTGTTGTTTTTGGCCTGTTGGCATTTGCTGAACTTGATAGGGTTCTTTTAGGATTTGTAGACTGGTTAAAACCCTTATCTCTAATTTGTCAGATCTACGGCTCCATGGAGTACACTTTCTCTAACTAACCTGCAGGTGGCATCCACGAGCCACCTATTCCCCTCAAGTCAGTTCTCCCCTGCTTTGTCTTTGTGGTGAGTGGGGGTGTGAGTCTTGTGGGGTTCAATTGGTGTGCCAAGCTTGCGTGTGTAGTTGGTGTTGCCTGCCCTGTATATGGGGCATGTGTCTGGGCAGTCAGGGAGGGGTGGTGGCTCTAACAATCAAATCTCTCTGGTGTTCCTGGAGTTTTAAAGCTGCTGCTATAGTCTAATCCTTCAGTTCAGTCCTGCCACAGTTTGTCTCTGCTGCTGACCCACAAGTCCTTGGTATTGGCAATATGGCCCCTGAGACTCGTGAGTGGGTCCCTCTTCCAGGCTGTGCACCCCCAGGTCCTCTTTTCAGGGATGACTGTGCTATGTCACAGGTGAGCGCTGTCCCCCCAGGGCAGTTCTGGGCTGCAGGGCTGTGTAGGGAGGCTCCCAGTCTGCTGAAAGGATGGCTGAATGGGGTGTGTTAATTCACACTGCTCCGCCTTCCCAACTCTGGGACAACCAGCTGAGGGTGCAGGGAAGGCTAATGTCCACGCCCAGTTTTGTGGTGTGTGCGTGTTGTTGGAAGCACTTCCGTCACACTGGGTTGTCTGGGGCAGCTCTGGGCTATGGGGCTGGCGACTGGCAGGAGTGTTTCCCTGCCCACTGGGAAGATGGCTGTGAGGGGACACCCCCCTTTTCTTGGGAAGTTGTGGTGTTTAGTGAATTTTCTCAGCCACTGGATTATTGCCTTTTGTCTCAGAGCTCTCTTAGTTCTGCTCTTGTCTTGAGTTGCCCAAATTGCAAGTCTTTGAGGCTTTCTGTATTGGGCTTCTTAGAGTAATTGTTTTAGAAAAAGATAAAAAGATAAAAAAAAAAAAAAAGGGAAAGGCCCTCCTTGCAGATCTAATGGGTTATTGAAATGCTAAGAGACAAGGCAATTAGGGCCATTAAGGAACACTCCAGGGAGCAGAGAAACTGGTTTTTCAGACAAAGAAGCTCTTCTGGATTTGCATATGAGCCTGACTCTGGCTGAGCTCTGCCCTTCCCCATTCTATGTTCACCAGAACTCCAAAAAGCCTCCGCTTTTATTTTTGGGTTTTTCTTGCTGTTTTTGCTGTCCCTATCTCCTCTCTGCCTCGCTGGCTGCTCCCAGGATTCTGTGGTGTCTGGTCTCAGTCTATCTATGCTTGGAGTTTGGATCAGTAGAATGAGTTTCCGATAAGAGCCGCCACTGCAGTTCTCCCTCCTCATTCCCAGCGCTGATGGCCCCTCCTCCCACGGGACTGAGCCTTGCAGGGAGGGGCGCGGGACCCCTGGCTGCAAAAACTTACAGATTTCACTAATCTCACCTGTTCCATGTGTTCACGAGTGTTGTATGAAGTATGCCCAAAGTCAGATTGCTCTGCGGTGTCCAGTCCACGCAGTTCCTGGCTTTCTACCTACTGCCCTGGAGGAGTAACTAAAACATACAGCTCACCAATCCGCCATCTTGCCCCGCCCCCTAGGGATCTTGTTAAAATGCAAATTGCCCAGAGTTTCTGATTCAGTAAATCTTGGGTGGAGACTGAGACTCTGCGTTGTTGTAAGCTCCCAGGTGCTACTGATGTTGCTGCTTTCTGGACCAAACTTTGAGGAGCATTGGATTAGATGACAGTTTTTTGTTTCCTCCAAGTCTAATATGAAGACCTATATACATGAACCAGTTTGTATATATCATGTCCCCCAGAAAAAGCCATGTTCTTTAATGCAGGCTTGTGGGGGCAGACGTATTAGTGTTGATTAAGTTGGAACATTTGAATTAGGTTGTTTCCATGGAGATGCACCCCACCCAACTGTGGGTGATAACTCTGGTTGGATAATTTCCATGGAGGTGTGGCCCCACCCATTCAGCGTGGGCCTTGATGAGTTTACTGGAGCACTATATAAGCTCAGACAGAAGGAGTGCGCTTGCTACAGCCCAGAGGGACACTTTGAAGGATGCACAGGAGCTGAGAGAGGAACTGCAGTTTACAGAGACATTTTGAAGATGGCCTTTGAAAGCAGACTTTTGCTCCGGAGAAGCTAAGAGAGGACAAACACCCCAAGAGCAACTGAGAGTGACATTTTGGAGAGAAGCTGCAGCCTAGAGAGGAATGTCCTGGGAGAAAGCCATTTTGAAACCAGAACTCTGGAACAGACATCAGCCATGTGACTTCCCAGCTAACAGAGGTTTTCCGATGCCATTGGCCATCCTCCAGTGAAGGTACCTGACTATTGATACATTACCTTGGACACTTTATGGCCTTAAAACTGTAACTGTGTAATCAAATAAACCCCCTTTTATAAAAGCTAATCCATTTCTGGTGTTTTGCGAAAAGGCAGCATTAGCAAACCAGAACAATATGGACCGATATCCCTTGTGTAGCAGAGGTGTCCTCCATGAGTGCTATGATACAGCAGCAGGAGTATCTCTTACATACAGTCCAAGAAAGAATCATTCAAGTACATACAGTTGGGACTGAGATCACTAGTCTCAGCAGTCTGCACTTCCACATATCTCAAAAGCTTGTACTTGGGGTTGAGATTGAGGCTGTGGGTGAAACATCCTTTTCTCCTGGTCCCAAAATACCCATTTGAGCTCTGTTTCTGAGAGCCAAACTCAGTAAAATAATGAACCGCTGAGAACTTTCTGTGCAATGCATTCTTAGGGACTTCTTGGAACAGCCAAATTGTTGATTTGGGGAAATAAAAAAAAATCAAGTCAAACAAAAGAGGCAGTTTTTTGAGGACCTTGTTCTCTGTCCTGTACCACGTCTGCTTCCTCTGTGCCCATCTTGATGACGCGAGGATAAATACGCTGGCTACTGGGAAGATGCTATTTTATGAGTAGCGGCTCCTGCCAAGGATTTTCTCCTTCCTCCCTCCCACTCTCTCCTCCTACTCTCTTCCTCCACCACAGCCAGTGCTAGCAGAGCTCAATGGCTCCCTGAAAAGTGTTGACAAAGTCACAGAAGTAGAGACTGAAGAAGCTGAAGAGGATTTCAGAGATGATCTCATCTGACCATTCTTTTTCTTTTTATGAGAAAATGGAGATGTGAAGAGGAGAAATAACTTCTCCCAGGTCATAGAGCAAAGTCTCCCAGTCTAGTGTCCTTTAACCGTGGCGTAGTCTCATGGGATGGGAAAGTGGACATGAGCAAGACCAAGGTAGACAGTGGGTGAGGACTCGCAAGCTCCTCCAGCTACTTAGAAACCCAGATATCATTGAGTATTGTTATGTCAAAATCCAGTGATTAAATACAGGAAGAGTTTCTCTAAATTCCCCAACTTTTACAGAGGAGGAAACCAAGGGCCAAGATGACATTGGCCAAGATTTCCATATATGAAGGTTATTGATTTCCTCCTCCGGGATATTCAAGGCTCTCATCTCCCAGGCTATACTCCCCAGCTCTTTCTGGTTTTCCCACTCCTGGCATGTTTTCAGCCAAACTGAAGGTGTCCTCTGCCTTTTTCTTAGAACCTTGAAGGCAAATCTTTCTCACTCTCTTTAGAGGTTTTGTGCTTTCTCCTCAAGCTCAACCAGAGAAGAGGAAAAAGAAAACCACTATCTGAAGTGACACCAGAGGTGAAGAGCTGTGTGAGACTCCTGGAATCTCAGGGTTTCTAGCATGAGTTTTCTTTGGCTTTGACTTGCTAATAATGATATATTAAACCCTCATCTATTCAGAGCTCAACAATTTGGAATTACTGACAATTGTGATGGGGCTAAGTAGAGGTTTACCTTTGAGAATCAAAGAGAAGTTGAACAAATTGTACGAGTTAATGAGCTTTATTGGGGATATTTAGTCTATTTAAGAGAAGAATCTTTTGAAGTATTTTAGAAGGATGATTTAAAGCATGCTCAGAACTCTCCGACCCATACCTCTTGACCACTTTTATATTAATTACATATCATTTTTACCTGTTCAATAAGGAAGGGCCCCTGAGACTTTCTATTAGGGAACATGTTGTTAGTCTAATTTAGTCATTATGTGTATGTGTAAGCACTATAATTAAATTGCACTTCTCTAAAAAAATTCTCCAATTCAATATTTTGTTTTCCTTTGAGTTCCCCTCTAGTAATGAGTATAGATTAATGAAGCTTTCCTATCCTTGTAATATGTGTATATGTGTGTGTGTGAACTTGCTATGAGTCATTATAGGTTAAAGACACTGCAACTTAGAAGTAATTGCAAAATAGAAAACTGGTGGTTGTTGTAAGCAAATACACTTTGGAAAAAGTTTTATCAGGTACAAGTCTAGGAAACAGCTTTGTAATTTTGTCTTGGGCAATGAATGCCGTTGGCAGGAGAGAATGGATTTTTGAATTGAAGTCCAATGCATCCAATGCAAAAGGATTTTAATTACAGGAGAGTTAGGGAGTAGGTAGGAGAGTGTGACTGATTGCTGATTCTAGGAATTACGGAAGTGCTAAAGTCGGCTGAAGAGCATGTCCCGTTTGGCAACACTTTGTTTGCTGAACCTGAGCCAACCAGTATCTAGGCTATGGTGAAATTTCAGAAACACAGAACATAAATGACCTTCACAGCAAAAGTGAATGTGTGCCAGTGAAAACAATACAAAAGATGAGTCCAGAGAAAGAGGGTGTTGAGCAAGACTCCAAACCTAAATCAGTTTTCATGGTGCAACTTGGTTCTCTAATTTAAATGGCCTGGATATTTCACCACCTGCTCTCTAAGCATCCATGGTAACTATAAGAACTAACTCTAAAACAAAACTAATGCCCAAGAATAATAGTGCCAGAGTAGATGAATATATGTTCAGAGTAGTAACTTATAATTCTGCTTGGCATTGCTAGGCCTTTTCTATCAGTGCCTATCTTCCTACATTCCTTTTGTTCCCCAGTTTAAAAAGTTATTGAGGCTTAATTGACATTCCATATAATTCACCATCATAAGTAAACAGTTGGATGATTTTTAGTGAATTTTGTACTGTTGTACAACTGTCACAACAATCCAGTTTTAAAAAACTTCCATCGCCCCTAAAAGTTCCCTCCTACCTATTTGCAGTCAATTCCTACTTCTGCCCCCATTCTCACTGATCTACATTGTTTTCTGATTTTTAATTACCTTTGGTTTTGACACTGAGTTTGTAAAAGTAAGCACATGGCTATTTTAAGAGACAGGTTATGTTGAAACAGCTTTATTTTTTGGATCCATAAATATCTGTTACTGACAAAAGTGGAAAAAATCCTTAAGACTAAATCTTACTAAAGTGATATCTGTTTACAGTACGTATAGAATGTGCTTTGACAGGTAAGTAGAACAATGAGATCTGTACAGGAGAAGCAGTTGAGAGAGCACTGCTCATCATGAAGCTTACTTATGAGTAATGGAGAAACTGTGCAAAGATACAGATAGAAAGGTACTTTTCATCAGTACTACCATATAATAAACATGGAATCCATAAATTGGGCTAATGCATAAAAATGTTCATTAATCTCATTAGGAAATTGTGTCCCCAAACTAAAAATATTACTGTTAAGAATTGCTTTTTATTAGAGAATTTCAAGAATTCTTTACTACAAAATGTCTAGTCGCGTTATAGAACTAGAGGAGTATTTGCCACTACAAAGCAAATGAATGAGTCCTCTACTGGAGTGGCATTCAGGGGTCACTGTGGGGGTGGACAGCAAAGTTGAGCGGGGATCTTCTTTTCCCTCAGGAGGAGGAGGTTCAGGAAACACAGAACGTCATGTCTCTGACTGATGGAAAGTTGATGTCTTTGCCGATTGACACGATGGGTTTGATGACACCGACTCGGGCTCACAGCTCTTGCTTTCCAAGCCTTCACCAGGAGGGTGGTAGAAATCAGGAGGAGGGGCTTTAGAGGTCCTAGGGTAGGGTGACTGCTCACCTCCTAGCAGCCCAGGTGTTGGCTACCCCTCCTCCTCTAATTGAAACAGCCGCGGTGTCCAGACTTGACCTTCAGGACACGTGTTCCGGAGTGGGATATAATAAACATCCATAGAGCCATTGCCATGCGTTCTCCTCTGGGACTTGGAATGCACTTCCAAGCCATCCTCAGATACAGTCTCCATGCCCTCGTGGACAAACCTCCGG
The DNA here is from genome assembly GCF_015220235.1 of Choloepus didactylus. NCBI lineage: Eukaryota > Metazoa > Chordata > Mammalia > Pilosa > Megalonychidae > Choloepus > Choloepus didactylus. The sequence continues at coordinate 7,213,129 of NC_051324.1, forward strand.
ACTTTTTTCCTCTAGCCCGTCCCTTCTCTGAAATGGGAACCGCCTCCCTCCAGCTATAAGGACAACATCAAAAACGAAAAATCCAAATCACTGTCCTCGGCAACGCAGAACTCAGGATGATTTACGTGTGTCTTTCAGGAGAGGGCTTCCAATGACACGCAGTTGGTGTCCTGTTGGATGGTTGGGCCCTTAAACGTTCAGGTGTGACATCATCTCTGGGTGGCCGAGCCTGTCACGCCCAGCTCAGGCTCTGGAGGGGAGTCTGTTGGCTGTCGAGGGCATCTGAAGACCTCTCATTGGGACAGGCAAAGTGGGATGGGTGCAGCTCAGTTTGGAGGGCTGGGGTGGGGAGAGGATGCTAACAGGGGGACTAGAGCCCTAGAATGCAATAGCTGGATGAAAATTCAGAGCTCATTGTTCAAAGCCCTCATTTACAGATGGGGAAACTGAGGCACTGAGAGGGAACATGACCCGCCCTAGGTCAACACAACAAGATGGAGACAAAGCCAGGACTAGAAGCCATGTCTCCAGAGTCCCAACCCTGTGCTTTCTTCTACTAGAGTGTGCTGCCTTCCCAAAAATTGAGCCCAGGAAGACGTGTCTTTTGTACTGAATCAGCCATTAAAATGCCGCATTATAAAAAATAGCATTTGAACCCTGAAAAACATTTCATTAAAACACAACGAGCTTCCTTGAAAATACTCCAGAGCGAAGTTTCCCAGGTTTGGAGAGGATGGGAGCGGAATGAGGGCATGTGGGAAGTGGCATGTCAGTGCTTCTCAGGGTTAGCACGTTCGAGGGTCCAGACAGTCAACAGCCCTTCCGTGTCCTCTTGGGGTGAGCCCCTAGTGCCCTGCAGAAGGCATCTGAGGGTGGGAGGCAGGGGTGGGGTTGGGGGACACTGGTGGCAGACAAGGTATCTCTGAAGACAACGGATTGTGTTTGGTGACAGGGACATCGGTAGCTTCCTCGTGCTTGGAGAGTCGTGATCCTCAAATTTGGGGGGCCCAAGGGAGATCCATGAAACACACAAGCAGGAAAGGCATAAGTGAGGTGGAACAGTGGCTGTGAGCCTCTGAGATATGAGATACGGCCAGAGCAGAAGGCTCTGGAAAGTGGCAGGCTGGGTCAGGAGCTTTCAGAGTACTTACTGGCTGCGGGGACCCATGCTGATGTTCTGGCAGTGACACCTCTGATAGAGAAGCTCCTCTCTCCTCCCTCCCAAAGAGCTGAGGGGAAAGCCCATAGCTACACGCATGGGGGTATCACCGGGCAGGGGCAGGAGGTGAAAGAGAAGCAAATGAGGCAAACTACAGACATGAAGGATGTCTGATTCCTCAAGCATCTTCATTGAGAGCTCTCATTTGCAGACCAGGAAGGAGATCTTAGCAGGACCAGGGATGAGAGAGGAGGGATGGAGGACAGCCAATGCAGGCAGGGAGATTTCTGGGAGAGGAGGAGGTGAAGAAGAGGGCAGGGCTAGGGAGATGAGAGAAAGGAGGGAGTGGACTGGCACAGAAGACTTCGGTCAGGACAGGTGCTTGGGGATGACGGAGTGGAAAGAGGGAGGAGAAATTTGCACAGTAACAAGGGCTGGAACCGTTTCCAGGGGGCAGACACATCATCCGGGACACTGGGGATCCCCTAGGGCAGGAGCCCAGTTAGGGGGTAAAGGAATTCTTGGCAAAGCCTTTGTGACTCATCAGCGCTTGGAGCCAGGAATTAACTGGAGGGAGCAAGACAGGAAAGGCAGAAAGGCGTGAGAGATTGTGAGCGCTCCCCTGCCACCAAAGGCCAAGGAAATCAGGAAGAACCTTCAGGGCTGGAGAAGGATGGAATGGGAGAGTGCATGCAGACACTCAAGTCCATTTCCACCGAAGCAATGGAGACACAAAGAACAAGGGAGCAGGGGAGAACCTGGGCTTTGGGCTCCCCTTCTGGGGCAGGGTGGGGACCGTCACTGTGGGGAAGGGGAGACCCTTCCATGTGTGGTAGAGGCCGCCAGCCCGATTGGGCTGGACGTCATGACCCCCGAGTCCCAGCCCCAGAATCTTCTCCTTGGTGCTACTCAAACCTGGTTGGTAAAGTGGCTTTGCTTGTTCTGTAAACATGTCATTCCTGTGTCCCAGTTAAGAGATCATTTTCTGGATTTTGAAATGAGGGACTGAATTGGAGCAAGTTTATACACTTTTATCTCACTCTATTGCTTTTCTTTACCTTCCCTCTCTCCCTCCCTCCCTCCTTCCTTCCTTCCTTCCTTCCTTCCTTCCTTCCTTCCTTCTTTTCTCCTTCCTTCCTCTCTCCCTTCTTACTTCTGTCCTTCCCCCCTTCCTTCCCTCCCTCCCTTCCTTCTTTCCAGACCCAAGGGCAAAGTAGAAGAAATCGTTTCAAAGAAGTAGGGGTGCAAGTAGAATTCTCTGATCTGACTGATACCAGAGGTTTTAAACCATAGAGTGGTAAGGCTGGAATGAGAAATGTTCTAGAATCAACCTATCAGACAACCCCTGAGACAGAAACATACCTTGTCAGGGACAGAACTGAAATGGGAAAAGGTGTCCTCCCGAGGGCTGGGGGACGTTGTCTCACTGACGCTGGGTGGCAGGAGATAAGGTGCCTGGTTTGGTGGAGTGTGTCTGTGGAGATGCCTGCAGGAGGGGTTCTCACACACATCCTTCCCCTCCTCTCCCCAGCAGGCGCTTCCAAGACGACTGGCCAAGGGGCTTGGTTGGAGAGCTCTGGGTTGCAAGGGACCCAGCTGTCAGAACCACACCTTTGTTTCTGGGAATGACCAACTGTTGTAATTAGATTGATTTTCTCTAGCCCAATCCCCTTAGCCTCACCTTCTGGAACAAACCCCCATAAACCTGTGAGGTCCGGCCCTTGAGAAGGTTTATGTGTTTGTGGGGAACAGGGGGAGCTTCTGTGTCAGCGACACCTCCCCAGTGGGATTAGAACCCCCAACCGTTTACCCCTCTCATGACTTATGTGATGGTTTTCTGCTCACCCTGGGATGTGAATCTGAGCAGGGAGGAGACAAGAGCTTTGGGATTCTTGAAGTCAACAAAAAGGAATCAGTCGATTAATTTCTCCGTGGTTTAGGGACTTGGTTAGATTAAAAATTCCCAGGACTTCCCCTGAGGAATTCTCCCACCACCCTTTTTCTTTTAAAGGCCGTACATGCAGCATGTGGAGATCTAAAAAACCTCAGTTTAAGGACCTCATTTTTGGGGCCTGACTCTGGTGACAGTCACTCACCTTTTTAATTATCATGCTTTTATCCAATGGTCTGGAGCTGATTTCCCCCAGCCTCAGGCTGCAGCAGGGAGGCACCCTGGCCCTGAGATGGGGGATCCCCTTCTTTCCCTTCCAGCCTCTGCTTGGAGGAGTAGACCCTGCTCTGCCCGGAGCCCTTCAGCTCCCCAGGAGGTCTGCCCACCCCCGGGCTGCAGGCAGAGATGTGGGTCTGACGGGCTGGTGGTGGGGCCTCCTGCAGGTGAAAATGTGGGTGTGCCTGATGCCCAACTGCCCCTGTGGTGGGAAGCTGCCGGGTGGGCCCCAGACCAGTGGCCTCCAGTATCCTTATTTGCTTTTGCTAAGGGGTCGTTATCAATTTGATTCAGAAGAGGCCTGTTCTGAAGAAGTAGTTGTAAGAGTAATGGAGCTGCAGGAGGATGGGGAGGTGGGGAAGGGGAAACAGGAGAGAGAGAGAGAGAGATAGAGAGAGAGGTAGATAGAGAAATAGATAGATATCAGTCTAATTGAAGAAGGGAGAAGGAATCAAGCAGGGGGCAAGCAGGGGGGCAGTGATGGAATGAGGAGCTGGCTGGGTGCAGGGCAGGGTTCTCTTTGTTTGGGAGCAGAGCAGCCAGTCTCTAGAAGCCTCTACCTCCATCCTGCCTGATGTGGGTGCTGGGAGACAGGCAGGAGCCCTGGGTGGAGGGAGTAGAGAGCCCCGAGACCCGGGACATCACAATGGCCCCCCATCCTGGGCTTTCTGGCCATGGGCAGAGCAGGGGCAGACGAGGCAGGTCTGACTGGAGGGTCCGGGTTCAGACCCAGAGGCCCGGAGAAAGTGTGGACATTGTCAGGTTGCTGGGAAGGGCACCCCAAAAGCTGCTGCACCTCACCTAGACTCTCCTCTGGGAGGGCTGGAGCTAAAGTCTCCCCCAAACTCAGCAGGGAGATACATCTAGACCTGGGGAAGGAGCCAAGTCTCTCTCAGCGGAAGGGGCCTGAGGGGCACTGGGGGCTGGGCAGCCAGCTGGGACCAGCGGCTTGCCCAGCAGTAAGGAGGCAGCTGAAGGAGGGTCCCCTCCCCATCCCCAGGCTTTGGGGAGGGGGACGGGGCCAAGCTGGGGCCCACAGGGGTCAGCAAAAGAAGGGGACACTCAGTGGGGCCCAGAGAGTCCCAGCAGGCAGAGAAAAATCGCTATTGTGCTTATGGACACGCAGCGCCCTGGCTCGGAGACAGCGCGCAGGCAGTTTTTGTTTTTGTTTTTAGGCACTAGAAGATTCTGTGATGCGGTTCTAGGTAAATGAACGAGACCCAGTAGCCTATTTGGTCAGCCCACCGACTGCCCCACCAGCCAGTTCCAACCCAGGCAGCTTGGGGACCCCGTCTCTCGGCAGCTGAGTCCCCAGGAGGGGGAGAGGGGCGCAGGTGAGAGAACTGAAAGGGAACTGGGCAAGGTGGGGGGACGTGAGGCTGCGGCCTAGCCCCTTGCCCCACTCCCCATTCGGTCGGCCGTTCTGGAAGAGGGACAGAGATGCGCTGGCTCCTAGGGCCGTCAGGACTGAGCCCCCCCATCCTGGCTATGGCTTTCTGGGCAAAGGCAGCGCACCCCTGACCTTCTGGCGGAGGGGACGAGGGAAGGGAGAAGTGTAAAGGCTAGAAGCTCCGCTCCAGACCCCCCTGTCCCCTGCCCAGCCGGCCCAGCGGCCCCACCCGTCACACGGTCACTTCAGTCTTGCTGGCCGAGTAGCAGGTGTGGTGGCCGGGGATGTAGTGCAGCTGCTCCACCGTGTTGTGCCGGCGGGAGGCGAAGGCCTGGCGCCTGGCGGCCGTCTGGCTCTGGCCCAGGGTGGCGTAGGAGTTACTGGAGGCACTGGGATGGGAGTGCATCTTGGTCATGCGGTAGCGGTCCAGCACGGGCGTGGACACAAAGACGTCCGTGTGCGAGATGGCCCGCGACAGCGCCTGCTCGGGGAAGGCCGTCCGCTCCGGGGACAGCAGCGGGTCCTGGGAGTGCAGGCGCTCAGTGGACAGCAGCTGCTCGTCCGACAGGATGCGGTCGTAGGGCAGGCCGAATTCGTCTGCCAGGCCCCGCTGCGGGGACAGGACCCTGTCTTGGGACATGGCCCGGATGGGCCGGCGCGGGCGCTCCCGCGGCAGCGGCTTCTGCTGGGACAGCTGGATGACGTTGAGGGGCAGGGTGCCGCGGGCCGCCAGGTCCGGCAGGTGCCGCCTTCTCATGTAATATTCATCCGCCTCCTTGTCCGCTGCAGGGGAAGAGAGAGAGGGCAGCTGGGGGACACCCGCAGCCAGGACTGGGGGCGCACCCTGCACCCCACCTGTGCTAAGTGACTCTTAAAATCACAGCCCTTCAAAGTCTTCAGAGATAATAGACTTAAGTCCCTTTGTTCTATGGACAGCCTGGCACAAAGAGCTGATGGCAGTGCTTCTGCAGCCTTCATGTGCTAGGAATCCCTGGGGCCTTGTTAAATACAGACTCTGAGTAAGTAGGGCTGGGGGGCCGGCCTGAGAGTCTGCATTTCTGAAGAGCACCCGGGCCATGCTGATGCCCCTGGTCAGTGGAGCACACTTGAGAAGCAAAGGGTTAAGGAACTTCCTCAAGGTCCCCAGTGAGCTGGTGGCAGAGTTGATGGCAACCCCCAACTTGGGCTCCAGTGCTGCTTCTACCACACCGGAGTCCTGGAACAGAACGGCATCCCCAGGGTCTTGCTGAAATACCCAAGCGGTAGCCAGAAGCTTCCAAATGAGGGCCTCTGCCTCTCCCACGGAAGCCCAGTCACAGGACCAGCCTCCTCCTGCTGGAATAAAGTTAGATGCTCCAAGTAGGAGGCACTCGTGAAATTGTGTAGCTGGTAACTTAGGAACCTAGTAACACCTTCCCTGGAGTAACAGCCAATGCATGAGAAGCCGACACATGGGCACTGAGCCCACACACAAGCCCATAGCTGCCTCCACACATGCTGCCTGGGCCCGCAACAGGAGCAAGCAGGAGCATCGTCTCCGCGTGCCTCATTCAGATGCTCTCCCTCCTCCCCGTCCAGTGGGTCCTCCCAAGCTCACACTGCCCACTGCACCCTTGAAATTACCCAGGACACACACACAAGCCTGCACTGCCCCAGAGTTCAAGAATGAGGCTTCCTATGGACAGCCTTCTAGATTTCCTCAGTACAGAGATGCTTGCTGCTCCTCAGTTTGCACAGAGGGGTCACCGGTGGCGAGATCCTGCCTCCTGGGCTACACTTCATTCTCCTGGAGCAGCATGTATTAGTTCCTGGGGTCATCAGGGATCCCCTCTTCAGCCACAGAAACCCAGAAAATCACCATGGAGGTGGCTGATGTGGACTTATGGGGTTGCCCTGCAGCTTCAAGCAAATGCTCAGCCCCAGGACTCCAAATTCAGTTGGGTGGTCAGCAAAAGAGACGTATGGGGAAACAGAGGCAGGAGGTGTAAGGGTCAGAAAGCCAAGAGGGAGAGCTTTCCTTCAAAACATCTTCTTGACATTTTAAGTTTCTTAAACTCAGTAATGCCCAAAGCGTCTCCAGACTCAAATGGTAGAACTGGGACCATGAGATGACCTGGACCCAGCTGATGAAGATGGGTGGTGGGATCTCAGGTTAGGGAGGGAGCTGGCTTAGGGGCCCTTGGTTGTTCTCCCTGACTGCATAGCCAGACCCTGGAAAGCTAGCCTCTCTTTCAGGATAGGGAGCAAGGAAGGCCCTCAGTTTGAAGAAAGCAGGTGGGGAGTAGGGGTGGGGTGGAGGGAGAGCTTTCTCTGGCAATTAATGTGCATCTGAGGATTCCATGGCTTCTATTCTCTCTGGGAAGAATAGACTCAACCTGAAAAACAAAAGCAAGGGGCCTGTCTATCTTCTTTTTCCATCATGTGTCTCCGTCTTTGTTCTTGGGATTCTCCTCCCCTCTAGCATAGGGCAAGAGAGAGAGACCCAGGAGGATGTCCGGGAAGCTCCCGAGGCAGACCCCAACCCAAGGAAGCACCACTTACTTAGCCTCTTGAGTGAGGAGTACTTGCTGGGATTGGTCTTCATTGCAGACTCGTAGGATGGGGGCAGATGAGCCAAGTTCTGGAAGGAGCGGGAGAAGGACAGGTCATAGGGCTCGGTGGCTGAAGTCAAGATATTGTTCATCCGGGGCTTCTCTGCAAGAGACGAAGGGGTGCGTTGTGTTAGCAAGGACACAGGTGGGGACAAGCGCAGGGAAGTCTCCGGGTTCTGTTTCTGTTCTGCCTCATCCCTGACCCGAGTCTCCATCCTGTTTTCCCGCCCCCTTGTGGTAGGACACAGGTGGTGCTGGTGACTCGGTTTCCCTCCTGCTCAGTTCTGGCTGGCTGTGAGCCTGGGGGCAGGTGCTGTTTTAGCTGCCACTGGCCACGATGATAGTTCACTGTTCCTTAAGTGTCAGACTTGACTCCGAGACAAAAGATGCCAACTGTTTCCCCTGGTGCATCAACAGGTTACTTGATGAAAATTTAAGCCCAGTGGAATTGAAGGGGATCTTACAATCCATTTCAGTGTCAAAGCTCTGTCTCTTCCCTAATAGCTTCAGGCAAGCCTAGCTCTCAGACTAAGAAAAATCCCTCTTTGAAGAGCTGGAGTGACTTGTCTTGTCTACATACTCAGAAAAACTGGGAATAGAACTCAGCGCCAACCAACACTCAGTCCCTCTCACCCTGAACGTCTCCTAGCCCTGCAAAGCACTGTGAGCCTCAAAGCCATATTCTTTTGCTTTAATCCCTTTCCCCAAAGCCATCTGAACCATATCAGAGCTGATGAAGGAAGGAATGGGGGCAAAATGCTTATCATAGTCATCACCCTTTTCTCCCCTCTTCCTCTGAGATAGAGTCTTGAGATCCAAAAATCTGAAGAGAAAGAAAAGAGTGTTGTTCAAAGTCAGACCTGGCAAAAGAACAGGGGGTATGAAAGATGGAAGGGGTGAAAGGGAAATGAGGTGAATGACTAATGGGGGCACAATGCAAGGTGAACTGGGCTGCGCTCAGGAGCCAAGTTATGAATCACACAGGATGGGGGAGGGGCAATGCAGGTCTGGGTAAGGAGTGGCAGTCAAGATGGGGGTGCAGAAAGAAATGGAGGTGGAGGGAAGGATCAAGCTTGCCTCGATGACTGATTGAATTGAGGTGGCACAACAAAAAGCAACTGGCGGTTGCTGGAGAAATAGTGGTGCCATCCCCAGAAATGAGGTAGGCAGGTGGCTTTGGTCTGGCCTCATCGTCTCTCCATCGTCTTTGGTTGGGGTCAAGGCTAAATGAGTATCAAGAAGAGGCAGCCTCTAATATTGGACAAATGTGCCAGAGGCTCACAACTCCCCATGCTCCTTGGCAATCAGAATGCTGCAACATGGCTGGCAGGAGTGCTGTGAACCGTGGGGCAGAGAGAAGCCCTCCTAGGCATGGTCCAGGGGCAGCCCCAAGTTGGGGGGGGGGACTCCTGGCTCCTCTCTCCCTTCTTGCCTGCACTGCTACTCCCAGCCCTGGGGATTGAGCCAGGGGAGCCCAGCCAATGAGCTGGTGATCATGCCAGCTCTGTACATATGTGTGGGGGTGAGGGGAGAGATCAGAACATGCTGTACAGAAAGGAGCCTCCCTGGCATGGATCGGGACAGATGCCAGCAAGTGGAGTGGGCAGAAACCTGGGAGCTGCTCCCCAGAGCTGGGCAAGAGCCACTGATCTCTTAGCTCTTGTTCTTTACTTTTGGCCATGCTGGGGAAGTAAGGACTTCCCTCTGCCTGTTGGCACTGTATGCCCACCGAGAGCTTTACTCAGTAGCTCATCCACTTCCAAATACATTTCTGGATACTCTTACCTTCCACTGTTCTCAAAGACATGCTGTCGAGCCAAGACCAGCTCTTCCTTGCCTTCTGTTTCCACCATGACTGCTTCTGCCCCCTTGTTCATCCTCTACCTTCTATTGTAACGCCTTCCCTTACTCTTCCTCTATCTAAATTCTCCCCTCGTTCTAGGCTCTTCCCTATGACAATGTTACATTTTCTTTCAGCCCACAACAATATCTGCTCTTTGAACTCCTTTTTTTCTTCCAGTCAATACCGCTCTGTCTAGTATCTAAGTGATCTGTAGTAACTTGACTTGGGTTGATCTCTTGACCTCCTAATATTATAATCTTATTGTCACCAGAAGTCTTGCTTTCCAGTTTTTCTGGAAATATGGATCAGTTAATGCCCATTGGTTAACCAACCAGCCTCAGCCCCAACTCCTCTCTTACCAGTTGCTGTGGCAACTTCTGGGGAAAGTGTAACATCCTAGGAAGGAGTGCAAAGAATAACTCTGCTCCCACTAGCCTGTGAATCGCTCAGGGGCAGGGGCTGGGTCTACCCATAGGGCCTGGCACATAGAAGGCCTTCAACAGATGCTAAACTGAACTGCCCAGTCGGAAGAGAGAGGACAGGAAGAGAAGTAGGGGAAGAATGGCTTCTCCTTTTGTAGTCAGGAAGCTGTACTTGTGTTAGCTCCTTCTGGGGAAAATCAGCTCAGTAATTGTCCTTTCAGCTCTCCTCACTTGCCTTTTCTGGCTCTCTTTTGCTGCTGCTTCATCACCATGGGTATCCTCCCGGCTGCCTGCCTCTTTGCCTTATGCTTTTCTCTTTCAGCTTTCTGGCACAGATTGTCCCCACTCCATAGCTTCTTTTACTGCCCCCAAAGCTGCACCTTACATCTTCAGCTCTAACCTCCCTCCAGACTTCCTTTCTGTGCTTCCAACTGCCTGTCACATGATTTGTCTTCCATGTGTCATGGTCATACCAAACTCTAGATGTCCAGACTCAATTCCCTATCCACAGTTCCATCCCCTGTACTCACTGGCTACTTTCCTGATTCCTTAGATTGTGCTAATAAAATCCTCCATTCTCCCAATCAGTCTTGGCTCAGACATTTTAGCCATAATAGGCTCTCACCAGGTATGTTCAGTTAGTAAGTTTTCCCAATTCTTTCTTCTGTTTCATTTCTCAGCCCTCTTTTCTAGTCCCACTGTCAACCCCACCATGGGGGCATCAACCTTTTTAAGTGAACTCTCCAATTTCTCCCAGCTGTAATTTTTCCTGGACCCCACAACCTGAAAAATCATATTAAACTGTTGCTTTCATCACATATTTCCACCAGTGGCATAGAATTGGAGGAGCACATAAAAATATTCCACCCCGTTCTCCTAATTACAGTGTCCTTCAGTCTCCATGCCAAGGTACTGGCAGAATATATTCAACTTGGTGGTGATGGGTCTCTCTACCAGGTGGGTGTAGAATTTATCTTTGTGTTTGGTTTCTCCTTCAATAAAATGTCACGATGTTTTCACTCTTTCACACCACAGAGAGGGGTGTGACTGATAATTCATGTGGCTGTCTCATGCTCTATCAAGTTGTAGACAAGTACCGAAAAATAGTTTTTTCTCTGAGGTTCCAAACGATGAATTGTGATCCAGTGGGAGAATGTTAGAACCTAAGAGAGAAACGTGGTTTCGTCCCCTTTTGCCCCTATGCTAGCAGTCCACTGCTCTGCAGCTTTGGTGGACTTCCCCTGCCAGGAGGCTAAACCCAAATCCCACGGTTGGTTTGGAGCTTTATTAAATCTTGATTAGTTTGGGGAGGATAGATATAATTCACCAATTCTCATATCACTCGTAAATGATACCAAAGTAGCTTTGGACAAAGGAGAGTTTCACGCCCCTTGCCACGTACATATGGGATTTATCGCCACAGGGAGTGACCTAGATTGAAACTAGAAATGGGATAAAAAAAAAGTATCTATGCTCTCCCCTTTCATGGAAGATGATCACTCATATCAGAGACAGAATCACCAAGGGGACAATGGTCTCAGAATGAGAATGGAACACTGTGGCCCTGGGGAGTGGGGTGGGATGGGGAGGGGAGGTTGCACGTGGCTCCAAACACCCCCCTTAGCTTGAGTGATTCAGTGACCATATGTTTCATGCCCTGCCAGTCACCAGTGGTTAGAATGGAGCCTCCTGGATGGGAGGATGGAATGCAGAATGCTCTAAATCATCTCTCTCCATGCAGAGGGGTCTGGGCAGCACTGCTTAAAATCGGATGGTTATACTGATTGATCACCTGGAAGTCACAGAAAAGAAATTTTTAAAGAAGAGTTGAGGCATCCCACTGTCTGTCCAATAGAACAGCACTTCTCGTGACCACTAATGTACTTCTCTGAGTCAAAAGAAGCACTTTTAAAAAAGTCCAGGCCCTTTGATGCCCTGAAAAAGTGGATGGCAGGGGACAGTGCATTAGACTCAAAAACCTCTCTGTTTGTGTTTTTCTTCTCCTGCAACACGGCTTCCTCTGTCACCATGGTGACCCACCCAAATCTTTGTGTCGATGTGACCAGCCTTAGAGGCTTTGTGGGGCATTGGGCGGAAGGATGGAGATGAGTGGGCGTTTGGCGTATGTCCCACCTGGAGATACTGTGTACATGGGTTGCAGAACAGGGTAGAGGAGTGGATTTTTGGGAGTGAGTTTTTTTCTCTCTCTTTTTTTTTTTTTATCCCTCCCTTTGTTAAGGTGTGGTTAACCAGGAAGAGGATGTCCTGACTGAAGGTGCTCACAGTTTATAGGACTTTGGTTTGTTCCTGGGGCTTTACATGCAGGTGTCCGAGTACATCCTGAGATGTGGCAGGCTGACATGATACATCCACTGCCCTGGATTAAGGGTCTTGGATTCTAGACTCAGTCTTGCCTCTAAGTTACAAAGACTGATACTGCAAAAGCATTTCCTTTTATTAAAGGAGCCATAAAAATAATACAGTCATCGTTGCCAAAACCCAGCATTGTAGATTTTCCAAGAGCATCTGAAATTGTTTGGGGTGATAGAATGAAGATTTGGCATGCAAGCATTGTATTACTGTTTTCATTTCAGCTTTGTATTCTTACTTTTCATTGATGCATGCATCTAATTTCAACTAAAGCAAGGGAAAGAAGTGGCATGAGGTCTTTCCTTTAGTTTATCTAAACCATAGGTTACAGCTCCATCATCCTGCCAGGCCCAGAATATCTGCTTTCATTTCCTTAGTGCCTTTTATAGAAAACATCTTCCCCACCCTTGGTGCTGTACTCTCTGATTACCATTGTCTATTCACTATATCTCTTTTCCTTCACTAATCTCAAAACACTGGCACCCCATAAGGCTCACATATCTTCACGGAGCATTGAGCTCTACTCTAAGACTTCTACCTTCTTGCCCAAATTGGTTCCCTAACCCAAGGATCATCTGATCTGTAGGATTTGCTTTTCAGCTGCTAGTGGATGTCTACCCTTCCCAAGTCATTAAGTCCCAAAGTCAGCTCTTCATGTTTTACTCCAATATTCAGGCCTCTGTTGACGGTACAAGTATTCCATATGTTTGGAACATGAAACATTGGTCATCCTCATGATATCCTTCCCTTCCTCCCTCATATCCAGTTAGTCCCAAAGTCCTGCTGATTTTTTGAAATGTCTCTCAAATGCTTACCTTCCTCTCATTTCCTACAGCTATCTTCAATCTCCATGCCCACAGTATATCTTTGGCCACATTTCTTTTAAGAGCCACTTAGTTCTACAACCTTTGGCCATTTCCCAGACAGTTCGCCTTGCGTACTCCCACTGGACAAATTTTCCAAGTCATGGAATCTTCACATTATTCCCCTGGTTAAGACCAGACCCTTTAAATGGTCAAGCCCATTATTCAACAGGGATATTGGATTGGGCAGTAGCTGGAAGTCCTCACCTGGAGATACTGTCCTTTCCAGAGGCAGATTATTAAGCTATATTCAAGGAAGAAACTATTTACCAAAGGTTGAATCCATTCTACATTGAATCTAGATTTAAGCCAGAAGAGAGAATCCAGGAAGGGAATTAAATGATAGCTTTTTCCTGCTTGCTCTCCATAGGCAAGGCAGAAACCAGTTTCATTGTTGTTTTTCATTTAATCTTAAATTTTTATTTTTTGAAGCAATATAGCAACATTACAGAGGCAATTCTAAGAAATAGGAGAGCCCAGGTTGAATGGTGGAGAGTGGGAGTTAGAGAGAAACATTTTTTTTTCCATCTCTAGGTACCACCAAGAAACAGGATAGTTCAGGTTCAGTTAATTTCTGGTATCCAATTATGCTCCAGGCCCTCTGCCAAATAGTTGAATAACATTTAAAATTAATTCTTGGAATGATCTTCATTTGAAAGGGGAGTGGAGTGGAGTAGAAGGAATATATATTATTGGTCAACCATTTTTCAGTCACTGTATAAAATTCTAAATACCTTATTTGAGATTGTTATTGTAATTTTTTTATAGATGAGGTCACAAACAGGAAAGACGTCTTGAAATTCAGATATGTTCTGTACAAATGCGGTTGCTTTTCCTTTGGTTTGAATCTCACTTAAAATGTTTTGCCAACATTTGATTTTTCTAATATTGGAATTAAGTGAAAACATTTCAAATTAAGTATAAAGATAAAAATTACAACTGACCTAAAATAACCATCATGATGTTTTGTTGCATCTACTTTTGTTCCCTTTTCCCCATAAAGGGTTATGTGTGTTCACACACACACACACACACACACACACACACACACACACTCTCTCTCTCTCTCTCTCTCTCTTACTTAAACAATATTGCAATAAATAATCTTGTGTATGTGTCATTTTGCAAAGCAAGAATCAGAGAAATGGAGACAAACATGATGACTTGATCCTTGCACTTGGGAAAAATTACAATTGTTTAAGATTATCCTTTGCAGCATTTTTACTGTAGCAAAAGAAAGGAAACAACTCAAAGGCCCATTTATATATGCATGTATACACACACAAATAAATATGTAGTTTCCCCCTATGTAAGCATGCTGTACATAATTTTAATGCTTTTATGCTTACTGAACCACAAATCTTAAACATTTTTATATGTTGGAAGATATTCTTTGAAATACTTGATAAGGTTTTGCAATAGTCCCTTATATAAATGAAGCATAATATATTTAAGTGTAATATATTTAAGCATTCCCCTAATGTTGGGTATTTGATTGTTTAAAAGTGTAATAATATCACACCAAACAACAATTGAACATAAAATCTCATTTCCGTAGGCTGATATAATGACTAAAAGAAGCATTTCTACATTGAGAATATACTTTACCAATTGCTTACTGATGAATAAGATTGGCAGATTTTTTCACGTTGAACCATTCATGGATTTCTGGAAAATTCCCCATCTGACTTTGGCGTCTTATTCTTTCATTACAACACTGGATCCTATTTTCTAATATTTCATTTAATTCTTCTATATTAAGAAATAAATTGTGTAGTTGTCTTTTTGATGTTAACACTGTCAGGTTTTTGTATCATGATCATGATTCTATAAAGTCAAATGAGAAGCTTTCTATCTTTCTATAATAGCCCTGAAACTATTAATGTGGTATTTGAAATATCTGTTCTTTGGAAGTTTGAAGGAATGCAACCACAAAAGCACCCATTGTCTTTTTGGAGTCCTTCTCTTTGCCCTGTGCTGGGGGGCATGGCTTGTGTTATTTCGTTGACTGCACCACAACTCCACAAGTAGACATCGTCATCATCAATGGTTTTGAGATGTGGAAACGGAGGTTTAGAGAGGTTAAGAGAGTAATTTGCCCAAGGTTACACAGCTAGGAGGAAAAGATGTTACGCAAAGCCAGGCAGGCTTTCTCATACTTTGACAACATTTTCCTTGTATATTGATTCATTTAACTATTCTAATTCTAAATTCAACTTGAAATTTCTATTCTTCAAAAACCCACTGGAAATTTTAAACTTTATTAGATTAAAACTATACATCAAATTCCCTCAAAATAAAAAAAAAAACAAATTCTCTATTCTCATTCTTCATTTTGCATGTTAATGTTTTCTAGATTAGAGATTTATTCTAATTTTTATTAGAATTCTAATCATTTTAATTAGAATTTTATCTATTACTATTCTTTTTTTTAAAAAAACCTAGCTGTTATACATATCAGTTCTATTTTTTTTTTTATTTCAAGTTCATTATTTTATGCTTTTGGATTTATTAATTCCTGCTTCCTGATTTTCTTTGTTTTGTTTTGTGATTTCTTGGCTCAAATCTTTAGTCTAGTTATTTTCACATTTTTCTGTTAATGATATAAGGTTTCCAGGCTATGAATTTGTCTCTGGTATTATCCCATGAACATAACATGCTATGCTCTCATTGTTAGGTTCTCAATGATCTGTAATTGCAGCCTTGATTTCCTCTGTGACCTAAGGGGAATTTAGCAGAGTATTGTTTGATTTCTAAGTGTTTGGGTTTGTTGGTTTGAATTTTTGCCATTTATTTTCTGTTTTATTGCACTGTGGTCAAGGAACAGGACCTGCACATTTTCTACTTCTTGTACTTTATTGAGATTTCCTTTGTGGGCTAATGTATGGCCATTTTTTGGTAAATGTTTCATGAGTATTTGGGAAAAAAAATGGTATATTTTATTTTTGCAGAGTACAACATTGACATATGCCTATTAAATCAGATATATCAAATACATTATTCAGTTCCCCTCTCTCCTGATTCATTTTTTGCCTACTTAATCTGTCAAGGATTGAAGGAGATATGTTAAGGTCTCTACTACTGTTCTGTTCCCATGAATTTCTCTTTGTATTTGTTACAGAATTGGTTTATATATTTCATACCCACATTATTCAGCACAAAAAGGCTCCTGATGGCTATGTCTTATTTGTGGATTGTACCCTTCATCAACATTACATAACCCTCTCTGCCCTATTTAACGCCCTTTTTTTTTTGGCCTTAAGTCCTCTTGATCTGATATTTATATTGCCAAACCAGCTTTTCTTTTTGTTTGCATTTGCCTGATAAACTTTGCCTATCCTTTTGTATCTAACCTTTCTGTGTCATGTTATTTTAAGCTTGTCTCTTGATGAAAGCATCCTTTTTTTTTTTTTAAATCCACCTTATAAGTTTTGGATCTTATAAGCACCAAAGTTGTCTTGCTAGCTAAATGTGATTCCTCCTGCTCAGAATCTTGACTCGCTTCTACTGGAATATCCTCCCCTACCTGGTGCAGTTGTACAATGTCACCTTATTTTCTTTCATGCAACCCAAACTCTAGGTCATGCTGATTTAACCAGGTGCAAGTACCTGATTTAAACTGAGCCAATGGGAATGGCTTCTCCAGAAATCAGGATTTTTTTTTTTTTTTCCCCCAGAAAAAGACTTTGTGTCTGTGTGGCTAGACCCATAACACATGGCCTGGGGGGCCATGGGCAGTCATGTGGATTTGGAAGAGAGAAAGTCAGTCTTTAGAAAGTGTTGCACATTGTACTTTCTAAAAGTGGCCAAAATTATGGTTCTAGTACTGTATGTTTTTTTGAGAACCTTACTATTCCCCCATTATGATAGAGAGTATATTCCCCCTTTCCTTCAAACTGGAGGGCCTCTATGACTGCCTTACTGAATATAATGCAGCAGAAGTAACCATGCTTGACTTCTAAGGCCAGGTCACAAAAGGGGACATTGGCTTCCACCTGACTGTCTCTTTCGGCACACTCGTCCTCAGAACTCATCATGTCATAGGGAAGTTCAGGGCAATGAATGCCTAAATATGAGTGTTCTGACGACAGCTCCAACTGAGATCTCAGTCCACAGCCACCATGAACTTCCAGAGAGGTAAGTGGGCAAGACTTCAGAAGATCCCCGCCCCTAGCCTTCTAGCTGCTCCAGCTGACATTAGAGGGACCAGATCTCCCTGCTGAGCCCTGCCCCAGTTGCAGATTTCTTAGCAAAATAAATGTTGTCTTTATTGTACAATTTTGTTAAACCAAACTTTTTCTGGCTTAAACTGTAGATTCCCATGTAGTTGTAGGAAATAATTAAGACATCCCCTGAATGCTTAACCCAGTTCACCAATGGTAACCTCTTGCAAAATAGTACAGTATCACACCAGGGCACTGATGTTGATACAGTCAAGGTACAGAACACATCCATCACCAGAAGGAACTCTCATGTTGTCCTTTTATACCCACACCCACGTCCTCTCTACACCCAACCCTCTTTATCCCCTGTCAACCACTGATCTGTTCTTCATTTCCATAACTTTGTCATTTCAAGGAGGTTACATAAATGGAATCAGTCAGTACGTAAGCTTTGGAGTCGGCTTTTTTCCACTTAGCATGCTTCTTTGGAGATTCATCTGGGTTGCTGGTTGTATCAATAGATCATTCCTTTTACTTGGTTAGTATTCCATGATGAGAATATAGCACGGTTTGGTTAGCCTTTCATTCTTTGAAGGACAGCTGGGTTGTTTCCAGTTTTGGGACATTACAAATAAAGCTGCACATTTTTATGTCAAACGTAAGTCTTCATTTATCTGGAATAAATGCCAAGGAGAGCAATTGCTGGATTGTATAATAGTTGAAAAAATGTTTAGTTTTCTTTTTAATAAACTGCCCAAACTGTTTTTCAGATTAGCTGTTACATTTTCCATTCCCTCCAGCAATGTATGAGTGGTTCAGTTTCTCTGCATCCTCACCAGCATTTGGTGTTATCACTATTTTTTTTGTATTTTAGCCATTCCTGGTGATATATTATTGTTATTCTAATTTGCATTTCCCTAATGGATAATGGTGTTGAACATCTTTTTATATGCTTATTTTAGAGTGACACTTCTTCAGTGAAATTTCTTCTTTTCATTACTTTTGCCCTTTTTTGATTTTTTTTTACTGTTGAGTTTTGAGAATTATTTATATTTTCTGGATGTTAGACGTTTGTCAGATATATAGTTTGCTAATATTTTCTCTAAGTTTGTAGCATGTCTTGTGATCCTCTTATCAGAGTCTTCTGGCAGTTCAAAAGTTTTAATTTCAATGAAGTCCAATTTATCATCTTTTTCTTTTGTGGATTGTGCTTTTGGTTTTAAGTGTGAGAATTCTTTGCCTAGCTCTAGATCCCAAACATTTTAGCTTATGATACTTTTTCTAAAATTTTTCTAATTTTACATTTACATTTAAGTTCATGATCCATTTTAAGTTAATTTTTTTTATAATGCTTGAGGTTTAGGTCAAGTACATTTTTCCTGCCTTTTTTGTTCTAGCGCAATTGTTGAAAAGGCTGTCTTTCCTCCACTGAATTACTTTTGCACCGTTGTCAGAAATCACTTGGGTATATTTATGTGGATTAAATTTCTGAATGTTTTATTCTGTTCCATTGAAACTGTGTCTGTCCTTCTGCCTATACCACATAATCAGTCTTGAAATCAAGAGACCAATTCCTTCCACATTATTCTTTCTCAAAATTGTTTTTTCTGTTCTGGTTCCCTTGCCTTTCCATATAGATTTTTAAATACTCTTACCTATATCTGTAAAACTCTGCTGGGTTATTGGTAGGAATTGCATTAAACCTGTATGTTATTCTGGGGAGAATTCACATCTTTTCTGTATTGAAGCCTCCAATCCATGAACATAGTATATCTCTCTATTTACATAAATATGTGTGGGCAGGGGAGCACATTAAAAGTGCAGGCTGTTTCAGGTCTTCCCCAGCTTTTAGTTTCCAGAGGGCCCTTTTGCTTATCTATAAACATGGTTGACCAGGAATGTGTGAACAATTTAGGCCTTTGCTAATTTTACTTTATTTTAAAAGTTATTTTGTCAGTGGTTCTAGGGATTACAATCTGAATCTTAACTTTTCACAATCTACTTCAGAAAATATATAGATATTACATTTATATATATTATATACTCAATCATGCAGTATTAAAATTACTGCTTTATGCAATATTATGTCTTTTTAAAAAGTTAAAAGAAGACATGAGAAAATATGTTTTTAGAGTCTTTCACATTGACCCACATATTGATCATCTGAAGTTTTCATTTCTTCCGGTGTATTTGAGTTACTTTCTGGGTCCATTTTCATTAGCCTGTGAACTTTCTTTAGTATTTCAGATAAGGCAGATCTGCTAGTAAAGAATTATCTCGTATTTGTTTAACTGAGAATGTATTTGCTTTATCTTCATTTTTTGAAGGGAAATTTTGCTGAATACAGAATTCTCAGGTCATAGTTTTTTCTTTCAGCACTTTGAATAAAATATGGCAACTCACTGCCTCTGGCCTCTATTGTTTCAGATGAGAAGTCACCCATTAACAGTTGGCTGGTTGAATTGATTGTCCCATATATGTGATGAGTCATTTTTCTCTTTCTGCTTTCAGGATTTTCTCTTTTGTTTTTCACTTTCAACAGTGTAAGTGTGGGTATCTTTGTAATTATTCTACTTGGGTTTTTTTTTTAAATACTTAGATTTGTAGATAATTTTTGTTTTTAATTCATCTACTATGGGAAGTTTTCAGCTATTATTTCTTCAAATATTTTTTTCTGCCCATTTCTCTCTCTATTCTCCTTCTTGGACTCCCATTACCCATATATTGGTACTTTTGATGTTGTCCCATATGTCTCTGAGGCAATGTTAAATTTTGTTCAATCTTTTTTTCACTCTGTTCTTCAGAGTGGATAATTTCAATTGATCTAGATTCAAGTTCACTAATTCTTTCTTTGGCCATCTAGAATCTACTTTTGAAAATCTTTCATGAATTTTCATTTTAGTTATGGTGTTCTTTAACTCTAAAATTTCAACTTGGTTCTTTTTAATAATATTTCAAAATTGAGAATTTATCTTAGTTGATTGTTGTCATACTTTCCTTTATTTCTTTAAGGATGCTTTCTTTTAGTTCTTAGAATATATTTGTAATAGCTGCTTTGGGAAATCTTGGTCTCCTAAATTCAACAAACATAGGTCACATCTTCCTATTTCCCTGCATATCTTGTAATTTTTTTTTGAAAGCTGGACATCTTAGATTATATATTGTAGCAACTCTGGATTCTGATTTTTCTCCTTGAAGGTTGCTGTTGGTTTTTTGTCTGTTTGCTTTTCCTTATTTAGTAATTTCCTTGGGTTAAATTTTGAAACCTCTCCTCCCTCTGGTGCCCAACTATTTTCCCTGTCAGTCTTTTTGATATATTTTTGCTTTCATTTTTAAGCCTGGCTTCCTAGGTGTCTCCCCTGGGTCTGCATAGGTTAGTGGTCAGCCTGTGATTAGACAGAGATTGTGATCAAACACCTCAAGGCATTAAGTCTTCCACTCTCTGCTGATAGATACATGTGGGCAGGGGAGCACATTCAAAGTTCAGGCTGTTCCCCAGCTTTTACTTTCCAGAGGGCCCTTTTGCATATCTAGAAACATGAACACAGCCTCATGGTTGACCAGGAACGTGTGAACAATTTAGGCCTTCTCTGGTCTCCAGTTTACATACATGTGGCCCCAACCAAAACCACAACCTTGTACAGCAGCTGACACCCCTGCCCACCCAGCTGAGATAGCTACTTTCACTGGTGACACTGCTGGATATAGCATTCTTGGATGACATTTTTGCCCCTTTCAGCATTTTGAATAAGTCATTTCATGGCTTCTGGCCTCCATTGTTTCAGATGAGAAGTCAGCTGTTAATTGTACTGATGCTTCCCCGTGTGTGACGAGAACACAAGGCTTTCACCCACCACTCCAAACTGAGCGAGCCCAATTTAACTATGGCAGCACGGCTGTCAGTACTCATAGCTGAGGGCTGAGCCAGGACTGGGGATGGGAGCAGCCCTAATCAAGAATGCCATAAACTCTCACTGTTCTTATCACAAGTTCAGCAGTTTTTCAAGCACAAATGCTTTTCAGAGTGCTGTATGCCTCTTGTCGATTTCCAGAGCACTGAAGTTGTTGTTGTTATCAATTTTTTTTTCCAGACTTACAGGATTTGCTAATCTTCTCACTGGGCCATAGCCAGCTTTACCTCGGTTCTTGGGCTGCCCTTTGCAATCACACTTCAGTTCCCTGATTCTCTGTCAGGCTGAGGCATTTCCTTAGTAGCCTGGAGAACCCAGTGCTTAAAAAAAGATGGTGGAGGGAGGTCAGAGGAATGGGGACCTCTGACTGGGTCCTTAGTCCCTGGGTAGCTTGAAGGTGTTTTCAAATCTTTTGGTATCAGTAAAATCCTAAATAAATATTCGGCTGAACATTTTTGGGTTCAGGGAGAATGACAATTTTGGCCATATTTCAGTCTCATTCAGACATGTTTAGAGTTAGAATATTGGCTGAGAGGAGTCACGGGGTATAGAAGACAGCTCCTGAGAGGGTGTAATAAGCTCCAAACTTCCTTTACCCTGTGATAAAAGAATTACTCATTGCCAAAACTGGAACATTTTCAGATTTATATATATTCCACATGGGGTTCTTTGTTGGCCTCGCCATTAAGTGTAGGCTCAGTGACTCCCCCTCCCTTTTCTAGGAGGAAGTCAACAAAGATTGCCTGTGAAGAGCATCTCACTCAAAGCAGGTTCCTTAGGATAGCACTTTCCAGGAGCCCTGGGAGCTCCCTGGAGGCGGCTCACGGGCCCCCACTTAAGGGAGAGACTGAGAAGGAGGCAGAATCTAGTCACAGAGTTTCTGCACTGCCCTCTCTAACCTTGTCTCCAACCAGAGCAGCTCAGTTTCCATCTGTATTCTACACTGGGCTTCTATTTAACATCTCATTTGAAGAAACCGTTCTACTGCTAATAAATTAAAAATTGACTGATCAAGTCCAGACAAGAAAAGAGGTCTGCCCAAGATCACAAGTTGGTGGCAGAGACAGGCCTGGGTCATAGGCCTAGAGCTGCGTTTTCTTTCATTATGTGCATTGCCTAAAAACATGAATACTATTTACAGAGTCTTTCTTGTGTGCTCCCCAGCAGAGAATCCTGGGAGGTGTGTGTTTGGTGGTGGCTGTGCACCTCTTTGCCAGCAGTCATGTATATTTGAGTTCCATGGAATATTTGCTGTAGAATCTGGGGGTGGTTGTGGATCTGGGTCAAATAAGCTTTGGAAACACTGCATACTATATCCTTCCTCTGGATAGTCACCATGCAAGTTAAAGACTCCAAGAAGTCTTGACCTTGGTGCACTTTTTTTCACCTAATACTTTGCATCAATCAGTCATGGTCCAGATGGGAAAAAGATAAATTGGATAATTGGGGGTGACTTTAATAAAGGGGCCATTTTCAAAGGTGTGAGCAGGGTATAGGGAAAAGTCAACGAGCATAATAAAAACGGGGACTCTCATCCAAACCAGGGCTGAGTGGTGAAGGAAGCGAGTAGCACCTGGCATCCAAAGAGAGACAGCTGTGTAGACAGGACCACCTAATCTTTGGCTGAGGGACGGAGCCGGCTCCCCGTGAATGTACAGGGAGGTAACCTGGGATATAATTATCTCAACGTCACTCTGCTTCATCCATCTGATCTCTTTTGGATTTGCATTTACCAAACCCAAACAAGAGCCAGAAAGCAAGGGAGCCCAATAAAGCAGCAGTCCATACAGCTCAGCATCTGGGAACACTGAGTAGGGTGGAAAGTGGATATGGAGGGTCAAATGGAAAACTACCCAGCACATGCTTATTAGCGCATGCTAGTATATTCTGAACACGTCCCATTGGGAGTTGGGGCAGATGGGATTTGGGGTGTGTGGGAAACTAGGTGTCGATGTGGAAAGGAGAAAAGCAGAATTCATGATGTATGACGGCTAGGAAGGCCACCGACACCCAAGGTTTTGCTGAGGGCTCCGCTCTGTGGTGATGTTTGTAACGGTCTGTTGAACTTGGCACCTGTCTCTCCCTGGACTTATCAGCTGTTCACATCTCCATTCCCTCAATTACCAGTTTCTCCTCCACCCCCTCCCTTTAGTGAGTCCTGGGCTTTGGCACACCGCCCCGTCGGGGCCATCAGTCTTCCTGATGGATCGAGCTGGATAACATAACAATTAATTAGTGCTCAGGACTCATCGATTGATATGCCAACCAGACTATCAGGTGACAAAACAATCTTCATCCAAGCTCCAAGGCTGCTTCAAGGAGGCAGAGAAGCAAGGTGGGGCCCTCTGCCTCCTGAGAGTGTACAGACCACCAGTGGGTCACAGGACTCTTGGAATCAGAATTTCCACTCACCCCTGCAGCTGGTTCCAGCTCCTAAGGAAAGTGCCAGTTTTCTCTGTGGATCAAATGAACTGTGTCTATGTGTGTTCATGTATCTGTATGTTTGTGCAATTCGCATGTACAGGTGTTTGAAGTTGGGTGGGGGTGAAATAGAAAAGCACAGTTTGGGGTCAGACATTCTAAGCTGTGGTTGAGTTACCTGTAGCAAAAGCAATTTCTGCATAGGGAGTGGCAGGAAGGTTGGGGATACAAATAATACCCAAAGACACAAATAATGATCCAGTCGATGGGGTCCTGAGAGAGTACAGAACAAAGAGCTAATATGCATATTTTAATTATTAACTCACAAGTTGGGGCCTCATCATCACACTCCTGAGTTGCTGTAATCACTTCCCGATTTCCTCCCTGTCCCCCGTCTCTGTCCCTGTGAGCCCCCCTGCAGACCCCCGCTAGATTCCTTTTTCTCAAATGCTGGTTTCATTTTGACCTTTAGCCTGCAAGTATTAGAAGCTACAGTAGGTTAAAGTTTAGATGTCTTAGGCCAAAAACTTTCAAACTCTAGGGTGCATAAATATCACCTAGAAACTTGTTAAAAATATTTCTGATATGCCCCCACCCCCACCACTGCTCCATAAATTCTGATTTGGGGGATCTGAAACAGGCCCCAGGAATCAGCATTTTTAGAAGCTTCCTAGGTGATTCTGCTGCAGCTGAACCACACTTTGAGAAATGCTGGGGAAGTAACTGCACATTCAGAGCTGTCCCCAGCCCAGACCCATTTCCTCTCACCCAGCACACCAACAGGGCTCCCTATGGGCTGGTTTTTCCCTCCGCCCCCACCTTCTCTTTGGTGCCTGGCTCAGGAATGTTCTCCATGTGGATTGCTTTTCTCCTTCTTCTCACTTTGCCCAAACCCTTCCAACCCTTGAAGATAATTCTGCCATTTCAACTCCATAAAGCAATTCTCAGCACCTCCCCCCCCCCCAGTGCACAGTGATGTGTGCTGGACATTTATCACCACCGTTATTTGCTTTGGGTGCTTAATCATACAGTGTTTTGCTTTATTACTTCTGTGTCTCATTCGTTCACCCTTTCAAAAAATGATTAAATACTCCTGAGCATAAGGCACTTCTCCCTGACTGTCAATACCCTGAACATTCCTGGGGGTTGGGACGCATCACATTTCTTCGTATTCTCAGCACAGCAGCCCCTGGGTGCCTAGGAGGCACTTGCACCCTGTTTTGAATGATGAATGAATGAATAAATGAATCAATTCTTGAGGCAGAGGCAACTGGGCAAGAGGCCGTGTGATATGACCCGATGGCCTCTCCACTTTCCCTCCTCTCATTCTCCATCCTCTTCTTAAGGCTCAAAGTGGCAGATTTCCTGGGTCTGAAGCCAGGATTGTGGGTTGTAACATTTTACACGTCTCTGGGCGTGAGTTTGTACAGGGGTAAGGCAGCCCGCCTTCTCCACTCAAACCAGCCCACACTTTGCCCTACTTTTGAGGATTAGTTGCCACTTGAACTCATTTCAGCATAATCCCTTTCATCTCTGTGACATGAAAGTGTCAACGTGGGGAGCCAGGCTCTGTGGGCCACGGTGTCTGAAGGCACATGGATTCTTCCGAGGATGACAGATAAGTTGGTTGCCAATGACACTGCGAGGGCATCGAGAAGCCATCGATCTTGCTGCTCTCCACTCGCCATCCCTCCTTTTTCCTTGGTCTCCCCTCCACCCCCGATCGTCCAGCTGTGTCCCACCCCAGCTGTGTGTCAGCCCCTCCTCAGCAGGTCTGCTGAGCTTCTCCACTTCTGGCACTTTCATTTTCAATTCTGCCTGAAAAAATGGCAGCACATGGGTTGAAATGCACACATGGGAAAACAACGTATCTTCTGCCTGATTTGCTTAAAAAGACAAACTTTAGATTTCCCCGGGAGAGCTGCCTGCCACCTGCTGTGATGCACTTCTTCAGGACAGCGCTGGCTTCTCTGGGACTGGAGTCGCTGGGCTGTGTTTGTTCTGCTAGCCGTTGTTATAATCACCAGGAAAGGAGTATTTGCCATCCCAGTCTCAATCCCGGGGGACTAATCTGTTTCCTGGCAATAAGAAAGATGCAAGCATATCCCAGAAAGTTGTTTAAATCATGCCCATGAAAAGGCAATCTTGGAATGCCCAGGAGTTACCTGGTTTTGGGAGGGGGTGAGCCCCAGGTGCGTGATGAGGGGACCTGGGAGAGGGCAGAATAGCTCAGCTCAGACACTGGGCCAAGCTGGCAGTGCAGGTGGGCCCCGAAGGGGGTGTAAGGCCTGTGATGTTCCTGCAGAGGTGGACTGTTGTGGGGTTCTATGGAAAATTCCAGGCTCTCTTCAACCTCACCCATGGACACCCCACCCTACAATCCCCCGAGCTCTAATCTAGGCCCCCAACCCTTTACTGGGTGACAGAATGTGGCTCAATATTGCAAAAGAAGACTCAAGTTGAAATAGCTGGAACAGAGGGGAAATGGATATTTAGAGGGTGTGGAATCTCTTGGGAAAATCCAAAATATCCCACTACAATGTAGGTCACCACAAGATCCAAATCCATCCTGTAACTGCCCTGAGTGCATCTGACATACTATCATATTTCCCTTCAGAAGTGAAATTTTCTGGGTCTAGGCCCATTTTTAACCTTCACATCCCAATACCAACTGGAGGAGATTCTAGGCCTGGTGCCTGGCCCAAGAAACCACAAGCACTGCTATCCTGGTGCAAATGGAGTTTTTTTTTGTGTTCAGACAAAGATGTATTGTAGAATAACATTTTTTTTTCCCTATCAGCTGCCGTTTGTTGTCTGAGACACTGGACTAAATTATTTCCAAATATCATGCCACTGAAACCTCACAACAACTCTATGAGGCCATTCACATTTCACAGATGACACTGAGTTGCCCAAGGTTACACAGAAAATAAGTGGCTGAACCCAGATCCAAACTCAGATCTGAAGACTCCAAACACAGTGCTCTCGAATGCTACACCATATTGCCATTTTGCTAGAATGTGCAAATATAGAGTCATCTGTGGGATGAGCTAGAAGCCGGTCTGAGTTTCTAGAGGCATCCAGGTTCTCTTGATTTGCAAACTGGTGATACATGGCTGGTACTTGGAAGAAACCTCAAACAATGAGCAATCTACAGGACCTACCCCAAACATCTCTGTGAAGGTTGCCCTTGACTCAACTCAGAGCAGTGCAGCTCTTTCTTGTCCTTGTTTTTCCCCATTGACCACAATCTCATAGCTTCCCATCGTAGCCCTTGTGTACTTTCACTTAACCGGCCTTTCCACTGACTTCCTTTGATTTACAGTCATCACTCTCTCTTGTGCTCCATTTATTTCTCCTTAGGATGTCTCTTTCCCCTTTGCTGCCTGCTCAACCCTCATCCATCCTTCAAGTCTAGCTAAAATGCTACCTCTTCTATTGCAGCTTTCTCCAGTCTCTCTAGATGGAGGTGATCTCTCCTTCTGTTAACTCTCTCATGCTCTGTAATCTCTTGAGGGCACTTACCACTTTCCATGTTGTTATAATTACATAGGGGTGTGCCTTGTCTCTTCTAACACGCTGCAAGTTTCTTGCTGATGGAGAGTGATAGAGGACTCACCTTTGTATTTCCCAAGGACTTTAACACAGTGCTTTCCTTCAATCAGCATTTACTTAATGAATGTGTTTATCAATGAATAAATGAGTACATTATGCTTGACACTTCTTGACATTTGGGGAGATGCAAAGGTGGATCTGACACAATCCTACTTGTGCATGATAGGCACTCAATAGATATTTTTTAATAGATATTACATGTATAAGTAATTGCAGAGGGTACACAAAATATTTTGAAGATTTTGGTAAAGTAAGAATAACCAGGGAAGGCATCACAATGAAGGTAAATTGTGAAAGAGGCTATAAATGAGACTCTATTTTGGACTAGGGGTGGGATCAGAGGAGGTTACCATTTTCATGTAAGGGAACTTAAGAGTTAGGATTGAGTGATGAATGGATAAACAAAATGTGGAAATAAAAAAGAGTTAGGATGGAGCTTGCAGAACAGATGGGTGGGATTAGATAGAGGGTGTGTCTGGAGGAGGGTGGCAGAAAAGGTGAGTAGAATGAGGTTAGATTACGGCAGTTTTTAATGAAACGTTGAAGACTCTGGCTTTATCTTGAAAGGCTATTGGTTCTAAACAGAAGGTTGTCATGGCAAAGGCCTTGCTCCCTAGGGACTAATCAGGGCGAAGGACCGGAATTGGGAAGCTACTGTAGCAATGCAAGCAGGAAGTCATGGGAGCTGAATCAATTCTGAGATTTCTAACAGACTGCGGTCTCTATAATTTATGGTCTCTGCATTTAATGAGCCAAGGGCCAGCTAGATGATGTAAATAGTGCTGGTAATAAATATTGGATTAAGTCTCTTCGTTGGGGGACTCATTCCTGCTGGTTGTCAGATGCAGCCTCTGTCTCGAGCAGAATGCTTTGTGGCCAGCAGGCAGAGCTGAGCAGAGAGGCCACCCCAAAGTCGCTGTTCACCCCCACATGGCCCCTGTTTGCAAGAAGGTCTCTACTTGTGACTGTCAGGTAACATGGGGAAGGAGAGGGAAGACGCAGCATCCTGCTCCCCACCCCTTCCAGAAACAGCACCTTGACTTGCTCCAGCTCACCCATTCTCACGGATCTGTATGCAGAGCTCCCACTGTTAATACTTGGGGAAGGGGGTGGTGGTGGTTTGGGGGTCATTCAGTGCTGACAGGTGGAAAATGTGTGATGGGGAAGCCTAAAGAACAGAAAAATTAAAAAAATACATCCCTGATAGAAGGGGAAGGCTGTAGGTTCCTAGCAGATTTGCATCCAATTAGCAACCTGAACTCCAAGACTGTATCTGTGGCTAACTGCTCTGAGAACTGTGCACCCCTAAACCAAGATAGTCACTGAGGGGACAACAGGACATCATTGGAAAGCTCACCAATAAAAAATTTCAGGGAAAGGCATTGCTTCTCTCTGCCTTTCTCTCAACACGTTTTGCTTCCTCCCCTTTTGGTCGGGCTCTGGGAGAGATAGGGAGGGACAAGAACGAAGGATGTATGTTCACTGGGGACCGTGCCTTGGGTTCATGGCTCTCTCTTTCAAGTGCGTTGTCCTACCTTTACTGCTTCATCAGACGCTTGTCATCTAAGCTCCATCTGAGAGGTGGGAAATGGTACAGGTGATCTGACTTGGCTGCTGCCTCCCACAGAAGATCCAGCTCCCTGTTCATCTTCTAATCCTGCACCACTTAAATATTCCGGTTCAAATCTATCAGAAGCCACTGACCAAGTCACAACACATCCCTTCAACCCTCCCTTCTCTTGCTTTGATTTTCTCTCCACATTATCATATTTCCTGTTCTTTTTCTCTACTTTTTATCATCTGACTTCTTACTGAAGTTCTCTTTCCTTCCACGAATAACTCACATTCTTATATTTCCTCTGCTTGGCTTTCATCCCGGATTGTTTTTGAATCTGAGCAACCAGATATTGATTAGTTTCAGTGTTATAAATTTGAATGACTCAGTAAACTTTAGGGGCTGTCTACGCTCTTTATATACATTGTTTGATCCTTACCGCCTTGGTAAGTGGTAGGATCTAGTATTATCCCCATTTTATAGATGAGAAAACTGACGTCCATAATGGTGAAGGAACGTGCCCAATGGGCAGTGACAGTTTGATAAACTCAGGCCATCGGACAGCAGAATCACCATCTTCACCCTCCTTAACTGCGTCTGAGCTGTTTCAACTGCACAGTTGATCTGTCTGGGGGCACACTCCACTCAAATCATTTGCAAAGACTGATTTATTTATCCCCTGGGAATCCCATCCATCTAAATATTCCAATAAAATACCAAACATCAGCTGATATATCCCGTGGGGAAGGAAGAAAAGTAATAAATTCACTATTTGCTGTACAGTTCCACTGTGGAGAAAGAGCTTATGGGATTGAGAAACTTCTATCATTATGGAGTTCAGCTGTCTCACCATGACCTGTATTCTTACTTTGCCTGTGAAACGCTCACACGCCATCTCCTGTACTCAGGGCCCTGGAAAGCAAAGAGGACCATCTTAAATAAATTACCAGCTGTGACAAAGGACAATGATGTTGCTAGAACTCTATAGCATGATGTTGAGACATTCTTTCAACTGTGATAAAGTGCAGGCAAACCCAAAGGAAGCATTCCATTTCTCTCTCATTTCTTGGGCTCCTGGGAACAGCTGTGAATATCTCTAGCTCCCCTCTGAAAACATCTCCAGTTGTTACTGGTTTTAATTAAAAAAAAATACTATATAATTAACACATGTAACTGTTGAAAAACTAGAAAATAAAAATAAACCCAAAGGAAAAAAAAGTCGTGAATCTGCATTTTTTTTTCCCATGAAAAATGGGATCAAGCTGAACAAACTGTTGTGTAAAGTGCTTTTCAATGCAAAAATACTGTGAATATTTTAAAAGTCAATAATTAGTATGGATCACTGTAAATGGTAGCATTCAGTTACATAGGCGCTAAATGCTATGTAACCCTTAGGACTCAGTACACAGATGCCTGATAATCCTGGTGGTGGTGGTGGTTTTTTTTCTAGCTAGTTCTTTGTTAGATATTTAGGTTGTTTCTATTTCTTTGCTATTCATAAACAGTGCTTCATGCCTCCTTGCAGGCAGATCTTTGGGCATGTCCTTAATTTTTGTTCCTAGGAAAAATCTCTAGAACCAGAATCTCAGGGATAGAGGAAATTCAGTTTTTAACATTTTGGTTTAATTTCTTGTCAGAAATGTTGTGTCAATGGTTACTTATTCCAATTCTGAATGAGAGTGCAGGGCCCATTTCCTTCCAGCCTGAATGACTCTTTTGGGTGGTAGAAGGTAGATTTTGCAAAATTGAAAAGTGAGCACGAACATCCAATTTGTTTTGTTTGTATTTCATTGAACCTAATAAAACTAATCATTTTTTTCATTTGTTGGACATTTCTTTTTTGTCCATTTCTCCTTATTGGGATGACTATCTTTTTTTATTTTTATGAATTTTATATACAAAAGATTATCAATCCCATGTCCATCATCCATCACACAATTTTTCCCCAATTTTTTGTATTTTCCTTTTAATTTAATTTTAAGACTCATGAATATTTTAAATTCAAATCTAGTCAATATATCAATATTTTCCTCTTTGCCTCTTTGATAATTTATTAATTTATAATCTAAAAAGCAACTTTTGAGCACATACTCTGGGTCTGGTGTTGGATTTTGCTCAGAAAGACCATCCTGTTCCCACATGGTGCTAATACTCTTTTTCTTATTCTTTTATGGTTTCACTCCTTGCATTTAAATCTTCAATATGTATGGCGTTTACGTTGTTGTATGGCATAAGATACACGTTTAATTTCATCTCAGAGGCTAAACATTGATCCCAATGTAGTCCTTCCTCACTTTTATGCAAATCCATCTTAACCCTATGCCAAATAATTAGCTATTGAGGAACTGGCGTAGGTTGGCAGTTTTAGTGTGCAAGTTATTTAGGTTATATATAGTAAAGCAGGGACAACAGATGGGGAGGCCTATAAGCTGAATGTCTAGGAACTTTATGTTCAGAAGCAATTTGAGAGTTTTAAGAATATTTTGATAGAAGAGGAAGAACTAACTAGGGGAAATCAAGACTTTGGGAGCCGACATCACAAAATACTCAGCAGCAGGTGAACATAAGAAAACAGAGAGCTAAGCCAGATCTGGTGATGTTGGCCTCGTACATCTTGCTGTCATCAGTCAAGGCTGTTGTCCCAAGTTGTCTCCCTGGAACTTGCACTGCAGCTGGGGTGTTTCTGATGCCCGTTCTGCTGTCCCTGGGTCCCCCAGGCTGGGGTCCCCCATAAGGACAGGGGCCTTCTCCCTCATTAAGTGGATGTTTATTTCCACCAAATGCCTGAGTCTCAGGGCTTGCTTTGTGGAACTCAATTCATTTCACTCTCTATTCCATCTTCTCTGGTACCATTCTCATGCTCTTTTAATCACTAAATGTTTACATTTCCTTTAAATGTCTGTCTAGCTGTGCAAATGTCCATCTGTACTCTTAGCATGTGTGTACATGTACATAGCAGTCAATTTCATTTATTCTTCCCCATGCATTTTGCTCTTATTTTGTCAAATCAACAAATTTAGATTTTTGTTTGCAACTGCACTGCTTTTATAGATTGATTTGGGGATAACTGAAATTTTTCCACCCAGGGATATGATATATATCCACTATTTAGTTAAATTTTTTATTATGTACCTTAGTAAATGTTTGTCATCTTCTTTATAGAGAGCCTATATATTTATTATTATTATATTTTTTATTTTTGAGATCCTACATATTTTTAATAAAATTTACTTCTCATTGTTTCATATTCTTTCTTGCTCTGATGGTTGTAAGTTCCCAGTCTGGCAAATAGTATCAAAACAAAAATCAAGCCAAAAACAACTTAGGGAAGCTATGAATTGCCAGCAGAGCAAAATGTAGAAATGATTCCCTGGGATTTGATAATATTTAAAGTTTATTTTAAAATTCTACATCTTTTTTTAAAAAAACAATAAACAAAAAATACAAAGTTACAAATAAACCATGTGGGAAGAGCCGCGGGTGGCTGTTAGATTTGGCACTTAGATCACACGATGTGATTCGATCCAGGGGTTTAAAGCAACTATGGAGACCCAAATTCCGAATGACACTCGGAAGCCCCCATCCCCGTCTCTCTAAATCAAGGTAATTGCCCCCATGTTTTTACCTCAGGCTGCTTTCTACTTAGAGCCCAGGAAAAGCTTCCCATCATACAGCCAAGCATCAAAAACAAACTAGTGTGGAGCATTTAAGGAAGGTGCTTCCTTCCAGAGCTGCTTAAGGATCACTCTGAATGCCTGGATCCAGTGGAGAATTAATCCCATCTTCTCAAAGGGCAGCCCTTTACTACCCTCAAATCACAGACCTATTCCTTTCCTGGATACTTTACTCAAAGGATAAGCCGGCTTCTCACTTGAGAAGCCACGGGTTTGGGTTTCCCCAGGTGAGTGTTAGTCTTGGCTGTTCTGTAAAGACCTGTGGATGGGAATGTGTGTTACTGTCCTGAAATGAAATCCATAAAGAAAAGTAAGTGATTACATATGGCTTTGTTGGGAGTGTCCTTGACCTTTGACCCATGAACAGGAATCAGTTAAGGGTTAAATAAGCTTCAGGAGTTTCAGAAAGATGCGAGGTTTGGCTGGAAATATGGAAACTTCACTGCAATGTTACTGAGGAGTTGGTAAAAAATTTTCAGCTGGGTAAACTGTTACCGATCTGGTGCTCCTTTTGAATGGCTCTTATCTTTACTCATAGAGGGATGTGAAAGATAACCATTCTTTTTATACTGAAATAATATTGTTTATTTTATTAGATAATCAGCTTAGGAATGTGATGAGAAAACTGGCCCTTCTGGGGTAATTACTGACAGATTCAATGACACGGAGTCAGAGCTGGCAAATTACAACTTGCATTCCAAATCCAGCTTGTCCCCTGTTTCTGTAAATAAAGTTTTATTGGAACACACCTACATTCGTTCACATGAACTATGACTCTCTCACACTCCAGTGAGTGTGCAAAGCCTAGAATATTCACTATCTAGCCCTGTATAGAAAACATTTGCCCACCGTGGGCATAGATCACCTTCTCCAAATCTGTAGTTATTATTTTTCATAGACAGTCCCTGAGTTTATCCAGCTTACACACACACACACACACACACACACACACACACACACACACACCAATCCCATACAAATTACCTTATTTGTTTTACAAATTGTTTATCCTTAAAGGTGCCATGAAGTCTGTTGAAATTGGGGTCGAAACTGCTCTAAAATGACTTTGTCCCTGCGACGTGGAGTACTCGTGTGATGCTCTCACCTCCATCTATCTATGAGTAGAGCAGACAGAAAACGCTGTCTGTGGGGACAGTCTGCAGGGACACCCTTGACTCGGGTCTGTGGTCAAACCAGGCCACCATTCTAGCAAGTCTCCTCCGTGCTCACAAGCAGACATCACACTGTTCTCAGGTTCACTGTCTCACCATGCAGAGTCGCTGTGCTGCACAATATTTATCAATAGTTTGGAGGGAAGAAACAACACCCAGGGAGAACTGTATGGAGGAAATATAGGTCACCTACTCATCCTGTTGTGTGAAACCGCATCTGGACCTGGTCCTCCAGGAGGACTTGGAGGAGGCTGCTTTCCGTTGGGTGAGGCTGCAAGTGGACTCCCCTGATGTGGATATTCAGAGAGCGTGTCCTCCAACCACAGGGCAATGTCTCGGCCATTTGCATTTACTGATGTTCACTCAGTCTATTGATGCTTGTGTCAAACAACCCTACAAAACTTGACGTTTCATATAGCCTTGTTCATTTCATCACCGTATCCTCTTTGAGGTGACCCCTGGAAAGAAGCAGCCAGATCCTCAAACCTCTCCTGTACTGCTTCCTTCTTTGGGGCCTTATGCAACTGTTTTCTTCTTTTGGGTCTTATGCAACTGACGCAATTTCCATTTCACTAGCTTTGCTGATGAAACGGCCAGATCAAACATGCAGGCAAGTGGGTTTTTGGGCCATGCAGTTTGGCTTGATTCCTACCCTTACTTGGTCCCCCTTTCCCCCTCCCTGTGTTTTACTTTCCACTTTCTCCTCCTTTGAAGTTCTCGATTGCCTTTGTTAGGTTCCTTTAATTCCTTTCTGAAACAAGGGGAGAGATATACGAACAACAGCACCAATCAAATCAAAACAAAGCCAAAACAAGAACAAAAAAATCCCCCTGGTTTTGCATTTGTTAGACACGAGAGAATCCTGACTTTGTCATCCAGGGTTTTGGAGTGGGTAGTGTTACTTTTCAAGATGGTGAATCTAAAAAGGATCTAGCCAAACCATCTCTGACCTCTTTTCTTCTAAGATGGAGACTGTTTGTTGTTTTTAAATTTCAGACTACAGAAGTAATTTTTGTTGCCAAACATTCAGAGATTACAGGAAAATTTATAATAAAAAAATAAAATGAAAGCCACCTCTAATCCCACTACCCAGAGAATTATCTTGTTTCTTAAAAACACATTACTCATCTGTCACCTATGAGCTCAGCCAGCCTCCTCCAGGACACTTTCTTAATAATTGTTGGCCCATATTAATCTATAGATGAAAAAAAAAACTGTTTTTCTAGAATTCTTATTTTCTGCCTCACTTTGCCACCAGTTGCCATCTTGTGATTTAACTGTTACTGTCTCATAAGTGATGAGCTAGAGTCCAGTCACTTTCTCAGTAGTTAAGGGACATACGTAACAGATGGCTGAAGTGTGACCTTGTCATATGGTTCAAGCTGAAAGCTATATGTATTTTTTTCCAAAGAATTACGATGGAAGCTTCTTACCCTTTCTACTTAGTAAGCAACTGCATGAAGAATAAAGCATATAAACATAAACACATTCTACATAAGCATCAAAGCAAGACATTTTTTCACAAGCAGGTACACACACACAAATTTAGACTGTTATAATTATTTAAAGTTAGCTTGACTCTTAATAGGTGGCCAAATCGCCCTACCCCCACCCCCACCCCAAGCTCCTCCTTTGACTTCCTGCTCCAACTTTGGGCAAATGTACCTTTCTCTTCTCTCAAGCATAGCTATCTCCCTGGCTCACAAGAAAGACATCTGTCTGCTTCTTCAATGATATTTCAACATTTTTATTCAGCTACATTTTTCAGAGTTTTGTCAGATTCTCTTTGCAGACTTTAATCCTCCCACAGACAACAGGAGGCATAAATTGCTAGGAGTGAAAATATGACACTGCAGCCTTATGCAGAAGCATCAAATCCGGTCAGAGCAAACAGGATGCTTTTCTGTTTTTTCTTTCTTTTGAGAAGGAGTCCTCTCCAACATCTCTGCTCAGCTCTAGACGTGCTATAAACAGAGCCGGTGCTCATTAACGAACAGGCTTAGTTGGCTGTTCCTAGAAAACTTACCATCGGATTTTTTTTTAGAAGCTCAGAGACTCACACCATCAGTATCTGGGATGAAACCAGTGAAAACATCTGCATGGAAACTGTGTTTAAACTTTAAAACATTCAGTTCGAGCAAGGGATACAAATTGTTTTGGAAAATGGCTCTGAAAATGGTAAATCTGCCAGTTTGCGATCTCAAGACACGTCTGGGGACTCGATAACGCAAAGGAGCTTTTGGACGCCTACGTGTATACTATTATTGCATGCAGATCAGTTTAAAGAAGTTCATGTTGAAAATACTTAATTAGAAAGGGAGCAAAACCACAGTCCAATTAATATGAACTATATCATCTTCTATTGAGACAGACCATGGCTATGATTTGGTAATTGTTTTTAACATTCAGTATAACAATTATACACATATAATCTCCCCTCTTTCACTCCTCTTCTTCTGTGCCTTCCAACAGATAGAACACTCACTAGGAGAGAAGAGCTTTAAGTCTAATTAAGTTCTTCCTAACTCCTCTTTGCAAAGCAGCCACTACAAGAAAGATGCTCTAATATTTTGTAACCAGAACTCCAAAATGAAGCTGCAGATACTTTTCAAGTGCAGTTGATCTGCAAGAAGACTTTAATGAACCTTAGAAGTAGGGCAAATTGGTATTAGTTAAGGGTTTATGAAAAAGATACCAAATAAGTACTTATTTTTATAAATGCAAAATAAATATTTAATTATTATCCTCAGACACTTGCTTTAAAGAGTAATATAATCCACTGGTTAATATTGTTTGAGATCAGCTGTTTTCATAAAGAATCAAATTATTGTTAGTAAATGGAAATGGAGGACAATTCAGGATTATAGATTGCTGGATCATAAGCAGAACAGCCTGTCTGAATCGGACCGAAGCTTTAAGTCCAAGGCACCGTGTCGATGATGACACTGTACCCCAACCTGTCAAACAAGTGAAGTGTGTCCCAGCAGGCATTCTTAGTGGATCTCAAGAAATGCAGTGGTGAACCAGACGCAGCTTCTGAACTCAGAGAGTTCAGAAATTATTGGAAGAGATGGGTATTAAAAGTTAACAAGCAGATATAAATATTCGCTAATGGTGATGAAGGCTAAGAAGAAAAAGACAGACAAAGGGATCAAGGGAGACTTCCCAGAGAAGATGACATTTTTGCAGAGATTTTTAAGATAAGGGTCCAGCCATGCAAATGGGGTGAGGAGTGCAGGAGAGGAGAATTTGTGTGTGTGTGTGTCTGTGTGTGTGTGTACTGTGCATGCACAGGACCCTGTACCAATATGTCGGCTACTGCACTAGTCTAGATGAGAATGATAGTGACTTGGAGTTGGGAGATAGTGGGGATGTAGAGAGGCAGAGAGATCCAAGACATGTTTAGGAGGCAGAACCATCAGATTTGGCCACTGCATTATGGAGGGAGAATGAGGGAATTAAAGAAATGAGTGATGCTCTTCAGATCTGAGGAGCTCAGCCTTAGTTCTGAGGGGAAAGCCAGGGGTTCCATTTCAAACCCATTAAGTGGGATATGCCTGTGAAACATCTAAATGGTGGCATCAAGCAGGAGGTTGAGTTTTCAAGTCCGGGGTTCAGAGAAAAGATTTGCACTAGAGATGTCACTTTGAGAGAGTCGCCAGCATGTAGACTGTGTTTTAAACTATGAGACGAGGTGAATTCCCTAGGCAAGGAAAAGCATATATAGAGAGAAGGGAGAGAAGGTCCAGGAGATAACTGAGGAACAACTTAAACCTAAAACCTAAATGCATGGGTCATAGTATGAGAGAGGGAGCCCAGTTAGGAGGAGAAACTGGAGAGTATGATGTAATGAAAACCAAGAGAGCAAGCACATTTCAAGCAGAGAGCTCAGTGCTGCAGATAGGTTGAGCAAGGTGAGGAAGGGAAGGTGGTCCCTGACTTTGACAACACGCATGTCAAGATGACCGTGCTTGGAGCAGGTTTTGTGGAGTGGAGCAAGCAGAATACAGAGCGGTGGTGGGTTGAGGAACGAATGGGAGGTGAGAGTGGGGAGAGCAGGTGTGGCTGGATCTGTCAAGTGTAATCATGGGGGTGAGAGCTGGAAGAGGAGGTGAAGGCAAGGGAGAGAGTTTGCTTTTGCTTTTATTTGTTTCCCAAGCAGAGAGGAACTAGAGTGTATTTGTGTTCCACTGACAGTGATTCAGCAGAGAGGAAGAGGCAAATGGTGGGAAGAGAGAGGGGCAACTGAAGGGTGAGAAGAGAAGGAAGCCAGGCACTAAAATAACACGTGGAGAAGCTGGACTTGGACAGGGGAACACCGGGTTCCTCTGTTAAAGAGAAGGGAAGAAGAGTGTGCAGCCAGATGCAGGAAGCTTAACAAATTTGGCAATATTAAGATAAGGAATTTCCTTCAAGTAGCTTCAGTGTTCTCTGAAGTATGAAGCAAGTT
This sequence comes from Choloepus didactylus, assembly GCF_015220235.1. Taxonomy (NCBI): domain Eukaryota; kingdom Metazoa; phylum Chordata; class Mammalia; order Pilosa; family Megalonychidae; genus Choloepus; species Choloepus didactylus. The sequence continues at coordinate 7,250,895 of NC_051324.1, forward strand.
CATCAGCTTGGGGTTGGTAGGGCGTATAGAGGAGAGAGAAGATATGAAATGGTCATCTTAAAGGAATCTTTCTCCATCTTGGCTGCATGGTAGAATCCCCTGCAAAAATTTAAAAATAGTTTGATACTTGGTTCTTATCCTTCCCCCACAAACTGATTCTGTCTGGAGTGTGTCCTGGGTGTCTACATTTTAAAAAACATCCCTGTGATTCTAATGTGCCACATGGGTTGAGAATGACTGTCTTAGAGTGGGAAGTGAGCTCATTAGAGAAAAATAATAGGATTCCTGCGAGTGTTGAAACCCAATTTGAAATTTGTAATCATAAATTTCAAGTGAAACGAGCTCATACAGATCACATCTGTGTGTGTGTGTGTGTGTGTGTGTTTCCTGGTCCTGAAAATTCAGCAAATGTCTGTCATTAGCCTTTTCTTTTTAAATTCACTTATTTCTATTTAAATATACTTATTTCTTATCAGTGACTTCTGTCACTGTTTGGAACAGCTGATGTCACCATGTGTCAATCACTGTTCTTAGCATCTGACATGTATTAATTCCTCCAGTCTTCACAATAGCCAACACCTTCATTTCACAAAGAAGAAATGAGGCACAGAAATTAAATTTAGCAAGTTGCCAATATTCACACAGTTGCTCCCTCGTAGTGGTGGGGCTTGAAACTGAAACTAGTTGATCTAGACCCAGGATTTGAGATCTTAACCAGGGCACCACACTGGCTCTTTGGGGATCCAGCCCGAAACAGGAACCTCCATCCCTGCCCTTTCTACAACATGGAAGAGAGGAAGTAGAACTGGGATCAGAATTCCTTTGTGGGGGGACACTTCCCATGGCTGGGAGAAACACTGATGAACCCTCTGTCAAGGAGGAGACTCGGCAGTGCACACGTGAGACAAACAATGGAGGGTGGGCCCGTGAGGGCTGGGGGGTGGGTGAGCAATGAGACCAGTGAGGAAAGCAAGACTGAGGGCAGAGCTGAAATTCTTGTCACTCTCGAGGAGAGGGGTACAAAGAAGAACCAGTGTGAGTCAGGGGAACTTTGGAAAAAGTAACTTTGAGGAGGACTTTGAAGGGTCTGCTTGTATGAAGCAAATCTTATCTTCCATCTTCCCCATGGACTTGTCTGGAAATCATACTATGCTCACTAATGTAGTTGGCGTTAGTGGATTATTTTAGGGGAAGGTGACCAGGTGCTGGGATCTGTTGAAAGCCGACTAAAGGTAGGGTCAGCCGACTCTGGGTTTGATCACTGGGGTGCAGGCTACACTTCCAGAGGTCTCCCGGATATTTACACCATAATGATCTACAAGCCCACTCAACTCAGAATTACCTCCCTAATCCCCCCACTCATTTCCTTTTTCTGGCTTCCAGGCTCCTGCTGGAGGTACCAGATTCTCCCAATCTCAGACTTGGAATCTCAGCACCATCTTTAAGCACACTGCTTAGACCAGGAGGGGCTTTGCTGTTGAATGTGTGCTGGCTTTTGCCAAGTGCTGGCACACTGGGAGTTTTTTGTTTTTGTTTGTTTGTTTTAATCAGCATCTCTGAAGGTTTGGGATGAGCATCAGAATCCTGGAGAAATTATCTGTTTGCTGGGAATACTCATAGTTGGTCCTTTTACAAAACCCTTTAACTAGCAAGGATGGGAAGGCACAAGCAACCACCAGGCAAATGGATTTAGTGGTAGTTTGCTGCAGTGGTTTCCCACCAGCTCCCCGCAGCAGATTATCAAATATTCAGGAACTTTGTGAGTTGGTTGCAAGTTGGAATTTTCAGAATTCTGCGGTTGATATTTGTGAGTTGGTTGTTAGGTTAAGTCACGGTGGGAATATTTACATCATGCAAGGAAAAGCTTACACTACAGAAAAAATCAGCAAATGCTGTAACCAGGGTTCCCCCTAAATTTGCCCCACCACCCTGTTGGTTTTACTAGCACCTCACATCAGCGTCCTGTCATGATAAGGGGCGGTTACGTTCATTTCTAATCTAATCCTTACCCGCTCCCTGCAATGGGCTCACAGAGGCTGAAGGAGGCTTAATGCATCGTCAAGGGCCACTTGCCTGGTGAGAACTGGAACCTCATGTTTTAGACGGAAGGTTGAAGACAGTGTGGAATTAGACTCTGAGGCATGAGTGCAGGCAGCCCTTTTGACATCTGCCACCAATGCCCAGACAGGTGAGAGTCCTCCTGAGCTGACTTCCGGAGAGCTTCTCAACAGAGGTGGCTGTTCCCTTCCCAGGCCCTGCCACGCTTGAGGAGACGCTCTGGTGTGTTCTGCTTACAAAAAGATTCCTAATTACCAAGGAGCAGCCCTGGAGGGAACGAGCCAGGCTGAGGAGCATTTTCATGCTAATGACTGGGATGATGTCAAAACATTTAGAAAGCTGTGTTTGGAGAGAATCCCTGGCAATGCACGGTGCTCTCTCTGTTGGAACTTTGTTTTGGACTAAGATGAGGAGAGAGAAGCTTCTAGAGATTAAACAGAGGGCTCTGGGCAAGAGAAGTTTCAAGGCACACAGCCAGAGCAGAAGACTCTGCAGCGTGGGGAATTTGACAGGAAAAAAATAAAGTCTTCCTTTCTCCTCCCTCCCGAGCCTGTCGCTTAGGGAAGTGTCGTGGATGCCACCGGTGCCCTGCCCAGGTCCCCTTTTCTGGACCAGTGATTCCCATCACCAGCCCTGGGAATATTGCTCTGGTCTGACTTGGAGTCACCTTGCCAGGGGGCAAAGACGGGAGGCAGCTGACGGCTAGTTCCTGGCAAACAAGATACAAAACGTGCATCAGTCCTGTTGCCTTGGGGTGTGATCAAGGGATCCCCGTGAGATGAGGAGAAACCAGTCTCAGGCTGAGACCACATCCTCACTTGGCTTTCTCCCCTAGCTCATCATCCTTCCTTCTCATCCTTTCAGCTAAGTGCACAAGAAGCCCATCTCAGGCTCAGCTTCTAAGGAACCTGACCTAAGACAGGAGATCCTTCTCTTCTGGGGAAATCAACAAAGCCTTAGTGGTTAGCCAGAGTGTCTCCAGACGGTTCTCTTTGTGATGCCCCTCTCCCCGTGGCACACCAATAGAAGGGTTTAGGGGAATTCTGGCTCCTGGTGAGACTTCACCTTCCCTGACAATGACTCGTCACCCACTGGGGTCTCTAAAGGAGGCTCATGGAGCTCCAAGTGCTTGTCCTTGCAGCGCCCTGCACTGGTAAGATGCCCCTTCCCAGCCTCCACAGTGCCACCTTGAAAGCACAGTTAGGGCTAGGGTGCACGCTGCTTATTTGGAGGGAGGCCCTGGAATCGAGGCAAGGAAGGAAAACAAGCCAACTTAAGGCTGCTGCTGCGTGCATCAGTGGCTGTTTGCAGGGGCCACCTGAGAACGTCCAGATGCCCCTTGGCACTGTCCACTTGAAGGGAAAGGGGGCTGGAGCACTGATCCAAGTGTGTCAACTCTCTGGTGTTTCTGGGTGGCTGCTGCATCAGCGAAGGTCCTGGAGTGTGGCGCACAAAAGTGTGCCTAGGAAGGGGCACGGTCAGCGTGGGGAGCCTGAGCTCGCCTGGAGCTGTCGACCGCAACTGAGGCTGAAATCAGAGACGGACTGAGGGGTATCAGAAACATCTGTTAAAATCACCCACCCCATCATTTCAAAGGGGCTAACCAGACAGTCCCAAGGAGGAGGACGTCATTAGAACCCGTCACCTACTCTCTCTTAAAAGATCGTCAGGGCCAGTGCCATCGTGTCTTACAACCGTGCTGACTCAGACCACCGCAGAAGCTGCGTCTTATGCCCCACAGCCACCACAATACCCGAAACAGAGTCAGTTCTCGGTGCATATGTACGGATCAGAGAGGAAAACAAAAGAAAGCAAAGCAGGAAACTTGAGATTGGTACGTCGTGATGGCAGACACTCAGCATGGGTCAGTCCGGTCACTGAGAAGATGGAGTGGCTGGACTGGGCAGCGAGATGAGGTGATTCCCTGCCTGAAGCTGCAACCCCAGCTAGGGCACGGCAGGGCTGACCAGGAGGAGTCAGAAAGGGGGGCCGCGGAGCCCCAACTGGGTGTGCCCATCCAGGCACTGTCCAGGGGGAGGGTGTGAAAAGAGGTGCATTACGTCATCAGAGCATGTTGGATCCTATCACCTGGTTCTCTCTCACTCAGGAAGCACCCCTTTGAGGGTGCTTTTGCAGCTTGCCTGAGGGATGAGTTGTTCTGGAGCGTCTGGTGATTTCTGGCCTGCTTGCCAGTTATGTTTCTCATCACCAATGAATACATTGGCCCTCTGGTTTATATACTTGGGTCTTGTGTGAGTTTGTTTAGTGTGAGTCAGCCTTCCTGGGGATCAGAGCTGGGCACTAACATGATCGAATTTCTGGATAGGTAAGATGGGTGTTTGATGCCAAAATGAAGTGAATTCACCAATGCACATGCCACACCAGGAGGGTCCTTGTGGCCAGCTAGTTAGCATCCTCGCGGGCTCCTCTCCTGCAAACTTCTGTGTTTATTTAGTGGAGAGTCAAGAGAAAAGCAGGATCAGGGAGAGTCAATAATGAGAGCTCAGACATATCATCTCCAGAGAGGATGGAGATAAGTCGGCTTACAGAATCTATTACCCAGAGGCGTGAAGAGGCTGAAAACGAAGAGATTTCAGAAGCAACTGCTCATTCGAATGTAATATTTTTCTACACATACAGTGAATTCATAGAAGGCAAGATACTGGAAGAGTGGTTGGAACTTAGTAGGTGAGTAGTGAATATTTGTTGGAGAAATGAGATATAATTGGTCAATGAACATATGAATAAATATCTAATCTCAGTGATCAAATAAATGTCTATTAAAACAACTCTCAGCCTTGACAAAGTTAAAAAAAATGTATAGCGTAAATCAAGAAAACAGTGCTTATCTGTTGCGAAAGGGGAAGGGAAATAGATTCTCTGATATAATTACTACAGAATTTCTGGAAATAAACTCACTAATATGCATCTAAAACCTTGAAAATATGCAGACCACTTTGCCCAAACATTTCGTTAATAGGAATGGATCTTACAGACATAATCGAGCAAGTTCATAAGGAGGGTCACTGCAAAATTGTTGATGATAAGCAAATATTTGAAAACAACCTCAGTGTCCAACAATAGTAGATTAATTCAATGAAATATAGAACTTCAAACAATGGACTACTACTCAGCCTTTACAAATGATAATGTGGATAATTAACATTTATGAATGTTAAGTGGAAAAAGCAGATTGAAACAGTTTATTATAATATGATTCTTTCTTTTAATCATATCAATTAATTACTTGTATGTAAAGTAAACAGTCTAGAAGGACATAAAATAAATGGTTGTCTCTAAGTGGTGGGATTATTGGCTGGTTCATATTTTCTAATTTGTCTGCAATCTATTTATATTGTTGCAAAAATAAAAAAGTGACTTATAGTTTTCAAAAAAAGTGGCTTAAATTTTCCAAATTTCCAAATGGACTTGATTTGACTTATGAGGTATAATCATACAGTTAGAAAGTTATGCATGTAATTTTAAAAAAGTGTAGATTTCACTCCCAGTTACCGGATGTGAGGGATGCTGATTACCCATATTGGGTGAAGAACTTGTCCAGGATGCTAAGGTGATAAGAACCACAAGAGGTAAAACTGTTTTCATCTGCCTGAAAGGTAAGGCAAACAGCTTCATCATCAGGAGTACATTGCTCCAGACACTAAGATAAATAGGATATATTATGTATTAGGGCCAGTAGATAAGGCTGTTCATATTATTCTTCATTATATAGGCCATCAAAACCTCATTCAAGGAAGTAATTTTTGACTGGATATTCCTTTAATATCAAAGGGTGTAACATTAAATTATATGTAGAAATCACTGGGTATTCTAGTTGCAAGGGAGGGAGTTGAGGGATCAAACTCATTTACAGATGAAGAGACTGAGGGTCAGGGTGGTCAAGTAATCTGCTCACTGGGACCAGAATCTGTGTCTCTTGATTCCTGGCCCAGTGCTCTTTCTCCTACACCCAACATGAATTCTGCATGCCTCTGGCCTGTTGTCTGCATGTCTAAGGCAGGCCTAACTGCTGCCAGCTGTGTGTTTGTTGCATCTGAATATGTCTGAGCCACCTTCTAGATTAGCATCTTCTCTAAGGCAGGAATTTTGTCTACCCCTATGCAGAAGGCATGCAGAGCATGTTTAATGATTTGCAGTCAATGAGGAGGTCATGTTATGATATGGGCTTTTTTTTTTTTTTTTGCTTTTTTATAACCTGATTTTATAAAGCTTTGAAATGTTAGGTAACATTACGGATTGATAATTACAAGCACAATACTCACTGAACATTTACTGAGCACTTACTAAGTTTACTAAGTTCCAGGCATACTTCTAAATACCACTCATCCATCATCCCATCTGATTTCACAGTCACAGCCCTATGAGGTGGGTTCTCTTCCTAGCCCCATTTAACAGATGAGGACACTGAGTCACAGTTTGGGAAATCAACTTGTGAGGGGACACATCTAGAAGATGATAGAACTGAAGTGTGAACCAAGGCAATTCTGTTAGAGAATACAGCCTCTTAGCTCCCAGTGACAGTGATTCTCCTGCAGTAACCCTATGACAACACCGGCCATTTGGTGGGGCATTTTCATGGTCTGGATGACAGTGAGCTCTGTTGGTTTGAACATACTGCTCATTGGGTAGCACTGTCTTCGTTTGTTTTGGAGACTGATGTCAATTATTTCTCCAAATCCAAGACAGCTGGTAAGTGGTAAAACTTGGACTGAAACCCACAGCTCTTAAATGGCTGTGTGGTTTATATGATGTCTTATACAGGGACAACAGAGACCCCTTCTAGGGGACATTCCCAACCTTTGCATAGGAACCAGGGAGAGCAAGGGCTTTACTCATCCTGAAGGATCCCGGGATTTGTGGTTTAAGTACTGTCTAGATGGGGGGGACTGGGAGTGGGGAAAGACTTCTCCACTGTGGGCCAACCCCACCACTTGGGTGGTTGTTTCTGCCTTTTGAAGGTTTGGAAAATCCTTGTCCAACCCAGGAGGTCTTCAACTAAAGCAAAGATAAAGGCTAATACTCTTCTCCCCCAGTCCAGGACCCACCAACCACTCTCACTCAGTTGAGTGGGTAGACAGGTGAGGAAACGGGTTCTCTGTGGTGCACTAGTGAGGGAAGATGGAGCACTGTGGGAACACAGACCCTCTGGAGGGGTGGGATGCCAGGGACTTCCTGGAGGAAGTGGCACCTAATCTGTCATATGAAGAAAGAATCAGAAGAGTGAGCTTGGGGGAGGGGGCAGTGAGATATGGCTGAGGGATGGGGCTTCCAGACTGGATCCCCAAGAGGCAGAGAAGATGCCAAGTTGCTGGTGTTCCTTGAGTGTCCAACCCTGCAGAGCTGCAGGGTGGCATGTCTGTGCTTCTTCAAGACCCTCCTCATTTCCTCTTTATGTGCCTTTTGCTTTCTTCATGTTTTCCTTCTCTCCCATCTCCCAGCTCAAGTTTACTGCCTCCTTCATGGACACCTGCTTTGAAATCTTCTCTTTGCCAAGGTGACAGTGATCTGTAGGACCACAAATGTTTCTCTTCCCAAGGCCATGTTGTCAAAGCATCTCTAGAACCATAGAACATTAGGTAGCTGAGCACTATCTTCTCACCCTTCCCTCCATCCTCTGCCATCTTAGCTTTCTCTCTTCCACTGCAGAGTGGGCCACCCCCACCCCCCACCCCTGCCAATTCTCTCCAGAGCACTGAACCTTTTCCCTCTGGGGTAGGTCTAGCCTCCTGTTTCTTATTGTTGCAGGTGATCATTCTCCTACCTTGATCTCTCCTAGAGGCAGCTCATTTGATCTAAAGGGAGGGAGTGTCACAGAGACAGAAGGCTGAGTACTCAGCAGTAGATGCAGCAGCTGCCAAAGGGTGAGAATGAAGACAAGTCTAGCTACCCACCATCTAGATACTGCTTTCCAAGGTCACTGGAAAGGGGCTTGTTCCTGGTTACACCATGAAGAAGTGAGGTAACCTCAGTGGTTCCTCAGGCTTGCTGAAGCTCAGTTTTCTGTCTGTCTCACATAGCTGTGGTGAGCTTCCAGTGGGGTAATGGATGTTGAAGGTGCTTGTAAATGGTAAAGCCCTTTGCAGGTATGAAGGGTTATGTGTGAGGCTGTGATTGATTATGGGTGTATTTTTTTTAGTGGATTGCCTCAGACTGGGTCCCCCACCCTAGGATCTCTGATGAGCATGGGGATAAAGTCTGAGTCAGGGGCTCTCCTCACAGTGGCTGAGTAACTTCTTGTGCATGTTCCCAGGGTCTGTGTGAACCCCCAGATGGGGAATTGGCCCTTCTAACCCTCCTTTGTCCTGAACCACCTGAGAGACTAAGGTTGTGCAGGTATGAAGTCTGAATTCCCTCTGCCTGTAAATCCTTTGAAAGTCAATCAAAGCTTCATGCAGTCAAAACCTTCCTGGGAGGATTTTAAGATCATGTTATTATCCCACCCGGGTATAAAACCCTGTCCCCCAATCTTCATTATTTCCATAAATGAAAACAAATGATTTGGACTTTTTTAATGGATAATGTAATCCCCGGCAAATGAGTGCTTTGTTGAAAATTAATGTGATCACCTGGTGAGGAGAGGAGAGACAGCCCCTGAAAGGCATTTGAGAAAGGCTGTATGTAGTTCCTTAATCTCTCTCTCTCTTTCTCTCCCTCCCTCCCTCGCCCTTCTGGCTCCCTTCCTCTCACTTGAGTGTATGTGTGAAGACAGAGGGGAACAGATTGGAAAAGAGAAAAGATGTGCAGGGATGTGCTCAGAGTTAGGGAGGACGGAATGGATGAGCTCAGGGCCTTCCCTTTTCCATCCACTCGCTCAGCTCAGAAACCTAAAGTCATTCTTGATTCTTCTCCCTCCTTCACACTTCCCATCTAATTTATCAACTGAAGTGTTGGCTCTAACTATGAAAATGAACCATTTTTGGGGGGAGGGGTATGTGTCAAAATCATCATATGGCTTCTTCTTGCGCCCAGATTAAAACCTGTAGCCTTTACCACTTGCAACATCCAATGTCTTTTGGCCTCTGTCGTCCTCTCTGAACACACCTCCTTCCTTTCTCTTTCATGCACATTTCCAGACAAAGCCCTCTTCGTGTTCTTTAAGCACAGCCCCCTCATTCCCACATCAATGTATTCACCCATGATGTTTTCCCCCTGCTTGGAATGATTTTCTCCCAGGTAATCTCAAGGCTAATTCTTCCCTGTTATTTTTCCTCTGGAGGCCTTCTTAACCCCCATATCTAAAGTATGTGCCATCTCATTCTTTTTTTGTATCATATTGCCTTAATGACCTTTATCACTCCCTGAATGTGTCTTATTTCTTTGTGTGGCTGAACATGGGCTCTCTCCCCAGTGGAAGATAAGTGCTTTGAGGGAAGGGGCCACATCTATCTTGTTTACTGCTCGTATCCCTAGTTCTTAAAAGAGTGCCTGGCACATAATACGAGCTCGAGAGTTTGCTGGATGAATCAAAAGGAATCCATGGCAGCCTACAGCCAAGGAGGGACACAGAGAGAAACAGCCCTTCTGACCTGTGTCTGCCATCTTGTATGTAGCACCCACCTGTGGAAATAATGAGAAATGCCCAAGGAGCAGTGGCAGGGCAGAGATAGGGAAGCCCATGGGGGCTGCATCAACAATTAATAGATCCAAGGGCTTAGCTACAGGTTCCTATACCTTAAAGATCTTCAGATCTAAATCTCTCTGTTTCTTGTAGGGTACCTGCCCAAAGGCACACAGCTAGTATATTATAGAACAAGAACTAGAATCAGACTCAACTTCCAGTCCAATGGTTTCACTCTCTACCTTTCTGCCTCCAAGCCTTGTGGTGTAGAAGAATGAAGGCCCTTTGGTTGAGGGCTTGGCTCTGAGGTCTTCTTTTCACTGGCAGTGGTCCCAGGACGCTGCCTGTCCCCTCCCGACATGCCCATCCTTGAGTCAGCTTGGTGTTAGCTCCTGCATGCTCGGTCCCCAATAGCCAGCAGGACGCTGTCCTAGGTGCTGAACCTCATTCTGGTTGGGCATAGAAGGAGAGGCAGTCTGCGCTTCTGATTGCAGTTTTAAGATCTGTTGTAAACAGTTCACAGCAACTTGTGGTGCCATGATTTGTGTACTGAGCCACTGCTTTGTCAAGTAGTAGCCTGTCAGGGAACTCCTGGATGAGTCTCCCACTCCCACTCAGAGCTCCTCTGGGACTTAGCGCTCCTCTGTTCCCAGGAAACTGGTTGAGTGCAACTGCTGGTCATTATCCCATCAGCATGGGTCCATACAGGGCTTAAGTCTGTGAAACCTAATCCTATATAAGTTTTCATATGATTGAGTATAACTGATGGGCTTTGAGGGATTCGGGCAAATAAGGAAAATGTTTCTATTTTCCAAAGGAGAAAAGGGACCATAACTAAAGGACTCGTCTCATGCTAAGTCACTTGTGTGTGATACCCAGGTCTCTTGACCCCAATTCAAGACTCTTTCTGCTATTCTATGTCATCTCCCCTAAGGAGAGGGCAGGAATCAAGGAAGAGGAGGAAAGAGAGAGCAAAAGGAAGGGAAGAGAGACAGAAACAGACAAAAGGAGAAGACATGTTGGGAGGCCAGAAAGCAAAAGGCAAAGAGTGCTGGGGTGGGGAAATAGGATGCCTTGTCCATGTATCTCCTCAGGTGTCACTCAGAGGCTGATTTTTCATCAGCTTCATGAACAACAGAGTCCCACTCAAGAACATAACCCCTTGGTAAGCTTTGTTCCCTATTTCAGTGGAAATCTACATGAGGAGTGGTCAATTTTCATCACATAATTACAGATTAAGAAACAAATTCTCTTGCCAGTTCCACCCTTCTCCAAACCCTATGAAGGACCCCTCCCCAAACTCCATGAATGACCCCTGCCCTCTCCCTTCTCATCACACTGTCTTCTCAGCCCTCAACACCTTTTAAGTAACCAGCCCTTGGTTGCGAGGAGTCACGAGGGCCACCCATAGTTCCCAGAGTCCATCTCCAATCCATCCTCTTCCAGGCAGCTTTCCCAGATCCTTGTACCTGGAACAAACCTCTCCTTCTCTGAGTTCTCCACTGTCCTTAAATTGCACTGCTTTAACAACACTTATCAAGGATCTCGTGTTGTTATAGTATGTACCTGGTCTTTCTTCTCCATTTGATTTTGCATCAACTTTTGAAGGCAGTCTTTATCCTGTTGTTTTAGGATCTCTTGCCTCCACAGCACCGAGAACACTGGGTCACAAAGAAGGTGATCAATATTGTCTACACAAATAGACACATTTGGTTGCACAAATTTTGGGGATGCATTTAGGACTTAATTTTATAAAGGTGGCATAGCCATAAAGAACCTAATTCTCCTTTCTGACTCATAGTCCAGTCCTTGCTCATTTCACTAAATTTCCACCAACTCCAAGGCTCTGGGCAGCCCTGTGAGCTTGGGAGCCACTGCCCTGTGTCTGCATGAAGGAGAGGGTTTGTTCCCAGCATATTCTAGACTGTCTAAGGCGGTCAGTTCAAGGAGACCTAGAGTACCTCTTAGGGGGAAGGGGACTGAGGGGCACTCTGGGATCTTCCTACACTAAACATGTGTCTAGATTCCATGAAGCTACATCCTCCTCCATGTTGACCTCTATAGGCTGGTGGACATGGAGTTTTCCATTTCTAGAACCGTTTGTTGACCTAGGGCTGTCCAAAAGAAAGGCTCCTGGCAGGAACTTCTCTGCAGGACTGTAGTGTGTAAGCTCAGAACCCTGTGAGATAAGCCACACTTCCACCTCCTACTTAGAGAGGAAATAACAATTATAAACACCTTTCAGGGTTGAGGGAGGGGAGGAAAGAGGCCGAGTGGCTTGGACTTTCTGAAACCACTGGTATTTTTTTCCCAATGATAAAAAAAGACAAGATCTGGCCAGATATTTCCAACCCTTTCCAGTCCCAAGATAAGTGATTTGGAAGTCCAGACTCAGGAATCCCATATGGACACTGGCCAGCGAGGACAAGACAAGCTCCATGACAGTGTTAGACCCACACCGACGGCACATGTTCATGAGACCCCAGATGCTTCACCTCTCTCTTGGACAGCCCTAGGTCAATGAATGGTTCTAGAAATGGAAAACTCCATGTCCACCAGCCTATAGAGGTCAACATGGAGGAGGACGTAGCTTCATGTAAGAGTCAGTGGTGTCACATCTCTGGGACCAGTAGCTCCACTTCAATCCCAGTGTCTCTAGGTCCTCAGAATTTGTCTCCTTATCATGGGGAATGTGAGGGAGAGCGTATCCCTCCCCTTCTCCCATCAGTGAGCTATCTGTGGCCCCTGCTGACTTTTATTCTGATATTACAGCTGACTAGAAGAGGGAAGACCCCTGGATTGAGTTATATCCACTGATTCTCCTTCCTCTTTCTTTTCCTGCAGCTCCCCCCCCACCCCAGTTCTGTTCTATGTGGACTGATACATATGATTTGAGTGTCAGCTTTCTTCTTTATCCCTTCAAATCCTTAACTTAAGCCAATATGCTGGCTTCACTCCTTAACCATAGGAACATGTTGAAAAGTTGAGACAAGTCTTTCCTAAATGGCTTACATTCCTTGGGCTTCTACGATTAGGGCAGAGAGGACAGGACAGAAGGGACGGACAGACTTTTCTTCATGATGAAAGAGCAACTCTCAAGGTGAACACTTGCAGAGTGGTTTAAAAATTCTACCAAAAACTCAGGGCTTTGGAGCTTCCACAGATACCAAAGGCTCAGTCTGCTGATAGCTGCCTCATTTCTGGTATGCAATTTGAGGTTCCGTCCATAACATTGTGGATGGGAATGATTTGTCTGAAAGTCTGTGAAATCCACCTTCCATCTTTGTCCTCATCTATGAGCACCTTATTACCTGCCAACCTTGGGGAAAAGAACCAAGGGGCCCAAGAATCCTTCGAGGTCATTGAGAAGTCATTTTATCTAACCCACTGCCTTTTGGAAATAACTCATGCATCCATCCCAGAAAAATGAGCTTCTTCCCTAGGTTTAAAAATCGCCAGAAGGCATGGTGTTCTTTTGGTTCTGCTTTTATTACACTGTGAACATTGGTACAAGGTTAGATACACACAGAGACAGACACTTGAAGGTTGCAGAGAAAACACATGAACATATTTGTACATAGAGAAGGAGTACAGAGAGGCTGACAGAGCATACAGACAGACATACAGTACAGACAACAGCCATGGGTACGCTGGCTACAGGTGGTACACATTCCTACACAAAACACAGGGTGTAGGGTACAAACAGCAGATGTTGGTGAATAAACAGCATCCATCAAAATGTGGCCATTTGTGTTACATTTGACAACAACAACAATACACAAAGCCCTGTTACATCTCCAAGGGTTAAAAGGTCTAGGGAACCTCAAAGAACTTTTTGGAACTGACTCAGAGGTTGTGCTCTTGGGGGAGGAAAGAAGCAGGCAGAGACCACAGAGATAACGAGGGGAGGAAGTGCAACTGTTGGGCTGAGAAGTGGGAACAGTGGAGAAATTCAGTGTGGGCAATGTGGGTGTGTTCTTCAGAAACCTCAGTGACATGGAGAAGATAAAAGCCTCCTCTTGGTGGCCATGCTGGGCTCTGCTAGACCCTTTAGCTCCAGCTCCAGCTCCACTCTACAGCCCCTGGGGTTGTAACTGACCAAAGAGGAGTCTACTTTTTCATGGTTAAAATTACGTTTGGTGACTAACGTCCCAGCACCAGACAGCATCACCCCTGCGTGGTGAGAACTAACATCAAAGCCTCCGTGTTGTCAGCCTTGGGGTCTAGCCCTGGTTCTGCCATCAACCAGCTGAGTGGCCTCGGGCAAGTCACTTTACCTCTCTAGATCTCAGTTTCTTCATCTGTGATAGGAGGGCTGGCTAGAGGATGTCTAGACCCCCTTCCAGCTCTTATAGAGGGAAATTCAGGTGAGTTTTAATAGCACCTTTTTCTGAAGGAGAAATAAAACAAAAAAGAAACTGGTGATCAAAGGTAATCCAGCTTCCCAACCACCCTTCTGCTGGATCCCCATAGTCATGCCCAAGGGTAGGACCCTGAACCTAGAAATTAGACACCTTGAGACCTGGCTCTTTGCCCAGACCCATCCAAAAAGCCTCCCTGCTTTTCAGAGAAGACTTCTGAGAACTGGGAATAAACTAGTGCAAGCCTTCCTTGAAGGCAGAGATGACACTGTATTTGTTTTTGAAACCCCAAGATCCCAGCCCAGTGCCTGGCAAATAGGAGATGCTTTTAGCCTTAACATTCTTCAACTTGATAATGTCAGAGCGGTTGGACTACAAACTTTGAGTTTTAAACATTTCTGTTTCTCCCTTTATCCCAGAGAGCCCAGTAAAGAGACCAGATTTATTTGAAACTAAGAAACAAAAGTGGAAAAGGGAAAAACACAGTGATTTGGTATCAAGGAGTTGTCTACTTCCTAGGCAAAGCATTAGTAAGAGACACAACAATTTCTCCTCCATATCTGTCTGCCTTCCCTTCTCCCTCCCTTTTCCTCCTCCCCATTTCCACTATTCGGAGAGGGAACACAATCTCTTTTTGTCTTGTCCCTCCTCTGCAGGGAAGGCACTATCAGAACCATGGGGGGCGTGGAATGGGGATCTTTTTTTCTGAGACTCTTTAGGTGGCAATTGCCACCACTCTCTGTGACTTCTCCATTGCTCAGTGCTCAGAAAGCCTCACTTGGTGACTGTCCGAGTTCTCTTTGCTCCATATCTCCCCTCTTCTCTAGCCTTCACCACCCATGGAAGGCCACAGGCCTGCACAGCAGTCCCCCATTCCTGGAGATGGGATTAAATGACCCCTCAGTCTTTCTTCTAGTACTTAACAAGCCTCACTGATTCCAGTAATTGGTTCTGAGCCTTTCACTTGCCTTTGCCATCTTGAAAATAGCATTTGTTGATTTGGCTCTATAGCGGCACTTTGATCTATATCCCTTTCTACATCTTGGAAACAGTGGAGAGGAGGAGTTAAGTACTGGCCTCTGAAGTCAGACTCAGGTTTGAGTTTTGGCTCACCACTTACAAGCTGTGTGATCATGGCGAGTTGCTTAACTTATCTGAGCTTCAGTGTCATCTGTACAATGCAGGTAATGCTAGCACTGACAACATGGGGCGTGGGAGGACTAAATGAGGCAATGCATCCAAAGAACTTATCACCACGCTTGGTGGCACAGTTCGCCTTAAATTAATGGTAACTTAACCAAACGACCAACCAAACAAAAAACTCTTTCTGCCTTGCCTCCCAGTCTCCATGTAGAAAGAGCTATATAATCCATGGTCCAGTGAAGTCCAATAGAATTTTAAGAGATGATGGAAATTCCAATATGGTAGCCACTAGCTACATACAGCCATCGAGTACCTGAACTGCGGCAGGTACAGTTGAGGAACTGGATTTTTAATTTTATGTGGGTTCCATTAATTTAAATTTAAATAGCCACATGTAGCTAGGGGCTACCATACTGGATAGTGCAGCCCGCTTTTGCAATGGATCTATATTTCCTGTGATGAGGAAAGGACTGGCCTTTTCAGCAAACCAGGGAAAATGTGGTATGAAATACATCCTGGGTTGACGTTCCCCACCTGACCCTGCCATGGAACCCTGGGCACATCAGTTCACCTCTGTGCCTCAGTTTCTCCCCTTTAAAATTGGGTAGTTGACGAATGTCCCAAGGTCACTTCCACGCAGGGCTGCTGCATTTGAGCACACAGACTATAGAGACTGCCTGGTGAAGGGGGCCCCTGGAGTTGTGCAACCCAGTAGTCTTGCTTCTTGACAAGGCTGCTTTTCCAAACTGCTGCTGCTTATACCTGCAAGTCAGGAGTGTCTTCCAAGCCACTTCAGAATGCAATCTGTGAGGGACTGGGGACAGTGGGCAGGCGAGGAGAGTTACATGCATATGACACTAGGTCAGATTCCCTCTGCCGGTGCTGCCCGGGCTGACCTACCTAACTCTCCACCCTGGTCTCAGACTCCACAAACATATTCCTGATGTTTCCAGTCACTAGTTAAGAAGGAATAATGTAAGGCACTGCTCCCTACTGAAGTGCCTGAGCTCTGGAGTAGGTGTGTGTTAAGCCTTAGTAGCCATTAACACTTTAGCATAAATTGGTCTAAAGCACTAGCCAGTTGAGAGCTGTTTTGCTAAGGCAGAGAAATATTGGGAGCTGTTTACTGCCTAGAGAAGGTAGACCTAGGTAGGATTTGGTGGGGTTTATGCCTGCTTGTGTGTTGGTATTGGTGGGTGAGGGGGGGGGACATGCAAAAGTGCTTCAGAAGGGATGGAAGACCCTGAAAGAGGAAGAGGGTGGTTCTCCATAGCCCACTTCCTGGGCTGCTCTGTTCTGCCCAACGCCGGCCCTGCGTGAGGGTGGACGGAGCTGTTTTGGGACAGCAGTCTGCTCCTGTCATCTCTCTTCAGTGTCCCTCCCTGTATCTCCCAATTCAGGGAGGCGATCCATTCCGGGCCCTGTCAACTTCGTGCTCACCCTTCTTTCCAGAAGAGAAGCCTCATTGGCTGGATGTTAATTACACATCCTTAGGATGCCATGCCACACGTCATTGCTACAGGGTGCAGCCGCAACTGCTGCCAGCCGACCCCCTGGTAGCCCCCAGGATGCACGTGTGACAGCAGGCCAGTGTGACTGCAAGCCACACCCACTTCTCCCTCCCCTCCTCCCTCCATTTTAATATCAATAGTGATAATAAAGTAGCAAAAAATGAACATTCCTGGAGTGATGACTACTTGCAGGGTATAGTACTAAGCACTCTGTATCCATCCCTCACCAATGCCGCAAGCTGAGGCTTCATGAGTGAAGGATTCAGGCTCAGGAAGGTAAAGCAGCTCCCTCCTGCAAGGCCACCCGTGTTGTCACATGGTCGAGGCCGAGCTGGAGCTCTAACCAAGCCTGGCTGGCCCCACGACCCAGGCTCTCCCCTTCTCCTCCCTCCCTGCCTCCCTTCTCTCCTTATGTCCCTCCTTATATTGCTCCGTCCCTCCCTTCCCCATTGAAGGAGACTCATGGAGGACAGACTCATCCCTGCCCTCCTCCACCTATGGACACACACGCGATTGTCACTGAGTGTGGGGAAGGAAGGGACGGGCTGTGTCACGGCGATGGGGAGCACAGGGAAAGGAAGGCCTCGCTCGGGAACAGCGAAGGATGCACCATCAGGGAGGCTCCAGACGACTCGCCTCTTGAGCTGAGCTCGGATCCTGGAAGACAATGCTTCCCTGTTTAGTCCGAAAGCCCCGGCTTCCCCAGGATGTCCCGCCTATGGATTCTGTTTGGATAGGAGAGGAACAGGGAGAGAAAGATTCCCTCCCTCACCCACTCCCCTATTCTCTTCCTTCCACAAACACTGTATTTATTAAACACCTGCTGGGAGCTCAGGGAAAGGAAGTAAAATCTCATCCCTCTCCTGAGAGCTGATGAGCCAGGCTGGGATCAGAAATAGCTAGTGACCCGGCTGAAAGCCAGCAAGAGAGAGATGGGCTTTGACTAAGAGCTGTGTGGGCTCAGGGACCAGGGGCTGGGGGTGGGCGTCAGAGCCTGGTATTGAGAAATGGACAAGGGAGGGAGGAGTGAGGGGGGGCGGGGAGGGCCTCAGGGGCAGAAGGAAATGCAAATGGAGAGCTCCAGGTAGCTGGTGACAGTTTGTGCCCAGCTTTGGGGTAAAGGGAAAGATTTTGGACAAACCCATTGATAAGGTATGATTGGCCCCCTAAGTGGGGTTTTCCTGGTGGTTTGACAAAAATCGCCGCTGTCTTCAAGGCCCCCCAACCCCAAAGTCAGTGGGGAAACCTCCCCCACTCTCCTCTTGGTCCAGCCTCTTTGGTGGATGCAGGTTAATCACTGCCATCAGCTCTTGCTTGGACAGCTCCATCCTGCTTTTACATGGCCCTGCTACAGTCCCCCTTTCTCTTGACAACAGCCAGAGTGAGTGCTCTAACCTATAAATCAGATCACCCCCCCCCACCCCACCACCACCACCCTTTCTGGTCTAATGGAAATCAGGACACTTGAAAATGAAAGTTAAGACAGTCAACTCTGAACGTGAGCCAGGCTCGCCTATGACTGCAGCTTCCTCATTCTGGATCGTTTCCTTTGCCCTTCACTTTTCCTTTCCCCAAGCTCAAGGCCTCAGGGCTTCCTCGATCAGAGCTAGTCTTGAGGAAAGAATCTAAAGGGCCTGGTCTAGGACATGGGTTCTGGGGATCCTCCCTGCTAGCAACAGTGGCTCAGTGTCCGTGGTTATGGGAGGTGACATGCAAACAGAATCTGGCCCACATGTGCATTTCCTTGGCCTTCACTGTTTGTAAAGTTAAGAAATTACATGCAAAATCTGGATTCCTGGCTTCTCTGGAAGGAATCAGAAGATAAAGCCACTCAGCATCTGCATTCTCAAATGGAAACAAATGGTTACAGCTCAGTACTTGGCTGCTTCCTTTAAATGTGGCTATGTTCTCCAGTTTGCCACAGTCCCCACCACTCTTTATTGTGTTCCACCTATACTACTATAGGCATTTGGGTTTGCAATCCTTGGGCTAGGCAATTTCTAAAATCCTTTTCAGCCCATGTTGCTATTTTTACCCTACAGGGAATATGAATCAATATGGTAACTCTTGGAGAGCTTGGTAACTCTTGGAAAGCAGGCACTGACTGTCGTGCTTCCCATTCTAACCCCGGCTCATTTCTGGCACACAGTAGGCCATCAATAAATAGTTGTGGAATGAGTCAATGAATGAAAGAATGAGTGGTGGGTTTTCAGCTGCAGCTTCAGGCCTCATTCTGGTGGAGAGGGGGCAGGGTCCTGGCAAGCAAAGCGTGGCTGGAGAGAAGACACTTTGGGAATCCTCCAGATGCAGCCAGCCTTAATTATTGACACTTCTTTCCCCAGCTTCTAACTGTGTGATTTAAAAGTCTGGCCTGTAGCCAAAACAGCACAACTGTTACACATTTTATAGATAAATCAACCCCTCAATGGTTCAAAAGCCTAAGGGGATCGAGAGATTATGAGCCAAAACATACGAGCCAACATGTCCACTTAGTCCTAAGGGGAAAGCTCGGGGACCACGTCTGGGTCAGGAACGGTGTGGAGATGCCTCCAGAGCCCTTGCAGTCTGGGCAGCTGTGCTGTGAGGATCCTGAACCCTCTTTGCTGAATTCTGCCAGCCAGCTTGGAAGGAACCAGAAGAAGTGCATGTGGCTGAAGACACATACCCAGGATAGCTGTAACCCCACGTGCATGGTTCTCCTCCCCTGTCCCCCTCCCCCTCCTCCTGCCCTTCTTTGGAACTTGTCTGAGAGTCCCCACTTCTCTTGGCCTCTGTGGAACCTGCTTCCCTCTGGCCTTTGGGCTGGAGCATGTAGCCCACGGGATGGAATCAGCCTGAGCCCCAGGGAGGTGAGAAGGAAGGAGAGGGGGGAAGAGGCAGGTGATGTGCTTGGTGGAGCAAGGTCACATATGCCCAAGGTCACATGGCCAACAAGTGGTGGGGCCTGGCTTTGAACATGGTCTCTCTGACTCTGAAGTTCATGGTGTTTGATTAATACACCCAGAAGATTTGACATTGGACCAAGTGCTTTCACCACTGTGGATCGGGTATTTTTTCCAGATGGAGCTCTGAGGAGTCTATGGGTGACCAACTCATCTCTCTTTGCCCAGGCCTTTCCCGTTTTAGCCCTGAAAGTCCCCTGCCCTGGGGAACCCCTCAGTCCTGGGGACCTGCAGCAAGGTTGTTCACCCTAATCAGAAGGCGGGTACATCTCAATTCCATGATCCTTCAGCTGGCTGCAGATTGGATGCTTTAAAGAATATTAACAACTGAGTCCGAACTCAGGAATTTTTATTTAATTGGTTCAGGCTGCAACCTGGGAATCCAGAGTTTCAAAGGCCTCCTGGGGGGATTCCAATGCACAGCCAAGGTGGAGAACCCTGGGTTAGCCCGAGCGATCTAGCCTGATGCTGTGGCCAGGCCAACCCCGCACCAGCTCACCTTGCTCAGGTCCCTCCAGTGACTCTTATCTCCTACCCAAATAATGATAAACTCCTTAGGCTGCCATCCAAGAGCTTCTCCCAGTGGCTTCTAGCCATGTCTTTCATGGGTTCTCTTATGGCTTGATTCCAGCCAAACTATTCTCCATTATTTTAAGTAACTACCCTGGGGAATTTGGATGCAAGGAGTCCACAGACACCCTTGGAGAAACTCTGGTTTCGCATCAACTTCTGAATTTCCCAGTAACCCAGAAGAGTTCTGTGGGTGTGCACAAACGGTGCATTTGGGAAGATGTTCCCTTGTGGGCAAAACAGTAGCACATTATATCTAAAAACACTCTGGCTAATAAGTAACCAGTAATTTAGAAAATGGATACCAGGCAGTTGAGGGTCAGAACACAGGGACTTAGGTTTGGGAAATGAGTCAAATGTGGGAAGGGGTCTGGGCAAGGGGCACTAAACACACAGATGGGGCAGGGCAGGGAATACATTGGGGGGGCTAGGGCTAGTGGGGACCGTGAAGGCAGGGGATCATAATGAACTAGGAAGAGTGACAGAGATGAGCAGCTACAGGGGAGGGGTGTGGGGAGAAAACCTCTGCTCCCATCCCCATTTGCTCTGACTCAGATAAAGCACTTAGTCCTGTTTGCAGACGACTGCGTGTGTGTGGGGAAGACACAGAAGGCCCCTGGCTGAGCCGCAGTCTCCGATAATGATGTGAATGAGAACTGCTTTGTGCTGGAAGAGCCTGATTTAATTGGTATTTCTCCTAATTATTGGATTTAATCACCACCTCTCCGGTGAAATAATTTTTGACTCAAATGAGAAATTAGTATAAAAAAAGAACAAGTAGAAAAAAAAATACAAGGGAAAATGGAATTCAGGAAGGGATACATTTTTAAAATGGTTTTTGCCTGTGTGTATGTAGCGGAACATTATTGGCATTATTTTCCGTTCTGTCCATCTGACAGGAGCCAAAAGACAAAGGTCCCTGAGAGAGATCTGTGTCCGTCAGCTGTCCTGGGTGAAAAGAGGAGCCCGGGGGCTGGAGGTTGGTGAAGCTGGGAATCCCCAGCCCTAACGTGGCCCTCCTTCTACGCCTGTCCATATGGCTCTCCTGCTGATGGGTCCAAACAAGAAGAATCTGCGCTCCTTTTGGACCACAGGGGTTTGAGCAGGCTGAGCATGTGTGTGCATGCTTGCAGGGGTGGAGGGACGAGGAGAGTGGCCCAGGGAGCAGGGGTTGCTTTCTTTCTTTTCAGAAGTCAGCTCTATCTGACCAGCGAAGGGGCTGCAGTAGCTAGGAAATGGCCCTGCTGTATAGACATGGGAGGTCCAAGTCATTAACCAAGCCTTCCTGAACATTCTTCAAATCCAAGGAAAAGTTAAATAAGTGTTTGTATGGGCAAGGGGCAAGTTGATCAGGGAAGGTATCCACCTGTCAGAAGGTGGCCCAGGGCAGCCAGGCTCACCTCCAAGTTCCCTTCCAATCCAGGCTGGAATTCTGTGGTCAAGGTTGATGTGATGGGAAGTGACCATGGGATAGAGGAGGGTAGAGAGGAGGGGAAGCCTGGGAAGAAAGCGCATGGGGTAGAATGAAAAGCAAAAAGAAGAGACGGAGAAGGGGGGCTGGTGCTTTCAAAACAAGAACCCCAAGACTGCCTGAACACAAAGTGAGTCTGAGCCGGGGTCTGATTTTGGGTGCAAGCAGGGCATTGGACACTGGGGAGGAGGCTGCATGTCTCAACCTATCATCAGTGGAACCTGGGAGAGGGGACATCAATGCTGTAGACACAGCATGGAGTATTGCAAGGGGAGCAGGGGTCGAGAGAAGGAACGAGTGTTTACTGAGCCCTCACCATGCACCATGATCTGAGTTAGAAACTTCCATGCATTTGCTCCTTATGGTAACCTTGGGAAGCATCCACAATCATCCTAATTTTATAGGTGACAAAACTGGGACTTAGAGGGGCTAACTGGTCTACCCTCAATAAATACTCACTGCTAGTAAAGGGCAGGGCTGAGAGTTAAACCCAAGTCTGTCTGATTCCTAAGCCAGACTGTTTATTTTACTGTATCACCAAGGCATGGGCAGCTTGTTGGTCGAGGCACTGGTGGGTCTCATGAGTCAGTGTCAAGGTCCTTTCAACTTAATGCTGTTGTTACTATTAGTACAGTTGACTCTACAGAGAATAATGATAAGCTGAACATTTTGGAGCCTGTGCCACCAACATTCTTACTCTTTCTGGACCTCGTACTTCTCATGCCTCTGGTTGGGTGTTCTTGGAAAGCTCCAAGAACAGCATGAAGAACCAGGCAGAACCTCTGCTCCTCTCATCTTTCGTCTAGGGCTCTTATCATCTCACACTCTACTTCTCAAGAACGTTCAACAGTTTCCCTTCAGTTACACAAAACTGAGCGCTATTGTTTTTCTGGTTGTCATTGAAGTCCCTCCATGTGTGTCCTCGCTGGGCTCTGCCAACCCTTCCTCCCATTACTCCTTCATACTCCAATCAAAAGGGACCATCTCCTGGGCTGTTTTCCTGGGGCCTCCATTTACTCAAAATTCTTTCCCTCACCAGACTTAACTCCTCCCAACAAAATCTCAGCTTAAGGCCTTTGTTTCCATGAGAAGCTTTCCTGGTCCATTCTGTTGACAAAGATCTCTCTCTCCAGGTCACCCAATAAGTCAAGGAGCTGGGTCTGCCCCCCCGGGACCCCAGCCACCATGGCCTCTAGCCTAGTCCCCTTTAGAGAATCTTGATACTGGGGAGACCATTTCCTAACCAGACAGTGGCCCTGGGCTGAGGGGGCCCCAGAGGAACCAGGTCATTGGAGAACCCGCCTTCCACCTCCCATGGTAAAAGGGGCTGGGATCTGCTGGGAGACCTGAGTGTGGGTCCTGGATGTGCACTTGTCCCATGTCTCCTAGGCAGCCCGGATGACCCAAAGCCACTGCTAAGCCTCTTTCCCTTCACTGAGCATCAGGTAGATGAAGCCGTCAAGCTTCAAAGACTCCTGTGGATAAACATGACATCCTGGGCTTCTCAGCTCCACGAAAAGCACCCCCACTGCTTCCCCCCCCTCACACACAATCTGGAGCAAGCAAAACAGGCGATCCTGAGGAAAGACTCTGGCCCTGGTTTGACATGGGAGCCAGGCTGCTCCCTCTGTCCTTGCAGAGTGAATATGGAGCAGGGAGACACCCTCGGCCGAACCTCTCCAGAGTGTCGTAGAACTCAGAAGCCACTGGAACAGCGTGAGTAACGGAAACTGCTTCTGATTTAATTAGACTAATATTAAAATCACACTCCCCAAAGCTGGCGGAGGCAGCAGGGAGGCCCCCCTTCCTCCCGCCTCCATGACCCGAGATGCCCTGTCCCCAGCTGAGAGTCACTGTCTTAGCTCAGCCTGTCACTTAGGCAGTGCTGTGGTTTCAATGGAGGCACGCTGGCCTTGGTGTCCGCATTTATCTGCCACTTCCTAGCTCTGTGTCCAAGGTATACTTAAGCTCGTAAACTCTCTTACGTTGGTTGTTTTCATTTCACATATGAGGCTATTGCCTACTTCATAAGATTAATGTGATGAACAAATGAGATGCAAACTATAAAGCACCACATCATATTACAGAAAATGGAGTTAAGAAAATAGAGTTAAGCACTAACTCCAAATACTTCCTGTTTCATCAGCAATAGAATTCCCGTCACCCTTCTTTTGTTTCTGTCATCCTTTCTGCCCTCCCCTCCTTCTTCCTTACCCTTCACCTCCTCTTACTCCCTCTCTTCTCTTTCTCAGGGTGTGTTTTTGACTGTCTGTGGCTCCTGCATCATTATTATTCACCAGTCTTCTCTTCTCCTTTCTCCCACCTTACCTCCACCCTCTTGGGCACCCCAGAGCCCCACAGCTATGCCTTGACTCAGTCTTCCTGCTTAGTGACTGTGAGCACAGGCCAAAGCTTTGGCGTTGTCCGGTCATACGCAGACCAGAGAGGGTGTAGGAATAGGGGCCCTTTAGCCCCTGCTCCTCATACCCAGGCCCGTATAATTCCAACTCCCTTACAATATCAAAGAAAAAAAAATGGTAACAGCTGAGCCACACTGCCTGTGTCTGGGGACAGAAGGGAAAGCATTAGGGGGTATGGAAGGAAACCCCTATTCCTTGGCTAAACCCAAGCCAGTGTTTCTAGACCTTGGTGCTGTTGACATTTGGGGCTAGGGAATTCTCTGCTGTGGGGCCATCCTCTGCATTGCAGGATGTTTAGCAGCACCTTTAGTCTTGACCTAGGAGATGCCAGTAGCATCCCTGCTCCCCACACCCCAATTTGTGACAATCTAAAAACGTCACCAAACATTGCCAAATGTGCCCTGTCCCCAGCTGAGAGTCACTGTCTTAGCTCAGCTTGTCACTTAGGCAGTGCTGTGGTTTCAATGGAGGCACACTGGCCTTGGTGTCCGTATTTATCTGCCACTTCTAGCACTGTGTCCGAGGTATACTTAAGCTCGTAAACTCTCTTACACTGGTTGTTTTCATTTCACATATGAGGCTATTGCCTACTTCATAAGATTAATGTGACGAACAAATGAGATGCAAACTATAAAGCACCACGTCATATTACAGAAAATAGAGTTAAGCACTACACTAGATTATTATTATCTGCAAATAGAGTCTAGCTATAAGCAAGGGAGAGTTAATTTTAAGTGATGATGGATGAGTGCATGCCAGAAACTCACAAGATCAGATTGGGCGGGATTTATGAAGGGAAGAAGAGACTAGGCAATCAAAGTGGCAGAAGGAGAAGAACACAAAAGCAAATGCGAAGAGAAAGAATCCCATGAAAAAACAAGGGCTCTGAAAAGCACTGTGGCTAAGAGGCTAATGGGTGGTGTAGAGCAGACATCTCCCTAAACTGAAGGAATGATTGGGGGAATCAATGAATCACTGAAGGGATCTACAGCCTCAATAGCCCATGGTTAAAGGGGAAGTGCGGCTTCGCTGGGGTGAAGGGGAAACTCAGAAAGATTAGAGAGACTTCTCGGCCAGCCAAGGAGGGAGAACGCTTGAATGCAAAGGAGCCAAACCAGGAGGAGTTGATGCTCCCCAAATTAAGAAAAAGAGATAGTTTCAGAGACAGACTTGGATGTAGGAGCATGGACTTCTGCTGTTTTTGCTTCCCAGCATCTCTCTTCCCTTCCTCTAGGAAAAGTACCCTGAGTTTTCTTTGGGGAGCCACCCCTTTTCCATTCTCTGCCCATGCAGCATCAGGGACGGACATGAACATCAACCCCTCAGGCTGCAGCAGATTCAGGGATGGGCACAGAACTTGGGTGAGGCCAGCCAGAGCCAATGAGCATTTACCCTGGGACTTCTGCATAAATGATTGGAAAGAGCCCCCTCTCTCTCTGCTGAGGTTGCTAACCTGGAAGGAGGTAAAGGAACCTGTCTGAGAAGGAAGCCAACACAGTACAAAGCAAAACAGAGAGATGGATAAAGGTAGTTGATTGATGACACTGTTTGCGCAGTTGGATCAAGCCATACCTGAAGCCCATACCCCTGCCATTTTCAGTAAAATGAGACCACAAATTCCTTTTTTGTTGTTGTTGTTGTTGTTTGTTTGTTTAATCAAGTTTGGATTGGGTTTCAGAGGTTGAAAGAGTCCTTAGTAATATAAGAGGCAGCATGGGAAATTGGCAAAAAGGCAGGGCAAAGAATCAGGAATTTTAATCTTGGCTATAGGCAGCCCATCTCACCTCTTTCAACTTCAGTTTACTCATTTATAATATGAGGATATTGGGTAAGATGAGGATTCTGACTACTCCGTTACCGGTAATTCCTGCCTACGATTAGTGAGCACCAAGATTTCCTCTGAGCTAGTGACTGGACACTCTTCAGTCACTTGGTGTGGCCTCTAGTAATCAATTTATCCAGACTGCTGAGCTCTCACAGGGTTGGCCTTGGACAAAATTGTAAAGTCAGGAAAGTTTTTCTCCCTTGGAAACGTAACCCCTACCTCCCACCCCTTGGGGGTTAGAATGCCCAGGTTCTTTAATCCCATTGCCTCCTTGAAACAAAACCTTATCTGATCATATCAGCCTTTTCCTCTTTAGTCTGAATAAGATTTAAATAGGGTTTGCCTATTAAAGCAACTTGGGTGAGTGTTTTGGCCCCTGATTATCTTTTCTGAGGGGCTCTTAGTGGCCTCAAGATGAGCTGCCACCTGTGACTCGCCATTGAGAAGGGTCACATCCCTGAGATTAGCCTCCAGGTTCTCAGGAGGGGTCATGCAAACTAATTTCCTTCCAAGCTGGAATTTTTCAAAGAGACTGGCAGAGCGGAGAGGATATTTACAAAAAGGGCCTGACATTAGCAAATTGCTAAATTGAATGTTCCCAGTCTTAGAAAGAGTCCGGGGCACCCGTACACTCTGGCTGAGGCTAATCCTATTATTTGGAACTCCATCAGCTCGCCCTTCTAGCTTGTGCCTAATCTCAGGCATGGATTATGGCCGGGGGCTGCTTTTCGGGTCTGCTCTCTGTGCTTTAATGATGTTTCCAGGGTGGGTGGCTGCATTAGGCAGAATAAGATTCCAGACAGCCCTTCCCTTGCCCCCACCCTCCTCCCAACCAAATCCCTGAACACTATTTATGGTTAATAGTGATAAACTAAGGAGAAAGTTTATTTTGCAAGCAATAAAAGGAAATATGGGCATCTCCTAGCCATGCTTTAATTGGCACATGGGCAGAGCAGGGGAGAACCTTACTCTTGAGTGCCCTGGATCTTGGACTTCTTGATGGAGGTGATGATGGCAAACCTGTGCTTAAACAAACTCATGCACACGCCAGGCAGAAAATATTTTAGGCCATCCAGGCCATGCAGCGTCTGTCACAACTACTCAACTTCACTGTCTCAGTTTGACGGCAGCTACAGACAACACGTAAACAAATGGGTGTGGTTATGTTTCAATAAAACCGTATCTATGAAAGTGGAGATGATGGCTGGATTTGGCCTCGGGGGGTATAGTTTGCTGACCCCTGCCCTAGACATGGACTGCACCCAATGCCTTGGTTTACTAACGTGAACTTAGCAACGACAGCCTGTCTGTTTCTTCCACACCTCTTCTGTAGTGGGTGCTTGTTTTAGTTTGCTAATGCTGCCGGAATGCAAAACACCAGAGATGGATTGGCTTTTATAAAAGGGGGTTTATTTGGTTACACAGTTACAGTCTTAAAGCCATAAAGTGTCCAAGGTAACGCATCAACAATCGGGTACCTTCACTGGAGGATGGCCAATGGTGTCCGGAAAACCTCTGTTATCTGGGAAAGCATGTGGCTGGCGTCTGCTCAAGGTTCTGTTTCAAAATGGCTTTCTCCCAGGACGTTCCTCTCTAGGCTGCAGTTCCTCAAAAATGTCACTCTTAGTTGCCCTTGGGATATTTGTCTTCTCTCAGCTTTTCCGGAGCAAGAGTCTGCTTTCAACGGCCGTCGTCAAACTGTCTCTCATCTGCAGCTCCTGTGCTTTCTTCAAAGTGTCCCTCTTGGCTGTAGCTCCTCTTCAAAATGTCACTCTCAGCTGCAGTGAGTTCCCTCTGTCTGTCAGCTCATTTATATGGCTCACCGATCAACTTAGACCCACCCCGAATGGGCGGAGCAACACTGCCATGGAAATTATCCAATCAGAGTCATCACCCACAGCTGGGTGGGGCACATTCCAAACAAACAACGCAAAGAATTACAGTCTAATCAACACTGATAACGTCTGCCCACACAAGATTACATCAAAGATAATGGTGTTTGGGGGACACAATGTAGTCAAACTGGCACAGTGCTCAATGGTTATCTTCCTTGGAAAGTATGAGGACCGCTGGTGGAGACACGGGGGTAGATGAGATGGCCCCTTGAGACTCCTTCTAGTGCCCAAATGCTAGGGTGCAGGGTGGGAGGAGAATGATGGAAAATGGAGAGATGGCATCTGACTCTCCCTCTGTACAGCTGTTTGTGATCTCTATCCCAAGGTGAGAATGGAAATGCTTCTTAAATGGTGTGGCTTGGAGTCCCTGAAGTCCATCTTACTGATTCATCTGGTTGTGCCATTTTTTTTAGCTTCAATTATTGAATTCCTTCTTCTCCTTAGCAGTACTTTGCATATTTATAGTGAAAGCATTTAATAATTTTTTTGAATGTCTGCTGCTTTGTGCAAGGCATTATGGGTTCAGGCCCTGGCCCCAGGGAGCTCATCGTGTAGTAGGCAAAAAGAAAAATACACAGTTACAGAGGAGTGTGTTCAGAGCTATGCCCAGGGTAAGCCAACAGTGGTAGGAGACGACAACATCCGTTCAAGTTTAAGTGCAAATGCGGGCTGGGGAAGATGGTAATTCCAAGGCCCTGCCTCTTTCTGGGACAGAATTCCAGAGCACCGAGGGTACTGGGAAAGAAAAATCCCCACCCTGGGCAGCCACTCGAGTGCCACTGAGCGCTGCTCACCTGCCTAGAGTCTCAGCGAGTGGCGACAGAGGCCCCCAAAGCACATTTGTAGAAATGAAGAGCCACCCATTCAAGGGGGAGAAAAAATTCCCCGTATTTGCTTCTTACAGCAGTTTTTGTTTATCTCATTATCTCCCAACCTGGAGAACAGGACCATCTGGCATGCGGGCATGTTAACAAGATCATAAATTAGGAGGAGAAATGAAGCCAGATTTCCATAATGGTTGCAAGACAGAAATCAACAGCTCTGGGACGGAATTTGCTGGGAAGGTAGGGTGGGAGGAAAATGGAGCAAAATGAAAATGGCTCAGCACATCCAGGCTGAATGAAAAACACAAATCCAGAGCCATTTAGGAGTGTTTAAAAAAAAAAAAGTGCTGGCAAAGCATCTCTCTCTCTCTCTCTCTCCCCCTCCCTCCCTCCCTCCCCTGTTCGCTCCCTCTTCTTGTCTTCTGGGTCTCCCACTAGGTATGGAGTCAACTCAAACCCCGTTCTCATAGGTCATGATTGTATAATCGTGATGAAGATTCTTTCTGCTTTTCATTTTGCCAGGGGAGAGGCTCACCCACTGCAATGTAACTGCTTGGTCCAGAGTTCCAGGCTACCCTTTAACGACCCCTCCAGAGTGTTTCCAGGGACAGCTCCCATTTCTGGGACTGGGCTATTGGTATGGCAGAGAAAACAACTGCAAGAGAGGGCCTTCCCTCTGATGCCCTGGACAGCCAAGCACATCTGGAACACGGCCATTTCCCCGTGCACGCACATGACAGCTTCTCCCAGCGTGATCCCCATCAGTTGGCTCATGGCCTCTTGGCAGAGAGAGCCCCTCTCCAGAGCGCTTTAAACGAGCATATTAAATGCTCCACCTATGGTGTACCCCTTCCTCTTCTCCACAACACCCCTTTGTGAAGGTTGGTCTCCCCACAACATCTTTCTCTTCTTTCCCCACCTATCCTGTGCTTGTCTTAAAAATGTGGGGAGTGTCCAGCCCCGAGGATCTGGGAGAAGGTGTGGATGTGTTGGACATCCTCACCTGGACAGGTGTTGCTGTTGTCACAAACATTGGGACTGGCGGTTTGATGTGCTGAGCCCTCGATCATGGGACTTGCCCTTATGAAGCTCGTTACCACAAAGGAGGGTCTAAACTTGCATGTAATGGTGCCTAAGAGTCTCCCCCTGAGTACCTCTTTGTTGCTCAGATGTGGCCCTCTCTCTCTCTAACTGAGCCATCTTGACAGGTGAACTCGCTGCCCTCCCCCCTACGTGGGACCCGACTCCCAGGGGTGTAAATCTCCCTGGCAATGCAGAATATGACTCTAGGGATGAATGTGGACCCGGCATCGTGGGACTGAGAGTATCTTCTTGACCAAAACGGGGATGCAAAATGAGACGAAATAGTTTCAGTGGCTGAGAGATTTCAAATGGAGTCGAGAGGTCACTCTGGTGGACATTCTTATGCACTATATAGATAACACCTCTTAGGCTTTAATGTATTGGAATAGCTAGAAGTAAATACCTGAAACTACCAAACTCCAACCCAGCAGTCTGGACTCCTGAAGACAATTATATAATAATGTAGATTACAAGGGGTAACAGTATGATTGTGAAGACCTTGTGGATCACATCCCCCTTATCTAGTGTATGGATGAGTAGAAAAATGGGGATAAAAACTAAAGGACAAATGGGGTGGGATGGGGGGATGATTTGGGTGTTCTTTTTTCACTTTTATTTTTTATTCTTGTTCTGGTTCTTTCTGATGTAAGGAAAATGTTCAGAGATAGATTGTGGTGATGAACGCATAACTATGTTATCATACTGTGGACAGTGGATTGTATACCATGGATGATTGTATGGTGTGTGAATGTATTTCAATAAAACTGAATTTAATTAAAAAAAAATGTGGGGAGTGGGAGACAGCAGTTTTGTTCACAGAAGTACGTCAGAATATACGTCTGGCCTTTTTGCAAAATTAGGAGCATATTTGGTAGCCATGAACTTGAAGAAACCAAACGGAGGCTCATTTTAAGCTACCTGATGGGAGAGGAAGCTCATATGGTGAGGGTAAAATAGCAAACTCTCTTTTAATTGGAAAAGTAACATCATAATGGATTCACGCTGACAGTGTTATGTGGCATAAGCCTCCGATATTCCCTGCAAATTTATCTTCACTCACTTCTCTTCAGGAGGGAATTCATTGACAAATTTTAAAATTTCTTCCAGGATTTTGGTCTATTCAGGTTTTTATACAAATTTCCTGTCCATTTTGATCATTTATTGTTTCCTAGAATATTGCTCTTTACCTGGATATTTTAAAAAAACACCTTATTTTATAGGATAGTTTCTTATCCTATTTTGGTCCTTATTTTTTTGTGTGTGTATTCATATCTTTCTCCCTACCCCTTTCTCATTAGTGTGAACACATGATTTGGCTGTTTTAATTGTATTTTGTTTAAGCCACAATTCTTGGATTGACTAGTCAATTCTGCTTTGTAATTTATTAATTTCTGCTTTTATTTTTATCAATTATGACAATTTCTAAGGATTTATCTAATTGGATTTTTCTACTTTCTGAGATGCATGGGTAATTCATTCATTTTCATTTGTTTTTGTTCAGTAAGTTCATTCATGTTTTCTTTACTGCCCAATATATAGTTGAATTTTATAAATGTCCCATGTAAATGTTTTTACTTCTTTGTAGGTTAGCGATATAAATATTTAATAACTGAGTATTTATTCAGCTCATTGTGACCTTATTTATTCTTTGAATTCTGGATTCCTCAGGAAATGCTTCCCCTTATTATTTCTGTCAAATTTTCCTTAATTCTATTTTTGCTTTATGTATATTGATGCAACATTATGTGTGTGAAGGAATAGCTCTATTAGATCTTCATTATGAATTATAAACTTCATCAATAAAAAATGACCATCCTATAAATGATTTATCACTTAATTCTATGCAGCCCCTGCTTTCTTTTTATTTGCAGTCACCTGCTATTTTTCTGTCCAGCTCTTAACTTTGTGGAGTAATTAATTATATTGTAGCCATATTTCTTGTGGAAGACATGTAGCTGAACTTTTTTGAACCATTCTGAAAGTATGTATTTTAATATATGAGTCGAACCCATTTATCTTTATCATCATGCCTGATTTGTTTGTTTCAGTGTCTAAATTAATATTATTATTATCAGTTGACCTCCCGCTTTTCATATTTCCTCGCCTTTTGCTTTATTTTATATCATTAGCTTTATGTTTTGTTTTGTTTTTCACTTTATCTATATCTTATTTTAAACCCTATTAGTAGTGACTTTGATTTTAAAAATATTATCAATCCTCTATTTTTATAGGGATCAAAGTCAATCACGAAACAGTAGCTAATAACTTCAGTCCACATAGGAGGATAAAATTACTGCATATTTATTTCTTCCCCTTTCTTCCTCCTAGATTTGCCTATTTGCTATTATTATTATTTTTTTACCCTGGTTTTTATTGGTAAATGATTATCTTTATCCGTTACTTTTATTATTTTATTTCTACTTTGCTTTATTTTATTTTTTTGCTTTCAAGAATCATGCAATTTGCATTCTGTTTTGTAACCTTGTTTATGATTATAATTTAGACCTAGATGTTTACTTGGCTCCCATGTTCACCACTGGTGCCATAGTCTCCTCTCATGAACTCTTCGATTCATCTTTTGGCTGCCATGTATACATCATTGGGTAATTTTTCGAGTTTGTACATATCTAAGAAAGTCTTTTTATTGCCTTGACCTACTCCTTAGGTGATCAGCATTTTCTTGGATCATAATATTTCTCTCCATGGAGGAGCTGCTGCCCTCTGGAATTCAGATGAAATGTATGGAGATCTCTGCGGCAAATCTGTGTTCCTTCGTAGACAGCTTGTGTCTCTGTTTTTAAATACTTTGCCTGGACACTTGTAGAGTTCTTTCTTCACCCTTGAAATTAAAAAGAATCACTAATACAAATCTGTATAGTGGTTACTTCTAATTAATTATGTCTGGTGAGTCCATTCATCTGCCCATTCAAGTCTTTTCTAAATTCCAGAAGGTTTTCTTCTGCCGCTCCTATTTTGTCCTTTAATTTGATTCTGTTCCTTTAACAAATATCTCTTCTTCAATAACTCCCTTTATCATACGTTGGTTTTCTACTCTCTGAGCTCCAACTCTAAGGTTCTTTCTCTGACCACTTTCATCTTAGCCCTCAGTTTCAGCATCTGGAGAGCAGCTCCAGTTTCCCCTTCATAGCCCTGTTGATATTTTTATGGAATCCGTTTTTCTCCTTGCTGTTTTTCAATGCCATTTCAATGGCATTATGCATTTCTTTTCATTCTTTCCTTAACTTGTCATGCCATTAGAAACATCTTCATTCTGGCATCTTCTTATCTCTGGTTCATCTCATATTTTATTAAGTATATGGTCTCTTCTGCTTCCCTGAAACAGATTCATCTAACACATTCATATGTTTTCTAAATATTTTATAAATCATTTTCTATCTCTATTCCTTGAGTGCTATGCTTAACTTTTTACAGACTGCCTATGTTTTAACATACTTCACCCTCCCTCTGTCCCTCCCCCCCCCCACAATTGACTTATCTCTAAATGAGAAGATATCCATCCAACATACAATAGAAACAGAACAGTGCTGTTAGATTCTCCCTGGGGGGCTCCCTGCTCCTTCCTGGATGCAGCTCCCAACTCCGATCTTAGGTTGGTGCACATTTATGTCACCAAGTCCAAGATTAAGGAGCCTGGAAGGGACGAGGGCAATCCCAGCAGAGACCATGGTTGCGGCTCTATTTCCTGCCTGTCAAGGCTTGGCTCTTCCTGTCTTCTAGGTCACCGTTTGGGGGAGTCGGCCCCCTCCCTGGCACCCATGTGGGGAGACACTGAGAGGCAACACGGCCGCGTGGTTAGTGCACCAGGGTCAGGGATAGCCTGGTGGACAGGGAGCCCCGTGGCTTTGCAGGGAGCACCTGGGATGGCAGGATGTTGCCTGGATGACTGCTACTCCTTCTTCAGATCTCTGTTTCACTCACTCATTCACTCATTCATTCATTCAATACATGTTTGCTTACTGAGTCATTCAACATGTGCTCCAGAATATATGTCAGGCACAGTGCTACTTGCTTGGAATCCAATAAAAAAAGAGAAAAACAAGGTCCCTCCCCAGGCTTACATTCCGGTGAGTCACACAGGTTCAGCAGTCCTGGTCTAGATACAGGCGGCAAAGGAGTATAAACAACCAACGGAGGAGATGACCACAGAGTGGAAGGGCTTGGAAAATATCATGAGGGTGAAACTGTTTCTATTGTATGTTGGACAGCTATGGAGTGGATACGGCTATGGGGTGTTTACAAACCAAATTAACAACACACAAAAAAACCCCCTAACCCAGACATTGATTATCTTAGTTCTAAAGGTCCAGAAGTGCTAAATAGGTTCACTGGGCTAAATCAAGGTTTTGGCAGGGCTCCATTCCTTCTGGAAGCTTTAGAGCAGAAACCGTTGTTTTGCCCTTTCCAGCTTCTCTTAGCAGCATCACGGCCCCTTGCTCCATCTTCCACCAGCAGCAGTGTTTTCCCATCTCTGTCCCAACACTCACACTCCTGCTGCCCTATTATAAGGATCCTTGTGATTACATTAGGCCCACCCAGATAATCCAGGATGGTCCCCTGGATCGCAGGCTCTGGGATCAGCACAGGGACATCTTTGGGGGCCACTGCTCTGCTGCCACTGGGGGCTCACTGTGATTGTAAACCCCACACCAGAGGCTGTCCCTGGCCTTGGGAGGGCACCAAAGCCCAAAGGGTTCACTCCAGGGGAAACAGTGGGAGCAGAGGCAGCCAGGGCAGGACAAGGTGCGCATTGGGGTCTCTTCAGGAGTAGCTTTTCCTGCTCAGAAAGGGCTGGAAGGAACAGACACTCTGACCCCCTCCCTCCTTCACATCACCCGTCCAGGTATCAGATCCTCCGAGAGGGGGGCACCCCACAGGGAGATGCACTGTCAGCCCTGAAAGCCAAGAGAGCTCAGGGTGGGGTCTCCAGGGCTGCCCTGGCTGTGGAGTCCTCACCCCAGGGGGCTCATGCAGGGAAGTGAGGCCTTTCACGGTGGGTGCGAGGCTGCCCTGCCCCCTCCCCATGCCACTGACCTGTCTTCTGGACAGGAGCCTGAAGAATAGGAGGTCTGGGGAGTTTTGTGGCTGCAGCTTATAGGGTTACGCCGCCCCTTCTCCTTTTAAAAGGAACAATGGATTTCGAGCTCCCCTTCTCAAGAATCAGGCTCGGGCCCATCTGTGTGTTAGACAAATCCGGGTGCTGTACTGTTATTCCTCGAGAATAACCCAGGAGGGCTGGAGTCCCAGGGCCTCCCCACCCTCTGCCCACCTCCACCACACGAGAAGGTTCGTGATCCAAGGAGAAGGAGCCTCCAGTCCTCCCGTGGTAACCGAAGCAGGCATGAGCAGTCACCTTTGCACACACCTGCACCCTGGGGAATGCCCCTGGTGGATTCCACCCCTGCATTTTTACTAAATAAACCTGGGTCATGTCTGGAGACAGCCTGCTCCTTTGCAACCCAACTGAGACACCTGAAGCAGACAGAAGCTACGGCTGCATTCTAACTTAGGGACAGGGGAGCAAATCCGCGGGAATCCATGTGAACAGTGCTTCAGTAAATCCAGAACCATCGCAGAAGGGTTTCCAAGGAGAAGACTGGCTTGGGGCAAGGGGTGGGGGCTGGGAGGAAAGGGCAGTGACGCGGCGATGAGTGGAAGCAGAATGAAAGAAACTCATCGACCCGCGGTTATTGAACTGGGAAAATTAAAAATATAAATTAAATAATGCATCTGTTCTCGGAGGTCCCTTGCAGCTGTAAAATGTTATGCTTCCGTAAGCTTCCAGGGAGTATAATAAACCAACCACTAACGTCAAGGAGATTCTGGAAGCTTTAAAGGTTTTAGCAGCTATATCTAAAAGGAGCAAGCAGTGTTTGCTGCACATACTAGAAGAATGAGAGGGAAAAGTGAACACTCTGCTCTCCATTATCTGAGCAGAGGCTTATGCAAAGCAGACTCTGCTTTCAGGCATGTGCACTGTAGCAGAACAAGGATACTGTTTTCCTCTTACGCCAACAGGAGCTGCAGGAGGATACCCTTTAATTCATTGTGTATTCCCTTACCCCAAAGAGGTGAGAACCCGTTAGGACAGAGAGAGAAAGCCTTCCCTGTTAGCAGCTCTGATGAGCCGTGGGCTCCCCTGGAAGCTCTGAGGGTCTCAAGTGTGTTAGCGTTGGCTGTGACAGCCACAGGGGTGGCTGGCTCTCCTGCTCCATCTTCCTCTAGCTCTTCTTCTTTTGTGCAGGGGTGAAGTCATTCTGGCACGTCTTTCTGCCATCTCAGAAATAATAGGGAGACTGAGACGTCTTTGAGGACTGCCATGCTGTATGCTCAAGACGACAGAGATTAGAAGTGATGCTTGAGTTTCACTGAACTAGAGTTTAAACCTGAAGTTAAACCTGGACTGGTTCCCAAGGGCCAGTGTGCATGTGTGTGCATGAGTGTGTATGTGCATATGTGTGTGTGCGTGTGTGTGCATGTGCGTGTATGTGCATATGCATGGGTGCATGTGTGTGTATGTGTGCGTGTGTGCATATGCATGTGAATGTGTTCATGAGCGTGTAATGTACATGTGTGTGTGCATGTGCGCATGAGCGTGCATGTGCATATGCGTGTGTGCATGTGTGTGCATTTGCGTGGGAGCATGTGTGTGCATGTGCATGTATGTGCATATGCATAGGTGCATGTGTGCGCATATGCATGGGTGCATGTGTGTGTATGCGCATATGTGCGTGCATGTGTGCATATGTGTGCCTGTGTTTGCATGAGCATGTATGTGCATATGCATGTGTGCATGTGCATGTGTGTGCATGTGTGTGCGTGTGCTGCATGTGCATGTGTGTGCATGTGCATATGCGTGTGCATGTGTGCTGCGTGTGCATGTGTGTGCATGTGCATATGCATGTGCGTGTGTCTGTGTGCACATGTGCATTGTGTGCATATGCATGTCTGCGTGTGTGCATATGTGTGTGTGCGTGTGTGCGTGTGTGCATGTGTGCATATGCATGTGTGTGTGCATGCACGTGCATGTGTGTGCATGTGCATATGCATGTGTGCATGTGTGCATGTGTGCATGTCTGTGCATGTGCATGCATGTGCATATGTGTGTGTGTGCATGTGCATGTGTGCGTGTGTGCATATGCATGTGTGCATGTGGGTGCATGTGCGTGTGTGTATATGCACGTGTGTGCATATGCATGTGTGCATGTGTGCATATGTGTGTTTGCATGTGTGCATGTGCATGTGTGCATAGGTGTGTGTGTGTGTGCATGTGCGTGTGTGTGCATGTGTCTTCCCTGTTGGCCCATACATTCAGGGAAGAGAGCATTTTTAGCTCACTCATCATCATATCTGGACCTACAACAGTACCTAGACATAGTAGATGCTCAAGAAATAATGAATGAATGAAGGAATGAATGAGTAATTAGAAGGAAAATAAATCGTCAAACCTACAGGAAATAACTCTGGACAGCATGGGGTAATGTTCCTCATAAGGTCACTGAAACTAGTGAGAGGGATGGTCCATGTGAAAGAAACCGACCTGCAACTTCAAAGCTTCTGGTGTCTCCGTGTGGCTGCTGGGAGTGAAGCTGCGGAAGAATGGCCCTTTGTTTGGCAGGCTTTAAATGACATTTGGAACATGGAAAGAGAAGGCCTAGGAGGGAGAATTGGGGGTGAGTTGAGAGCTGATGGAATCTGCCTAAGAGAGTGATAAGTGAGCAAAAAGGAGGAGGGTCAAGTCACCTTGCGGAGGCCAGCTCCGGGGAGAACATGGGCTGCGAGAAAGTTCCTGCAGAAGACAACGTGCAGTACATTTTTAGGATCCATGATGGCTGACCTTGAGTCAAAAACTGCTCCTGCTCTCTGTTTTTTATTCTACCCTCCAAATCCCAATTTTCAGAAAAAGTGGTCACAGCACCTTGTGGAAGGAGGGCTTTGGAGGATGGATGGAGGAGGAGGATGGATGGCGGCTGGGTGGGTGGTCTAGAGAAAGGAGACATCTGATGGAGGAGTGAAGACAGGTTATGAATGGGCAGATGGAGATGCAGACTGTAGTATGATTCAGGAAAGGACGGGGACAAACACACCAGTGGTACATGGAATAGTGGTCCCCAAAGGTGTCCCCTAAACCTGTGAGTATGTTACCCTACATGGCAGAAGAGACTTGCAGCTATGATTACATTATGATACCGAGACGGGGAGATTGTAGTGGATTATGAAGGGGGTTCCCAATGAATCTCCTTAAAGAGAGAGGCAGGAGTGGTGTCAGAGTCAGAGAAGGAGACATGGCAATAGAAGTGGAGGGTGGAGAGATGTGGGGCCACAAGCCAAGGGAATACAGGTGGTCTCTAGAAGCTGGAAAAGGCAAGGAAATGGATTCTTCCCTAGATGCTCAGGAGGAATGCGGTTTGACCCACATCTTGATTTTAGCCCAGTGAGACCTGTTTTCGACTCTGAACTGTAAGACAATAAAGTTGTGCCGCTTTACGCCACTTAGTTTGTGGTAATTTGTTATAGCAGCAACAGCAAGCTAATACAGCACTATTCCGTGGAAAGCCAGGAAGAAACCGACCCTGGAAAGGAGGGAGGGAGACAGCAGGGTTCAGGTGAATGTCTGAATGCGAGGTGGTGAGTTCTGATCAACTGAATATTTTGGCCTACTAATGGGTAATTCTAGGTGGAGTGTGACTTCCTTTTCCCCATTTTGTTACACACTCAATTCTAAGCACTGGAGATCCCTGAAGAGCTAGGGTATGTGGCCGGGGAGGGCAGGGAGGGGGGGGGAGGTGATGAGAAATGTCCTTGACAGCAAATGTATAATTCCTTTTCTCGCCATCAGTCCCTCCTACAAAGATCCTGGTTACAGAAGGACTGATGGGCAGATTGATGATTAGACTATTGAACAGAAAGACAAGTTCTCAAACTGTGAGGGTGGGCAGGGGCTTCATCCAGTCTTGCAATTTCATAGATGAGAAACTGAGGTCCAGATAAATGATGTATCCAAAGTAAGAGTCAGAGCCGAGTCAGAACTCAGACTTCTGATTATCAAGCCCATCTCCTTTGCTCTAGAACCATGCTTGCCAAGGACTGAGCTCCTAGCACAGGGCTGTCTGGCCAATCACCCAAAGGCAAAGTTTTGCTGAATGGAGAGGGCAGTGGGTCCATCTGGAAGGCCCACGCGATTATCT
This sequence comes from Choloepus didactylus, assembly GCF_015220235.1. Classification (NCBI taxonomy): domain Eukaryota; kingdom Metazoa; phylum Chordata; class Mammalia; order Pilosa; family Megalonychidae; genus Choloepus; species Choloepus didactylus. The sequence continues at coordinate 7,289,783 of NC_051324.1, forward strand.
ACAATCACGACGCCCTCCAGTTACCTCTGCTCTCTGGTGACAGACCCTTGGGGACCCCAGATTGGGTGTGTCTATGTCTGAGCAGGTCATTTCAGAGAAGGTGGGTCTGGGGCTGTGGGCTTTGGGTTCCCCACCTCTCATAAAACAGCCTTTACAGGCAGAGCTTCAACCAGCCCAGAGGACAATTTGGGGGACATTGGAGTAGGGTGTGTTTCCCTCCTTCAAGAATATTTCCCTCTTCCTCAAGCCACCATATCCCCCCCAAGGCCTGTTCATCGTCCTCAGATTCCTTCCCCACTGACTGCAATGGATGAGGGCCTCTCTGTCCTGGAGATTCCAAGCTCCACATCAACATTCTTCACTCGATGACAGACACGTTCTTTTGTGTCCATTCATTCACGCATTCGGTGAGCACACTTGGGGAGCAGCTGTGTATATAGCAGGTATCAGGAGCTCTGTGTGCCTGGACCCAAGAACCTAGTCTAGGCTGTCTGTCTGTCTGCACAGAGGCTGCTGCAGCAAACACTAAAGCAGAAGAAGGAGACATTACCACCCTCCATCACCTATGGTCCTTCTTTCCCCCAGGACTCCACATAATGAAAACATTCTTCAGCTTGAGTGTGTAAGAATTGGATGGCAGTGGGGGGACGTTTCTGATATTAGCACATGATGAGTTGAGTTGAGAGCAACAAAGGTGACATGATCTTTTATAAGCTCTCTATCCTCTGAGGGTGTTTCTTCCAAGAGAGCAAGACAGGCACAGAGGCCTCCTTTGCAGGAGCTCCTGGCACGGGTGCAGTTGCGTAAACTGCGGCAGCATCGGGGTGTCCTTACGGGGGGGGACAGCAAGCTCAGCCTGAGAGCAGGGCCATGCCTGCCACACCTCCAAAAAGCAGAGGACTTCGGCTGAGAAGGGAGAGCTTGCTTCTCTGGGGTGACTGGGCTTGGGGGCCAGGGTGGGCATAGGTGGGAGGGGTGGGATAAGACAGAGGAGGGCAGACGCAAGGCAGTCTAGAGAAACTTGCAGTTCTCCTGGAGGCATCTCAACAAGCAAACTGGTTCTGAACTCCCTCCCGTATGTCAGTTTCTGCCTCTCCCTGCAATCCTTTTGTTGAGGACCGTACGCACTCTTTCCCCCCACCCCTAAACCAGTGCCATCTTTGCTGGAGGCAGACAAGGCTGAGAGGTGTATTTAAGGAACCCTTCTCTGCACATGTGTCCTCCACACAGTGGAGAAAGCTCATCCCCTACTGAAATGGGGAAACCAGGAAATGCTCCTGGAAAAACTAATGTGGTGGCTGTAAGTTGTGTTCTTAAGTTAGTGCAATGTTTTAAAATATTTGTTAAGTGCTCATTATGTGCAGGGTACTATAGATAGTGCAAAATGCTTTACATGACTTGGTCTCTGCACTCCAGGACTGATAATCTATTATAGTTCATAAGCCAGCTATATGCAAGCAGTAGTATTGCAAGGCTGAATATGAGAGTCATAATGACTACTAATATAAAGTAGAGATGAAATAATGTAAAAGGCTTCCTGGGGAAAGTGGTTTCATACTGAATCCTAAAGGCCATGTAGAATTTGGGTACATGAGGATGGGAAGGCAGAGGGAGCAGAGGAAGCAAGGGGGTTTGGGAGAAGGACAGAGTGCACTGGGACGAGGGGGCATGAGTTGTTTGGTCAGCTCCTTTGGGAGATGAAGCTGGAACAGTCGATAAAGGCCAAGTGGGCAAAGACTTAGTGTGGTCCCAGGACTTTAATCTTTTGGAAAGTAATGGGGAGCGGCTGAAAATATGGGAGAAAATTAAAAACATAAGGTGGCTTTTTGATTCTGTAAACCAAGCATGAACCTGGTGCTTATAAAATGAGATTTACTTTTCAGCCGGATTGTTTCTTTTTTGTCTGGGGGCAGGACAGGTCCTTCTTCCATGATGGCACTCCAAGCTTTCTGGGCTACGGGCTCCAGGGGACATCACCAAATCATTTCATGGGAGCAAGCTTTTGTGACAGAGGTGATACTTGAGGATCACTCAGTCAAGAGGAAAACTGGAGTCTCCTTTCCCCCAGCCCCCAGAATCTAGGAGAAATGTGTTCTCCTTTGGATGATGGGTTGGGACCCAGGTTGGGCATGGGAATTGAGCCAGTTATGCTGTTAGTGATTAAAATTAATCCAAATAGGAAGAAACAAAACAAAATCAATTGCGATGCCGTGAAAATACGGACAAATTCTAAAATGACAAAACTCTCTGCGCAACCTTCAATTCAATGGCCCTTTCCCAAATGCCCATATGTGCGTAGCATGCATTTCCAAAATGAACAAGCAAATGGTTTTGTACATCATAGCACACTTGAGATGCACGACGGTTACAACTTAACTGTCACTCAATAGGAGACCGCCTAAATAAATCATAGTGTGTTTATGCTGTGAAATACTATGTAGATATTTAAAAAGAACATGATAGATCTGGGTGAGCTGACCAGGGACATTCTCCATGACATATTGTCCAGCAAAAGAAACAAGTTCCAAACTAATGTATGAGTTAGGGTTACGTTTGGGGTTAGGGTTAGGGGTTAGGGGATAGGGGGTAGGGGGTAGGGTTAGGGATATCACTTGTATATGAAAAGATATGTCTGCATACATAAAATATACACAGATATGTAACAAAGCATAGAAAAATTTGGAAAAGATTATCTTAAAAGCATTAGGTACTGGAAGGTGGGACTGGAGAAGCAGAAGCTGTAACTTCTACTTCTTTCTTTACTATACATGGTGGGATTTGAGGCAATGCTTATTTTCTTTTTGCATCTTTCTATTTTTTAAAATAAAAACTTTAAAGGATGCATAAAGGTTGTTCATTATTTAAAGGAATGGTGAATCATTTAGTAAAGTGAAGAATAATAACAGCTATTATCTGTTGAGTGCTTGCTATGTTTCATACCCTGTGCCAAGAGCTTTGTAAACCTTATCTCATTGATTCAATACCCCTGTGAAGTAGACGTCATTATTATCTCCACTTTATGGATGAGAAAACAGACTCTTAGGGATTAAAGGATTTGCTGAAGGTCCCAAGTTGGTCTGTGGTGGAGCCAATATTCCATCTGTAGTCTGGGGACACCATGGGCTACCCTTGACTGGTACAAAATAATCACTTGAAAGAGTGAATGATTCTGTGTTCTACATTTAGGTTTTTCATAAAGCAGATTTTAGAATCATGGACATATGATGCTATGATTCGTGGTGATGATCAAATTCTAAAGGACACAGCCTGACTTTGAATTCTTTTTGCTCTTCACCCTACCTCAAAAAGATAACATATTTGACTAATAAAAAATTTTAAAAAAATCTATATACTATACCATTGGTGTCATATCAAAAGTCAAAACCTTGGTTGCATGAATTGAGATTTTATGTTTTATGTGCTCAAGGAGAGTAAATTACCTGAAGTCTTCGTAATCCTTCCTCCTTTCTTCCCTTCTTCCTTCCCTTCCTTCTTTCATTTCTTCCATCCATTTACCTTTCCATCCATCCAACCACCCATCCATCCATCCATCCATCCATCCATCCATCCATCCATCCACCCATCCATCCATTTACCCATCCATCTTTCCAGTCATCCTTCCTTCCTTCCATCCATCCATCCATCCATGCATCCATCCACCCACCCATCTTTCCAGTCATCCTTTCAACTATCCACCAATTTAACAAGCATTCATTGAATGCCTACAAGGGAAATGGTTAGGAACCATGAAGGACACTAAATGATATCAGACATCAGACACTTCTCAAGGAATCTACAGACTAGCCCTTTATCACTATGATGTGGTTCCAGGCTGGGTCATTTGAAGATCACTGCTATGAAGTCGGGGAAGCCAATGTCCATCACATCCCTTGGGGAACCAAGCCCAGAAGTCTCTGCACAAAACTTCTGAAACGTGGATCTGAAGCACCCAGTGAGGTGGCTGGCTGCACATCTGGGGAGGAGGTTGTGCTTGGGAATCATGTGCCAAGCATCTCAGGAAAGGGGACAATGCCTGCTTTTAGATTTATTAAGGAGAGACCAAGCTTTAACAGGTCTCTGAAGAAGGCTTGTTTTGCTCAGCTGGAAGGCTGCCATGTTTCAGTGTTGGTGTAACTGTGCTTCTGTGGAGGATCTACTCTGGAGGACCAGCTAGGCTGCTGGTGGGGATGATGATGTGTGTGGGGGAGGCTGGGCAGTGAGGTGCAGTAACCTAGAGGCTCTTTCCAAAAAGATCTCCCAGGGATGACATGGTGACCCCCATCAATAAGTTCCCACAGGCCTGGGCCTGAGAATCAAGTTTAGGGGAACAGGAGTATAACCAGTGGAATGAAGGGGGTCACAGCTCCCCTCACCTTTTCTTTCCTCTGAAGCTGCAACATCCCCGGAGACAGAGGTTGTCTCCAGTTGTGCCACAATCCAGCAATAAGGGGAGACAAGACCTGCATCAAACCCTGCCTCCCCCACATAAGACCTCGTCATCATAGGCATATAAGGTAACCTCTCTACGCCTCTGCTTTCCCATGTATAAAATGGGCAGTTTGGGGTATTCAACGGGAAAATTCTGGAGCAGTACCCAGCATGGGTGCTGTATGTTTATTTTGGTATACTTTTTTTTTTTTTTTTTTTTGCTGCTGAGTGAGTCCTTCTCTCAGCCTCCAACTGTCAATTCCACATTGCCCTTTGCATGCCCTGATTTAAGAGCTGGGCAGATCAGAGAACTCTCCAGGAACTGGCAGGCAGTCCATCCTCCCTAGATTCTCTTCTCAGTTCCTGTGCTCCAGGCCCATCTTTCTAGACCAGTGGCTCTCATCCAGGGGCATTGTTGCCCCCTGCCCCACACAAGGGGACCTGGAAATGTCTGGAGGCAGTTTTGATATTCATAACTGGGGAGAAGAGTGCTACTGGAGTCTAGGGGGTAGAGGCCAGGGATACTGCTAAACAAACTACAATGCACAGGACAGCCCCCCACAACAAAGAATTATTCTGCCCAAAACATCAGCAGTGCCGTGGTTGGAAAACTCTACAGTCAGGAGTGAGAACTCTGATGCACAGGGAGAGAGAACATAACAGGGAGGACCAAACCCAGGGTTGGTACTCTCAGCACCGTTTTGGAGACTCTCAGCACCATCATCATGATGGTGAAGATGATGATGATGAGGATGATGATGATGATAACAGCAAAACAACAATTTACTCCAAAGCCCATTCTTTCCCCAATCTTCTCCATCTCAAAAATGGCATGGCCACCCAACTAGACTCCAAAGCCAGAAGCCTGAAGGTGAGTCTCAATTCTTCCTTCCCTCACTGGCCCCCTCCGTAATTCTATTCATTGGCCAATTCTGTCACCCCAAAGCACACCCTGAACCCACCTGCTGCCCAGAGCACGCTGTTCTCCCCCAACCACACACTGCAACAGCCCCCTAGCTGACTGTTCTGCTCCCACTCTGGTCTCCCGGAAATCCAGTCCCCACACAGCTGCCAAACCGATCTTTTAAAAACATCCATTGGCTCATGTCACACCCCTGCTTCTAACCCTCCCACTCCCCTTGGACTAAAATCCATCATCCCTGAGGTTCCCCAGAGTTCAGTTTCTGGAACAAGTCACGTCTTTGCCTCGCCGGGCCTTTGTGCTTCTTTGTTCCATCTGTGCGGAGAGCTCTTCCTCTGCCTTTTCACAGACTGGCTTCCTTTCAACTTCCAGCTCTCGGTTTCAATGACTTCTCCTCGAAGAGGCCAAGCCGGAGCTCTCTAAATAGGCCCACCTTATTCTCCTCCGCACATCCGTGTTTATGTCTGTCGCTGCGTTCGCACAAGATGTGATCAACCAAACGAATTGTTCTGTTTATCTATCACCTGGCTCCCTCTACTACTCAAGGGCATGGCTTGTGTTTGTGTTGGTTGCCGTATCCCCAGCACGTGACACAGTGCCCGGCTCTAGCAGGTGTTCAACAAATGTTTGTCAAGTGAAAGAACTGTGGCTTAAAAATGACATAGGATGTTGGATGGATTCACTATCTCATCGGGGGAGGGAAGTCAAGGGAAGCTTTAGCCAAGGTTGCCTAACCGTAGATGTTGATGGTGGTGGTTACCATGGAATAACTAGATCCTGCTAATAAGAGTGAGCTCCTGCTAACTAGACCCGTGGGCAGCCGCAGCAGCACTCCATGCTGGGTTCAGTGGAGTGAGGGTTCAGCAGTTGCCTGATTCGTTCCTGCTGGTTACACACACTTGGTCTTGTACACACACAAGCCTCTTTGCCCAACGTGCAGAGAAACCCTAAGTGGTGGCATCATTCTAACTGGGTAAGCCATCTAGCTTCCAGGGCATGTTTAATCATGGCCCTACACAGACTTTGCCTTCCCCTCCAGGGGGTGAGGAGCAGAAGGAGGGGAGGGCAGGGTGTGGTGAGCTTTCATCTCGGCTCCTTCCCTTTGCCTCATCTCTGTAAAATGCTTTCTCTCATTCCCATCCAACTGACTTTTTCTTTAATTTTTTTTTTCTTTGCATGGTTTAGCCTGACATTTTTTTTGCATCTCTCTCTAAGTTTCGCTAATGGTCCACCAGCATCAGCCCAACCATAGACTGTGCCCAGCTCTACACCTTTGGATAGAGAATTTGTGCTATTAACTGCGTATCAAAAGTTTACTTTTATATTTATTTTCAATATTTTTATTTTTATCAGATACGATTATTTCTAACAGATTCAACACACACTGTCTGGATATACAAATAGTTCCTGATGAAGACAGAAGCCATCAGAAACATGAATTCACTGATAGAACTCTATGCTGAAAAAAAAACATCCCTCTACGTGGCAAGCACCCTTGTTATCCCAGACACAATCCAGTAATTACAGCCTTTTTTCTCCCATAGAGAAATGTCTTTCTATTTTATTATGGTAAAATATACATACCATAAATTTTCCCACTTCACCATTCTAAAGTGGATTTACTACACTCACAATGTTGTGCAACCATCACCATTACCTGATTCCAGAATATTTTCATCACCTCCAAAGGACACCCCTTTCCCGTTAGCAGTCACTCCCCATTTCCCTCCGCCACTCGCCCCTGGCAACCACTAATCTACTTTCTGTCTCTATATTCTGGATATTTCATAGGAATGGGATCATACTATATATATGGCTTCTTTCACTAATAATTATGGCCTTTTTGTGGGTCCTCTAGCTGGTTAGGGGACATCTGGGGATTTGTCCGAGCTCTGTAGGCTCAGCCGTGCCCTGGGGCCAGTGGCAGGACCCAAGGGCAGGGATATAGGCTTTGCCTGGTGCAAGATGTGCCATCCAAAAGTCGCTCTGCTTCCTCTTCCCCAGACATCCTGTCTCTTGGTGGATCATCCACTGGATTTATCACTCTCTCTACATTCCAGCCACCGGGTACAAAAATTGTTGGGTTTCCCTGCTTGACTGGGGCCCATCACTTTTATCAAGAAAACCAGATTACAAAGCAGTGCCCAGCTCTGCTGCTTGCCAGGCAGTGGGGAGGTTCTTCATGGTGTCTGGACAGAATCCCTTGTTCATGCCCTCCCTTCCTTTCCTGTCTGGCCTCAGTGAGCTGGGCATCACCATACTTCTTGTAGAAAATTTCCACAGACTTGCACATTGTTATTTGCTCTACCCCGTGATCCATCAGACAGATTACTTCATCCTTTCCTCACAGGTCCCGTTTTCGGCCTTTAATCATGTTTGTGGGTTAGAGTTGGGCAATCGGCTCTGCAGCCATTCATCTGGGACTTGGGAGGATGGACTGGCCCCGGTTTCTCTAGAATGCACCCGGGGTTGTGGGGTTTGATGAGCAATTGCTCCTATCAGCAGGCGGGATATTAAACAGCTGGGGCTCTCGCAAGCCATTGGAGGGACTTGCCCAGAAAACAAGGAAGCAATTTCAGAGACAAGAAGCAATTGCTTCCGAGCCTGCGTCCAGTTTCCCGTGGCTGGACACAGGAGACAGAGGAGGGGAGGAGCCGGGCTGTGTGTTTCACACCGAGACCCTTTACTGCTCCCTTATGTCCCACTCGCATCACCAGCTTTCTCCAGCCAGGGCACGGGACTTTACCAGAACCTCCTTTTCCTACCTCCAGGGGCGGAGTGACACAGAAAGACAGAGCAAGCTGGCTGCACCCAGGCACAAAGAGGCCTCCATTCCGTCAGGCGTTAAACATTTTTGGAGCATTTTCCATGTGCCAGACACTGTAAAGGGGCCAGAGGTGCATGTGGAGATGAGTAAAATCCCCTCTCTGCCCTCTTGGCTGCATGGAGATAATGATCGGGCAGGGAAAGAGACATATGTGAATAACTTTTTATTATCCAGAGCAGACTGGGAGACATGCTACCACAGGGCCACACAGGATCCATTCAGAGTAGGAGGGTAGGGGAAGGCTTTGTGGAAGGAGGGGCATGTGAATTAGCGTTGTGTTTGCAAAATCTTTTACAGCCACGACGCCACTTAATTCTCACCACAACCCGATGAAGTGGACAGGGCAGGGGTTAGGCCCAGTGATCGGAGCGGGATGTCAGCGCTCAGAGAGGCTGGGTGACCTATCGAAGGCCACACAGAAGGCAGGTGGCAGAGCCGAATGGAACCTGTCTAGATCTGGGAACAGAGCCGTGCCATCTTGCTGCTCAAGAGGGTAGCGTGAGCAAGTAAAGGCAACGAATGCATGTGGGGTTGGTTCTCCAGTTGAACGCACGGTTGGCAGAGGGACACAAAGGTGGTTCTGAGCACCCAGCCAGAGGGCCTGGTCCAGGCGAATGTTTGCATCTGTGTTTGTCTCCTTTGGGGTGCAGATCCTTTGGGCACCCAGCCTCATCCTTCCTCATTAGCACCAGGTCTGCTACACTAAAGAAAGTGGCCACAGAAATACCGGTTCCTTCTCAGTGCCCGTCTCTCCTGGACTCAGATCTCCCTACCTGGTCATTTGGTTTCTCCAGCTCTTGACCAAAAAACCCCAAGTGTGAGGAACAGGTGACAAAGGGAGGTGTGGGTGAACGAACCACAGGGCACGCTGACGAGTTCTGCACGCTTATGTCCTTTCATCATTTCATGCGTGTCCCATCTTCCAGGTGAGAACACTGAACCCGAGGAAGTTCTATTATTACGTGGGAGATACTTGCCACTTTGGACTTAAGAAAGATAAGACCTGCAAATGATTTATTAGAATTCATCGCAAGCGCCCCGTAAATGCTCGCTGTTATTGTTTTGGAGATGGTGTGGCTTTGCTTGGCCTTAGAGTCTACTTCTTTTATCTTTATGGATCCAGTGGAAAACTGGGATTCCTTTCCTACCCCCTTATGGAAATTAATCTCGGAAAGTTCACGGGAACAGGGGTTTTAATGGGTGTTGCAACTATATAGTGGGGGTGTAATTAAAAAAAGACTTCTCCAGAAGCCTGAGGCAGGCTCAGGTTTAAAGAATTGATGGGCTGGGATTATCAGAAATGGGGAGGAGCCCCTGGGAGACAGATGAGCTGCAGGGACAGTAATGAGGGGCGCAAGAAGGGGACATTGGCCACAGCTGAGGAAACACTGCAAGGCTGCATGGAGGTTGGGGAGAAGACAGGGCCAGCCGTGCGGAGCTTTTCTGGCACCATAAATATTCAGCTGGCCACCATGAATATTCAGTTAGGCAGAGATTTGCTGATAGGCTCTGAGTGAGCTGGAAATGTCAGGGGGACCAACTTCTTTGGAGAATCTCCAAGGAATATTCGACACAGCATAGGACTGGATGGGATCGAAGGTAGAGGCAAAGAGCTAGAAGCTTCAGTGAAGATAAATGGGTGAGTGACAACCGGCAGGAGCCATGGGGTCTGCTGGAAAGACGCAGTTCTCCTCACCCTTGCAAAGCAGCAGCCAGCTCAACAGCAAAGCCACGTGGTGGAATTGTGAGTCTTATTATTTCCATTTGCAACTCTTTATGACTGCAAGGGAATATCTTCCTGCTTGGCAGGTTCTTAGAAAATCACAGAAACAGAGAGCTAAAGGGACATTAAAGAAAGTCAATCAAGCCTGGGTTCTTACACAGCGAGTGGAGGGATGTGACAAAAGTGTAAAGGTTTCACTGCCCCAGCCTCCTCCATCTCCAACAGTACAGCCTCAAGGAGCCTTACTTGACACACTGCTTCTGAGAACAATTTCATTGTTGGACTTGGCTGTGCGGCTACAAAAATAAAATGTGTGCAAAGCAACTCTGTTGTCCACACTCATCACTGAATGCATGTGTGTGCCGGGAAACAGACAGGGAAGAGTCTTGTCTAAGTGGCAGCATCTGGCTTGAACTCACCTCTCTTTCCTTCTAGCCCGGGTTCTGCTTATTGCTGTCTGTCCAGGGAGCAAGGCCACTGCCAGCTCCTCTGGTGCCTTTGGGTGAATTAGAAAGAGAAGGACTCCTCTGGGAAGTTTGGTTTCATGAGCAAAAGGCCCCATCTGCCAGGTGCCTCTTTCCGGAACACACCTGTACGAACACAGGGGTTGGAAATGAAGCAGCAGATCTGGCCGGCTCAGTGGTGCCTTTTATGCAGGCTGCTCCCTCCAGTCCTCTGTCTTGCGCTCATTTCAATTTTAAAAAATGTGCACTTATTAAATGCCTCCTGTGTGCACACAAACACTTCCATGACACATCTGGTCAAGAAAACCTTGGAAAAGAAACTGAGGCTTAAATTTGCAAAGGAAGTTTCTGACCATTATGATTTTAAATTGGTAGAAAAAGGGTAAGAGACGGAGGGAAGCTGTGCTGCTTAGAGGCAGGGGGGCAAGGGCGAAGACGCTTTTAAGACGATACGGATTTTTATGTATTTGGAGATTCTACCATCAAACCTCAATTCTTCATGCTCAGTAGGAGAAAACTGATCAGCTTCACACAAAGGTGATTTGGAATTAATGCTTAATTGGTACAGAATTTATGTTTGGGGTGATAGAAAAGCTTTGGTAATGGATGGTGGTGATGGGAGCACAGTATTGTGAATGTTTTTATCACCACTGACTTGTACAGGTGAAAGTGGTTAAAATGGGAAATTTTAGGTTTTATTTACAATACCGGAATAAAAATATTTGGAAAACCCACAGAACTGTACAATGCAAAGAGTGAACCCTAATGTAAACTATAGGTTGCAATTAATGATTAGTTATAATCATCTATTTCATCATTTGTAAGAAAGCTTCCACAGTAACACAAAAGGTTATCAATAGAGAAAACTGCACGTGCGTGTGTGTGTGTGTGTGAGTGGGGGTATGGGAACTCTGTAGTTTCTGTGTGATTTTTCTGTAAACCTACAACTACTTTAATAATAAAAAATTTAAAATCAAAGATGTTTATTGCTTTGAGTGCAGAGAGACAGTTAAGAGCATTTTGACAACTAGAAGCCTCTGAAGTCCATCCATCGCAGAGGCAAATGGCACCCAGTGCAGAGCTCCTAAAAGGGAAGGCAACCCCTGCCCCCCGTGGATTGTAAGGAGCTTGGGGGATGCTTGGGAGAGAACACCCCTGGGTGCGCTGAGTACCTTCACTTCTGGGCTGTCCTCGGAGCAAACCAAGAAGGGCTTGTGTTCTGTCCTCACAAGGAATGCTGGCATAACCATCAAGCATTTTTGTGTGCTGCCTCGGCATCCGTCTCACTTTGGCTAAGCTACTGGCCTCGACACTGACCTCTGGCCTGGTTAGTAACAAGCAGCTTTCCAGTGCAGAGCTCAAACCCACATCTGTGGCCATACCCACACCACCCACCTGCCTCACCCCAAACCTCCAGCCTGTCCCAAACGATGAGTTCACCAGGTCCATTGCCCTGGGACCCCAGTGTCTTTACTTTCCCATGAGCCTTTGCTTTAAACTAACCAATCCTCAACTCCCATGGGAAATCTACTCACCTCCACCCACAAAGGCACCAGCCCACGGGTCCCTCCAGCTCTGCCTATGTGCTCCCCACCTGCTGACTGAGCCCCTCTGAGCCCACTGGGCTTCCCGTCGGCCCCCCATGGCACCCCTATCTTGCTGGGACCTGAGTAAGAAACCCCCTTTTCTCATGCATCATGGCCTTGATTTCTCTTTGTGCCACATCTGGCCTCCACCTAGACCGAAATTTAAAATCTAAGTTAACTAATTCAAAACAGGTGCCATTTGGCATGACAATTTGTATACATGTGCACATTTGTATAGACTCATTAGGTATTTGTTGAAGGAATGAGAGGTTTGCTCTCCTCAGTTAAAACTCCCCTCTTCTCACAAATTTTCTTGCACCATTATCATTTTTTTTAAATCCACCCTTACATCATGTTTACAGTGTGCCAGGCATTGTAAATATTTTACATGCACTAACTCATTTTATGTTAAAACTATGAGGTAGGTACTGTTATCCCATATGGAATCTCCTCTCCTTTATTTTTTTAGTAAGTAGTACAGGCTGTCATTCATTGATTTATTCATCAGTCATTGCATATTCTCAAAACACCTACTATGTGCCAGGAACTGTCCCTGGGACTAATCATGCTCCAGTGCCAACCCAGATGAGTTGCCTTCTCTAAAGGAAAACTTCCGTTTTCCTTGGAAAGAGATCACTAACAAATAAGTGAACAAGTAAAGATAAAAGCAACCGATCTGGATAAGTGCATTAGTGGGTAAGAAGGCCCCCGTGAGGCAGTGGCATTGAAACGAGAGTGAGAAGGACCCAGCACACCTGTTGCTTAGAGAAGACTTCACCCAGGAGAGCGGTGGCTCCATCAACCCTGGGGTGGGAGAGAACTTGGCTCCTTCTAGGGGCTCCCAGGAGGCCAGCTGGCTGGGGCAACGGAGAGATAGGAATACGGACGGGGCCAGATCTGAGGGATGGGCTCTGCTCCAGGTGCAGTGTGAAGCCATGGGGGGCTTGAAGTTATCTGGTCAGAGGGATGTCTTCAAAGGATCATTTGGGGGCTCTGTGGAGGGTAGGAGGAGGGCAGCAGAGAGGATGTGGGAGATGAGTTCGGCGGCATCTACAGTTGTCCAGGCAAGAGGTAATGTTGGCTCAGGTCAAGGTGGCAGCGGTGACTCTGCAAATAAACTCACTGCCCTCCCCCTTCATGGGACATGACTCCTGGGGTGTAAGTCTCCCTGGCAATGTGGGACATGACTCCCAGGAATGAGCCTGGACCCAGCATCATGGGATTGAGAAAACGTTCTTAACCAAAAGGGGGAAATGAGACAAAATAAAGTCTCAGTGGCTGAGCGATTTCAAATAGAGTCAAGAGGTCAATCTGGAGGTTATTCTTATGCACTATATAGATCTCCCTTTTGAGTTTCTAGTGTGTTAGAATAGCTAGACGGAAATGACTGAATCTGTTGAACTGTAATCCAGTAGATTTGATTCTTGATGATAATTGTATAACTATATAGCTTTCATCCTGGGACTGTGGATTGTGAAAACCTTGTGATTGAAACTCGTTTCATCCAGTGTATGGGCAGATGAGTAATAACATAAACACAAAAAATATATAAAGAATAGGGCGGTATGAGGGTGTGGGATGTTTTGAGTATTCTTTTTCATTGTAATTTTTATATTTTTCTTTATTTTGGAATAATGAAAATGTTCTAAAACTGACTTGTGGCAATGAATGCACAGCTATATGATGATACATTGAAGGTATACTTTGGATGGATTATATGGTGTGTGAATTTACATCAATAAAATTGCATTACAAAAGAAAAAAAGTAAAAAGGTGGCAGCAGTGGAGATGAAAGGAAAGGGACCATCTTAAATTAGCGTCTTGAGGGAGAACCATGAAGACTTGCAGATGGATTGAATGTGGGGTGTGATGGAAAGACAGTGATAAAGAACAATTTCCAGGTTTTGAGTTTAGCAGTTGAGTGGATGGCAACCGTCCCGGAAAACAGTTTGGCAGTCTAAAGTTAAACACATGACCCAGCAATGCCATTTCTAGGTATTTACCCAGGAGAAATGAAAACTTGTCTTTGCACAAAAACTCACACATGAATGTTTTTAGCACTCTATCGAAAATTACCCAAAACTGGGAACAACCTAAATGTCCTCCAATGGGTGAATCAATAAACAGATTGTGTTACTTCCTAGCCCTTAACCCCAGGAAACAGCCGATCTCTCCTCAGCCTTTTCCAGAACATCATTTTAGTGGAATATTACAGTCAGTAACCCTTGAGACTGGCCTCTGTCACTCAGCGGCAGGCATTTGAGGTTCATCCTACTTGTGCACTTTGATCGTCTGTTTCTATTGTTACCAGGTAGTTTTCTGGCAATTCAAGCCAAGTTTTATGTAGATAAATTAAAATAAAAAAATTTTCAAAGATAGAAAGGAAAAAAAGCAAGGTGCTGAGTTGAAAAAAAAATAGAATGGAAGGTTGTTCTACTTTCCAAGAAGGAAAGAATGGAGGAAGAAACCGATTTGTGGAACGGGGACAGCGATGAAGCAGCCCTTAAATTCCCTACATTCTAGTTCGGTGGGTTTGAACTGCGTTTAGCTGTAGGTTCCGTTAGCCGGTGAGTAAGCCCTGCCTGTCCCTCTGCGGGTCTGTGGGAGCATGTGGGGTGCGGGTGGGGGGTGAACTACCTGGTGGAGGTAAACTGGATGGGGCCAGGGGTCCCTGGAGCTGCTGCACCTGGGCCAGCTCTCAGGACACGTCCCAGCACCGGGACCTCTGTCACCCGCATCTGATGTCCCCGTGCGGACCTCACCCTGTTTGGAAATGGATGTGATGTGAAATCCCAACAGTTTCCCAGAAAACTGATTCCAGATTGAAGGTGGGAGAAAGAAGGAGGATGAGGGGGAGGAAGATAAAGAGGAGAAGGGAGAGGAGGATAAGGAAGAGGGGAGGAGGTAGAGGAGAAAAAGGAGGAGGATGTGGCTCCTTTTAAATCAAGCTTTCTGGTTAAAATCTGAGGCCTCCGTTGTGCTGAGCCTTCCTAACGGAAAGGTGGAGCTGAACACAGAACTCCAGATGCAAATACTAACCAACAGCTCCATTTTCAGAACAGAGAAAAGCATATGCATAAACCTATCTGCTTTGGAAATGTTTATGGAATAAAGCCTGGAAAGGGAGATATGAAAATGCGACTAGTGATTTCCTTTCTGGGATACACTTATGGGTGATTTGGGGAAAGAAGTATCAGAAAAAAGAACCAGCGGGAAACATTTGTTTTTGCTCTCCTTTCCTTGGACTCTCCTGTGGTGAGTGCCGTTGCCTCTTACTTTTCTCCTTGGCAATTCTGTAGCTCACGGGAGAAAACAGATTGCAGAAAGGATCTTCTGTAAACTCTAAGACCAGGAGTGTGAGCGACAGTTAGGAAATAGCTGAGATGTAGTAGTTGCTCAATAAACTTTTGTGTCTGAATGAAAAAAGGATGACCCCACAGTGTCTAGCCCAGTGCTGTCCCATAGAACCAGGATGCAAGCCACATAGGGAAGTCACATTAAAGAACGAGAAACAGGTGAAACTAATTTTAGTCAGATATTTTACTTAACCCTACATATCCAAAATATCATTATTTCAACATATAACCAATACAGACAATTATTAAGGAGATATTTTATACAGGCAGACCTCAGAGATATTGCAAGTTCAGTTTCAGATCACCGCAATAAAGCAAGTATCCCAATAACACAAGTTGCATGAATGTTTTGGTTACCTGGTGCATATAAAAGTTATGCTTACATGACACTGTAGTCTATTAAGGGTGCAACAGCATTATGTCTAAAAAATCAAGGTGATTGCCTTAATTAAAACATGACACAGAGTCACAAAGTGAGCACATGCTGTTGGGAAAATGGCGCCAAAAGACTTGCTTAAAGCAAGGGTGCCACAAAACTTCAATTTGTAAAAATCGCCAAAACCTGCAAAGCGCAATAAAGTGAAGTGCAATAAAGCGAGGTATGCCTGTGTTCTTGTTTTGTTTGTAGTGAGTCTTCGAAATCCAGTGTGTCTTACGGCACATTTCAGTTCAGACTGGCCATGTTTCAACTCTTCAAAAACCCCATGTGGCCAGTGGCCTCCTTACGGGAGGGCAGCAGTCTAGCCCAAGCCTGGTGTATGGTCGATCCCCCAGGTTTTCTGGATAAATTGCTGAGTGGGCACAGGAAGGAGAGCTGGTCCTGGAGGGGCTTGGACCGTGTCAGGATGCTGGGGGGTTCCCTACTGGCCACTCGGGGCCTGAGGAGCAGGGACCTGACTTGCTAGTGGGAGCTTGCACCCACCACGTCTGTGGCACAAAACACAAAGGAGATGACCCACTTAAGTCACACTTCTCCTCTATTTGGCCTCGAGTCACCAGCTGGACCCTTTGTGTAGAAGTCAGTGTGGCTGATAAGGGAGGAGATAGGACTGGGCTTGCACACAC
The DNA here is from genome assembly GCF_015220235.1 of Choloepus didactylus. NCBI lineage: Eukaryota > Metazoa > Chordata > Mammalia > Pilosa > Megalonychidae > Choloepus > Choloepus didactylus. The sequence continues at coordinate 7,306,154 of NC_051324.1, forward strand.
GGGTACTTCTACTGGGGGACATGTCCACGTGGAGATGCAAAGGCTTTCTTAGATACCAGGGATACAACTGTGAGGATGCGCATGGAGGAGTTCATACAGAATACACCTGCACCCATGGAGAGATACGACGATGGTGTAGTACATTGGTATCTCCTGGACCTGTTGGGCGACCTGGATAAATTGCCTTCTTTCTTGCAGGCTGGCCCTACAAGGACCCACCATGCCTGGTTCTGCTTGAAGGGCCTCTGACCACAGCTGGAGGTGGGGTTTGTTCTCCACTTACTGTTGTCCTATCTCCTGCCCAGGTGAGCAGGGCTCTGATGGCAAAGCACAGACTCTTAGAGCTCAAAGGGCCTTTCCATGCCATTGAGGCCAAACTTCCACAGAATCTAGAAGTTTCCTCCATGGTCTTCCTCACTGATGGTTATCCTTCCTAAAGCCTGAACACCTCTGGAGATGGAGATCTCAGGACATAGCATAGGAGGCAGCTCATTCCCAGGATGGCAACTCTAACAGTCTGAAAAGTCGTCTATTCTGCCCGACTCTTCCTTAGTGTAATTTCCACACACTCACTCTGGTTCAGAGTTAACACGGGATGTGGGAAACATGCACTTGCAATCATGTTTCAAGTATCCCCCTGCAGGGAGGTCATTTCGGGCTACTTCATCGGTCTTTGCCTCCACCCTTTTCACCTGGTCATCCTCGATAACATTGCTCGGTTGATTTGTTTATGCTCCATCTCATATTTAACATTATCTTATTTACTTAACTACTTGGCTGCTGTCTGTTGTCCACAACTAAATGTAACCTTGAGAGCATCTGTAGGACATATAAACATGTCTGCAGACATGGAATATTGTAGATGCTCTATAAACTTTTGCTGAATGAATGAATGAACATGTTTCTCATCTCTAATCGCTTCCTCCTTCAGTGCAAAAAGAACGAGAATTGAAAAAGCCAACTGGGGGTGATGACGTTTTAACTGTATATAGTGGTGGAAAAATCCAAGACCATGTTGAAGGATGGGTGGGAAAGATAGGACAGGCAGCAGCAGGTAAAACCACACATGTACAATGTCTAGAAGAGTTGAAAGGGGGAACTGGTAGCCTAATGACTGGAAGGATCTGTTTCTTTATTATCTGGCTCCTCCTAAGATACCTCTTTCCTTGTCTACTACTGAACCTGGTCATGGATAATCTTGCCAAATCTAGGTTTGATTATTATTTTATTTTTCCATTCATTCTGTCCCACCTTGCTCCTTTTCAATGAATAAATAACATTTTCAAAGTCAAATACTGAATGTCCACAATGACCTTGGCCCTGGTGCTTAGGAGGGAAGGGCCCACAGTCTATCAGAACAGGCATCTCAAATTAACTTTCTCGAAATTCCTTCTCTCTTGATTTGGTCTCCTCACCCTATATTTTGATTCTTGCCCTATTGCTTGGATTACTTTCTTCTTTTCCTTTGTTGATGTCTCCTCTTCCTTCTGTTTCCTAACTATCTTCAGTCATCTGTGATTTTCTGGCTCTTCTTAGCTTTCTCTCTCCCTTCTGTACCAAAGTTTTCCAAGCCTGAATTTCTATTCCTAACTTTCCCCCCAACTTCCTACAGATATGCAATCTCGATGTCCCATATATATTTCAGATTCTACCTGTATCATACCAAAATAATTTTCCCTGTTCAGTCCAAGTCTGTTTCCAAACATACCACTTTAAATCACTTGCCACCATCATGCTTTTCCTCACCCAGATCTGAAAAATTTGATACCTACATTCTACTCCCTAAGTTAAATTATTATACTTGACCCCTTTTCTCTATTCCCCACTTTTTATCAACTAAATTCAAGTCAGTATGCTTATCTCCAGAACTACAGACCCTTAGCATCCACTGTGGAGTGTATAAATTAAAAATAAATGATGTTCTCTAACCAAGGGTCTGTGAGTTGTTGGGGATCATCATTGTTTAGTAATAATAATAGGATTTATGATTTGCAAGTGGTTTGAGCAGAACCCATGGGAAGGGGCAGTTTCAATTGTGAAGGCTGTTCATTTGGCTAGAATGTGTCTATGTGACAAGCTCACTGTAGGAGACCTCCATCACGAGCACACTTGGGGCTCCCTGGCACTGGGAGCCTTTGTGTGAACGTTGGTGATGGTTTAGGACCTGGAGACAGCATGCATCTCCTAAGCCACTCTGACCCTAAGATCACCAGGCCCCTTTCAATGCATATTCTTTCCTGCTATTGCTGTGCTGTAACCTTATCCTGTAATAAGGCTGTTCCGTGTCTATAACTGTTTGAATCTTGTGAACCCTTTTAAGCAATGGAACACTTGAGGGGATTAATGTGCAAATAACACCCACCTTGAGTCGTTCTGCCAGGTGAAAAGCCTGGCCTGTTTCTCCCTCCCATCCATCCCACACTTGGTCTTTAAGGACGGGCTCAAGCCCCAATTCTCCACGAGGTGCCATCCACTGTCTTTCTCTGCCAGAGGGAGCTCTGGCAGCTGGTTAAGTTTATTCTCCATCTTTGAGCATCAGAGTTTAATGAGAGGCTCAGTTCCAACACAGCCACTTATTAACCATGCTGAATTTGTGAAGATACTTAACCCTTATGAGCTACAATAAAATGGCACACTAATGCCTACTGCCAAGGATTATTCTGGAATCCAAACTAAGTAATACAGGGAAAGTGCCTGGCATTCAAGGATCAGTCAGTAAATCGTAGCTCTCCTCTTCCCTTCCTGCATTTCCCTTCTCTTTCCAAAGAGACCCTAAACTCTTTAATAGAGTTTCTATCTTATATTTGCATAGTATTCCCCAAGGCAAACAAGCCCCACGGAACATAAAACACACACTCAAGTCACAGAGCTCAAGAATATCAGAGAGATTTAAAAGCAAGATCTGTGGTGTGAACCACAGTGGAGGCACACATACAGTTAGCTGGCTTGGGATGGCTTAACTCGTAGGAATTTTCCTTTCCTTGGCTATTTAACAGAACAATAAAACCTACCTCCCAGGGTCCTTGTAAGAACTAAATAAAATAATGGCGGCAAAGTCCCCAGTGCTTGGAAGTTACTCCATACATGTTAGCTCTCCCCTTTGTTTCCCTCTTTTTCTTCCTGCCTCTCCCAAGGGTATTAGAACCTCATCAGAGGAGGAAGCCATTTATTGTATTTCCATCATATGCTCTAAGACACCAATGCATAATAGATTGTGACACCAGAGAGTCCAAGAACATCATCAGAAAGTCAAAAGCGCGGTTAGTCCACAACGGAGCTGCCGTGCCCCCTGCCCCTCTGGCTTTGCTCACTGCTGGGTTTAGGCAACCCCTCCTGCGCCTGCTTTACCAGCCCTTCCTCTTCACCGCATGCCTCCTTGCACAGAATGGGGGGTATTTCCATCAGGAACAGAGCACACCAGCCATTAAACACTTGGGTTTAGAGTAGAAGCAAGTGAGAAGAAGAGAAATCCCATTGAGGAGATAATGATAAAGCTTGTGACAAGGCCTTTAACGAGGGAGCTCTCCCACAAACCCATCCTCGGGGAGCCTGAGTGAGGAATCTGTCAAATCAGCACGAGTGTTGTCTTGGAAAAGACCTGCGGAGGCTGGAGTGGGGTGAGCTGGTAATGAGTCTGGCATTAAGAGATCTGTGTTAACTCGGGGAAGGTGGCTCCGTTCCCAGGATTGATTCAGCCTGTTCCGGGAGCTACAGGGGCCTTTTCTGAGGTGAGCGACAATTAAGCTAAAATATTCAACTATTCATTATTCCCACAGATTCCACCACTTTCCCCAGAGTATTTGGGGAATGAGACAATAGCCTTCCCTTGGGGGAATTAGCCCAGCCCTAAATTTCTGAGAACGCCTTCCTGAAATCAGAGACCCTGCCTTCTCCTCATTTCTTTCTTACCTTCCTTCTTCAGAAAACTGTGACTGCTATAGCTCACTCCAGAATGTCACCCCAACCCCATTTCCTGTGCTTGCATGTGTAGTACTGTTTAACAGGCATATGGCATTATTTACATCTGCAGATAGGTTCATTGTTGTTGAGATGAGAGTGATAGCTCTCCCCTTCCATTGGGAGAAACAAGATGGCACCTCGTCTGAGAGAAGACAGGCTCAGGAGGGAACCTGAGAGTCTAGACAAAAGAAAGATCACAGACTGAAGTTTTCTAGTTAGGGAAAAGTTGGGAGTGAGACTGTACCTGCTTCTTCAGGTGGCAAGATGGAAAGAAGTGGAAGGTTCCTTAAGCAACCTCACTGGCTTCTCCTGCTGTGAGCAGGCACCTGTTAGCCTTGTTTTCAGTCAAGGAACCAGCAACTCAAAGTTTAAGTGACTGGAACAAGATCACAAAGGCAAACACAAGATGAAAAATTTTCCAGGCTCCACACCAAGGAAGCTGAGCCAGGAAAAGCTGGATTGGCAAATTCAGAGATGTCCAGAAATAAGGAGAACATCAGCTCGTTCTCCAGGTTGGACAAAGCAGGCAACGACATCTACTTCCACATGCCTCTGTGGGCTTCAGCTTTACCTGTCTGCTGCTATTTCTTTTCACTCAATATTTTCCTAAGAGCGTTTGGCTGACAGCAGCCTTTCCGGGGAGGAGTGATGGGGAATTGGATTAGGAATGTTCTATTCTAAAGATCAAGCCACAGTAAGTAGCACAAACCTGCTTGAAAAGTGGAAGACATGGACAGCAAGGACAGAGAGCTGCTGTGTCTCCTTGTTCCTAAAGCCCCAAGCCTTTGTCTTTGAAGATGGTTCCACCATAGACAAAAGACACTGAGCACACCTCTTTGGCACATGCTGTTCTCTCTTCATGCAACATTCTTCCCTTGCTCACACTTCTCGGTCTGGCCAACTCCTGCTGATTTTCTTTAGAAAGCCTTCCCTGATCTCCCTGGTTGTGCAGCCCTTTCTCTGCCTTCCATCCCCCACCCCAAGGCTTCTGGTGCTTTCCTCATAATGCTCATTGCCTATTTATTGTTCTGGCCCTCACTGCCTGAGAGCCCCTCTCTTGCAGTTCTACATCAACAGTATTTTGCATAGTGTCTGACACATAGTAGTAGCTCAATCATTGTTTGCCAAATAGAATTGGATTTTACAAAGAATAACTGTCCCATAGCCCACAGAAAAAAACGCAAATAGGAAAAGCGATGGTGTAATTAGGATTTAACATACTTGACTAATACTGGTGTATTTGCAATGCTAAAACACATTCATAGTAAATTAATATGAGTTATGTTGCAAGGATGTGTGTGTGAGTGTGTATAGTGATGCTTTGCAGGCAATTGCACCTCTTCTTTCAGGAGAATTACGTGCAATCCAGCCCTTCTCATAAGTGCCTGCACTGAGTTTCGCTTTAGTGTGACACCTCGGACTTTATCAAAGACCATTTTAAGAAAAAATCTTATTAAAACCTCCTCTCTGCACCTACATTTTTGATAAAACTGTCCTTCATTGCCTCCTATATAAAGGTTTGCACAGCATAATAAAGTTATTTTAGAATTAGGTACCAAGAAAATCATGATCCCATCTGCAAAACTTGTCAGCTTCTATCTTTTTATTAACCAGATGTACATAATTGATCATGTTTTCCTTTTTGACATGGTTGCCAGGAAGCTCAGAGTCAAATCTGATTTTTGTTTGCTGATTCTCCATTATGCTAACTGCTTTCAAGCCTCCTTGTATTTCTCAGGAGAATTTTAAACCATCATTAAATAAACAAATCTTCGCTGCTTCTTTCCCTGGGCTGCCTTTCTGAGAAGCAGCTCCATCCAGCTCTACATCTGGAATTGGAAAATGCTCCTTTGGTGACCTTGGATTCAGCTTTTGTCGTTGCTGCTGTTGTTTTTCTGTTTTAGGTTCAGAGCATCTGAACACAACTAGCCCATCGACCCTGACTCCCAGGCAACGCTCTCTAGTGGACTTTGGTTTTGAGCCTTCTGTGGATTTCATGGAGGTTTCCTCCATTACTATCTTAAAGCAATTTCACGTATGCTGTGTAATCAATGTGAAAATTCCTTTTGGCTGTTTTCCTGAAATATGGTAACAGAGAAACAGACAAGAACTTAACTTACTTCTTTCCCCCTTGATCTTGCTCTTCTGTTCCTCTTTTTATTTCCCTGACTTTATTTTATACCTATCACTTATGGTTTGAGGTCTCAAACCCTTTACAGAAAGAACAAGTGCCTCTACATCCAGTTCCAGTGTCTCCTACTCTGTGAGTCTTTCCTTCCCAACCCCGATAAGCAAAATGGGTAACTCCCTTCTCTCTGTTCCCAGAACAGCTTTATCCTGTTACTGATTCTATCACAGCACAAATCATATGATAATGCAATTATTTGTTCCTATGGCTGAGAACCCCACAGACTGTGAGCTCCTTGAGGACAGGTGATGTGTCATACCACCTTTACACTCTTCGGGTCTCCCTCTGATAAAGGCATGGGTTTTGGTGAGTTACATACATTTTTTGTACTTTGGTTTCTTTATTTGAACAGTAGACATAATGCTAGCACCTGACCTCACAGGGGAATTGGCGGGATTAAAAGCCACAGCCATGTAAAGTGTTTGGAAAGGGCTTGGCACACAGAGTAACCACAGAATTAATATGAGCCTACATTTGCTATCACTAGAATCAGCAGTAGGAGCACTCGTCATTGTCATCCTATTATTTTTAATATTCCTAGTACTTAGCAGCACTTGTCTATAATATAGAGCTCAATAAATATGTGTGGGCTAAAAATGCCTGAGTGGATGAGGGTGTTCAATTACGCTACCCCCTCTCCCTACAAGGGGCACCGCTCTGCCCATTTTTGAGATGGGGGATATGGAGGAACAGCTGTTAAAGGATGGGGCTGAGACCAGAATACAGGTGTATAAATTCCTGGCCAGCGGCTTTACGCTCCGGGATGTGCAACCTTTGTCTGAAATCTCCGGCAGCTGCAAGAGAAAAGAAGCTCTTCAAATCTCAGAGGCATCTTTCAAGGATCCCGAAGACAAGGCTTCTCGAGCCAGGTCCAGCGAGCGTGTCAAGCTGTCAAATGCAACCTTCACTCAAATATTCCACGACTGCAGCGGGAGACACAAGTCGGCAGATCTCTGGGTGAGCACTGGCCCTTCAGTTTCCAACCCAACTTTTATCTTGTCCTTTTTTTTTTTTACTTTGGGGGCCAAGGAGAACCAGGAAGGACAGGATTCAGCCCCACGTCCTCCGCCTTCCTCCTGAGCTCGGGTGGAAGCGTGATGAGCAGTGGCTGCAGCCGGGAGGGGAGGCACCCTTAGGGCGCCCACCCAGCTCTGCCGGGTGCACATCTCCCACCCTCCTCCCATCTCCCACACTCCCTCTCACCACTCCCGCAGGCTAGTGAGAGCTTTGCCTCTGGTAGTTTCCTGCCCAAAGGCACACTGTGATCATGGGACTCTGTTAGCACAGATCACCGTCGCTATCTGTATGCAGGCACTGGGCTAAATATTTTATGTGTTGTTTTATTACATCTCACAGTAACTCTATGAGGGAGGCACTGTTATTAGCCCCATTTGCAGGTGAGGAAACTGAAGCCCAGAGAGGTTAAGTACTTTGTCTAAGGTCACACAGCTAGGGAGGATCCACCTGGATCCAGAGATGCTGCTCTTCCCAGCACAGTGCTCTCTCTGCTGCTCTCTCAAGGGCAGGGTTCTGATGGGATGGCAGGAAGGACAGATTGGGTCTCTCTGGGGAAGGAGGAGAACATGTGGGAGAGGAAAAGGCCAGACACTTGGGAGGACATAGTGGTGGGAGGAATCAAGTGCAGAGGCTCAAGCTGACTCCAGGCAGGTCTATTTACTGCAGATGGTCAGAGCCCATGTGAACTTGAGTGACCTTGAACATGACCTTGAGTCCGAGGCTCTGTTTCTTTAGCTATAAACTAGGGATAATAGTCCTAGTACACAACAGTATTCTAAGCATCAATGGCAATTTTGAGCAACTTCAAGGCACGATACCAGGATTGGGAGTGAGAATGGTGATGAAGAAGGCACTATACACCCAGAAAGGGGAGGACAGAAGAAGGAACGGCACCATATGAAGGAGATGAGTTAATGCTACATTTTTTCCTGGTTCCTGCTTCTTGGCCTTGCCCGTGGTCTGTTTATGAGAGACCACTCTGGGAACAAACAAAAGCCTCCAGCATTCTCTCATTTAGCAAAGGTGAGACGTCCGCAGAGCTGCCCACCGCTCACAGAAGCCACCCTTGGATGTTTCTAGTAGGTGGGTTGTCTGGCTCTTGCCGTTCATCATGGGACCAGATGCGTCGTATAGACCACCCAAAAGAAGTGAGTTTGAAAAAGGGGCAGGACGCTGGATATATATCAGCTTAATGTCGGTCAACATGTCTAAGATGAGACTCATGGTGGGTCTGACTGCATTTTGGGTTTGAGTTTCAAATCTATGACTGTACTTTCTTCCCTGCTCTCCACCATATACACACCCACTACTGAGAACATTTTAGAGGGTAACTTCAGTCTATCTTTTTTTTTTAATTGATCATAGATGTTCAAATCAGAAGTCCCTTACCGCCTTCCTCTTAATCTTGAGCTCCAGCATGTCTATTGGTGAGGGTTCTACTCTGATGCAAGTGGCTCACTCCACTGAGGACAGCTTAGATGGTTTCACACCTTTTTTATGAAAAACAATCCAAATAAGTTCATGTTCCTACTGGCTCTAGATGGGTCATTAAAAAAAAAGTCCAAACCCTCTTCCAAATGAAGCCCTCATACTTCTCTTCCTCTAGAGTCCTCTCTTTTTAACTCCTCGTCATGGGAGGTATGTTGAAATCTTTTCTCTTTGTTCTCCTGAACCTGTTTGTCTTAAGTTGACTATTGCAGAGAAGACAGGCCGGAGAGGCCCTGGCGAGCACCTTCAGCCTGGCTTCCCGACAGCAGAGGAACTGGGACAGATCTGAGGTAGATAGGTATGGATTTGAATTTGTGGAGAGAGGAAGCTCCTTCCTTCATGAGAAGAGGCTGGAGCTATGTGGGAAGATGGCATGGAAGGATGTGACTTCTTTCTCTCCTTCCCTCTTCCTTCTCCCTTTCCACTGCTGTTCTGTCTACCAAGTCCCTCCCCTTCTCTTGATGGGACATTTCTCTGCAGCAGGAAGGAGCCAAACCCAACTTCTGATTATTAGCTACCTTAGGATAGCAGAGCAGCACAGTGGTGTAGATGTAGCAGCAGTAGTGGTGGTAAAGACAGCAAGAAAAATAAACAAAAAGTCTCTACTCATTAGGAGGCTACTATTATATTCCAGGCACCTGCTTTATGTTATCTCTGAGACTTACCCCCAATCTAGATGAGGAAACTGCAGTGGATGAGGAAACTGAAACTTAGAGAAACTACAGTTTATCCCAGTCCACAGAGAGGTAGGCATTATGCAAGATTTTATGCCAAGGCTCTCTAGATCCAAACTTGTGTTCTCTCTGCTGTGTTGCCCTGCAGTTCCTCACTTATCCTGGAGGAAGTCCAGATCCAGCAGGAATGCATGGAGGGGTGAGGTGAACGGTGAAAGCAGTAACTGAGGACTGGTAAGTTCTCTTTTTAGAAATGGGATTTTCCTCTAACCTTCTTCCATATCCCCTCTCCTCTCACAGAAACCCATGAAAAGTTATTGGACAGCGGTAGTAGTTGGCTGGGACTTGGGGAAAATTAGGAAGTAGCCAATATTTGTTTTTGGTAACTACCTATGTCTGTACTTCGCTTCCCCCTTTCTATATCCCCATAGAAGGGGAACTGTCTGAAAGGGCAGGTTCCAAGTCTTTGTCTTCACTGTTTCCTGGAGCCCTAGTCCACTGCTCAGCAGATGCTAGATAAATACGGAATGAATGGATGGATGGGTGGATTCACCATGCCAGCAAACCAAGGACCTCAGGTTACCGCCTGTTTATGTGGGACACGTGCTGTCATACCACGCTACGGTTATCTATCCCTTTCCTCCCACCGAGGTGCCATTAGCACCCATCACCCCCACCCCTGGCCTGTGTGCTGTGCATCGGGAAAGACGGTGATCCTCCTCTCTTCCCAGTGTGGGACCAGAAAACACGGAAGGAAAGGCTGTCACGAAGTCCCTAGACCACACTCACCCTAAAGTGTGAACACCACCAGACTAAAAGAGACAGTTGGAGCCAGAGCTCTGTTCAGACCTTTGCAGAAGCAGGCATGTGAGTAACCAAAAGGAAGGCAAGACAAGGGTGGGAGGAGAAAATAATGTTTCTTAAGTGCTACTAGGTGCAGGGTAATTTCCTAGCTGCTTTATTTATATGATGCCCCCGTCTTTTAGACAGCATTTAGGCTTACTTGGGCTTAGTTACTTAACTTGAGTGACTGCATCACTTAATTAAGGTCACACAATTAGTAAACTGTAGAACCAGGATTCAACTTGGATCTAATGGACTTCAATTCACCCAGGTTTTTTTTTTTCCAAGAGTCTAAGAAGCCATCAGTGTTTGAGGTTTCCACTCATGAAATATGAAACTCTCCTTTGAGAAGTACTAGGACTTTCCAATGTCCTCTTTGGCAAGAAGTGGCAGCAAACAACTTTAATCTGAGAGGTATGGCTGGAGAGATGTCTGTGCAGTTGCCAGAATGATGGTCCCTGCACCAATGGATTCCCCACTGCTTTAGCTTCCCAGCTGCCAAAACAAATATCATGCAATGGGTTGGCTTGACAATGGGAATTTATTGGCTCGTGGTTTCAGAGGCTGGAAGGCTCGCTTTTTCCTGGGATCAGTATCTGCTGGTTGGCCAGTAATCTCAGGGTTCCTTGTCTTTTCTGTCGCATAACAATGATGTGACAGCATCTTTTCCTTTCTCCTCTAGGGTCTGTTGGCTTCTGGATTCTTCCCATGGCTACTCTCTCTACGTCTGAATTCATTCTGCTTATAAAGGGCTCTAGTCATCTGGATTGAAAACCAACCTGATTCAGTGGGGCTACACCTTAACTGAAGTAGCATCTTCACGAGATCCTATTTACAGTCGGTCCACACGCACCAGAACGAGAACCAAGAACATGTCCCAACTGGGGTACCCAATTTGAACCACCACATCCGCTCTTAAATATACATTTTTCTTTAGGAGTTCTGTAGGGGACACTGTTGATGTGCCACCCAGGTTTCTGGGATCCCCTTTACCACGTCTGTGCACCCTGTCCCCAGGCTAAGTGTGCTTTTGTCTCCAAAGGACATATTGCTGCTCTTTTTTTGTGGATTTTCTTGGTGCAAAGAGCCAGAAATGTCTGGGAGATGGAAAGGTTCAGGAGTAAGGAAGCCCAGCCCCCAGGTCAGCATGACTCTGAGATCTAATTAAATTACCAATCTTGAGGTCCCAAGCAGGATCAGTCCTCCCGGGACTTTAGCTAAATTCTGAATCTGCACATTTGCATTGCTGCTGCTTCTTCTCTGCCCTGCTCCCTCAACTCTCTTCCTAGTCTCCCCTGAGATTTGCCTAATAAATCGCTTGCACATGAATTCTCATTTCAAGGTTGACTTCTGGGGACCCAATCTTTCCATAACTCCAGCTTCATCACCTGTGACTCAGATCCCCGAAGGTAAGTCATGCTCTAGAACATTGTTTTCCAACAGGATTAATTAATAGTAACTTTAAAATAAGTGTGCTTGCTCCATCTCCTTAGTAATGGTGCATCCAAGGTTTTAAACATAGCTTAATGTTTGGAGAACAGTGAGGATGAGAAGAGGGATTAAATGATGTGTGGAAATAGTGCTGAAGGCAAAACAAATCATTAACTCATTAATTAGGTGAAAGAGTTAAATAGAGTGTCTACCTTTTACTAAGCATGGGGATGGGTGATGCAGAGATGAATAATGCACGATGCTTGCCCTCAGGGAATGATTTAGTGTGAGAGGACCTTGCAGAAAAGGTAGGAAATAAGTGCACAAATCCTCGTCCTCTCCAACGCAACCAGTGACGTTCAAAACACCACCATAAGGCATGCCGCCATCTTATCATGATTCCCAATGCCATCATCACCACCAGCAGCAACAGTAGCTGCAGCCCCACTAGCCAAGAGCCACTTTTCCATTTTCCCAGAACTAGGGTGTGTTGGTTGCTCTTCAAACCAAATTCACCACCACACCTGCTCACAAGGACCTGGCGAGCTGAGGGACCCATGTGCAGAATCAGAAAATGAATCAGGGAAACACACAGGACACCAGCATTAAAAAAAATATATATATAAGCATGTGGAGGGGAGAGCCCTGCAGGAGCTCTGCTTGGTGTCCAGAGGATAGCACTGATTGCTGTGCTTCCCCATTGGGGGAATCCTCCTCTCTGTCTACTAAAGAAGCCCACTCTCTGTTCCACCTCTTAGTGTCAGGTGTGTTCATGGAAGGGAAAACAATTCTATCATCAACTTGAGCCTAAGAGCAAGAGCCAAGGAAATGTGCTACTGCAAGGAAAATGCTGTATATTCACCTGGGCAGAAGGCACTCACCATGACCCATTCGCATCCTCTTAGCCCTCCTCTATTTTCAGGCACAGTTATGGTGGACGGTTCCACACAAACCTAGACTCATGCTGACCCATGCCCCACTTCACAATCACTCTGTTTCTTTCCCCTTTCTGCCCAGGATCCTTCTCTGATCCCCTGGGGAATCTCTCTGCAGTCACCCAGTGGCAGCCAGAAAGAGTGGGGGAGTAAATGTTCCCAGGGCCATCAAGAGCTGGTGGCTCAGTGACCCAGCCCTCTGTCGTTTGGTTAGACAATTCTATATGCTTTCCAGAGGCCCAAGCAGAATCAAGGCCTTATGCCTAAAGTAGTGGCCTTGACAATCCAACTCTACATTGGCTTTTCCTCCTTCCATCTCTCATCTCCCTGCTCCCTCACTAATGCTTCCTGGAATCACCTCCATCACCCAGGTCCCTCCCTCAGGCTCTACTCTTTGGGGAACTAAAACCAAGATAACCACCATTTGGCAACACGTGGATTCTACACAAGAGGCAAATGATTTTCCTACCAGGTCTTTTAGCTTTAGTTGGGTGGCTGCCGGGATGTGATGGTCATTTATGAGTTTGACCTTATAGCTGAAAAAGTCCAATTTCCAATAAGGGTCTTATAAAGTCTAAAATACAATCCTTTACTAAAATAATGAAGTAAAAGAAACTGCTAACCCATAATATTCAATTGCATGGGGATTCATCCATTCATATGTACATTCAACAATATTTCTGAGGGCCTATTACATGTTGGACACTGTGACACGTTGAAGATACAGTGGATTGCATGAGAGTCCCTGCCCTCATGAGGCTGATGGTCTGGCAAGATAAACGGACATTAAATGAGTAATTAAATGAATTGTTATAAGTAAAACCAAGAAGCCTCTCTTATATAGAGAGCTATGAAAATGAATAACAGATCTGATGAAGAATGAGCTCATGATGGAGTCAGAAATCTACAAATAATTTCCAAGTAACATTCACAAGAGAATGATATAGTTGTACAACATATGGCAAATTGTATGGATCTGTAAACACCAATGTGCAGTTCAGTGCCTCCTTCAATATCCTTCGTCTATTTTCAATGTTTAAAACCCGTGAAGGAGGCCAGGGTATGAAGATTTTAAATGTGGTGATAGATTCTGCCTTCCCTCTCCTCCAAGTTAGGTATTTCTTTGCATTTCAAGTTAAACGACTGTTTAAAAACACTAGATAACTACAGAGTAAAGGAATGGATTAAGACTAGAACAATTTTTAAATGTAGGACAGAATGGTACTAGGTGCCCAGTTAATAATATAAAAAATACCTATTTTAATGTAAGTTTCTCTTGCACAAAAAGAGAAATTCTGGATGTGAACCTAAGGACACCTGAAGAAAATGAAGATGGATGTATCTGAGCCTACTTACACCTACTTCTACAGAACATGGGAATGCCATTCCTTAGGATCCTGTAAAAGGAACTGGGAAGGGGTGTCAGGTGGTCAGAGAAAGGCAAAGGTCAGCAAGCATTGGTATTAGATACTGTTGCAAAGAGGAAAAAATACAGACCTCTGAGGAAACTATAGGGGCAAATCATTTGGATGGTGATAAGTCTGAACTTAGGTGACTGGACAAAAAGAATTCCAAATTAAAGACTCTCCTGTGATATACAAAACTAAGCTGTGGACATACTTAGAGTGGGTGTGTTCCGATTTCAGCTTTCATGTTCATTGTTTCCCTCTTTGATAACAGCCCCTTGATTTCCTCTTGGGAATGTACCTCCTTTCCATTGGATACAGTCTTGTTTGAACTGCAAATCCCCAAGCAAGGTCAATGAGAAGTTCTCCTGGGACCCTGAATCTTGAGTGGAGTAATCAAACAGGGGGAAAAAGAATGGGTGAAAGTCATTCAATCCATGGGACACACCCTTACAGGAAGTTCTCTGGAATGGTCCTGGTTCCTGAGAATTTCTAATCCAGATTTTTTTGAAGGTTTTCTGAATGTAATCTTTTATTCTTTAACGTAACAGCTTTATTGAGATATAATCCACATACCATACAATTCATCCATTTACAGAGTACAGTTCACTGGTACATATTCACAGAGTTGAGTAACCATCACCACAACTAGTTTTAGAACATTTTCATCACCCCCAAAAGAAACCCCATATCCATTAGCAATCACTCCTCATTTCCCCCCAAACCTCCCAGTCTTAGGCAACCAATAATCTGTTTTATGTATCTATATAGATTTGCCTCTTCTGGACACGTCATTTAAATGGAATCATATATTTGTCCTTTGGTGGTTGGCTAATTTCACTTGCATAATGTTTTCAAGATTCATCCATGTTGTAGCATGTATCAGTACTTCAATCCTTTTTTATGGCCCAATAACATTTCACTGTATGAATATATAACATATTATTTATCCATTCATCAGTTGATGGACATTTAGGTTGTTCCCCCCTTTGCTTTTTATGAGCTACTCAATGTTGTCCCAACAAACTCCTTCTCTACTTAACTTAGGCAGGGTTGGTTTTCATTGCTTAAAGCTAGAGAACTACAATAGATACAATTTTCTCCATATCTGCCCATATATACTACATATTTAAGATGCAGTGGCCCCAGGGTTCAGGTAGCACCCAATTCTATGCCTCGTTCAACCTCAGCCTTTGCTTTATAGGATTCTCTGTAAGGCAGGGTGAATCTAAATATCAGGGCAACAAACTAGAACTTGTAGACAAATGAATGTTTTGGGCATCTATCCAGTTGATACTGACTACACAGTGTCCCCCTGCCAAAATGCTCACTGTCAACTTACCCTATGCAGAAGTGTGAAGTCAAGAAAATCCAGTTTTGTTTTTCACTCTTTTAGCTTCCTCCCTATGAAACATTACTCCACCCCAAGGACTTTATCTTTCTCTTCCTTGACTTTCAATTTCTGTTCTCATGGAGGGAATTAATGTTGGTTGTGCAGACCTTGAGTGTGAGTTTGCATCAAATTTGCTTTTAACCTGGAGGACACTATTAGTGGCAAGACATGTGGCCTCAGTCTGCCACATCTGTAAAAGGGGGTGGTGGTTTTGGATATGTCAGTGACACCCAACTTTATTTAGCAGCAAACCAGTCCATCAGCTGCTGTCATAGATCGACACTTAAAACAGATGAGGCCAAGGAATAGCAGCTCTGTGTGTCATTTTAAATTGGATTAACTAAACCCATCTTGGAAGGTGCTACTAGAGCCCTTCTTCCTCGCCTTGTGGGTATGTCTTCAGACTGAATAACTTGAGCATCAGGAAATTTGCTACTGCATGGAGTGGAACAGGAAGCAGATCTTGGGTGGGATCAAGTCTTGTGGAGGGGCCTTCGGAAGGGTGGATAAGGATTCCCATGCCGGAGGTCTGAAGAAAGAATTGTTCAGAAGAAAATCTTGGACTTGAGGATAAAGGAGAAGTATTAGGAGCTGGGGATGCCCATAAGATGACTCCCCAGGAAGGGCCCTCTTGCCTTGGACCATGGGAAAAGTTAGATTTAGTGTATCGTTGAAGATGTTACTTCTTTTAAATACCCCAGTCTTCAAGCAAAGTCTGATACAGTCATGCAACCTTGTGTGATGGTGAGGTATAGACTAAAGGGGAAGAGCAACCAAGGGGAGCATATCCTGCCCCACAACCCCCTTCCGTGGGGGGCACCATTCAGAACATGCACATGGTAAGCAGCAAGTAGAGAGTGGGTGTCCTCCATGATGGTATTAAGGACAGTGGAGAGTTGAAAACAACCCAAAGGGACAACCTGCTGGGCTGACAACTCAGGTGGGATGTGAACAGTGGAAGGAGAGTAGGCTGATGCTAGGGTTAATGACAATCTATGCTTTGGTCCCTCCCCGAATTGTCCCAGACCTTGCGACCCCAATCCTGGGGAAACCAGCCCCAGCCCAGCAGAGGGAGATTTGCTTAGCAAAGTCCCCTTCCAGCAACAAAGCTTCTCAGCGACAAGCTCCTTGTATGCTGGAAATCAAGGATGTTGCTTCCATTAAGCTGTGTTCAAAAGCCTCTTGCTGTGCAGTATGTGTCAGAACAGGCTTAGGAAGGGATAACACTTCCTCTGCTCTGCTTGTGCTCTCTGCTGTTCTAAAGCAAGGCGCGTTCCGAGTGAATAAGGCAACGGGGTTCACACTTTGCCTCTGAGTAATGCTGTCATTCCCTCTATCCTTATTCTAGCCAGTTGTGCCCAGAAATAGAAGTCTTAAAGTATGCAGACACCATGGAGTGCAAGTCAACCAAGATGAAGGTGGTGCCCGCCATGTTCTTATGCCAGCCATAAGCCATAGATAGGGCTCCTCTTGAGGCAGCTGCCACACCCCTCTTACCTAACCCTGCTCCTACTTACTTTCTTTAGTGGTACATCAGTCAGGGTCGGTTAGGTTATGCTGTGGTAACAAACATCCCCCAAATTTCAATGACTCCAAACATGAGGGTTTATTTCTTGTTCATGCCAGGTGCCCACTGTGAGTTGGTGGGACATGGGGCCCAGGGATTCAAATTTGCCGGTGCCAAGTCCGAAGGCAAAGAGGCCTCTGAAGGACCTTGCACTGGCACTGAAATGCTCGGGCCTGGAAGTAAGACTCTTCACTTCTTGTCACAACACATTGCCCAGAACCAGCCTCCTGGCCCCACCCAACCACAAGAAGGTCAGAAAGTACAATCCTGGGGAGAACTGGAAATATTTGGCAACCAGCATGAACAAGTAGATAAACGGAAAGAATGTGGTTCTAAGCAAAACTGAATTGCAATCTTAACTCCACCCTTCCTAGCTATGTGATCTCTAGAGAAAGTATGTAAACCTTATTTTCCTCATCTGTAAAGTGAGGAACATGATAGCTTCCTCAGATCATCTACTAGTGTTTAGCACATAAAATAGGGCATCAAGAAATATTAATTCCCTCCCTTCCTTTTCCTATTCAAAGACCTACTCTGGGTAACTATCTTGAGGGACATGATTGAATAATCACTTTTGCCCTAAAGGGTAAATTGTAGGTAGCAAATTGAGTTTATTGATTATTTTGTTTTCCAACTCTCATGAGTAGCATTTGCATTTTAATGGGGAAAGTTCAACTTGACAGAGGGGCTTTGAAGGCTGTGGGAGGAGACCTTCCAAAATGCCCTCCCCTAGACTGTAGGCTGGACCTCTTGACCTTCAAAAGTCACATCTGAGATTAGGTTCGGAAAGACCACGACTTCCATCTCACTGTTATCCTCTGTTTCTGGTCCTTTCTCTTGCCCGCTCTGATGAAGCAAGCTGCCATGATGGAGAGGCCCAAGTGACAAGGAAATGGGGACAGCATCAGGACACCAACCAGGAAGGGACTGAGAATCTCAGCCCAACAAGGCTGAGTCGCAAGGAACTGAGTTCTTCTGTCAAATGTTCAGTGACTTGGAAGCAGATCCTTTCCCAATGGATCCTTGAGATGATGGCAGCCCCGGCCAACCCTCCGATGGCAGCCGTGTGGAAGACTCTGAGCCAGGGGCACACAGCTGAGACATGCCTGGATTCCCGACTCACAGAAACTGTGAAATAATAAATGTATGTTGTTTTAAGCCCCAAGTTTGGGGATAATTTGTAACGTAGCAATAGATAGCTAATGCAAACACCAACTACACACCGAGTATTTTGCTGGTATAAAAGCCACAAGTTGCCTTAAAGAGATAATCCTGCTGCCACCACACTGTCCCCACCCTTAACCCCACTCCTTTAAGCAAGGACAACACATGCAGTAAATCCAGTCTGCCCATGCTCAGGGTGGCTGTTTTAGAACACCTATATGCCTTCCTTTATCTCAATCTTCCTCATGCTTGATGAACTCTACTTGAGCTGTTTTTAAAGACTGTACACATGCCTGTTTCCCACTCCTATTCTATTTTTTTGTATTGGAAGGCAGTTTTATGCAATGTTAAAAGAACAGATTCTGTAGCCAGATTGCCTGGGAGTCAAGCTTAGTCCCACCATTTACTAACTATTTGCTTTTAGGAACATTATTCCACTACTCTGTCTTCGGTTTTCTTACATGAAAAATGGGGATAACAATAGCATTTGGATTGTGGGAGGATAAAGTGAGGTATCACGTGTACAGAACATAGCTTAGTGGCTGGGAAGTGGGTAAATACTTAATGTTTGTTAGCCATCATTAATCTCAGACTTCACACCTCATTGTGTAGGTAAAGTATTTGTATCTGGTGAGTATCTCCATGCTCTCAGTGCTGTTCTAGGTCTCTGCAATTATACTAAGTCTAAATTAGCAAATTAGGGACAGCCAGGTCCATGAAAGCCACAAATGAGATCAACTACGGGCATTCCTTGTTTTATTGTATTTCACTTCATCGTGCTTTGCAGATACCGTGTTTTTACAAATTGAAGTTCTTTGGCAACTTTGGGTCAAGCCAGTGTCTTGGCACCATTTTTCCAATAGCATGTTCTCACTTTGTGTGTTCTGTCACGTTTCAAGCTTTAATATAATTATAATTATTATTATAATATCTGTTATGTGATTGGTGATCGGTGATCTATGATGACACTATTGCAATTGTTTTGTGGCATCATGACCCACGCCCGTAGAAAACTTAATAAATGTTGTGTGTGTTCTGACAGCTCCACCAACCAGCCATTCTCCTACCTCTCTCCGTTTCCTCAGGTCTCTCTATTCCAAGACACAACAATATTTAGTTGTTAGGCCAGTTAGTAACTCTACAATGACCTCTAAGTGCTCAATTAAAAGGAAGACTTGCACATCTGTTAGTTTAAATCAAAAGCTAGAAATGGTTCAGCTTAGTGCGGCAGGCATGTTGAAAGCCAAGACAGGCTGGGAGCTAGCCTCATGAGCCAATTAGCCAAGTTGTGAATGCAAAGGAAAAGTTCTTGAAGGAAATGAAAAGTGCTACTCCAGTGAACACATGAATAATAAGAAAGTGAAACAGAATTATTGCTGATAGGGAGAAACTTTTAGTGGTCTGGATGGAAGTTCAAGCCAATCACGACATTCCCTTCAGCCAAAGCCCAATCCAAGGCAAGGCCCTAACTCTCTTCAATTCTGTGAAGGCTGAGAGAGGTGAGGAAGCTGCAGGAGAAAAGCATGAAACCAGCAGAGGTTGGTTCATGGGGTTTAAGGAAAGAAGCCATTTATACAACATACAAATACAAGGTGAAACAGCAAGTGCTGACATAGAAGCTGCAGCAAATTATCCAGAAAATTTAGCTAAGATAATTGATGAAGGTGGCTACAGTAAACAACGGATTTTCAGTGTAGGCAAAACAGCTTTAATTGGGAGAAGATGCCATCTAGCACTTTCATAGCTAGAGAGGAAAAGTCAATGCCTGGCTTCAAAGCTTTAAAGGACAGGCTGGCTCTCTCATTAGCGGTTAATGCAGCTGGTAACTTTAAGTTGAAGCCAGTGCTCATATACTATTCTGAAAATCCTAGGGACCTTAAGAATTATGCTAAATGTACTCTGCCTGTGCTCAACAAATGGAACAAAGCCTGTATGGAAGCACATCTGTTTACATGGTTTACTGAATATTAAGCCCACTCTTGAGACCTACTGTTCAGAAAAAAGAGATTCCTTTCAAAATATTACTGCTCATTGACAATGTACCTGGTCACCTGAGAGCTCTGACGCAGATGTACAATGAGATGAATGTTGTTTTCATGCCTGCTAACACAATATCCATTTTGTAGCCCAAGGATCAAGGAGCAATTTTGACTTTCAAATCTTATTATTTAAGAAATACATTTTGTAAGGCTATAGGTGGCATAGATAATGATTCCTCTGATACGTATGGGCAAAGTAAATTGAATACCTTCTGGAAAGGATTCACCATTCTAGATGCCATTATGAACATTTGTGATTCATAGGCAGAAGTCAAAATAGCAACATTAAAGGAGTTTGGAAGAAGCTGATTCCAACCCTCATGGAGGACTTTGAGGGGTTCAAGACTTCAGTGGAGGAAGAAACTGCAAATGTGGCAGAAAGAGCAAGAGAACTAGAATTAGAAGTGGAGCCTGAGATATGATGGAATTGCTGCAATCTCATGATGCAACTTTTAACAGATGAAGAGTTGCTTCTTAGGAGTGAGCAAAGAAAGTGGTTTCTTGAGGTGGAATCTACTCCTGGTGAAGATGCCATGAACACTGCTGAAATGCCAACAAAGGATTTGGAATATTACATATACTTAGTTGATAAAGCAGTAGCAGGGTTTGAAAAGATTGACTCCAATTTTGAAAGAAGTCCTACTATGGGCAAAATGCTATCAAACAGCATCAAATGCTACTGAGAAATTTTTCATGAAAGGAAGAGTCAGTCGATGAGGCAAACTTCATCGTCTTATTTTAAGAAATTGTTGCCACAGCCACCCCAACCTTCAGCAGCCACCACCCTGATCAGTCAAGCAGCCATCAACACCGAGGCAAGGCCTTCCACCAGCAAAGAGATTACAACTCGCTGAAGGCTCAGATGATGGCTAGCAATTTTTAGCAATAACGTATTTTTAAAATAAGGTATGCACATTGCTTTTTTTGATATGCTATTTCATGCTTAATAGACTACAGTATAGTATAAAACATAACTTTTATATGCACTGGGAATCCAAAAGAAGTATGACTTGCTTTTTTTGCAATATTAGCTTAATTGTGTGGTCTAGAATGGAACTTGTAATAACTCCGAGGTGTGCCTGGGCATCCGCGTGCTGCCACCTCTTGACCACCCAAGAACAAGGTGCCACAAATACATGCCAGGACATTTCCTAATTCGGGTTGTATTTCTCTTCACTTTATGTAGCGGACTGGGGTTTTCTGTCCTCTCCATTCTAACAGGCCCTTATACTGCTCAGCTCTGGGGGGAAGGGAGGCCTTTCGCATAACGATTCATGGAAGCTAAGTCATGAACCCGACTTGTGAGAGGCAAGTTATGCCAGAGTGCTTTTTAATTCATTGTTTGAATGCTTGATTGATTAATGTGAGGGTGTTTCACTCTTCAGAGGAAGGGCCCAGGGTGAAACAGGATTTGGGGTGGGAACTGGCAGAATAAAGCCTGGGCCTGGAGAGCAGGAGGTATGGAAAAGGAAAGAGGAAGGGTGATGAGAGAGGGGTGCTTTGGGGTGCTTTTGACTAAAAGGCAACCAGAGAGGAAACTTAGAAAACTTCGGTGCTATCCTCAGATCTCCGAGCACATTTTCAATTTACAACACGTAACACTTGTTTGTTTCGGGTATTTTCTGTACAGCCCCTGCAGGAAATAATATAGGGTTGCAACATGGTTTTATTGGTTGCCTGATTCTTGGATTGCATGGAGAGAAGGGTGTGGGAAAGGGGAGAAGATGAAGGTGGTGGATCTGGAATAGGCTCAGTAGATAAGGGGAGGGGGTAGAGAACTGCTTCCCTAGTCCTTCCCTACTTCTCATATTTTACCCTCCCAATTCCAGAATTATTTAACTCATGGGAATCTGTTCTAGTTTGCTAATGCTGCCAGAATGCAAAACACCAGAGGTGGAGTGGCTTTTATAACGGGGGTTTATTTGGTTACACAGTTACAGTCTTAAGGGCATAAAGTGTCCAAGGTAACACATCAACAATCGGGTACCTTCAATGGAGGACGGCCAATGGTGTCCAGAAAACCTCTGTTAGCTGGGAAGGCACGTGGCTGGCACCTGCTCCAAAGTTCTGGTTTCAAAATGGCTTTCTCCCAGGATATTCCTCTCTAGGCTGCAGTTCCTCAAAAATGTCACTCTTAGTTGCACTTGGGATATCTGTCCTCTCTTAGCTTCTCCAGAGCAAGAGTCTGTTTTCAGCAGCTGTCTTCAAACTGTCCCTCATCTGCAGCTCCTGTGCTTTCTTCAATGTGTCCCTCTTGGCTGTAGCTCCTCTTCAAAATGTCACTCACAGATGCACTGAGTTCCTTTCCTTTGTCAGCTCATTTATATGGCTCCACTGACCAAGGCCCACCCTGAATGGGTGGGGCCACGCCTCCATAAGAATATCTCATCAGAGTTATCACCTACAGTTGGGTGGGGTGCATTTCCATGCAAATCGAATCACCAAAACCTCTGCCCCACAAGACTGCATCAAAGAATATGGCTTTTTCTGGGGGACATAACATTCAAACTGGCACAGAATCACAACCAACAAAGTTGGTGGTGGGAATGGTTGAAACATTAATATTTTTTTCTTGCAATGTTGTGAAGATAAATGATTTACAGAATTTCATGTTCTAGTTCTGACTTTTATTTCTTACACAGCACCTTTCTCTCAAGATATGCACTGACCCCCCATTCATCTTTTGGGTAGCCATCATGAGCTATGTTCCTCAAATCCATGTAGCCCCTTTTTAAGCCACTTCCTTTACATTTTTACTATTGGGGAACACCTCATGGCTCATAATCTCCAATATTATTATCTGTCATTCTCATTAGAACTGCATTTGATTGATCCGGCCAGTATGTGTTTATCCTTACCATGGCCTCTTTTTTTATAAAAAGAAAAAATTATATAGATAATAAAATTTTATTTAAAGGCTCATTTGAAAAAAGTATTTTTATTGTGTATATATACACACATACATATATGATATACACACACATACACACACCATACCATTTTCCATTTTAACCATTTTTAAGTGTGTAATTCAGTGGCATTCGTTACAGTTACAGTGTTGTGCAACCATTGCTATCCAAACTCTGCACCCAGTAAGCAGCTCTGTTTTCTCCTTTCTCCCAGGCCCTGATAACCTCTAATCTACTTTCTGTCTCTATGAATTTGCCTATTCTAGATGTTTCAATTAGGTGGAATCAAACAATATTTGTCCTTTTGTAATCTGGCCTATTCCGCTTAGCACAGTATCTTCGAGGTTCATTCAAAGCACAGCATGTACCAGAATGTCATTCTTTTTTATGACTGAATACTCCTCCACTGTATGCATAGACCACATTTTGTTTATCCATTCATTTGTTGATGAGCACTTGAGTTGTTTCCACCTTTTGGCTACTGTCAATGACATTGCTGTGAACACTGGTGTACAAGTATCTGCTCCAGTCCCTGTTTTCACTCCTTTTGATATATACCTAGGAGTGGAATTATGGGTCATATGGTAATTTTATATTTAAATTTTTTGAGGAACTGTGCATGGCCTCTTTCCATGATGAGAATGTTCTTCTCGTTTCAGATTTCCCTCTCACCTTTTGTCATTCCATATAGAAAGAGACTATCTTTATTGGGAAGTCACCCCTGTGATTTTGCTGGTTGTAGTGGACATTTGTTCTACTCTCCAATATCCATTCATCCTCTTCTAGTATCCACCTTCCCTAACTCTTGGTCTATATGGTTAGGCAAAGCTGTACCTATTCCCTAAGTGGGAGCATGTCCAACTCTCAGTTCCTCAGTGCACAGCCCTCCCATGTCTACAGTGAGTGGTTCAGTGTTGCGTTTAGGTCTCTATCAAAGCGAATAAGGCACAATGAGTGTTTCAATGGGACTTTCATGAAAGAGATTTTGTTTTTCTTGCGGTAAAGAAAACTTAGGGAATTTAAGGGCTGGAGCTGCCACCACCATCTGGCTGAAACCACCATCTGGCTTATCATGAGGCCTGAGAAGGAAGTCAATGTAACTGAAGACACAGTAAAAAAAATATTTAAGAAAATACCCGTGGTTCACGATAGTGTTTTTGAGCCACAGATCCAGCTGTGTCAAAAGCTAGTCTTGAGTTTTGCATCCTACATAAGCCAATACAGTTTTACTTTACTTAAGCCAGCTGGGCTTGAGTTCTCTGTCATTTGAATCCAAAGGAATCCTTATTAATACACTTGCATGAGTCTCCCCATTTTTATTATATCTCTCCATTAGGCCTTTCTGAAAATGTGACCATGCGAAAAACCAAAGGCAGCTGAACAAAAGAATGCTGGAAATGGAGAGGACTTGGTAGATTAACAAGCTCCAATCCCACTAATTAAAAGATGAGGAAACTGAGTAGCAGGGAGGGGAAGTCATTTGCACGTTCACATAGCTCAACAGCGTGACAGGTGGGAGCAGGGCATAGATGCCATATCCAGTTCTCCTCTCCCCAGGCAGGCTGGAGTAGGCTGTCACTTCCTATAAGAAGGAGTATCTTTCTGCTTTATTTCTAAGCACCTTCAAGAGCTGTCTGTGCTCTGCCACCTCTTTCTTCCCTCTCTCCTTCCAATTCTCCCTTCCTTCCTTCTCTCTCCTATTGGATGGAGGTGTATTTCTTTAAAATTTTAAATTAATACATATTCCAAGCACACAGAAAGTACAGAAGTAAAATAACAGACACCATGTACCTCCATTTAGATTAAACAGATGTTAATATTTCACCACGTTTTTTTCCGGATTTTTCTTTTATTAAAAAAAGTAATAAGACATGGCAGTTATAGTTGAAATCCCACCCTCTTCCCTAGCCCATCTGCTCCCCTTCTATCCTACCCAGCAGCAACTACCATCGTCAATGTGATTGTATTTTTCTCAATAATGCTTTGTACTTTTAATACTTGAACAGTGTATATTTCAGTGTTGGACTTTATAATTTCACATAAACAATATTTTATATATTCTGTTCCAGCTTGTTTTTTTTTCATTCAGTGAAACACATTCATACAGTGTTTTGAGATTTATCTATTTTGATAGAGGTAGTTTTCTTAATCTCTATTTGTCTAAAATGTCTTTTTTTTTTTTTTTGTCCCACCACTGAATGACAGTTTAGCTGGTTATAGATGCCCAGGTTGATCAACATTTTGCCTCATTACAGTGTCATCTAGCACTATTATGTATGTCAAGAAGTCTGCCCCCAGTTAAATTTTATTCCTGTGTAAATAGCTGGTCTTTAATTTCTATCTGCTTTAGAATGTTCCCTGCTTGAGGATCATTGTGTTTCTTGAATCTATGGATTTAGATCATTCATTTGATGTTGGAAAACACTTTTCAAATAAAATTTCTCCATTATTCTCACTATATCTTTTCCTTCTGAAACTCTATTAGATATGTGAGATCTAGACATTCTAAGCCCTTTCACCTAATCCTTTCTTTAATAGTTTCTTTCTCTGCTTTGAATTCTGTATAGTTTCCCAAAACCTATTTTCTAATTCACAGATTCTCTCTTCAGTAGCATTTAATCTATTATTTAACCTACATTGGGTTTTTAATTTCAGTTATTCCTTTTCTTTTCATGTCTGGAAACTGTATTTGCTTCTTTTCCAAACCTTTTACTAGTAGGTTGTCATCATCTTTTATTAGTAGATAGAATCCTTTACATTTTCAGTAATGATTTTAAATACACTTTTTATATTCTTTTTAGAGTGCTGTGTTCAAGTTCTGGAAGTCTAATTATGATGTAGCTTGTGTGGCTTTATTGTGAGCTGATCTTTTGTGGGGCCTATTTTATTTCTTCAGAATCTACATTTTTTCCCTCCGTGTAATATGGTTAACAGATCCTTTCTGGCATATTTCTGGTTTTGCTTCCACTAAGCATCCTAGGAGTATCACTGTCCCAGGATTGATTTTTATAGGCTTTGTGATATATTTTCACTTTAAGGTTCCCTGCGCCTCTCCAGAAGTATAAAATTGACCGCAAACCTCTAGGAAATGCAGTCTTGGGTTTGACATCTCAGAAAAAAATTGTTTCTCCAAACGACTGTGGGCAATGAGAGACAAGCTTCCTTGTCACTACCTTATGCTGGTGGATATATATATATATATATATATATATATATATATAATTTCCATATTTATATATATATTTTTTCTAGTTTCACTAGGGATATAGGCCTTTGAGGGTGTTTATTTTAGGTTTCCAACATTGCTCAGGCCAAATGCTGTGGATCCTTACTCTGTGTGGGAGAAAGATATCCAATCCCATAGGTTATTGGCATCAAAGCCCACTTCTTTCTTCCCTCCAGGAGGAGCTATGGAACCAGCTCCTACATTTGCTGGCCTTGTTTTTAATTCCTTCTTTCTTTCTGGAAGCTAGAGATTTCCCTTCCTCTCTTGTGAGTCCAGCCATGCATTTTAATTTATTTGTATTCTATCCAGGAGTGAAAGGGTTTTCATGTCATCTTAGTGGCCCAATGCACCTGACCCACCTCCCTGGATGCACCTGGGCGTGTTTCACTGTTGATGGTACTGGTGAGACTTCACGAAGACCCCCAGGTCCAAATGCAGTCATGTAGGTGCAGAGGAAATCATGGGGCTCCACTTGCTCAGCTGATGAGGAGCTCAGAAGTGACTGCTCAAGGTCCCTTCTGACTCCCACCAGCACGGTCTTGTATCTCACCATGCACACCGCCTGCCTCTCGCTCAAGGACTTCCCTATTGCCACGGAGGCACGAAACACTGTGAAGCTCCTTCAACACATGCAGTGTCTTACTCAGCTGGCCCAGTGTGGCTGCAGGTGGAGAGACGGGGAAAGCAACCTGCTTGCTTCCATCCCAGGCTCAACCTGAATGTTGTACTTGTCTTATGGATGCTGTCTTACTATCCTGGGATCTGGCTTCCCAGGTAGCTGCTGGAGGGGCTGGAGGCAAACCCAGAAGTGCAGGAGAGGTGACATCACATGGAATGAATTTGGCCAATGGAAGACAATGGCTGGCATAAAATGTCTTCTCCCCCCACCCTCGAGATGGACCAAGCAGGGATGTGGCGGTTTCAGGCTGCCCAGCTGAAGACATCCTGTGAGACTGAGCAATCAGCTATGTGTACTATGAAGTCTGTGATATAGTCCCTTTTATTTGCTCTCCTGCCTTTCCTGAATCACTCCTGTTTGTTTTTTTCCACACCCTGGTTTTCCGGGGATTGCACTTAGCTAAGATTTTTGTCTCATGCTCTGTTTTCTAGGGAACCCAGGCTAAAATACTTATTTTGTATCTTATTGTAGCTCCTCTCTTTGTTGCTCATCAGGCAACCATTAGGGGAAAATGGGAAGTTGCTAGAAGAAGAAGGTATATTCCTTCCATTTTTAAAATGTGAGTGTATATGACCCTTAAACAGGCTCTCAAAGCTTCCATTCTTTCTATTTCAGTCATCTTGTATCTTGGTCCCACATACAGGCAAAGTGGAGATGGTGTATGGAAATGGCTCACAGTACAAGACCCAAGCAGTGCTGACAGAAGCCAACTCTAGATTCATGTTATGGGCTTTTGAACTGTACAACCCCTCCTTTGTTTTATATAATCAAGTTTCATGGTGGATGTTGATGGGGCCCAAGAAATCTCCCCGGGGATGTTATTTCCTCTTTCTTTTTGTCGAGCAAATTATCCTTTCCAGACATGCCTCTCTGCTGAGTCTGCAAGAGACTTCTGATAGTAATCTTCACTTTAAATTTAAGGCTCTCTAAAATTTCATTGCAAAAACAACGTTCTTAACCCACTGTGTTATCACCAGGAAGATGCTACATTGAAATATTTAATCATAAAATCTCAGAATATGAGAGCTAAAGGAATGCCACTGCAATGTATGGTATGTGGGAGATATTCAATATTCATTAAAAGACTGAACTAAATTCAGGTGAGAAAGTAGTAAAATGGTGAAAAGGTCTATGAGACTGGGAACGAGGAGATAAGGGATTCAGTTCTGTGAGCAATAATCTGTGACCCTTGAATAAACCCTTTAACCCATATGGGCCTGAAAGTGACCTCTGCACACCCTTTATGGAGAAATCCCAGAAGCAGGAGAGAGAGATTTGGCTCCTACCATGGGAGCAGAAGAGGTCAGATACTTTCTGTCTTAGCATTCTGGCAACTAGAGTGCAGGCAGGTAACCTACTCTTAGCCAATCAGCTGGTCCCACCCACGTCTTTGACTCTAGAGAAAATTATGCAAAAAGGCAAGTGACAGTTCAGAATTCGTTTGGGCAGTGGCAGTGTCATCCGGTTCAGCCAGCGTTGGCAACATTCGTGCCAGATGCAGCAAGAGCAGGGTCATGTCACAGTCGCGGTTGTGGACCCTCATTTCCTTTGATTCTTGCACATCTTCTTAGCCTGATCGTCAGCCTTGCTATTGAGTCTGTGAACTACCTGATATCTTTCCCAAAACTCCTTTTCTGCTTAACTTACAGAGTTACTTTCTGTTGCTTGCAACCAAAAACCCTGACTAGTGGAAGGTCTAAGTTTCTCCAGTGTTCGAAAATCCCACAAACTGCTACCTAATTCTTTGGACTTTGAAAAGTGTTGTTAAACACATCGACTTATTTAACCCTCAAAATAATCACGTGGGAATGTTTTGTTAACTGAATTACATGGAGGGAAGAAAACTGAAAATCAAAAGGGTTAAACGGCTTCTTCAAAGCTACATAACCAAGGTCCCAAAATGGGGACAGGGCTTGGACAAGTCGAATTCTCTGTGTTTTGTTTTTTTTTTTTTTTCCCTATGTGGTCACTGAAACCATGGCCAGGCTCAAATGAGATCATGACCACGAAGGTGCATTCTAATCTGAAGAGCACAGTACAATTGATATCATTCTTCAAGGTCACCCAGGGGAGAAGGTGGTAGAAATGGAATGTAAAGGTGGATCTCCTGAATTCTAGCCCGGAGCCATTTCCATTACTCTGTATCACCTCCTCCAAAGGAATACTTTCATTTAATTAAATTTACAGGTTTTTTTTTTTTTTAGTACTTGTTTTTATAGGTGGTTTTGGAAATCTCCTGGCTATGTTCAAAGAATTCAAGAAGTCTTCACATGGTGTTTTCAAAAGCCACACAAAAATGTGCTTGCCCCCACCCCAAATCCCTAATGGTTCACTCAAGATCATCTAACATTAACAGTAATGTAATTACATCTTTCAAATGAATTTATGATAACAATGGAGATTATGCTACGAAATCATCCCAATATCCCCCAAATTGTCCCAAAGGTATTCCTTTCTCATATCGTGTATCTTCTGCTGTCTCTTCTTGCTAAACATTGTGACTTAATCACATTCCTTGACATTTCTGCAGCCTCCACCTCTTGGTAGGGAGGAAAATAGCTAGGTGAGCAGAGGATTGGAGAGACATGCAGTACCCCAATTAGTAGAAACTGTTGAGCAGATGAAAATGGAATAGAAATGCAACAATCTCCACTGACCAGATATAGAAAAGACTACAGTAGCTAAGACAGAAAAGAACAAATCCATAGCAAACCTAAGAATGTAATGGCAGTGGGGAAGAAGGGGGTGGGGGGGAGAAGATGAGGACATCAGCCATTTCAATAACCCAAATGACTGACAGCCACAACCAAGAACATGCCTTATGCTAACATGGGGCAGGATGATGACAATCACAACAAAAATTTGTAGATAGCCCACTGAAGTCTGCAAAGTGATGTGGGCAGAGCAGTGGTTACTTCCCTTTTACACAGTAGGAAAATAGCCTCCAAGATGTTAAGAGATTTGCAAAGCATTACACAGCAATTAAGAGGTGGAGTAAGGTTTAGAAAGAGGAGGGAAGAAGGAGAAAGAACAAAGAAACAAAGGGAGATGGTTGAGATGAGAAGAGGAAGGAAATCTGAAATAGAGAGGTCTCTCATGAGAACAAAATGGAACTAAAGGAATGATTCTGATAAAATGTCCACCATGGTGAAATTCTTGCCCAGTGTGGCGCTGAGAGAGCAGAATCTCAGCCAAGCAGAGACAGTACAACTGACATGCCATCATTACCTGGACCCAAAGATATTCACAGGTACATGTTTTTAATTCTCTATCATGATGATTTAAAATTAAAAAACACAGAAAACAAACAAATCCTCACAAAGCACAAAGAATCATGAATTCACAATTTACTGAGCTCATATACTTTGTACAATTCTTCCTATTGAGTTTGGAAGGCATTTGTTTGTTTTGAAGTTATAGGGTAGGGAGGGGCACACAGGGTATGCATTCCACGTGTATCCTTTTCTCATAAGATATGTTAATTGAAGTTTTGTGATTACTTCTCCTTGTTGCCTTTCCCTTAAAACTGGCCAAGCTAATTCCTACATTTCTTCCCTAATAATAACTGAAGATGAATTTATTCAGATGGAAACATACATCCTGACCTCTGATCTGTATTTCACTTTGCTTCACAAGGCCCAGATTCTAGCTCAAATTTCAGAAGCTTCATTCCTATCATTCCCAAAATGTGGGCAGTGACTGCTAAGATTGTTTGAGGCAGTGTTTTGTGTTTTCTGGATAAAGCAGAGTCGTGTTTTCAGGAAAAGAAGAAGGAAAATAGAGTATCCTCCCTCACCTATTACATCTTAGATAAATCCTAATATGAGTAAAGAATGCACATCTAAACAGTCCCCAATATACAAAACGCTGAATCTGGTCCAGAGACTCTCAACCATGACTGTCAGCATCCCAACGTGAGTCTACAATGTCCCTTATACTGAACAGACTGTCTAGTTACCTATCGGATGGTATCAAAGGGTGTTTGTGCCTGGCCATGCTTTTCTTGTATCATCTTGTGATCAAAAGCTCAAAATAGAAATTTCCCAATAGCATATCAATTCACTTCTTAAACCTAATTGTGATATTAGAATAAACCATCTCTTAGTTTTTGTTTTTTTTTTTGTAAGGAAAGCTAGTTGCAATGAAACTTTCCAAAATGTGCTATGCATAATTTTATAAAAAATGACATGTATTTGCACGAAAATTCTCAGGCACATTAAATTATTATAACTTGAAGCAAAACCCAGATGCTTGCTATAAAAATGGATAGTAACTTTATTACCTATTTTTTCATTAGTAGTATGATGCTTCTGAACAAAAACTACAGTCAAGGTTTTAAGGATGTCAAAGACTATTCCCTAATTTTCTAATATGGTGAACAGATTGGATTAGTTCCTTAGTCATTCTTCTTGGCTTTACAGAATTTGATTGTCTGTCACATGAGAGTAACATTAGTATTGGTTAGTTTAATAATGAAATCTGTTTTAAAATGGCAGCTTTTCATCATCATTTAAAATTCTTCTTTGGATTTGTTTTATCATAATAAATTAAATACGAATTTTAAGTCGGGTAGATCTGGGTTCAAACTGTAACTCTATTGCTTATTATCTGTGTGAACTTAAGTTGTTTGATTCCTCGGGGATACAGCTTTTATATTCATAGAATAAGACAAAAAAATACCCTTTTCAAAGGGTTGTGAAAGGATTGAGTCAGACATAAAAATGACTTACACAAGGTAAATTCTCCAGAACGTTAGTTTCCTTCCCCAATTCAATTTTATTAATATCTTTCTTGATTTTGGCAACCAGAAATCTAAAGAAATATCCAAGTGTGGATAGATCATATTTTTGTACATAATCAAAATACATAAAGAACATAATGAATGTTCTTTGTTGTTTAAAATCCAATGCACAAAGTATGTTTTCAATTATCTTCAGGTAGATAGATATGGAAGGTCCTAAATCTTTGAAAGCAAATACTTTTCACTCAAAATGCAAATAATTCTTAGAAGAATGGAAAGAAAAGAACTGAACACATGGAATATTATGATAGTCAGAAGTTTTGCTGACATTTATGAATCAACTACAATCAGGTCAGATTGACCAGCAATCAAATAGTTCAATGTTTTCCATCCTCAAATAAATGTGGCTAGTATTGAGAACTATACTGCTGTTTTGGAGAGCTGTAATGCAGATCAAAATGTGTAAAAGGCTCTGACAAGTCCTGCAGTCACCGAACAACAAAGTTTGAATGTTAATGAATGCTACATTTTACAAGTTTATTTGACCACAGAACTATTTTTATTTAAGAGATGCCTTTGCATATGTAACAATGAACTAATAGTCTAGAGAACACAGTTTGGGATACACTAATCTGTTAGGTAATAACCAAAATCCTATAGCACAAAACCTCACAGAGAGACAATAAACAACAGCAAAAACCACAACAAATCCCAGACTTATAAATGTAGTTTAATATACATAAATGACACAGCTAATGAACAACTTCATTAGTAGAGCTCTTGTTTACAGTTTAGCAATTATCAATAATCATCTGGCTGAAGTAATAGATATTTGACTTCATTAAACAACACCATGGTCATTAGAGCTAGTGAGTAACTGCGAATTCATCTGAGTTTTAATTGTTTCGGCTCTCACACAGGGACAGAGGCTAAGTCAGTCAAAGCTGTCATCTGATGCTTATAAAGCATAAATTATTTTCTAGGCTGACTCATAATTAATTACTTTTGCACTGTAGGTTACAACTACGTAGAAAGAAGCATGTTCTAATGGTCAGGAGCAAGATTTTGCAGTGGGACAGAGGTACATTTGAATCCTAGCTCTCCACGTGTGATCCTGGAAAAGTTACCTAACCATCTGTGTCTCAGTTTTGTTGTATGTGAAACGGGGATATTGCCTCCCTCATGAAGTTGTTTTGAAGATTCATGAGATTATATAAAATGCTTAACAGGCTATCAGGCCCATAGTAAGTGCTCAGTAAATACTATTATTTTATGCACTCAAGACCATGCATTTATTCACTGATTTCTTCCTTTTGGGAATAATAACTGTCTTTATCCTTGAGGTATATATAGCCCCTGAAAACACCAGCGCAGCCAGCAAGTCTCTGCCTCCAGACTGATATTTACCTCCGTGCCATTTACAAATCATTTGGCTTTCAAGTAAAAATCCTTCGGGGGAGTTATTATTATACTCAGAGTTTTGAAGGTCTCCTTTCAAACTGTATCACAGGGTGCATTTCCGTGCAGAACTCCAGAAAATGCAGGGAAGCTGGGTGGCCATTCTGTACTCACGAGCACTTAGCAAGCGTGTGTGCTGATTGACATTTCAGTGGTGGGCAGGAGCAGGGAAAGAAAAGAGGCATGTTTTCTGTATCCCTCAACCTCCTTTCATGGCTCCCCGGGAACCTGATGCCATTTGAGGGCTGCCTGGGTCAAAAATGAATGCCAGTGAGAAGAAATTGGAACTGCTGTTCCCACAGTCCAGGAGGAGACGGGTCCTGAGTGGTAAGGGCTAGAATGAGAGTGAAGTGTTAGGGTAGATCTGCAGTGGTTTATCCCACCACCTCTTCCCAGTACCCTTTCCCCTGGCCTGTCTTTATTAGAGGGGCTGGAAAAGCTTACAAAAAAGTTAAGGAGGACGAGGAGGAGGAGAAGGAGGAGGGGGAGGAGAAAGAAGAGGAAAAACAAGAGGAAGAGGTTGAGAAAGGAAGGGAGGGAAGAGGGAGGGGAGGAAGGTGGAAGGGAAGGAAGGAGGGAGTGAAAGAAGAAGGGAAGGAGGGAAAGAAGGAAGGAAAGAAGGAAGGAAGGAAGGAAGAGGGAGGGAGGGAAGGAAGGAAGGAAGAAAAAAATTGAAACCACCACCACCAAAACCCTTCACTTTCCCAGTTTCCATCCTGGGAAGTGAGTGTGTGGTGGGCAGACGGCCTCCATACTCCAGCCCTGGCCACACACAGGCCTCTTTGCGCTGTGACTTGGCAACCCCCCCCTTCAGGAGATGGGGTCCATTTTTCCACCTCTTGCAGCTGAACTGGCCTCGTGATTTGCGTTGACCAATAGAACGAGGCAGAACGTAATGGTGACGCAGTCCTGGGGCCAGGCCCTCAAGAGGCCAGTGCACGCCGGGGGCCTCCTGGGAGCAGTGCTCAGCTGTCCACCGCGACAAGCCCAGGTGCACCTGCGGGGTGACAAGAGGAGCACGGCCAGGTGTCCCACCCAGGGGCAGATCCACCCCGCTGACCTCTGCAGACCGCGGACACACGGATGAAGCCTGCAGGCAAAGGAGCTGCCCGATGGCTTCCCCACACACCTGCCAGTTCAACAAATGGTTGCGCTGCACCACGAGAATTGGGGTGGTTTATTAATATTGGTCAAGTAAGTAATGCAGAGACACAACGGAGGTCTGTGGTGTTGGCTTCCCTCTCTTCTCACTCTTCCTCCGCTGACTGCCTGGAAGATGCATTCAGGGCTGAGTCGTGTGACGGCTGGAATTGTCCAGCCACCGAGCAGCACCGCACGAGAGGACAGAAGTCTTATTTTGTGAGATAAATGAACTCCTGTCAGATTCAGCCAGGTTTCTTGTTATTTGCAACTGAAATTAGGGGTGTTTTTGAAAGTCCTAAACCAGGGCTCGGAGGGGTGTAGAATCCAAGTGCATTCATTCGTTTGACCATTCATTCATTCTTTTACTCAGTCATTTGGAAAATATGTACTCAGTGCTTATCTGCAGATCTGTGGGTGGAGGGAGCCAAATGGATGGGAATCAGACCCCGTGGGCTCTCACGGTTGGGGAGGACATGAGGATTAGTAATCAAGTCCTATGTGCCCCCCAGAAACACCCTTCACCACATCTGTGACAGGCTCTCATTACCAAGCAGCCCCTCTCTGGTGCTAAAAAAGCAACTTCTGGCTAAGCCATAATCTGCCTTCATGTTGCATTTACTCACTGGTCATAGCCCTACTATCTAGTACTTTCTAGCATGTTCCTTGAAAGCAGACCTAAGAGGAGAGGAAACAGACACAATCCACAGTGGGAGGGGGCTGGCTAAATGCCTATAACCCAAAGCAACAAAGCAGGCTTAGAAAACTCACATTTTCTTTGAAATCATGCTTTATCTTAAAACTTCAGAAGCATGTAGGAGAGAGAAAATGGAATCTCAGCTTGTTTTAATACAAAAACCATGCTTACGTTTCTTACCAAGAATTAATTTGGTTCTTGAGGAACACGGGCCACCTTTATCTTATAGCCTCCATCCTTCCACTCCTCAAGAAGTACCACCATTCCATTTTCTACAAAATAATAACTGTTATTTATTTAACAGCTACAATATGCCAGGCACTGTGCTACGTACTTCATTCTCATACGTCATGTAATTCTCACAACAACCCTGTCAGGTATTTTGTCCACATTAAAGACAAAAAAAATAAAGTTCAGAGATTGTAAGTGATTTTTCCCCCCAAGGCCTCAAAGCTGGTAAAGCAGAAATTATAATTAAACCCAAACAAAGCTCATCTTTTCTAATACAAGTCGCTCTTAATAAGCAATAGCTTCACATATTTAGAGAAAGACTGGCAAACTCAAAGAGGCAAAGGGAGCAGGTATGTCCCCCAAGAGGGGGAGGTTCTCCATGCTGGGACTAGGGGATGCATAATGTCCTCGGTAAATTAGAAGTACTTTGGTAAACCAAATACCCACTTGAGGGGCTTGATAAAGAAAGAGCAAGGCCAAAAGCTGGTGACAGAGTAAGAGAGACTAATAGATTGAATTTAACGTCAGTTTCAGTCTATACCGAAAAATACGCTAGTCTGGGGGTTTCCAGACCTTGGCCACGTGTGAGAACCATCTAGAAGACTTGTTAAAACACAGATGGCCTTCTGACTCAGTACATCTGGGGTGGGGCCTGAGAACAGACCTTTACAACCTGTTCCAGATGATAGTGAAGCTACTTTTCAGGGGCCATACTTTGACAACCACTAAATCTTAAACTACTCAGGAGCCAGCCAGACTGAACCAGTTAGATGCATGGAGCATCCTGTATCTAACGGACGGACCAGGGGCAGACAAATTATGTGACTTGGGTAGCTTCCACCTGCAAACCTTCCACATCATCAGGGCACACATGTCCCAGCCAGGTTGATGAGCGCAGCCCACTTCATAACGAGGGCCAAGCGAAGAAGTTGGTCTTTAGAGTTAGACATTCCTTTCACCCTCACTCTAATCGGATCCAAGTTCAAAAATCAGCCCTGCCAATTAACAGCTGTGCAAATTTGGGCAAGGCTCTTAATCTCACCAAGCTTCTCTTACTTATCTGCATCCAGGAGATCATAGACTTGCTATGATAATTAAAGCAGACATGGGTCAAGGATCTGCTGACATAAGTAGATGTTGAAGAACTGATACTGTTCCAGGGAACTGGGCAACCTCATCTGACTTCCTTTGAGTGTTGTTGATTGGGGGCATGAACACTGGAAAGGTGAGGTCAGACCCAGCTTGTGTTATTCTGTGGACTGCAGCTGCTTGGGGTCCAGGCTGGTTTAAAGAGGGGTGTAAAAATCAGCAAGAGTTCATAGACTCCTGGAAGACTGAGATGTCTCTGGGTCTTAACTTGCAATTTGTGGCAACTGCCAAAAGCATGAAACTCTAATGAGAACTGAACTCTTCCTTCGACCCAAGCCATGATTTTAGACCAGGAACAGCCAGTCTTGGGAATTGGTGAGAGCCTCTTACCCCTTTGTTTCCAAGGGGTAAACCTTTTTGCCCCTAGATTCAGAGAAAGGAAAAGTGAACAAAGATGTATACACCAGAAGCAAAACTCTGGGTCAAACCAATGTCTACTTAGTAAATTGGGGTGGCGGCACCCAATGGGGCCCAGAAACTATGATCTTTTGTATTGCCACCCATTCACGGTTGTGATAATTCTCAAGAACACCCAACTTTCTCAAGAAGACACACGACCTTGTCAGTCCCTGATGGTCAACATCATACAATAGACCCCAGGAACCTGACACTGTGGATCTTCCTGAATTTGATGACCGCCTATTTTATCTTTCATCTTGTGTGTGAACCCATGTCCAATTATTTTTAGAAGAGGGCAATTATAAATAGTATTCTCTATTGAAATTATTGGAAAGGCAAGTTCCTTACTGGCTAACCTAATGAGGAAGTATGTAACTTTTAGAATTTGCACTGGCTTCTTCAAAAGGAATGCTAAAGTTATTTTCGACACTACAGCTATAATGACACAATGATACATGGATGTAAGGAGTAATTTTATCAAATTAATTATTCCTGAAAAGATACATTTTTATGCTCAGAAAATCATGCCAGCTCTTTAATGTTTTTATCTTTGTAACTAATTTTAAAGATCACACTGTGCCTACACTTGCTCTGTGGGTCTTGCAATGACCCAGTCAAAAGCAATAATATTTGAATTTGAGCGAAGCCCCTTTCTTTATACTCTCTGTGTGTCCTTTCACCCTGGGTGATTAAAGTCACTTGGTTGAATTACTTTTCAGAATTTTCACAGTTTTAATATCATAGCTTCAATAACACAGCTGTGAGCAAGGACAGCTGAGCTCGTCCAAGTAAGAACCACCTGAGTTAATCATCAGCCTCCAACCATAGCCCACCTGCCTTGATCAGTGGGCAAATGATGTTTTGTACACCGGGGAGGTACTTTCCTGGGGTCAGTAATGAATGGATGGCTTCAATTTCCAAGCAGTTTATGTCTAGCTCCTTTCAATGTGGTTGAAGCTTCATACCTGGTGTTTAAGAACTTGTGTTTTAGCTAATATCCGCTAAGATACTTGTTGAGGACATGGTGCTTAAATGGTGTATGTTTTCCATCTATCTCCTTGGGTGAGGTCATATATTAAGAAGCATATTTTAATTAAATATCTTAATTCTTTATGCCAGTGGCTCTGAAATCATAGCATGCCTCGGAATCACCTGGGGACTTATGGGAACACACATGGCTGAACCCCACTCCCAGTTTCTGATTCCCTAAGTCCTGGGTAGAATCCAAGAATTAGCATTCCTAACAAATTTCCAAGTATTGTTGACTGAGGTGTCTGAGGACCACCCTTTGAGAACCATTGTTTGGGAGATACCATGTTTGGTTCGTTTGTTTGGTTTTAAGTTCTAGCAGTTTTCTGTGTGGGGTAAGGAAGAGTGAGAACATGAAAACTATTGTGAAGCCCTTATTACTTACAACAACACACAAAATATCCACCAAGAATAATAAAGTAAAGAACTTTGATAAAGACACCAGCTCCCAACTCCTACCCTGATATCAGAGATGGGAAGAGGCAGTATGTCAACTTGTCTTGGGCACAGCAAATCATCTTTGTGTGTAATGCTGGGGAGACCACATTTTGAAAGAAAATAGCCATGAAAAATATTGATTCCAACTCTTCGTTTTCCAGGGTCACCAACTAAGCCACTTTCACACAAAAGGTGAAAACTCCAGGGAGGACGGAGATTCATTTCACAGGGAGGTCCTCGAATGTGTGGCAAGGACCCTCACTCTCTAATTTTCCTCATAGAACAAACGGGATTGGACCATACCCCAGAGATCACAGAAGGGGGCTTAGAATCATGGTTGACTCAGAAAAGAACCATCGAGTAGAGACAAAGAGTAGCATCATCAACAGAAACATTTCAGAGTCAGAAATCAGCAACCAAACTCCTTATTCTAGCACCAGGGTCTTTTCTCCAAAAGCACACAGAGCTCTAAGAAAACAACAGCATTAGTTCTCATTCTGAATAACTTTATGTTGTGATTTACAGGTAAGTTGTCCATTGAAACTTCCTAATTATCTATCTTCTGAGGGATCTAGTATGTCTGTATGTGTGTGTATTTGAGAGAGAGGCAAAAGAGAACCAGATATTACTAAAATTTGAGAACTGCTGCTCTAATAAGGTGAGAACTTTGACCATCTATTCTGCCTCCAGGGATCAAGTTATGTCTTTTATTTACTAATGCATGAACTAAGGGAGAGATTAACAGAACCATATTGAGAAATTTGACTAATGTATCTCAGAAGAATCCACCCTCTAGGGCAGTGTAGACATAGTTAAGCTGTATAGTGTTTAAGAAAATGGAGCTTGTAACCTAATATGGACCTAACAGAAGCCATGGACCTATTAGAGATTCCAACATTTACCAGCTTTATAATCCTGCCCAAGGCACTAAACCTCTCTGTGCCTTAGCTTCCTCGCCTACAAAATTCAGATACAACCAGTACTTATCTCATAGGACCATTACGACGAGTGAGTGAGTTAATACATGTAAAACACTGAGGATTGGTACAGAGAAAATGTTGCGTAAGTGCTAGCTATTATTATTTGGGTCCAAACTCTCTGTCACCCTTCTCCTTTTGTTCTATGCAAATCCCTCATGCTAATGCTATTTAGATTGGCTAACGTCCAAGATTTAGACTTCTGCCATAATTATCTACATATGGCAGCAGGATCGTTCCAGAAACACCCTAATGACTTTGATTAGAACCAATCACCTGTGCCTATTTACACAGCAGAATGATTGGCAGGGTTTTGGAAAGACTGGGGATTCCAATTACACTCTCATCGGGCATGGGCTGGTTGGAGAAAATTTGCCAGTTAGAATCATTCTAAAACAGATCAGTTTCTATACATTTTATTCACCTAAAAGAAACAAGAGGAGCCAGGAAAAACAGTAGAAAGAGAAGAGGAGCCCTTGACTCGTTCAATGAACATTGTCTGAGCTTCTGCCATGTGTTGAGGAGGGTACAAGATGCTAGATGGAGAGATGGGCAAGACGCGGTCCCCAGTCTCAAGGAGCTCACAGTCTTGTGTGGGAAAACAGATAAGAAAACCAAAAAATTATTACATAATGGACTTAGTAGTGTAAGCGACATTCCCATGAGCTGCTAGAGGAGCACAGAGGAGGTGCCTCTCCTGGCCTCAGAGATGAGGTCCTTCCAAAAGTAAGAAACGTGATGACATGGAGGAAGCTGCACACAAAGGTAGAGAACAAGGTAGTGATGCCTTTGGGTACTTAAGGAAGGACCAGGTTGTAGAAAATAATAGGAAGTCAAAGATGGAGGGAGGCATTGTATGATTGAGAGGTAATCTCACACATGTTGTGTGCCTAAATGTGCAACTCAGACCACTCCTCCAGAAGAGCGATAGCAGCTGAGAAGGCTTTAACCAACAATTAATTGAGAATTAATTTTCAATTGTTGGCTAAAGGGAATATACTGGAAGTACAGACTTCACTACTATTGCTATTGGTTATCTACAGAAAGGACTGTTTCAACAAACTCTTCTGTGATGGTATTAACTATCTGCCTGGAAAAGTATATTCAGTGCCAGGCTGGCTGGAAAATAGATTTTGGGGTGCAGGTAGCAGGTCTGTGGTTTGGATGGGAGTTAAGCAGCTGAATCATAAACCCACTGTGTTGGGAAATAATTCCTGGACCAGGGGTTCTCAATCTTGGCTGCACAATCTTATCACTTGAGGAGCTCCAAGAGTTGCAGATGCCTGGCTTCCAGCCCTGGAGATTATGACTTCCTTGGTCAGGGATACAGCCTGGGCAATGGGACTTTGTAAAGCTCTCCAAATGATTCTACCGTGAAGCCACATTTGAGAACCATAGCTGTACATCTTTGCCACCCAAAATTTGCTCCTGGGCCAGCAACAACCCCAGAAGCTCATTAGAAATGCCCTACTTCAGGTCCTACTGGATCTGGATCTGCAGTTTAACAACATCTGCAGGTGATTCAAATGCACAGTAAAGTTTAAGAAGACCACAACTGTGAATCAGAATCAGCTTGGAAGCTTATCAAATTTACAGATGCCCACTTCTATGCATTGTGATTCAGGATGTCTTGGATGAGGACTTTCATCTAATATATGCTTTAAGTCTTGATGATTCTGAGATGCAACCCAGCTGAAAACCACTGTATTATTCTGCAAATAAAGTAGGAAAGAGGGCCCATGATGGAGGGATCTAGGTAAGATTACTCTTGTGCAGAAAGGTGGGGTGGGGGGAATGGCCGACTTCTCCCACAAAGGGAGTTCCACGCTGAGAAGGGAAGCACGTGGTGACTCAGGGATTTTGTTGGTGAACGACACAGACCTTTGCAATCGGCAGTAGGACAGATGACGACAATAACCGATCCCAAAGCTAGGTCATCCTTGTTCTGTACAATGACTCAGAACTGCAGTGCGATCCTCCAGAAAGGAAGTCAAGGGACAAAGAGTTTAAATCCTTTGCACATCCCTGATATGTGTGTGTGTGTGCGCGCGCGTGTGTGTGTGTGTGTGTGTGATGCAGTTGGATGGGTAGGACTTGTGTTCCAAGCCCCCCAGCCATCTCCTGCCCATTGAGATTCTTGCCCGTAGACTTCTTCCAGTGCCTAGCACAGAGTGAATGCATAGGATGAATGGATGGATGGATGGATGGATGGATGGATGGATGGATGGATGGATGAATGGATGAATAAAATGTATTTTAGTCCTCTTGCAATTACTCTTTTTCATTCAAAGAACAAAGAAAGGAATCTCAGAATCACCTGTGCCAGGAGCTTTCACTGAGTTTGGCTTTGATCTCCCTAGAAGCTGCTAGATACTTTTATTTTGACAAAAAACCTCACTTCTTTGGCTGAAGTGTATAATTTCCCACCTGGCTCTTGAGTGGGACCTCAGCCTCATGTGCGGGGATAAGACAGCAGGTCTGAGAGCCTCGTGTGTCCGAGGTGCAGCCTCAGGGCCACCAGGAACTCCCCCTGCCCTCTCCACCATGCCATCAGGTGACTGTGTTCCTAGGGGCAACAGTGGGACCTGCCACGAGTGATTGACAAGGGGCCTCTGGGAATACCTCCCAGCTCTCCTTTCTCTCTGTCTCCAATTACCAAGGGAGGGAACGGATTTGGAACATATTTAGAAAATGTGTTCATTGTTGCTCTAAAAAACCTCCTCTGTAATTAGGTACTACAGGGGTAGTCAACCACAAAAAGCCACAACCAGTGCTGTCAAGTTCCATAAAACAAAAGAGAAACCAATTAATCAAAACGGAGAAGAGGCTGGTGGAGCCTCAGCACCTGTCTTAGCCACTCCACCCCTCCACCCACCCAAGCGACAGCCTCCACTGCCAGGCAAGCCCCCCTCTGTCTGTGCACTGCCAGAGCCCTGCTGACACGGGGTCATGGCAACTCTGACCTCTCTCCTGAGAATCCATCTCCTCAACTGCAGGGCCGATGATTCTGCTGTGTTCCCGTTTTTCAAAACAGGTCCCTGAACCTGCTAATTGCAAAAAAATAAAAAAATAAAATAGAGCAAACAAACAACCTGATTCCCAGCACTTTCTGTACTTTAGTGGCTCCTAGGCAGTATTGGCATTCGTGGGAAGAGATAAAGGATGCAAAGTCCTGCTCAGACTCCATCTTGCCCCCTATGGCTTTTGATTTGATTCTTTGAGTGGTTATTCCCTAACATATGAGTGGGTTTTGGTGGTCATGCATTGGAGAGGGTTTAACTAAAATGCGGGTGAATTCTTAGTAGGATGCTTTATGAAGTCTTAGAGATATCTCTTCTAGTGTGAACATAACTATCAAGAAGAATGATGCCTCGGAGTCATTTACTCTCAGGGATCCCACGCCACATAAGGATGGGTTCTCTTTCAACCCACCTCTCCATGAGAGAACTGCTCCAGTGAACCAAGGTCAAAGGATCAGTGGTTGTAAGGTAGACAATCCAGAAGCTCCCAGGAAGAGCACTGCAATTCTTTCCACAGTATGCAGCTACTAGCACTCTGAGTGTTTGTCTGAACCTGGCCCAGAGAGAGAACCTGCACTTTCTGGCATCTTCTGATGGATACCATCACTTTGTCCCTCACTGAGTCCTGCTTCAGCACCTCACAGTTGCAGCCTACAGTTTCCACCCAGAAGTGACACACCTCATAATATTCACCAGTACACCTGGCTCTTCTCCATTACCAGTACAGTGAAGGATATATTGACTTGCCCTCTTCAATTTAGGCAGGTCCACGTGACTTGCTTTGGCCAACGGCATGTGAGTGGAAGTAACATGCATCGCGTCAAAGTGGGAGCATTTAAGAGCCAGTGTGACATTTTGCATGCTCCCCCTCTGTTTCAGAATCACGAGGACGGTCACTATTTAAATTGGATAAAATGCCTCAAAGCAAGAAAACTAGGGATATATTCTCCCACAAAGGCTGATAGGCTCAGAATGTCGGTCTTTAAGTAGAGAAAGGGGTATGGTATTGGAAAGCAAAGGAAACAGCAGTTTGGGGAACCATATCTGAAGAACGTGAATGTAGACTGGCATATGGAGAGGAATGGGGTCAAACAGTAAGACATCTGCTTCAACAGAGCTGAACTACCAAAGAAATCAGGAACTTGATGTTCTTCAAGACTTGAAACAACACCTGGGCCCCTGCCCCTCTATGAGAAGGTGGTGGGTTGAGAAAGCTC
This sequence comes from Choloepus didactylus, assembly GCF_015220235.1. NCBI lineage: Eukaryota > Metazoa > Chordata > Mammalia > Pilosa > Megalonychidae > Choloepus > Choloepus didactylus. The sequence goes on from NC_051324.1 coordinate 7,349,569, forward strand.
TGTAGTCCCCAAGGAGGGCATAGTCCCCAATACCCCTTCTGGATACTCCCAAGGAAGACAATGGAAAAGGAGAGGCCTCCTAAAGGACAGAGCCAGGAGCTACGGAGAGCAGTGGAAAGGGAAGCCAGTTCAGAGAGTAGAACAAGACTCTGATCACGGAACATTCCCCATCCCTCACAAAGCTGCTCAAAGGGACTTCAAAACCATTAAGGACCAGTGCCTGATGCCCTTCTTCCCCTTTATGAACGGAAGTGTTCACTGTGGTTTCCCTCTCCCTGCTCTGCCACATCAGGTGTGTGGAGAGACACATGCGTTTTTAGTTTATAGGTCTCTAAATGAAGAAGAGCCTCCTTCCAACCTGACACAGAGACTGCTGTGCATCCCTCAGAGATCGTGGAGCCTGAACTCAGTGCTACGACTCTTTGGGCATCTGGGTTGCCTCCTCTGGGGAGGAGTGAGTGGGATATTTGATTACCAGCCTGTGGTAAACATGACTGGAGTTCACCATTATACCCATTTTTTCTCTCATTCTGGAGAAATAGAAAGATTATATTTCCTCAGAAGATTATGCTTTATCATGTCCACAATGTTAGGTATGGCCATGTGACATGATGTTTCACTTCAAGGTAATGAACTTGGAATCCTCCTCTCCTCTCGTTTCATGTTCCTGGTGCAGCTACAGGATGGCGGAACTTTCATTAACCCAAATTGCTGAGGTACCACATGGAAGAGTTTACTTTAAAGGACCATCAAAACCCACAGTAAATCTTGCGTGAGAAATAAATAAGCCTTCATTGTGCTCAGCCATCATGCTTCATTGTTGTTGTCATCCTAGCATAAACCACGGTCTTGAAGACTAAGGAATCCCATGACATAAACTTGGGTCTAAGAGGATTTGTTCCAAGCTCTTCACTGAAAGTTCCAAAAATTCCTTATGAAATTGGAGTTAAACATTCAAGTGTTTGCGAGAGGGCCAAGTGTCAGGGTGTGAGAAAAGGCCAATAATATAAACAAGTGTTAGGTAAAGGGGTTCCCAGGTGAGACCCAGTCTCTTTTCTCCATATCATTCCCCTAATGCTAGCCTAGTCAAAGAGCTATCAATCCCACTGGAGACATATGACACGTATGCATGAACAGTTAAACAACACCATAAGGCAACACGTGTTTAAAGTGTTGTACTATAGACATTTGTTCAAGGACTTGGGTTTGGGGAAGACTTTCAGAGACTGAAGTGCATAGGAAAAAGCAAGTTTTATGTAGAGCCATAAAGTGTGAGTAGGATTTAAAGTAAGTAAAGAGGAGGGAAACCAAACCTTTCAGGCTACACTGGGTCAGAAAGAGTATTGTGTGTCAGGGAGAAGTTAAGTACACCAACCAGGCTACCCATACATGGTATGAACTGAGGAGAAGGGCAATCAGAATGGTTGTGAAGATGGAGGAACTTGAAGGTCTATGTAATAGGAGAACTACACGGGACAGGGAACCACTCTAGGATTCTGAGCATGAGTGTGCTTTGCTGAAAACCATATTGAAGAAAGATTAAACTGGATCACTAGGGGTAATAGTTGAATGGTGTCTTTCCCATTTCACCCCTTGATTCTTGAACCAATGAATCCCAGATATGGAAGAAATAGCACTGTAGAGTGGATGCTGATTTACAGCATACGCAGCCTCCTGGAGAACATTGCCTCAGCCCTGCAAGGTATTGCCACCTGGCTGGTGCATTAACTGAGTCTTCAAAAGGCAATTCCACTGTTCTATCAATCCAACTGCTTCAGGATGATGGCGAACATGGTAAGACCAGTGAATTCTATGAGCACGTGTCCATTCCCACACTTCATTTGCTGTGAAATGGGTTTCTTGATCAGAAGCAATGCTATGTGGAATACCATGTTGGTGGATAAAGCATTCTGTAACTCCACAGATGGTAGTTTTGGCAGAAGCACCGAGGGCAGGGCAGGCAAATCTGTGCCCAGAGTACATGTCTATTCTAGTAAGAACAATACACTGCCCCTTCTATGATGGAAGTTATCCAATGTAATCAACCTGTTGTTGAACTGTTCATACATAGCAGGCCGATCATCTTGGGGAATGGTGCCATATCAGGGACTGAGTGTTGGTCTCTGCTGCTGGCAGACTGGGCATTCAGCAGTGGCTGAAGCCAGATCAGCCTCAGTGAGTGCAAGTCCATGTTTCTGAATCCGTGCATAAACTCTTTCCCAAAAAATATGGCCACTTTGTTCATGAGCCCATTGGGCAATGACAGGAGTGGCTGGGGAAAGAGGCTGACTTGTATCCACAGAACACATCAGCCTATCCACTTGATTATTAAATCCTCTTCTGCCAAAATCATCCTCTGGTGAGCATTCACAAGGGACACAAATATATTCATGTTTTTCATCCATTCAGAAAAGTCTATCCATATACCTTTCCCAATTTTCCAATCATATTTCTTCCAAGTCCCTGACCATCCAGCCAAACCACTGGCCACAGCCCATGAATCAATATACAGACACACCTCTGGCCAGTTCTCCTTCCAAGCAAAATGAACAACCAGGTGCTCTGCTCAAAGTTCTGCCCACCAGAAGGATCTCCTTAACCACTGTCCTTCAGGAATATCCCAGAAAGGGGCTGTAGTGCTGCAGCTGTTTGTTTGGTGGTGCCGTATGTCATGCAGAACCCTCATAAACCAGGCCTGAGCTTTCTCTTCCTCAGTCAGCTGATTGTAGAGAACTCCCCAGAAGGCCATAGCTATGGGCTGGAAATCTGAAGCCCTGAGATCATCCTTTTCTTATCTATATCCAGAGTATTTAGGAACAACCAGCCAAAACCATTATACTTTTTAACTCCATAAAACTCTGTTAAGTATCAAATAAACCATGACCCAAAGCCTTGCCTCTTATAAGCATTTAAGAGCATCCAGGATGATGTTCTGCATGTATCTATTGCAGTTCACACCATGAACTATCAGTGTCTTCTTCAGCATTGGAAATAAAGTCACTAGTGCCTTTAATCGAATCGGACTAGAGCACCAATCCCTAAAATCCCAGAACCAACTCAGAAATCTCATCTTTAAGATTCTATTTATCATCAACCACTCTTGGTACCAAAATCTGCATCAATCAGGGTTCTCCAGAGAAACAGAACTGACAGGATGGATATTTATGTAAATATTAAAGGATTTATTATAGGAATTGGTTCACGAGACCATGGGGATTGGCAAGTCAGAGTTCCATAAGGCAGGCTGCAAGCTGGAGTCTCCGCTGAAGGTTTTGATGAAGACTTCTCCAGGAGAAGCTGGCTGGCCAAAGTAGAGACAGAAGTTCTTCTTTTTGACTGCTGAACGCATCAGTTCTCCCTGTGAGGCCTCCAACTGATCGGATGAGGCTTCTCTCATTTTGGAAGGCAATCTCCTTTGTTGATGCAATCAGCCTAGATGCAATCAACTGACTAATGATTTAAATCCATGAAATACTTTCAGGGTAACAATCGGGTAGTGCTTGCTTGACCAAACAACTGGACGCCATTGCCTGGCCAAGTGGATGCATGGAATTTACCTTCACAAATTGATACTAACAAGTCCAGGAAGTTCTCTCCCTTTCCACTCCCAATGCCGCTCTCTGATATAAGCCATTATCAGTTCAGCAGAGTTCAGCAGAAAGGGTGCAACTGGGAGATAGTCTCTGGGATCACTGGCCAGGAATGCTAACTAACAGGAGTCATGGATATAAATACAATCTCTAAGCAAAAGTTTTATGAAAGAGAAGAATAGAGGGTTATCACAGAACTTGAAAAAACACATATGTATGGGGTGATGGTACAAGAAAAAGGAAGCTATACCCAGAAAAGGAGAAAAAGAAGCCATAGTCAGGGAGAAACTGTCAAGTTCCAGACCATGAAAAATGACTGTCAAGCTCCAGACTATGAGAAATGACTTTCAAGTATTAGCAGGAGTTCATGTTATCAAATGCTGTAGAAAAAAACAAGAATGAAGAATTAGAAAAAGTTCCTAGATCTGGGGATTTGATTTTTACCAGGGTCTTTTGCAAGTGAAGTTTCATTTAGTTCTTCACCTAAAGGGTTGCATTATAACTTGCTAAAATCCCTCAATTTCTGCAAGACCCAGCATTTCCATAAAAGTTACTCTGCTCCCTGTCCTACTTCAGCCACTTTAGGAGTATGGGAATGGGGTGATGATGTCATTCCACACTTGTCAATGACATAATATTTATTCTTACAACCAAGAAGCAGAATTAATAATCACTAGTTTGGATTTTCCATGGTTGGGGGAAAAGAAGGAAGTAGCTATTGTATCACACATAAGGCCATGCATTATGTCTGATAAGTCAGAATTTGCTTCACATGTATACCTTTATCCATAAACTTTTATACTCCATGACCACTACTCCATCTCTCTGTTGTAAAAACAATCAAAGGATTTACAATTAGATAGCTCTGGCCATAATTCCACCTCTAATATTTTGAGCTGTGTGTGCTGCATAACTAGAAACAGAAAATTCCCAGATTTTAAATTACTTTTAGTAAAAAAGGAAAAATAGCAAAGCCAAGCAAATTAAGTTCCCATTATGCCCCATGCTTTTTGTTGAACAAGGGCAATCTGGAAAAACTCTGTGGAAGAGAGAACAGGGGAGATGGCAGCAGGCCTAAGATTGTCCTAAAACCATCATCAGAATGAGAAAGTCCACACCAAGTGTGAAAACGCTGAAGAAAGGGTCCTGGTAGACAAGAACACCAACTGCAAGAGAAGGACTTAAGAATACATTCAATTTGAAAGTATTGTTTCAGGATGATAAGAAGGTTAAAAAGGAAGGTTGGGGACCCTTTGAAGATTGAGTGGTAATGGGTAAAGGAATAAAAGTGTGTGTGAGGGGTGGGGGTGGGGGTGGATACAGCAACCGGTAAGACAAAATCAGAGGATACATAACTTCTACCCCACTATTAAAAAATCATCCATTAAAGAAATTGTACTTTTCTATCCTAATAGAAAGGACTACTATTAAAATCGCAATCTTGTACACCACCCCAAGGACAAGAAAAAGGAATAAAAGAAACCCAAATTAAAATATACAAATCTACCATAAAATATAAAAAGAAAATGAGAATTCAAAAAATCTCCACTGAGAATTCTTCTCACTCCAATGAAAAACAACCATGAAGCACTAGAAAACTGAACACAATACTCTAGAGTGAATTAAGTAGCCTGAAAGACATATTTGCAATGATTACAATCCACTCTGAATTAGAAATACAAAAACTAAAAGCAAATGGCAAAACTGGAAGAGATAAAAAGGGAGATGACTGAACTCAGGAAAGATATGGATGGAAAAAGGCAAAATGATCTCATAACTGAAGACTGAATTACAAGGTTCCCCAAGAAGAATAGTCAAAAGAATAATTAATAAGGGGCACCGATGAAAGATAAGAAAGCAAACAAGAGAAGGAAAATGAGTTGATAAGCACTAGAAAGTGGCTGTACCAGAAAGAAGTCAAGGAAGAAATATTTTAAATTAGAATCCCCGAAGAAGAGATAGAGGCAACAACCATGAAAAATAAGTAGTATACAAAACTGTAATCCAATAAATCTTTCTTTAAATTAAAAGAAGACCTGAAGAAAGGGCCTGCCAGGTAGCTTAAAAAGGTACTTGAAATGATCATTTCTGATATCCTAGTAAAACGACTTCAAAGAAAAATGAAAAAATTCGTAAGGTTTTAAAGTAGAAAGATCAAATAATTTACAAGTCAAAAGAATTAAACTGTCATCAGATTTCTCAAAAACAACATATAAAGGAAGGCAGCAATGGAGAAGCATTTAAAAAAAACTCAAAAGAATAAAGTGTGAACCTAGAATTTTCTAGCTAGCCAAATTTTCCTTCAGGGGTTCAGGCAATAGAAAAACAGTTTCAATGTGAAAGAGCTTAGGGAATTCTGAACCCATGAGCCCTTCTTGAGGTATCTATTAGAAATGAACTTCATCCAACAGAGAGATGATGGGTAAATGTTAGGGAGAAAAAAAAAATATGCATGTACACACACACACATGTAAATGTAGATCAATGACTAAAACACCAGTTGCTAAGAGTGTGGATAACTCATGTATAAATGCAATATGCAACAAAGCAGACACAATGTGACTAAAAATGGGAGGAGGACAGAAAGAAAAAGGTATAATAAGAGCATTTATGTTTTTATAGGCAAAAAGTGGAAATTAATGATTATCAATAAAAATGAATAAACAGATGGTAAAAAGTTAAATATAAACAATGGGACCTAAGGGGCACTAAAAATGGTTTAAGTACAAAGATAACTCCTACAACAAAAGTAAAAACCTTTCTAAATATAAAAAAAAAATTAAATAAGTTAAAAATTAAAGAATGCACATCTTGTAGAAAAAGTTATTAAGAGATTACCCATAGAAAAGCACGAGTTCCTGTTGGTTTCATAGAGGAATTATTCCAAACTGTCAAAGGCCAGATAGTCCCAATGTTGTTTAAGTTCTTCTAGAGCACTGAAAATGAAGGGAAACCTTCCTACTTCCTTTTATAAAGCAAGTATAGCATTGATAATAAACCTGATAAAAGTAGTATGAGAAAGAAAATTATACACCTGTATCATTCATGAATATGGATGCAAAAATACTAAATGAAATATATGCAAACAGAAGCTAATATCATGGAAAATAATATGAGAAAGTGAGATTTACTCCAGGAATGTAAGATTGCATCAATATT